>NC_081199.1:20383691-21011191 GCF_902713425.1 Acipenser ruthenus | reverse complement strand
TATATATATATATATATATATATATATATATATATATTAGCTCAAAGAGCCAGCTGCCCAACGTTTCGATATGTTGTACATATCTTTCTCAAGGGAGCCTGTGTTTGAATCAAAACATTGGAGGTATTTATAGGTTTTTGACGGCATGACTGTTTACATTCAAATCCATGATTTATTCTTACATGATGTAATGGTGTTTACTTCTATCTTTGAATCTGTATTAATTCTAATTAACACTACTTTATATAAACTTATATTTTTATTATATCATGCAATGCTGGCTCTGAGGATCAGTCTAGATTTGGCCTCCCCAGCGCATCAGCATGCACAACTTTTGAATGAATTTTGTTTATTTATTTAAATGTTATATATTTATTGAAGTTAATTAGTTCATTCTTTTCTGTTGAGTCCCGCTGGCATAATCGTGTTCAGTCTATTTATCCATTTACTTTCTTTTATTCTTCTATATGTCGCATTGTCTAATTTGAGCTGTTCTAATATTACAAACTTGACATCATTTATGTCATGTCCCTGACTGGTGAAGTGCTGTACTATTGGTTCATTCATTTTTTTATTTCTAATTAATGAAAGGTGGTTCTGAATTCTTTTATATAAAGTAGTTCCAGTCTCTCCAACATATTTGATTTCATCACATTTTTCACAGGCTATTCCATAAACAACATTGCTATTTTTACAGTAGGTATTAGTTTTTAGTGGATATGTGGTGTTCTTATGTTTAATTATATTTTTACTTTTGTCTATGTATTTACACACTTAACATCTACTAGTGCACATGTTCGTAGAACCTATTTTGTCAATTATTCTTTTATGTTTACTGTGAACTAAAATATCACCTAAATTAGCTTCTCTTTTGAATGCTACAACTGGGGCCTTAAGAAATTTTAAATTTTTCTGAATTATGTAGAATCTGCAAGTGTTTCCAAACTATTTTAGAAATATTGGGCAAAAGTTTAGAGTAAGTCATTATTAATGGGACTCTTTTGACCTTTTTATCTCTATTTTTATAATCTAGTAGATCATCTCTTTTTAGTTTATCCACTTTTCTTAACTCCGTCTCTATAATTCTTTCTTTGTATCCTCTTTTTTTAAGATTTGTTTTTAATACATTATATATAATACAATATATATATATATATATATATATATATATATATATATATATATATATATATATATATATATATATATATATATAATGTATTAGCATATACCTCTAAATCCATTTTGGGATATCTTAATAATAATTACCAACATATCTAATTGAACAGCATGTCATTTTGAGATATCTCTAAATGCATAGGAAGCTATTTTGAAGCTATTTTGAGATATATATTAAAAATAATTTTCTTTAATTCAGTTGCAGATACAGTACAATCCATTTTAGATATATGTTAACAATTTAGAGATGTCTTTATTTAAAGATGTCTTAAATAATGTAAAGATATCTTGAAATGTAATTCAATTATCTCTAAATGATAATGTGCTTGCCACACTTGTGTAGGTTCTTGGCTGTGCAAAGTTGTTGCTCTTTGCTGGGAATTCCGGAGGGAGCATTGTCTCTGGCGCTCCTGTGGGTTAGGGAGGCAAAACTGGCAGGGACAGTTTCTCCTCATCACGTTACAGCGGACCCTACTGGCCAGGCGGCTGATGAGCTCAAGCGGACACCTGCAGGGCTAGCCTTTGTCCTCCAGAGGTGTCTGGAGGATGCCCTCTGACCTTTAGTTCCCCTGAGGTGATGTCGGGAGTGTTGAGGAAACACAATCGGACATTCTAAACTGAGGAGAAAAATGAAGTAAGATAACTGGACACAAAATATAAAAAAAAGTAATAAAAAAACCCACAAAACTAAACCCCCCTCTTTTCATTAGTGAGCTCTCCCTGATATATTTTAAAGCTGTCCTTGAAAGAAGGAGTCACAGTTGAAACCAAGATCCTGTTTACATTTTGTGTTCAACATGGAATTAGCTATACCTGACCTTGTTCTCTTTGAACAAGGGTCAAGCTGATACAAATATTTAAAGAAATCGCTTTCAATGGTACCTTTTATAACTTATTGGAGTTCCCATGAAAGGGAGTTCCAGGGAACACCAGCTGCAGCGGCACAGGCACCACCATCACAAAGTCATCAGCCACTTATTAGACTTCCTTTGTATCCAGAAGAGGCACAGCGCAAGAGGAATTTTATTTGAAAATGAAAAGCCTACAGCTGTGAACAGCCATGGGGTATTAAAGACACAGAGCCTGCATGTGAGTCGCTAGTTTCACATCTCTTAGATCCAGGGGCTCTGAAACCAACTTGTTTTCCCTAGTTTAACAGCCCTCCTTTAAAGGGCTGCTGGAAGTTTTTGAAAAGCAGTCTACCCTCGTAAAAGAAAACAAAAATAATTCTGAAATAGGTTTGGTGGAAGTGCTTAGTTTCTTCTACCTAATGACTTCCTGTGTTACAGATAATATGACCCTACGCATCATACTGTATATATTGACAGAGTCCACCAAAACATGCTTCATGGATATGGCTCTATACTTTAATTTAGGAACAGCAGTTGGTTTTATCTCCCTATTCACTTCCTGTGTTACAGGTATCAGGATCCAGAGTGTGAAGTTCAGATGGGGTTCTTACAATTGTAACAAAGGAAGTTAATGTGGAGAGGGAACCAAGTAAGTCCTTCAAACTTTAAGGGCAAAGGAAAACTTTCTGAAAAGAGCCCTCACAGTACGGCTAGTTTCACACTGGTCATTTTGTCGAGCCAAGCAGAGCCGGAACAATGAAACTCTGGCCCTGCAAGCTATCTGGTACTGGCTTGGTGTTGCGCAAGACTGGGGGCGGGGTTAACTCGCACTGTCCAAAACAATAAAGTCTACCAAAAGATTTCATAGGAACTGAGAAATATGGAACTAAACCGCAGTGCGAAACAGTGTTGTGAAAAAATACAAAAAATAAAACAGGATTACAAAAAAATGAAAGATCATAACAATAAAAACGGGTCAGACCGCAAAAAAAGTTGCAATGACCGGCGCCGATATGTTGAATTTGGCAACTTGTCTTTCGGAATCGATGTGCAGTCCTGCACGTAATCAAGGTAAGTTTACATATTACAACATTCTTTAAGCTTTGACACTTTTTTTTTTTTTTTTTTTAAGTATTTCTCCTTTAAATTGTTTAATGCTGACAGGTATTATTTAAAACAGACAAAAAAAAAACTTAGAGTGTGTTAACTGCAAGATCTTCTGCTGTTTAATTAATTGTATTCCATATATTTTTTCTAATGAATAAAGTGATCAATAATTGCACATATTTTTTTTGTGGTTCCTTTATAAACCTTAACAGAAAAAAAATAAGATACCTATATTAGAAATGTGCAAAGTATCTGAAAATCACATTCAATATGGTAATTTAAATATGTTACATTTAATTTTGTTTTTAATAGGCCTAATTTAAATCTATTTTTCTGAAGTGTTTACTGACATTTTTCAAATACTATCTGTAACTTTTTAAAGTTTTTATTATTCGTAGTAGTAGTAATTAATCTAACTTTAATAATATGAAATTAAATTATTTGGTTTGTATTTGCATTCAGCAACATGTGAAAAAACAAATACAAACAAGAAGAGAACCGGGACCTCAGGATCCATTCTCAAAACAAATCCACACCACTCCTCTGTGCGCCTGTGTCACTGAATTTGACGTCAAGTTCCACAGTGCAGCTTGTACTTTGAACAGTGGTGTGAACACACCCAAGCTGCACTGGGTGGGCTCGGCTTGGTTCCAGCTCAGCTCGGCTCGGCACGGCTCGGCACGGCTCGGGTGTGCAAGTGTGAAAAGGCTAAGGAGCAGGTCAATGATAGTTCTGCGAGATTCCTTTTTACACTGTGTTGTGATGTGACGAGTGGTGTGGTGAATAAAGCCAATGTCTAGACTCAAAACTTCCAAAAACAATCCTGTAACAGGGCGAGGTCTGTGCTGGTTATCTTACGCATGCATGATCCTGCAGGAGGAGGTTGGAAGTCACATAGGATCCACCTGTCAACCATGGCAATGACACGGGGAGGTTGGGTGAGGGTGTGTTGTCTCTCTCTCTCTAAGTGGTCGGGAGGCGAGCCTTGGGGGGTTGCTCAACCTATAAAAATAATGCTTTGCTATCCCATCGCTCTTGCCCTTCTAGGAAATACAACCACAGGAGCTGGTTACGAAAACCTGGAGTACACAACCTAAACATAGATCAACAGTGTCTGGAACGGGAAAAGGGCAGGCAAACCTCGCTGCAGAAGGCAGCCGCTGCATTTGATTTAATTACGTACCCAAGAAGGGCGTTGCTAGTTTAGTGGGGGAAGTCTGGGCAACCCCGTAAGTAAAAGTGAGGGGATAGCAAAGCATAGCTGAAGACCCGAGCCGCTTAGGAATGCGACGGTTGTGGGAAGCTGCTGGAAGCAGCAACTTGTATTTGCAGTTTGTTAACAGTGCCACCCTGTGGCGAAAATAAATCAGTGCACCCAAGCGGTGTTTCAAACTCCAACCTTCTGTCTCTTGTGTCCCACACCCTCCCACAAATCTGTATTTATTTAAAGCTCCCAAACAATAAATCCGCCCCTCTACCAACTGTGGTATTGGGGGGGGAGGTATACGATGGGTTACAGTCCCAAAAATAAATAACACTCCGACGTTGTACTCCAGTGGTGCATGTAAAAGTGTTCAGTGTCCCTCAACCCAGCTGGTGCTGTGCTGTGCTGGGTTGGGTTGTGTGTGTCAGTGCAGTGGTGAGTTGTGTTTTGGGTGGTGATGCTGGCTCTCTGGCTACAGCTTCCTGGGTCCTCAATACTCCACAAATATGGCACAAACATAAAACAATAACAAAACACAAGCTCCGGGCTTCCTGATCACGTGTCAGTGTAAGGAAACGTACTCACGTAGCTGCACCCCATTACCAAACTCCACCCTGCGATCAGCCAGGTGCCCTGGTGTAGCCAAATCGCTGCCTGCCCCGCAGCTGTATCACAATGGAGTCATTCAGAGCACTTGCAGCTAAGCTCTTCCCCCAAGATGGCCAACCTCCCGTTTCCGCCTACCTTCAAGTAAGCCCATCTATCGGGAAGCATACTACCAACCTTACATAGCACCCTTTCTGGTTGGGAGGGAGATTTACAGCACAAACATTCAAGGAATTGGCTGTGAGAGACTGAGAAAAGACACAGAGTGTTGCTGACAAGACTGCAAGCTACAAGCAGTAACCTAAACATGGGGAGTGTGCTGATTCATTGGAAAGGAGCAGTGGAGTAACAAGGATCATTTGGACTCCTGTGGACACCAAGCTAAGTAGCCACGTTGTATAAGGAGCTTGATAGCTTGGTTTTGCCACAATTATAAACACTTTAATAATTACTTTAGTCTCCCTATAGTATAAGTATCATGCATCTCTGAGTTTTGATTATTAGTTTGTTTACCCGTCCCTGTTTTTTTTTTATTTATTTTTTCCTGCTTACTAGATGAATAAGTTAATTGTCATTTTTATTGTTCTCTTTCTTTGTTTTTGAAGGAGAGTGCTGTGCAGTATAAATGGGTAATGTTGACAGGGGAAAGAGATACAGACGGACAGTCCAGCCTGCTGCAACTACTCAACCCTACACTAGCCTGCTTGTTGATGATTTTAACATTTTAGTATTGACTAGTTGGATGGCTGTGAATTAGCGTTTTAACTAAATTAACTAGTGCTTGTTTTAACTATTTTAATTAGTGCTTGTTAATTATTTTAACTACTGATTGGTTTAATTAATTATTGTTTTTTAAAAAGATTTTCCCATTCCACTATTTTGACCAGCAATGTGATTGTGACATTTTAGAATATCTTAAATCGGGGCTTTAATTAAGAGGTGTTTCCAATACTGGGTAGGGTTGGACGATAATGCCATTTTCAGCTGTTGATTTTCGTCTGTAAATTACCACGATAATCGTGATTATCGTCCGAATAAATAAAATAACTCAGCCCAGCTTACTTACCCGTACATCAGCATTTCTTTCTTTCTATTGTGCTTGAGATCCCCAACCAGAATCTTTCCATATCAACCACAGCCAGTTGCTGCTTCAGATAAGTTCTTCACTGTGCGACGCAACTCTTGGCCACTGAATCTGACATCTCTGAGAAACGGGGATGTAGAGTGTGCCACAAATCCAAAACAACCCACCTCCACTGGGTAAACCTGGACTCTCCATCCAAGCTGTTCTGCTTCAGCGGCTAGTTCTTTCATACGCCTCATCTACAGCATCCTCCCATGACACTGTTAACTCTACCAGGTGAACAAGGTGTGCTGATCCAGACCACAAGACAATGGTCATGTTATGCTTGTCTTCCAGTGCTAAGGCCAAAACATTGCAGCACCTGGTCATGGCGCCAAGTAAACCGTCCTTGGCTAAGAGCCACCTTACATTCCTGTCAAAATGTGCCTTAATGTTGCAGGTGAGGAACACAAAGGACCTGAGGGATCCTCTCCTACCCAGAGGTTTGGGTTCTGTGATGGGAGAACATCATATTTTGACCTGATGAGGAAACTGATCCTGCTCTGTTCCATTGACCATAGGTCTTGCCAGCCAATCTTGCGTTGTTCCACACTCTCCCATCTCATCCATTCTCCCTGCTTGGCCTGGGAAATGGCCTTTATACACCTCATCCTCTCCTCCTGCTTTTGCACCTCGTTGACTACCATCTTCCTCCGTTGAGCTGGGGCTGCTTTGTGCCATGTAGGAGGAGCTGAACTGAGACCAAGACCCCCTCTTCCATGCTGAACTTGCTCCATGATATCACCAATTTGAAGGGCAGACTTTGCATCATCCACAGCTTTCTTTGCCACCCACTTTCTTCCAGTTTTCAGCACAGGTGCTGCCTCCCTTATGCATTTGTCGCGTGACTCTACTAATGTAATTTCCAGTCGGACCTTGGCGCACTTAAACTCCTCGGTTAGAGTGAAGACTGGTAGCTGCAATATTCCTTTACCATAAAGTCCCACTCTGCTGAGGCAGCGTGGAACTCCCAACCATTACCTGATGTATGAACTGATTAAAGCTTCCAGCTTCTCTACTGTTGTCAAAGAAACCTCATACACAGTCAGTGGCCACAGCAGCATCGTCAGTAGACCAAACTGAAAGCACCATAGTTTTAGTTTGCCTGGTAAAGCGCTGCTGTCTATGCTCTTCAACCCTTTCACTTATTGTTGTCTATCTTCTCCCACACGAACTGTGTCCTTTAGATCCCTGTCGTACCATCTCCCAAGACTTTTCACTGGCTTCTCAGACACTGTTGGTATTGCCTCACATTTAATGTAGAACATTTTATCTACTTTACCTTTAACCCTTTTACAATTTTCCCTTTCCGGTCCAATGTCACCAAGAAGATGTAAAAAACAGGTCTCTAGTCGTTTTTTCTCCGGAAAAAGCATTCAATGGCCGAGTGAGACCGATAGGAGCCAAGGGAAGCCGAAAAAAAGGGGCGTATCTGAGGAATACACATAGCCCCGGCACCACAGAGATAACACGGACATAAACAAACAAGACATTTGCAGAGCTTTTTGAGATGTTATAGTAATAAAATAATGACTTGGATCGCATTATTGAGGAATTTGGTGATAAAACGAGTGATCAGGAGATGATTTATCGGTATACACGACTATGAAGAGGTATGTGAAAAATACAGCGAACAAGGGGTGGGGTGGGGCTGGAGGTGCAGTACTGAGTGTCCTGTTGATATGCAGTGCCTTTTTTACTGTGAAAAAAAATACTTTTAAACAGTGCGTCTAAAATAAACTGCACGTGTGAAAATAAATTGGACCTGACACGCCTGACACGCGCTGAATAAATGGACCGCTAAGGGTTAATTATAGAGATGCTCCTTGATTTAGTGGGCTTGAATTGCATTTGTGCCCATTCAATGTTATTGGTTAATTTACCCAATAACCGATTAGTGCAGGCTACTGTTGTAGTCTAGGTTGTCATGTCATCCATGTATGATCGCATTGGTGGTAGTTGCATTCCAGAATCCAAGCGCTCTCCTCCCACTAATATTTTGATGCCCTAATGATTACTTCCATTGCCATGGTAAAAGCCAGTGGAGAAATCGTGCATCCTGCCATTATTCCAACTTCTAGGCATTGTCATGTAGTGCTGAATTCTGAAGTTGAAAAACAAAATTGCAAATCTCCAAAGTAGGCTTTCAGCTTTCACTAAATTTGTTATTATCATCAGTACACTGAAAAAATCAAATGCTGCCCAAAGAAGTTAAGGTGGCACTGAACCATATGCATTAGCCAAATCCAGGAATGTCACATGGAGCTCCTTCCTCTCCTTTTTATCTGATTGAATTTGTTGCCAGATCACATTGATGTGTTCTAAGAATCCTGGAAAACCTGGAATGCCCGCTTTTTGTACTGAAGTGTCAATGAAGCAGTTCTTTAATAGGTTAGTTGACAATCTCTGAGCAAAAATGCTGAAGAAAATCTTGCCTTCTACGTTTAATAGGGAAATAGGACGAAACTGACTGATGCTTGTAGAATCTTTTTCTTTAGGTATAAAGACTCCACCTGCTCGGCGCCATGCTCTTGGTACTACCTGTTTTTCTCCATGCCACTTTCATCAATTTCCATAGGATTCGTAGAACTCCTGAAGCACTCTTGTACACTGTGCGGAACTCCATTAGGCCCTGGAGATGATGAAGCCCTAGCTTTTTTTCACAGCTTGCTCTACTTCTTTCCACTTAGGTGCACAGTCCTCCATTTGGTATTCTGGTGGATTGATAGGTGGGATGTCTGAAGGAATTTATATAGGCTCCTGCCTTTTTGAATCTGTATGTGTTTCCTCCAAATATCTCTCCAGCTCAAACTTGGATGCTTTTAGTGTGCCATTCTTCTCACTGGTGAATAACTTCTTTACAAATTTGGATGGGTCTTTATAAAAGTTAGTTCGCGGCTGTGGACCGGCGCAGCGACTTGTGGATCTCAGGGGCAGTGGAGCAGTAGGTAGGGGGAACGGAGCAACCAGCAGGGGGAGCACCAGCGACGTCTGCCTTTTGCGCAGTGACATCTTCCACCTGTGCAGCGACGTCTGGGTTCCAAGGGAAAGCGACTGTGCTTGGCTGCCCTGTGACCTGGGCACAAGGTCGAGTGGAGGGAGGTCGAGGCATTCCAGACTGATGTCCACGTAGCTGGAGCACGGGACCGCACTTAACAGCACCGGAGTACCTCCCTCGGCCTGTTGCTGAGGCTCTGTTGGAGGTGGGTTGCTCACCTCCTCCCCCTTGACTTCAGCCAGTGGCTCTGGTGACAGGAACAGCTCCTCCTCCTCCTCCTCCTGAGATAATGGGGCTTCTCCCTCTGGGGCTGCAGCCAGCGGTGCCTCTCTTGCCTGCTCCCACTTTTGGAGCAGCAATACCAGCTCGGTTGGCTCTCTTTCCGGCAGTCCCAGCTCCAGTCACCTTTCTGTCTGCTCCTTCTGAGCAGCGGTATTGTCATTGCTCCTGGCGATCAACTCTTCAGTGCTTTCCATTTTCTGGTTCGTAGGGGTGCCCACACTCGCTGCCACCATATGTAATGTAAACTTCACCTTTCGGGTTCTTTACCCCTTTAAAAATAGACCCAGGACACAGAAATTGAGTTTTTTTAAGGCGCTTTTGTTCTATTTTTTTAGTAATCACAAAAAAACAAAATAAACAAAACAAACACCTAGCTCAAACAAAAAAAACCACACAGGTTTAACACAGCTCCAACAAAGGTTTACACTACCTTTTCCTTCCCATATGCTTGTGCACACTGGCAACTGAACAGACTGGCTGCTTTCTTTAAATACCCTGCACCTTGCTCTAATTTACAATGATAGCCCAGTGCAGGGGATAATTACTAATCAAACAATTATAATTAAACAATTAAATTCAATCAATGTGCATTTGCACATGGTTTTCTTGCAGGGAGGATATTAACCCCCATGCCCGGGCATGTCGGGCAATATAATTTTCAAACACTGCATGTTAATTGATCATTAATTAGTCAATTCACACCCGGCCACCTGCTGCACATTAAGTTTCAATTAGGCAGCATAACTAGTCACACTGATATGTGTTTTTAGAAATCCTTTAAATTATACAAATTAGACCATTTTTAAAGCAAACCCATTTTCTTTACTACCAAAACCATACTATTTACAGTAAAAGCATAGCAAAGTGTAATAAAGCACAGTGAAATCATGGTAAAACATAGGTAAGCTTTGTAAAGAATAACGAGATGTCCCTGTCGAATTTGCCTCCATAACCCGCAGAAACGCCCATCACTGTATAGTCTTAATTAAGAATACATAATTGAGTGTTCAAAGTGTTCAAATTATCACTTTTCACTGAAACTTAAAACTTTGAAAACTCGACCTGGGTTTAATGTGAGTTTCAGGAAATGACCAGGCTCTCAGTTGTTCACTGACTGTCAGAAACCATTGTCTTTTACAGGTTTTAGTCTGGGTTGAAGAAGGTTCATTTCAATCATGGTGGTTAAATATTTCAGCAGCCTCCCTCACAGCTCAAGAGGTTTGGAAAGCTTTCAGAACAAAGAAGGAGCGTGCACTCTGCTTTATGACCTCTTTACTACCAAAACCATACTATTTACAGTAAAAGCATAGCAAGGTGTAATAAAGCATGGTGAAATCATGGTAAAGCATAGGTAAGCATTGTAAAGAATAACGAGGGATGGTAAAGCATATAAATAAACATTGCACCAGGGTAAACTATGGTAAATGCATAGAATAACCATGAGAAAAGCATGGTACCGCTGCAAAAACACAGTGCAAAAATATTGTGCTAAACTTGTTTAAGGGAAGGGCCATAGATTTAAAAATAAAATAAAAAAGATGAATGGACCTGGGAGAGTGTTGCTATGTGAAGAGTTGAGGGAATGTTTACAAAGCCTTCAAAAACAAACAGGAAATGGTTTCCATCCCAACCTGCTACACAAGCTCCTCTGTTCCCTCTCTCACACAGTGGATGCTGAGTCCCTGCTGGCACTCTTGTTTAGTAATGATGAAAAGAATTCCGACACAGAGCCGATCCGCAGTCTATCTGAGACAGCTTTAGAAATGCCAGGACAAGTGCAGAAGCATAACAAGGCCTCAGGAATCAGCTCCAGACATAGAGGGGCCACATCTGTTACTGCCATAACCCTTATACAAGTTTACACAGTAAAAGCATAGCAAAGTGTAATAAAGCACAGGCAAGCATTGTAAGGAAGGTATGATAAAGCATGATAAGCGAGGTATGATAAAGCATATTAATAAACAGTAATAGGCATATTAATAAATAGGATAACCACGAGAAAAGCATGATAAAACCATAAGAATACTAAACTTTTACAAGGGAGCATGTTTTTCATTAGGTGCAATATGCATACATTGTAATAGTGAATCAGGGTTAGTGGAGGTAAAGTATAGTAATAATGCATGGCAGATAGTGGAACACTCTGGAATGCCCTTGAACTGGCGCTGACCTCGCACCAGTGTACCCTATATATTCATTTTTATTCAATCAAACCCTCTTGCAAAAATGCAACCCTTTCAGTTTGTATTGCTGATAAAGCAACTTGAATAATTTTTCCTGTTTCACTTTATTTGCTGTCACGATATAAAAAGTAGTTTTTTAGCTAGAAAAATGTGTTCCTCATCCAACTGGTTGCTTTATAAATAACACTGCTCTGGAGAAAAAAAAACACATCTTTAAAATATGAACCTCTGAATGCGCATCGGTTGTATGAAACTGCAGACGCACTTTCAGATGGTTTGACTCGGGCTACATGCGTGGAAAGAAAAACAGAAACCAAACAGAGCGCTGTTGACTCATCTTTGGGTTGAGCACATTTCATGGTGTGGAGCTCACTCGCCTACCACAAAACAGCCCTTATTACAACTGCTTGTGTAGGTCAATGGGACAATTAGCTGCATTTAAAATAATTCAAATAAACCAAACCCGTCGGTAAACAATATTTCATTCTAAACTACAGAATATTCAACTTTACCACAATGTTTTTTAAATCAACACTAACATTTGAACAAACAGACTCAAATGTGGAACAAAGCTCATTTAAAAGGCTGTTTTGTGTGAGGTAGATAAAGTGCAAAGCTAATGCTTTGTTTTCCAGCCAGTGAAAAATGACTTGAACGGTTTTCACAGGGTAATGCTCCTCTTGTAAAAGCTGCAGTCACACTTAACAGCTTCCAGCTCCCTCTGCTTCTGGGAAATATTTTGTCTTAGACTGGGAAGAGGAGACTGACTGTTGTTGTTTTTTTTTTGCCCAAGCTGCGCGAACGACAGCCTGCAGAGTCACTCAACGATGAGGCAGCAAGCCGAGCCCCAGCGGAGGAACGGGGTTCTCTCTGAAGGTGTAGGTTGAAAGACAACACACTCGCACACCAATACTGCACAGGAAGTCACACTCATACGACAGACAGCCAAGAAAAGATGGCCTGTGACACAAGCGAAGCAGACTATAAGAAGAAGGAAAAGACACTCAATGTGGAGCCGCTGATTCCACGAGAGCGGCAAGCCGGCTGTCAGCACGAATGCAAGGGAATACCAGTCGACTCAGAAGAGCTCTTTTTGAAAAACATTCTGGTTAGTGACACAGAAGCGTACCTTACTGTAGGTGAGAGGTGAAAGAGGAAGTGAGATCCACGGAGTGACTACTTATTCCCTCGGCAGGCGGGACCGAGGACGTCACCCCACGGAGGGGCCTATCGGCAGCTCTGACATAAAATGCTCAGCGAATACCTACCTAAGGCAGGCATATCCCAAAAGTATTGGTTGGTTGTCATCTTCGAATTGAAAGGGAACTACTTCTGATTCAAAGATTCAAAAGCAATAGAAATATAGTATGTCCCTAACTATGTAACTGTACACAAGTTTATCTATATTTGATCATCGGTTCTTCTTCATATTGGATACATTAGAGTTTTCATCCTGTCACAACAAAGACTATACAGGGATCCACTGTTTATTCATACTGTACACTGTGGTATACAAAGTAGGGCTCTCAACAACAAGCAACTCCATTAATGACAAGAACTGAAGCAGTGGAGAGAAGAGGGACACGCAAACACATTCTCAGATGTTTGGACTGAAATCTAGGTCAGGGAAGGAAACAGAGTGTCAGCAAATGTATATAAGCTTGTTAAATAAAGCAAGAATAGAGCTGCTCAGATAAACCAATCATGCTAATCCCAAATGCAGAGAGTTTACTTTTGCTATACAGACATTTGCAGTGTGATATTGTATTATACATCCAGTGCTCAGTTGTAATGAATGGCATTGATGGGCCTGAATAAAAATAGTATCTGAAAAACAAAACCGGCTTAAAGCTGTACACACCAAGGCTTTCAAAGCAGTTCTTCTTCAGGTTCTTTCTTTTTTCCTACTTAGGGAAGGACCATTTATTTGTGGCACAATACTATATATTCCCTTCCCCCCTGTTTTACAGGTAATAGCACCCTACCTGAGTGTCCTGTCCTGTTCAGCAGGGTTTTGAGATTTGTGGTTTTAGACCTTTTAACCTCATCTTATCTCATTGTCAGAGAACAGAATCTATATCGGCAGTGTATCACACAACACTTCCCGTTACATCTGCACATTGTGAATGGAAGTGGGGTCCTATTGCATGTAACACAGGAAGGAAGTCAGACGAGGGAACAGGGTGCAGTACAGGAAATCTGGAAAGTATAAAGAATTTTTAACTTTGACTCCGGTGAAATTAGATTGCTTCTTGCTACCACACAATTAATTAATTTCCTTTCTTCTCGTGCAGCATGTATTAGGGCCCCATGTGCTGCAGAGCCACACACTCACAGTGCAGGGCTATATGTGGAGTCAGGAGGAGGGGTGGTTAATTTAGTGACCAGTGAATGTTCCCCTTTTAAAAAACAAACATTTGAGAAATATATTACTACATTATGTTTTGTTATATACCCATTTTGGTCATGCTTTATTTTACAGTCACTTTTTAATGTTAACAACAAGTTTACTAATATGCTAACAAATGCTTCTCATGCCTGCCGGGAACGGGGCCACTGGGTGGTTGGGTGCCCTGCTCTCCAGGAGGAAGAGGAGAAGGAGGAACCAGCGCCCAGACGGGGGGAATGCGAACGTCCAGCGCCCAGACAGGGGGACCGCGAGCATCCAGCGCCCAGACGGAGGGACCGCGAGTGTCCAGTGCCCAGACAGGGGGACCGCGGGAATCCAAAGCCCGAGAGAGAGCTGTACCCATCTCCACCAGCAGAGGAAGAATGCCTGCTGTCTTCACCTCCACCAGCAAAGGGAGAATGCCTGCTGTCCCCACGTCCACCAGCAGAGGAAGAATGCCTGCTGGTTGCGCCTTCAGAGCCGCACCCATCCCCTGCAAGTGAGGGAGAGCCGCATCAGTCCCCTGCAACAGGGGGAGACAACCTGCTGCTCCCACCTTCGTCGCCAGGAGACTACACGCTGCTCCCACCTTCGTCGCCAGGAGACTACACGCTGCCTCTGCCTCCACCGCCAGGAGCAGAGCAGCAGGAGCTGCCTCTGCTTCCACCATCTTCACCGGCAGCAGCAGAGCAGCAGGAGTTGCCTCTGCCTCCTCCACCTCCACCAGCAGAGGGGGAATACCTGCTGGTTCCGCCTCCACCAACATGGGAGGACGGCTTGCCGCTCCCACCTCCACCACCAGAGGGTGGATACCTTCTGGTTCCGCCTCCACCGCTGTGTGACGACTGCTTGTGTTTCACCCTTAAAAAGAAACACGCAGCAGTCCGCTTTCTTCTTCTTTTTGCAACTTTATTAAGCCACGGTCCGAATCAGTTTTTAACAAAGCAAGGCATATCACTTCTTTTGTACATACAACTCAGTTTTTTTCTGCTCACAGATCTGGCATTTTTAGTTGTATTTTCTTATTTTTCCCATATGTAGCCGTTCACTTTTATCACATGCGCACACTTCTTTTTTTTGTTCGTTTTTCACGCTGTGATGCAACCTCTCTACGTTCAAAACCGTCTACGTCTTAAAGGTACAGTGCTCCATTACAAACTAATGCTCAACATTCATATTTTTATTCCTAGCATTTTCTAGGGCTCAGCACCCTCCCCTACTAAGAAAATAAAAATGTTGTCAAAACATTTTTTTTAAATTAACAATAATAAACAATTTAACCTTAAAGTGGTGTGTGGCAAGTTTTCTTTTACAAAGATTACATTTTACACCTTTCATCTCAATACTTCTGGCATAAATACAAGAAACCATAAAAATGGTCCTATTTTCTTGTTTTTCAGGAGTTTAAATTAGCCTACAGTTATGTTGGTTGGCCACCCAACAAAACGATGAAACAGGCATGGCATCTACCACTTTACTCCCCTTTTTTCTGTGTTTTAAACACGTACATGCCACTTTTCACTTAGATAACAAATACTTGTACAGTACCAATCAAAATTCCATTAACTCTACTGGTACTCTGTATCTTCGACTCACTAAAGAACAGGTGTCACCTTTGTGTTCAGTTATACTCTGGTAGTCTAACCCAGTAGTTACTAGGGACTGTAAATACACATTTACTTCAAAACTACACTAACTGTCAGTCAGGCATTGTAAATAAACATGTACTTTAAAATACCTTAATGGTCCACACATAACTTTCGTTATTTAACTAACTTTTTTTTTTTACAAGAACATGAAACATTTAACAGTCTCTGAGTCCTTCGTTCAGCATCCTTGGCCTACCATGCAGAAGTGACCAGACTTTGGTGGCATCCCGGTGGAGCCCAAACAGTCGGTACAGGTTTCCATCTAAGCACTGCAGGTCCCTCCATCACACTATGTACTCTCTGGTCAGCAGGTCGATAGGTAGGTTCCCATAAACGATCGTAAGTATACAGCTTTCATGGCTGTCTCACTCGCACAGATTGTCTGTTGCATCTGGGGTCAACTTCTTCCTCTTCTTCATTACCGTCAGATTCTCCTGACAGATGGTGATTGCTTATATCCTGTTCCTCATCCTCAGGCTGGGCATTTTCAGGTTTTTCCTCCATCTGTGGTCTAGCTGGGTAAGAAGTACTTTCCTCTATTCCAGGCTCAAATTCCTCTGCTTCTGGATTCAAGTTTGTTTCTTCTCTTGAAACAGTTCTAGGTGCTGTTATAAAGAAACCATATGGTTCTTCATCAGAGCTTGCAGAATTTTCTTGATTCACTGAAACAGTGTGATCTCTGCGCCGGGGTGTTTTTTTCTTTTGACTGTGGGGTTTTTGTTTTGGCTGGTCGTTACTACTGATTTGACCATCTACAAGATATGGACAGGGCATTAGCAAGTTTCTGTGCAGAACTCTTATTCGCCCACTTCCTTCTAATGGCTCAACCTCATACACTGGGCTGTCTGTCCCTCTTCTTTTTTCACTGCATGTATCTTATCTTCCCAGTGTGCACGTAACTTCCCAGGTCCCCCTCTCTCGGACAAATTTCTTACCAGCACGTGATCTCCTGGTTCCAGAACTGAACTCCAAGCTCGTTGATTGTAATACTTGTTTCCACGTGCTGCAGATTTTTTTAAGTTTTTAGACGCAATCTCATAGGCTTCCTGCATAGCTGTTTTCCACTTTTCTGCATAACTTTCATGGGACTGCTTTTCCATTTCTTGTTCTCTCGGAAAAATCAGGTCGATTGGTAGCTTTGGTTCTCAGCCAAAGAGCAGAAAGAACGGGGAAAATCCAGTTGCCTCGTGGACAGTAGAATTATAGGCATGGACCACTTTATTGAGGTAATCCTTCCAGTTCGACTTCTGGACTTCTTCCAGTGTCCGCAACATGCTCAGTAATGTCCGGTTAAAACATTCTGCAGGATTCGCTTGAGGATGGTAGGGACTTGTCCTTGAGTTAAGTATCCCACTGTATTCTTGCAGTTTCCTGAAGAGCTCATTTTCAAACTCCCTTCCCTGGACATGATGGATCTTCGATGGGAATCCAAATCTCAGGATGAAATCATTGAATATTTTCTGTGCTGCAGTCTTTCCAGACTTGTTTGATGTTGCAAACTTGCCTGAGCAGGCCTGAGCAAACTTGGTAAAATGATCTACAATGACTAGAATATATTCATATCCACCTTTGCTTCTTTCTAAGTGCAGGTAATCAATGGAGATCATCTCGAACGGTGCAGTGGTTACAATACTTTGTAGCGGAGTTCTTGTTGTTCGATTTGGTTTCTTTTGTTTTAGACATCTACACACTTTAGTTATGTAGTGCTCGATTTCTTCTCTCATTTTCGGCCAATAGTAACGATCTCTGGCTAAAGCAAGCATCCTGTCAGCTCCCAAGTGCCCCATCTCCTCATGAAGTTGCTTGAAGACTACCGTCTTATACTTCTCTGGCATGACCATTTGAAGTTTTGTTGCTGTTTTGCGGCAAAGTATTCCATTCTTGTCCACTTGTAAGTGAGGCCACTCTTTCAGTAGATGTCTTACTGTTGCAGGTTCTTTTTGCCTTTCTTTGTTCTTCAGGACATTGTTCTGCAGCTTTAGGGCTATCACTCTACTGATAACTGGGTCCTCTTTCTGAGCATTTCTGATGTCCTCAGTCGTCTCAAGTTGGGCTGTAGTCGCACATTCCCATACAGTTTCTGCCAAAGTGGCCACATCACATGACACAGCGGAATCCAGTCAACATCACCTGTTTCCTGAGCATCACGTGCTTCTTCCATTGCAGCTAGAGTATCAGGCTGGCACTCTTGTGTACATCCAGTCTTCAGGTCTTCGATCTTTGTGGGCCTCCTTGATAAGAAGTCAGCGTCTCTATTGGCAGATCCCGGAAGGTACTTCAAAGTAAATCGATAATCTGCATGTTCTGCCACCCAGCGATGGCCTGCAGCGTTTAGCTTGGCTGTCTTCATTATATAGGTCAACGGATTGTTGTCACTATATACTGTAAAGTGAGGAGCAGAAACGCTCTGTGATGGCCCATTTTAAAGCTAGGAATTCCAGCTTTCCTAAGTGAAGTCTATAATTTTTTTCTGCAGGAGTCAAGGTTCAGGATCCATAGGCAATAACTCTCAGTACACCCTCCTGCCTCTGATACAGGACTGCTCCCAGACCTTCTGAAGCATCAACATGCAACACAAACGGTTTTTCACAATCAGGGTATGCCATCACTGGTGGACTTGTCAGGGCTTCCACTAACCTCTCTTATATGTCCTGATGCCTCTCAGTCCATTCTACTGGTTGGGATGGTGGTGGCTGGAATGACCGCTTGCCCTCTGTTCTCCCTTTTGAGTTCTTCCTCCTTACCCCTCCCCCTCTGGGAATTGAAAGAAGTTCATAGATCGGCTTGGCAAGTCTGGAGAAATCTGATATGTACCCTCTATAATAGCTCAGGAAGCCAATCAGTTTTCTTACTTCTCTTACTGTTGCAGGCTTTTCAGTTTTCAGTGCTTGGACTGCGGCAATGTCTTTTGGGTTCATGCTGTATCCATGTTCAGAAACGACACGTCACACATAGCAAACCTCGCTTTTAAAGAAGTCACATTTTGTAGGTCTTAATTTTATTCCACATTGCTGTTGTCTCTGTAGAACTTTTTGGCTTTCAAAATCACTGCTGAAAAAAAAACTATGATGTCATCTAAATATGGAACACACACATTGTCTCTCAGGTCTCCAAGGCATTCTTCCATGTAACGTTGAAAAGCCGCCGGTGCATTGGTCAGTCCAAATGGAATGCAGATCCATTCATACAGACCCCATGGTGTAATGAAGGCTGTACACACTCTGCTTTCCTCTTTGATGAACCCCTGGTGATATGCTTTGCCCTGATCAAGCACCGTAAACCAGGAATTTCCACCCAAGTTTTCAAGAATTTCTTGGATTCTAGGAATTGGATGACGATCAGGAAGTGTTTTCTGATTGAGCTGCCTGTAGTCTACACATAGACGAAGTCCACCATCCTTCTTTCTCACACAAATGACAGGTGATGAGTAGGAGGAGCATGACTTCTGAATCCACACTCGATTGAACAGGTCCTGGATGTAATTCTTAACTTCCTGGTACAGAGGTCTCGGAATGGCGTTGTATGTTTTTTTTACAGGGATGTTGTCTTTAAGGGTAATCTCCATGTTCAGGTCCGGAATGCATCCAGTGTCCCAATCATCTTTAGCAAAGGTCTTGCACTCTTTTCTCAACATTTCTCTGACAATCTGCTGTTGTGCTGCTGAAAGATGACTGAGGTCTACTGGTGGATCCCACAGCTCTTTTGGCTCTTCACTGCAGAGCTCCTCTTCAGCTTGAGTGAATGCGATTGGCTTTGACTGGGGTGACATTTGTTTTTGAACAGGTGGGGTGACTTCTACTGGATAGGCTACAGCAATAGTGTGTAATCGACCTAACACTGTCCTATTTTGGAGAGTGATGTCCTTATCCGTTGTATTTTCTACGGTCACTACCACACACGAGTTGTTTTCTGTTGAGAGTTGGATAAGTTGTTCTTTGACTTGTAACCCTTGAGGCCAGGGAGTTTCTTCATTGGGTTCAAGCACCATTTGATTGTTCAATTGGAAGGCCTTGTTCAATCTCCCACATTTCACATCTACAATTTTACGTTTAGGAATAACAATGTCTTGTCGGCCCAGTCTCACTAGTAAGGAATTAGATGTGCCTTCTTGTTTCTTCAGCAAACTGAGAGGAGTTCTGGCTTTCTTAGTCCCCACTTCTAAAGCTGAGCTCAAGCTTTGCACACACTGCGCGAGTGTCTGTTGATAGACCGCTCAGCACCAATTGTTCAATTACATTGAATCCTAGAGTTGGCCTTTCCAGTGAGCTGGTACTTAAGAGGAATGGAACAAGGAGTCTATTATTATTCCTGCTGCTGCTGGTGGGTAGACTGAAGTCAACTTCTATCCAGCCTTCATATGGAACGGTTGTACCATTGGCAGCTGTCAGTTTTAGCTTGGTTTCTCCTTTCAGTAACTCATCAACAAGTCTCATTTCAGTTTCTGGTAAGTATTTGTTTTTCCAATCAAGCCCCACTATTGATACCTGTGATCCAGTGTCCCACAACACCAATGTAGTATTTCCTCCTAATGAGCATTGTACTAAACATCTCTGCCCCACCAGCTTTGCTGTCTTCTTCTGCTTCCTTGAAAGAGAGCTGCTGGTATAATACTGACCTTCATCTGTCTCAACTGTCAGTTCAGCACTAGTAACTTGTTGCACTGTCGTCATTGCTTCCCTCTTCCTTCGGCAGCCTATAGCCCAATGGTCTCTGCTGCCACACTTGTAACAGTGCTCACACCTGCCTTCAAGATTTACTTGTTCACATCGAAAGCAGCGCCTTCCTCCAGCTGGTCGGACCGTCCCTCTCTGGTTCTGCAATGGCTGGCCCGTGTCATTTACAGCTTGTTTGCTTGAAATCTGGGCCAGAGATGCAACTTGATTAGTCAGGTTGTGTAGTGCTTCACAGATTACTTTGTTTCCAGAATCAAGTTTGTTCATCAAAGTGTTTTCTCGTTGTGCTTTACAATATTTGTCTCTGTTGGGGCTTTCCTGCCCTCTTCCACAGTCATCATCCACTGCATTGACTCTCACTGTTCTTGGCTTAGTTGCTGTCAGTTTCTGTTTTCTCTCTTTCTCCATGCTGTATGCCATATTCATTTTCTCCAGTAGGGTCTCATCATCTACGTTTGAGACTTGCAAGTATGGTTTGAGATCTGCTCTGATGTTGTCATCATGCAAGCCTGTCATCACTGTTTGCAGGAACTGGTTTTGAACAAGCTCAAAATTGTACCTCAGTCCACATTTGGCTCTTTCTGAAGCAAAAAGCACTTTTTGTCTCAAATCCATAACACGCACAAGAAATTGAATTTGTGTCTCTTTCAGCTCTTGAACAGCGCAGGTCAGTGAATGATACAGTTCTGTTGTAGTCTTGTAGTGAGTTCGCAAGATTTGCCTCAAAGTGGATAACCTCAAATCAGTTCTGCTTTATAAGTAGCTCCTTAACTTTAACTCTGGAACAATTGCTTGAATGACGGCTTCTACAACTTCCATTTCATCATAGCCTTTTTTCAGAGCTTTTTCACTCTGTCTTTCTAAGCTACTGTAGCTCAACTTGTCTTTCTGGCTGGGTTCTCCAATTTGCCCTACAATTCTCAAATCTTTTCTGTATAATGGATGAATATTTGCATGGCCTTTAGCATTAACAGGCACTGCATCGATAGGAACAGCATTACTCAGTGTTGAGTTGATAACACTTTTAGTTGCAATACCACTTTTTGTTAGCAGAGGTCGCGCTTGTTGCTGCAATGCGGTAGAATCATTTACTACATTCACTGGATTTACATTGTTTACTGCCTGCGGTGGAGAAGTTTCTGTATTAGCACCACTTTCCCTTCTCAGATAATCAAGCTGATCGTTAAGTTTAAGAAGCACTGACATTCCCTCATCTTCTAGGTTTATTACATCGTCCCCTTCCAAATATGCAATAATCAATTTTCTCAGAAAATGCAGAGTTTTCTCTGGTGCACACTCGTCTTCTTTTACTGTGATATTTAACAATTTGCATATCTCTCTTAACTCGTCCAATCCTAAAGGCAATAGCTTTCCTTCTATCTCCGTAAGGAGAGCATCCTGTTCATCTGACATTATTGCTTTGCATTATAATACGCCGAAAAATGCAAAACAAATCGCGCTTACCACCGTCTCTACTTCAGGTCAGCCTTATGGATTTTTTTCTGTAACGGCATCTCTTCTCGTGGTCTCCTCCTTTGATAGTATATCAGGCTGGTTTTAAAACGCATTTTTTTTTTTTTTTTTTTTAGAACCAGGGCGGAAACACCAATTTTTATGTTGCACCCTTAAAAAGAAACACGCAGCAGTCCGCTTTCTTCTTCTTTTTGCAACTTTATTAAGCCACGGTCCGAATCAGTTTTTAACAAAGCAAGGCGTATCACTTCTTTTGTACATACAACTCAGTTTTTTTCTGCTCACAGATCTGGCATTTTTAGTTGTATTTTCTTATTTTTTCCCATATGTAGCCGTTCACTGTTATCACATGCGCACACTTCTTTTTTTCGTTCGTTTTTCACGCTGTGACCTTCAACCTCTCTACGTTCAAAACCGTCTATGTCTTAAAGGTACAGTGCTCCATTACAAACTAATGCTCAACATTCATATTTTTATTCCTAGCATTTTCTAGGGCTCAACACTTGCTGCTCCCACCTCCACCACCAGAGGAGCTGGAGATACCTCCACCACCCGAGGGAGAGGAGCTACAGCTGAGTTTGCCACCGTCCGGGGATGCCTTCACGTCACTGCCCGGAGATGCCTCCACGTCACCGCCTGGGGATGCCTTCACGTCACCGCCTGGGGATGCCTTCACATCACCGCCCAAGGATGCCTGCCCCGCTTCACCCAAGGATGCCTGTACTGCATCGCCCGGGGTTGCCTGCTGCTCCGCATCGCCCGGTCTGCTGCTGCCGTCGCCTCCCGAGGGTCCGCTGCTGCCATCGCCTCCCGAGGGTCCGCTGCTGCCATCGCCTCCTGAGGGTCCGCTGCTGCCGTCATCGCCTGGGGTGGTCAGAGCCCCACAAGGGGGAGCTGCCGGCTATAAAGGAGCGGGAAGGTCAGGAGACCACCCCCACAGGCAACTGGGTGGCTGCAAGACTGCCTTGGTTGGAGGAGCCGGCCTGTGCAAGGTCAGCCTTGCCCGTTGTGGGCCAATGGAAGCCTCTGTCCCCACCCCTGGAGCATGGGGAAGACTTCTGGGACTTTAAGGGGGGAGGTGGCCGTTGAGGCCATGTGTGCTGTGCACAAAGGGGGGGGGGGGATATGTGACAGAGTACATCCCGCCCCTGTTTTGTTATTATTATTATTATTATTATTATTATTATTATTATTATTATTATTATTATATTGTATTTTTATGCAGGCAGACAAAGCCATCAGTCTTATTTATTATTTGAGATGACGGCGAAAAGCCGTGCATTTGTTTTGTTTATTTATTTATTTAAAAAAAAAACTTGTGCAGACAGTGACCATCACCCGAGTTAATTCATTGATTAATTGTTGCTAATCGGGAGATGGTCATCTGTATAAGAACCAGCAGCTTTCTGCGCTCAGGGGGAGGAGGAGAGAGAGAGACTGAGCGAATGCTATCAACCAGAGAGAAGGTACTCATTATGGAAAAACCATATTACTTAGTGTCTGTTTTTTTGGAGTTTGTTTGGCCAATGCGCCCTTTATTTTCTGTGTTTTGTTTAACTGTTTGTTTTTGATTGTTTTAATTTAATAAAAACACTGAGTGCCAGTGCGCTCAGTTTCAGCACCCATTTTGTTGTTGCACTCCTTCCTGGTCTGTGACGTCGCCACCCAAGCCCATCTGTTCACAATGGCAAATAGGTGGCAATACAAGCTTTGTGTTTTTAAAGCTCTTTTTCAGAAAGCTGAGGCAAAAGCACTTTCTTTTTTTCTTTCTGAGGTGTTTGTGAAAGTTCAGAGGTGAGGAGTGAGATTCAGAGGCCAGAGTCGTTGCTAGGAATATGTAGTGTTGCTTTGAATGGTTGCTATGTAAATGTTCTTCTAAAAGACTTCTGAGGCTACAGTGCAAACTCTAATCTGTTACGTCATGGTTTTAACGAATCACAAGATGCATTTTAAAACCAAGGTTTAAAAAATAAATGAACTAACTGTTAAACAAAATGAACAGGATTTGTTACCATGGTTGAGAGATAGCTAACATTAATGTATCTAAAAAAGTTTCACCTTCAACTGAAGATGCAATGCAGACAAAACTCCAGAAATTGTACTGTACTCTACCTCAAAATATGATCAGACCAATGTTAAGTTGTGCTAGTAACAAAGTAGCAGTTATGGATGTTATTTCTAAATATTTTTCCAGACTCACATCACGCTTGTTGGTTCCTATTCTCTCTAAGAAGGCTCTGACTGCAGACACTCTCGTTTGAAGATTCAGCCCGTTGTTATTCAAGTGGATGGGATCTGACGCAAGCATGGATTTTATGTCACAATGCATCAAATCCAAAGTTCTAGCAAAAAACTAAGCCTGGCAGTTTGATTCTCTCTCTCTCTCTCTCTCTCTCTCTCTCTCTCTCTCTCTCTCTCTCTCTCTCTCTCTCTCTCTCTCCCAAATCCAATGATCTTTAGTGGCCTGACAAGTCATAGTGCAGCAAATAAAACAGAAATACCAAAAACATGAGGCAGCATGAGGCAGACTTTTCTGTACCCCTTTCTGTTCCCTTAACAAATATTTCCAGTTCCTCCACATGCACTTCTTCCTGTTTCTGAAGTTCCGATAGAGTATTCCTTAATGATTTCTATTTCACTAGTTCTGTATGGTTTGGATTTGCTTCTGTTTGGGTTTTTCAACTACAGTCAGATAAGGGCAGCAGTGTGGAGAAGTGGTTAGGGCTCTGGACTCTTGACCGGAGGGTTGTGGGTTCAATCCCAGGTGGGGACACTGCTGCTGTACCCTTGAGCAAGGTACTTTACCTAGATTGTTCCAGTAAAAACCCAACTGTATAAATGGGTAATTGTATGTAAAAAAATAATGTAGTAACTTGTAACAATTGTAAGTCGCCCTGGATAAGGGCGTCTGCTAAGAAATAAATAGTAATAATCAGGCTGAATTTCCTAAGCAGGGTTCTGTGGCAAGCTAATTAGTTTTGTGTTTCACCTTGTTTATCCTAGTATGAAGTATACTGGTGCATTTTCCTTCTGAGGATTGTTGAAGTAACATTGCAGCGTTTTTTGCTGTCTCAGTTCTGTTGCAAATCTCTCTCCCTCTCTCTGTCTCTGTACAACAGCATTATCTGATCTCATTGTTATGCAGAGCAGATTCTTCAATAAGAGAGTCTTGGGGCATTTCTTCACTGCCACTACTGCAGCAAGAGCTGTAATAAAGTATTGGGTCATAAAACTGATTGGATGTATGCAAATGAACAAGCACCATACCAACATCTGTTACTGCTAAATACGAAAACCAGCCGGTCTGTGGAGCTCGGCATCATAAAACAAGAAGGATGTTGTGCAGAAACTCTGGTCTCTCTGCTGCAGTCATTAACTACGAATGAAGAAGAAATGCTAAAGGAATTAATAGAGGATGATAGTATCATTATAAGAGCAGCAGATAAAGGTTCTGGGATGGTAGTAATGAACAAATATGATTATATAAAAGCTGTATAATTGAATTTCAAAATATAAATATATATGAAAAAGTAAAAACTAATAATAATAATAACAGCATGTGATATGGGAGACCTGTGCTGGCTATCAGGCGCATGCATGATCCTGCAAGGGGAGGTCAGGAGCCCTGTGGGATCTGCCTATCAATCATGGCAATGTCACAGAGAGGTTGGTTGAGGGTGTGTCGCGTCTCCCTCTCTGAGTGGTCAGTAGGCAGGTCTTGGGGGATCGATCGACCAATTAAAATGACCCTTTGCTGCTCCTTCACTCTTGCCCTTCTTGGAGAAACGACAGCGGGAGTTGGTTTTGGAAACCTGGAGTTCATCTGGCTGATGAAGACAGCCGCTACATATTATTTAGTAATTATTACGTGCCTGAGAGGGACATTGACAGTTTAGTTGGGGAAGTCTGGGCAACCTAGTGAGTGATAGTGAGGGAACAGCAAAGCATAACTGAGAAATGAGCCGCACCCAATTGTGGAGGATGCGGGACACTGCAAGAAGCAGCACCTTTTGTTTGTAGTTTTGTTATTGTGTATTATTTTGCTGTTTGCTTTCGTCTTTTGTTTTTGGAATATTATTTTCAGTACCTGTGAGTGCAAACCGGGACTGTGTTCACCCCTACCATTGTTGATAACCCCCGTGAGATACCCAATTACCGTTGTCGGTACTTGGGCCACAGCATAAGAGCGCCCTCTTCTGGGATAACAGTGGTGTTTCAAATAAATTAGACTCCTGTGTCTAGTGAAATCCCCACACCCTCACACAGGATAATAAAAGAAGTGAGAATTTTGGCAGACAGATTATATAAAAATTGGTTTGTATTGAAAGAATTAATAAAAAACATGTTTCCTCAAAATCCAAGAACAGGTTTGGTTAGAGGTAACCCAAAATGCACAAAGAAAAACACCCAATGCGAATGATTGTTAGTATAATTGATAACCCAACATTTGTTATTGAGGACATAGCTGAAAGGCAGCTGCAGTCACATGTTGAAAGCATACCTAGCTATTTTAAAGATACAACACCTTTTCTGAAAAGGATTAATAATATAAAGCTTAAACTTCTAGAGAATACAATTTTATTTTGCATTTTGAATCCTCGTACCCCAGTGTTCCCAGGCATGAAACTTTAGAAGCACGTAAAGAGGCACTGGAAAATAGAGTAGATAAATAGAGTAGAATGTGATACTTACGGAAGAAATATAAAATATGATCAAGATAGTTTTAGAAAATAGTTGTTTTACATTTGGAAATAGAAGTTACAAACAGAATGATGGCACAGCAATAGGCTCAAAATTAGGTATGCATTTTGCAAGCACGTATATGGGCAAATGGGAGGAAATGTTATTGGTACACCCTGCCCCTGTGTGTATATGTATTATTTTGTATTTGTGTTGTGTTATTATTATTTAAATGTATGGTTTGGTGTGTGAAAAACACAATGTTGTGTTATTGTTGATTTGCAGCATGGATGGGGTTAAAATTTGATTAATTAATTGCTAATCTGGAGACGTCATGTAAGGCCCCGTGAAAATCGTGCTGTGAGGAAATCATGAAATTAGCACAATACTGCAATTTTTACAGTATTCTTAAGAAATAATAAAAAAAATCATAATTATTTGTATTTCATATAAAAAATTTAAAAAATCAGCTATGCTATGTGCCTGCATATAATATTCACCATGCACACAGTGCTGTGCAGTGATTATGTCATGTCATATACACACTGTAAACATGAAAATGGATGTCTCTAAAAAGGCTAAAAATGTGTCTGCTGCAGATCACGTAAAGCAGTATCTAGCAGTGCTGGAGGTAAGCGCTTGTTCTGTATGTCCTGCAACATTACTGTGGATCACTACTGAAACTCATCTGTTGACAGGCATTTAGATTCACCGAAAAGAGAAAGGCAGAAATCCACAGCAGTACTGCGACTGCTTTACTTGAAAAAAACGGTGACTTCCATATTCCAAAACTCCACTTATTACATTTTGACCTGACAGAGGCATTTGTTTGTGCAAATATGCCTTTTGAAAAATTGGACAACTAAAAGTTATGGCAATTCTTCAGACAAAGTGTAGCAAATGGTGGAGTGATTCCTTCATCAGCCCAGCTGAGATGTGAATACTTACCTAAAGTTGCCGAGTATCACGAGCAGGAGATTATGGAATTGGTCTGGTTGCTTGTCTGTGGTCACTGACGAGTTGACTGATGCACAAGATCAGTATGGGTTACACATTGTATTTGTTTTGCAAGACCTAAATGGTGAACATGCACCTGATGTACTAGAACTGAAAGCTGTCCTTGCAGATACACTTTACCTGCAGTCTGTTAATTACAACACAGTTTCACAAGCTATTGTAAAGTGTTTTAATAACTGTGATGTTCATTTTGATGTCATTTTAGTGCATTTATCTGTATAATATATTTTTCGGTTACCACACACATTGTTTTCATAAGTATGGCTTGCATTTTTTGGTGTTTATCTTCCTTTTAACGGTTTGCTTTTAAGTCTAAGCCGCCACATCCTAATTACGAGAACATTCTGTTAAATTAGTGGGAAAGTACAACACAACATGAAACTGACACATTGGAAGCTACCTAGTTCCCAGGCAAGTGCGAGAACGAAATGCAAGTTAAAGTAGCATGGGGGAAGTGATTAATGTCATTCCTTGCTCTTGTGTTCGAATAATGAAGACGGTGAAACAGAATCAGCAAGTCGATCAGGACATCAAGGTAAAAAGAAGCGACTTTGTTTATTATTATTAATTTCTTAGCAGACACCCTTATCCAGGGCGACTTACAATTGTTATAAGATATCACATTATTTTTTACATACAATTACCCATTTATACAGTTGGGTTTTTACTGGAGCAATCTAGGTAAAATACCTTGCTCAAGGGTACAGCAGCAGTGTCCCCCACCTGGGATTGAACCCACGACCCTCCGGTCAAGAGTCCAGAGTCCTAACCACTACTCCACACTGTTGTCCCAGTTTAATAATTAACAGCTTAATTAAGATATTGAATCGGCTCAAAACACGGTCACGTGAACAGAAATCAAAACCTAAAACTTCAAGCCCTAGTTCTTTCTGTTTCAAAATGCTGTATCTGCGTCTTTCTAGTGCCAAATTTTTCAGCATTTTTTCTGGCACTTATTGTCTTTAAAGTTTAATAACTTTAATTCTGTCTCCTAGGGAGGACCTTTTGTTTCTCCACATTTTCTCTCTTCCTTTACAAGAGAGCGCTGTAGTTTTATTGATTACGGATAAAAGACTGCTAGAATGGTTAACGTATTCCTTTGCATTTAGGACGTACCATTTAAAACCATATTTTTCTTATAATAATAGCTCTGTGTAAGGGTGTGTAATGGGGCGAGATCTGTACTGGCTATCTGGCGTATGCATGATCCTGTCGGGTAGGGGTTGGGAGCCCTGTAGGATCCGCCTGTCGATCATGGCCATGACACAGAGAGGTTGGGTGAGGGTGTGTACTCTCCCTCTCTCTCAGTGGTTGGGAGGCGGGCCTTGTGGGGGTGCCTGACCTATAAAAACTATTCCTCAGCCCCGCCCATCTAGGAAGAATAACAGTGACAGTCCTGGTCGTGAGGGGCTGGAGAAACCATGAAAAGGACAGGCAAACGAGGCTGAGGAAGACAGCCAACCTGGAGAAGAAAATAAATAAAATAATCTGTATTCACGTACCTCTATATCAGGATGTGTGTAGTTGGCGGGGAAACTCTGGGCATCCCCATATAGTATAGTAGGGGAATAACAAAGCGCAGGCTGAAGACCCGAGCCGTGCGGGGAACGCTGCAAGAGCAGCACCTGTTATTTTGTAGTTTTGTTATAGTGTTTTACGTTCCTTTTTACTTTCGCCCTTTTGTTTGTACTATTATTTTGAGCACCTGCTTGTGTACCACTAGTGAACGGCCAACCTTTTACCATTGCTAGTATTTGGTTGTGCTCTGGAGCCAGTGCTACAGTGCCACCTTGTGGCATAAATAAATCTGTGCGCCAAGTGGCGTTTCCAACTATATTTCTGTCGTGTCCAGTGAATTCCCACACCCTTCCACAGGTGCTTAATACAGGTTTGAGTATTTGGAATATGAACACATGGAGAAGATTCTCTTGTACAGTTTCATAAATTAGCAAATTATATCCAACCTAACATTTCGGTGGATTTAAGGTGGACAAAATCTGAAATTGAATTCTTAGACACCTTGGTTAAACTTGATTAAGGATCTTTACTCAAAACCTACTGATATGCAAATATCAAGTATGAAATACAAAAATAAATGAACCATAGTTCAGCACTTTACAAGGAACAGACACACCATGTATGATCTAAAGTTTGTGGCTTTAGAAAAAATAAAATTAGATAATGTACAGTATAGAAGAATAAAAGAAAATAAACGAATAAATAGACTAGATATCATGATGCCTGACGGTTTAAATAGAAAGGAACAGTGAATGACATCACAAAGATTTGATTTAAAGAGACATACATGTGTGGTTACCATGGCATCAAAAGCCTATAAATACCCTTTCCCTTGACAAAGGTATGTTAAACATACCGAAGTGTTGGGAAGTTGGCTCTTTAAGCAAAAACATATATTATACATACATATTAGAGCTGTCAATCGATTCACATTTTTAATCGGTTAATTTATGGACATTAGTTGATTAATCGGTAGATTAACCCGTGTACCTTTTTTAATAAAGGTAACAATACCTGAAAACATACCTGAAAACACAAGTCAGCTGAGCTGCATTTCCAACATTGGTTGTTTAATCTGCCATTATAGCTACGTACTTGGATTCAGTGGCGTAACTTTGGTTTCAAAAGTGGGGAGGACAGTTTCTGTAGCTGATGCATTGTGACCGAGTTGTTGAGTGGTGTGTGGGTGGTGACATCACGGACCAGGAACAGAAACCAAAACAAGGAATGGCGGTGCAAAACTGAAGAGCAATGGCGCTCAGTGTTTTTATTAAATAATAAAGCAAACAAAAGATTTAAACAAACACAAAATTAAAAGGCACGCGGGGCAAACAAAACCAAGATATAAATAAACTGTACTAACGGATACCTTCAGCAATACTGACACCGGTAGCAATCGTCTCTTGGCTTTCGTTCTCTCTCCTCCAACCCTCTCCCCACACTCTGAAGGTAATATCTTATATAGCAGGTAGTCAGGAGCTAATGAGACAATTGGTGATCATTTATCTCCTGACTACCTGCATTCCACACGTGAAAGCAGGGAGAGGGAGTTAACCCACTGTGGAAGGGTGAATTCACTGACACAGGAGACAGAAAGTTGTAGTGCTAAACACCACTCGGATGCACGATTTACTGTTCACCGGCATGTGGCACTAGAGGTCCGAGACACGACCAGATAGACACTCGCAGGTGCCTAACCAAATAATAATCAAAAACAGAAGGTACAAAGGAAAATAGAAAATAAAATACTTTTAATCAAAACTACAAAATAAAGTTGCTGCACTCTGCAGCATTTCCCCGACCATCGCTAGCCATACAGCCCGGGTCTCTGTCCTAAACTCTACTGTTCCTTACACCTGTTCTTGTACACTGTTGGGGGTCTGCTCTAGGGTTCCCTGCTCTCTATTTTTCTTTTCTTTGAGTTTTCGGTTGTTTTCTTTCTCCGTCTGTTCACGGTCTCTTAGAGCAGCGCTTCCACTAGCCTGTTGTTGGTCTAGAGGGGCTGATCTGAGGGAACAACAGAGCGTTATTTAAAGGTTCAGCAATCCCCCAAGGCCTGCCTTTTTGCCACTCAGAGAGAGGGAAATCCAACACACCCTCTTCCCCACCTCTCTGTGTCATTGCCATGACTGACAGGCCGATCTTACGAGGCTGCTGCCCTCTTCCTGCAGCACCATACATACGTCAGACAGTCAGTACAGATGCTAAGGGGCCATGATCTGTAACCAGGGTGAAGTGTCGCCCCAGGAGGTAGTACCGGAGTGACTCGACTGCGCATTTTACCACAAGACACTCCTTCTTGATGGTATTATAGTTTTTCTCGTGGGGAAGGAGCTTCCTGCTGATGTACAGGACTGGGTGCTCGCTTCCCCGCACCTCCTGAGACAACACTGCCCCGAGATCTGTCTCTGACGCATCTGTTTGCAGAGTGACCCTCCTACTGAAATCAGGACTGCACAGCACTGGCTTGCTACACAGCCTTCGCTTCAGAGCGAGAAAGGCCCTCTGGCACGACTCCGTCCACTGAACCGTATTTGGGGCAGCCTTCCGTGTGAGGTCTGTCAAAGGAGTTGCGAGCGTGGTGAAGCTCGGAATGAACTTCCTATAATAGCCTGCTAGTCCCAAGAAAGAGCGCATCATGTTTTGGTCGTAGGGACCGGCCAGTCAGCCAAGGCTTTCACCTTAGCAATCAGCGGTCTGATCTGGCCGCTCCCTACTCGATACCCCAAATACTCCGACTCACTCTTCCCAATGGCACATTTCTTTGGGTTAGCAGTGAGCCCAGCCTCCCGCAAGGATTGCAATACCGCCGCTACCTTACACAGATGATTCGGCCAATCCTCACTGTGGATAACCACGTCATCTATGTAAGCAGCGGCGTACTGCTGATGGGGCCGCAAAATGCGATCCATCATCCGCTGGAAAGTGGCTGGTGCTCCGTGTAACCCAAAGGGCATGGTCCTAAATTGGTATAACTCGAAGGGACTTGAAAACGTCATCCTCTCTCGGGATTCCAGGGTCAGGGGTATCTGCCAGTTAAATCCAGTGTCATCATAAAATGAGCCAGGCCTAGACGCTCCAGCAATTCATCTACCCAGGGCATGGAATAAGCGTCAAACTTCGATTTTTCATTAACTCGACTGAAGTCAATGCAAAACCGAGTTGACCCGTCTGGCTTATCTACTAAAACAATGGGATTGTTTCAGTCACTTTGGGACTCTTCTATTACCCCCAGTCTAAGCATTTAATCAATTTCCGTTTTTATTACCTGTCTTTTATGCTCAGGTATACGGTATGGCCTCTGGCACCCTCGACTCAACTTCAATGTGATGTTGAGCTACTCGAGTCTGCCCCAGGACGGGAGAAAACACATCAGGAAATTCATTCACCAGAGCCTGAGTTTGACATTTCTGTGTTGGTGTCAGATTATCTGCAATCTGAACCGACCCTTTTTTCGCCAACAGAGAAACATCAGGTCCCAGGTCTGTGACATCATCTGTCTGCGCAACCAGGGCTTCAAGAGGTTGAAATGATAAATGTGCTTTTCTCTCCGTCGCTCCGGCTGGCAGATCTCATAGTCCCAATCCGGCGTGTAACCTCAAAAGGTCCTTGCCACTTAGCCAGAAGTTTTGACTCTGAACTAGGTAATAATAGAAGCACTTTATCCCCCGGCTGAAATGTACATAACCGAGCTCCTCTGCTGAGCCTGCTGCAAATTGTCATGTGCCCATTTTCCAACAGACTCAAGACGTTTGCGCAGGTCCAGTACATATGGGACAGTATTGATCGAATTATCCTGCAGCTCCTCCCACATCTCTTTGACCAGATCAAGCACACCCTGTGGTCTCCGCCCATTAAACAACTCGAATGCTGAAAACCATGTAGAAGCCTGAGGTACCTCTCTGATTGCAAATAGAAGGGGAGGAATCAGCTGGTCCCAGTAACGCACATCACTATTACTATTGTTTGGCCTTAGCATTGGAAGACAAGTGTAACATGACCAATAAGTTGCCACCTGTTCCATCAAAACATTACACACAAAAGACAACATTCCTCCGCCCAGGAGAGCAACCACCAAGAAAAGGTGTTAAAACCAATCCTCGCCCAGGACAACTGGAAGCTGCTAGAGACTGGAATATGCTGGCAGATGTTGGTCAACGGCTTATTTTTCCACCTGAGATTGCCACCACTAACCTTCGACCAGATATTGTCTTGTGGTCTGGATCAGTACGCCTTGTTCACCTGGTAGAGTTAACAGTGCCATGGGAGGATGCTGTAGATGAGGCGTATGAGAGGAAGAAACTGCGGTATGCTCAACTAGCCACTGAAGCGGAACAGCGAGGATGGAGAGTTCGGGTTTACCCAGTGGAAGTGGGTTGTCGAGGATTTGTGGCACACTCTACAACCCGGTTTCTCAGAGACGTCAGATTCAGTGGCCAGGAGTTGCGTCGCACAGTGAAGAACTTATCTGAAGCAGCAGAGAGGAGCAGCAACTGGCTGTGGTTGAGACGGAAAGATTCTGGCTGGGGACAGGTAAGTAAGCTGGGCTGAGTTGAGTGGGGGACGGAGGGGGGTGATGCTGGGACGCCAGAATCACCGTCGAGCCCTCTTGAGGTGTCGTGGGCTAGTCGACGAAACACTGAGGATGGAAGGTGCCCACTTGAAAACCCCAGAGATGTACCCTACTTAGCTCAATCCAGACGGTTGTCATGCTGATGCGCTGGGGAGGCCGCACTTTGGTTGATCCCCGGAGCCAGCATCGCAGCCGTTGTGTGTGCTGATGCGCCAGGGAGGCAAAATAAGCTGATCCCTGGAGCCAGCATTACACTTCAGCCATTAACACCAGACAGAAGGATATCTACATCATCATATGGAAGGAAACGTAAATGGAGGGAGACACATATGGATCACATTAGTTTACTGTAAAGCTACGTCTTAGTTGGTGCTTATCTTGGCGAGAGCCGAGTTCAAATCAGCATGAAGTTTTAACATCTACTCTCGTGTAATGGAAATCATGAAGATCTGGATACGTCCAGTGACTGCTGTGAATAGTGCAGCTGGCAACAAGGGAAAGACCTTGTGACAGCCTGGAGAGACAGCTGACAGGAGGAAAGAGACCCCATTGGGGCTGGTAAGGGTTAGCTACCCTTGTCGGCAGTATCCAGCTCTGTGTTTACAGGATGCTGGAGACACCCGCCCAAGGCTTCTAAGAAATTAAAGAGAAAAATACCCCTAGAGTCTGCGAGAGCGGGGGCGGAAGATGACTCAACGTTGGACAACACGGTTAACGACTTAGGAACGGAAACGGATATGAGTATGGAGAGTACTTCACAAAAGACTAGTTCAAGATCTGCAGTTAACAAAGACATGGAACTCCAGGTTTGTGTCTGCGGCTGGAGCAAGGCGACAACGGTCAGGGGTTTGAAGATTCATCAAGGGAGAATGAAATGCTTGAGGGAGAAGGGACAAGGGCCTCGCATTGATCAGTACTTCTTACGAAGTCAGTCAAGTCAGTCGAATGAAATCCAGCGACAGGAAGCAAACCACAGTTCGCAGGATATCAGCACCCCTGTCATAGATGTGAGGAGGACTTGCATGGACACAGTTAGTGATGAACCTAATGATCCTTGTGAACCCGGTCAGACAAACCAGCATAAGAGAGAAAAGAACCTCAACGGGCACAAGCCTGGAGTTAAATGGCCAAGAGCTTGTGAGAAAACTGCATGGGACACAGTAAACACAGATCTCTGCGTTGCATTGGAAAGATTAAGTGGAACAGTTGAAAAGAAGCTGGATAAATTTGGGGACATCATCTACGCATATGGAAGTGAGAGGTTTGGAGTTGAAAAAAGGAAGGAAAAAGTACAAACTATTCCTGGAAAGTCTAGACGGCAGCAGGAGATTGAACGCTTAGTTAGAGAAAGGAGACAGCTGAGGAACCAATGGAGAAGAGCAGAACAAAGTCAGAAGGAGGGACTCAATCTCTTACAAAGGGTCATAAAAGATAAGCTTGCAACATTGCGCAGAGCTGAGCGCCTACGGAAATGCTACAAAAAGAAGGAGCGTGCGAGAGCTAACTTTTATAAAGACCCATTCAAATTTGTAAAGAAGTTATTCACCAGTGAGAAGAATGGCACACTAAAAGCATCTAAGGTTGAGCTGGAGAGATATTTGGAGGAAACACATACAGATTCAAAAAGGCAGGAGCCTATGTCAATTCCGTCAGACATCCCACCTATCAATCCACCAGAATACCAAATGGAGGACTGTGCACCTAAGTGGAAAGAAGTAGAGCAAGCTGTGAAAAAAGCAAGGGCTTCATCATCTCCAGGGCCTAATGGAGTTCCGTACAGAGTGTACAAGAGTGCTTCAGGAGTTCTACGAATTCTGTGGAAATTGATGAAAGTGGCATGGGAAAAACAGGTTGTACCAAGAGCATGGCGCCGAGCAGGTGGAGTCTTTATACCTAAAGAAAAAGATTCTACAAGCATCAGTCAGTTTCGTCCCATTTCCCTATTAAACGTAGAAGGCAAGATTTTCTTCAGCATTATTGCTCAGAGATTGTCAGCTTACCTATTAAAGAACTGCTTCATTGACACTTCAATACAAAAAGCGGGCATTCCAGGTTTCCCAGGTTGCTTAGAACACATCAATGTGATCTGGCAACAAATTCAATCAGCTAAAAAGGAGAGGAAGGAGCTCCATGTGACATTTCTGGATTTGGCTAATGCATATGGTTCAGTGCCACATGAACTACTTTGGGCAGCATTTGATTTTTTCAGTGTACCAATGACAATAACAAATTTAGTGAAAGCCTATTTTGGAGATTTGCAATTCAGTTTTTCAACTTCAGAATTCAGCACTACATGGCAATGCCTAGAGGTTGGAATAATGGCAGGATGCACCATTTCTCCACTGGCTTTTACCATGGCAATGGAAGTAATCATTAGGGCATCGAAATGGGTAGTAGGAGGAGAGCGCTTGGCTTCTGGAATGCGACTACCACCAATTCGAGCATACATGGATGACATGACAACCATGACTACAACAGTAGCCTGCACTAATCGATTATTGGGCAAATTAACCAGTAACATTGAATGGGCACGAATGCAATTCAAGCCCACTAAATCAAGGAGCATCTCTATAATTAAAGGCAAAGTAGTAGATAAAACATTCTTCATTAATGGTGAGGCAATACCAACAGTGTCTGAGAAGCCAGTGAAGAGTCTTGGGAGATGGTACGACGGGGATCTAAAGGACACAGTTCGTGTGGGAGAAGTTAGACAACAAGCAGTGGAAGGGTTGAAGAGCATAGACAGCTGCGCTCTACCAGGTAAACTAAAACTCTGGTGCTTTCAGTTTGGTCTACTGCCGAGGTTGCTGTGGCCACTGACTGTGTACGAGGTTTCTTTGACAACAGTAGAGAAGCTGGAAGCTTTAATCAGTTCATACATCAGGAAATGGTTGGGAGTTCCACGCTGCCTCAGCAGAGTGGGACTTTATGGTAAAGGAATACTGCAGCTACCAGTCTCTGCTCTAACCGAGGAGTTTAAGTGCGCCAAGGTCAGACTGGAAATGACATTAGTAGAGTCACACGATAAATGCGTAAGGGAGGCAGCAGCTGTGTTGAAAACTGGAAGAAAGTGGGCGGCAAAGAAAGCTGTGGAAGATGCAAAGGCTGCCCTTCGAATTGGTGATATCATGGGGCAAGTTCAGCATGGAAGAGGGGGTCTTGGTTTCAGTTCAACTCCTCCTACATGGCACAAGGCAGCCCCAGCTCAAAGGAGGAAGCTGGTAGTCAACGAGGTGCAAAAGCAGGAGGAGAGGATGAGGTGTATAAAGGCCATTTCCCAGGCCAAACAGGGAGAATGGATGAGATGGGAGAGTGTGGAACAACGCAAGATTGGCTGGCAAGACCTATGGTCAATGGAACAGAGCAGGATCAGTTTCCTCATCAGGTCAACATATGATGTTCTCCCATCACCACAGAACCTAAACCTCTGGGTAGGAGAGGATCCCTCATGTCCTTTGTGTTCATCACCTGCAACATTAAGGCACATTTTGACAGGATGTAAGGTGGCTCTTAGCCAAGGACGGTTTACTTGGCGCCATGACCAGGTGCTGCGATGTTTGGCCTTAGCATTGGAAGACAAGCGTAACATGACCAATAAGTTGCCACCTGTTCCATCAAAACATTACACACAAAAGACAACATTCCTCCGCCCAGGAGAGCAACCACCAAGAAAAGGTGTTAAAACCAATCCTCGCCCAGGACAACTGGAAGCTGCTAGAGACTGGAATATGCTGGCAGATGTTGGTCAACGGCTTATTTTTCCACCTGAGATTGCCACCACTAACCTTCGACCAGATATTGTCTTGTGGTCTGGATCAGCACGCCTTGTTCACCTGGTAGAGTTAACAGTGCCATGGGAGGATGCTGTAGATGAGGCGTATGAGAGGAAGAAACTGTGGTATGCTCAACTAGCCACTGAAGCGGAACAGCGAGGATGGAGAGTTCGGGTTTACCCAGTGGAAGTGGGTTGTCGAGGATTTGTGGCACACTCTACAACCCGGTTTCTCAGAGACGTCGGATTCAGTGGCCAGGAGTTGCGTCGCACAGTGAAGAACTTATCTGAAGCAGCAGAGAGGAGCAGCAACTGGCTGTGGTTGAGACGGAAAGATTCTGGCTGGGGACAGGTAAGTAAGCTGGGCTGAGTTGAGTGGGGGACGGAGGGGGGTGATGCTGGGACGCCAGAATCACCGTCGAGCCCTCTTGAGGTGTCGTGGGCTAGTCGACGAAACACTGAGGATGGAAGGTGCCCACTTGAAAACCCCAGAGATGTACCCTACTTAGCTCAATCCAGACGGTTGTCATGCTGATGCGCTGGGGAGGCCGCACTTTGGTTGATCCCCGGAGCCAGCATCGCAGCCGTTGTGTGTGCTGATGCGCCAGGGAGGCAAAATAAGCTGATCCCTGGAGCCAGCATTACACTTCAGCCATTAACACCAGACAGAAGGATATCTACATCATCATATGGAAGGAAACGTAAATGGAGGGAGACACATATGGATCACATTAGTTTACTGTAAAGCTACGTCTTAGTTGGTGCTTATCTTGGCGAGAGCCGAGTTCAAATCAGCATGAAGTTTTAACATCTACTCTCGTGTAATGGAAATCATTAATAGATCTGCGCAACATGTTCTTAAGGATCTTATTAAAATGCTCCACAAGACCATCGGTCTGAGGATGAAACCCTGAGGTCCTAATTGTCTTAATTCCCAAAAGCTTACATGTTCCGAGGACTAGCCGAGACATAAAGTTGGTGCCTTGGTCGGTTAGTATCTCTTTGGGGATCCTGACTCGGGGGGGGGGGGGGGGAACCTTCACAAGCTCATTGGTAACAGATTTAGCAGAGGCAGAGCGGAGGGGAATGGCCTCTGGATAACGCTTAGCGTAATCCAAAATGACCAATAGGTGTGTGTATCCTGCTGCAATTCTCTCCAGCAGTCCCACTATATCGATTCCAATACGCTCAAACGGAGCTTCCACTAGGGGCAATGGCACCAATGGAGCTCGTGGGACCGCTCTAGGACTGGCCTTCTGACACTCCCCACAACATTCGCAAAAACGTCTGACGTCACCATCCAGCCCCATCCAGTAGAACCATGACACAAGCCTCGCTTTAGTCTTATCCCTTTGCAAATGACCATACAGGGGAATAGTGTGAGCCAACCGCAAAAAATCCTCTTTAAAGGGTTGCGGAACCACAGCTGCTTGGTCAAAGAGCCTTCCCAGCACATCGTCATGTCCTTGCTCGAGTCGGAAGTCACCGGAATGAGCTAAAAAATCAGTTCCCATGGCTTCCAGCTCAGGATCGGTTCGGTCCTGCGCGGAGACAGCCAAACCAGACCCCTGCGCTGCCTCTGCGGCCTCCCCTCCAGATACTTCACCAATTGTCCTCATCTGAAACTTCTCGGACTCCCTCCATTGCCAGCCCTCATTCTTAGTGGCCTGGCACTCCCGTTTAGTTTTACGGGGTTTAAATCTGTGACAATACTATTCCGGGTCATGAAATGGGAAGATATATCCAATTCCTCTTTCTTAGCCAATAGGGAGGACGGGGCTGTCAGGGCAGCTAACCAATCCTTGAACTGCCCACAGTCACGTCCCAGAACTACTGGTACTGGCAATTGAGGACACAACCATACATGTACTCACGTCACCTGCTGGCCAATTGTTATATTTATACTAACCTTGGGATAACAGCGTACATCCCCATGAATACATTTAATATGCATCCGTCCCAATATTTGTTTCTGCCCCGGTGAGATTAGGCTCTCCTGTATTAGGGACTGACCACACCCTGAATCCAAGAGAGCTTGGGTTTTTGTACAATCCAATGTCACAGGAATAACAAAACCTGTCTGCTGAAGTGACTGAGGCAATTGAACACGCTTACCTGGTCGGCTGAGGGCACAATCCATCACGGGGCAATCCCGAGCGATGTGGCCCACCTCCCTGCATGTCCAACACTTCGGTGGAATAGTTTCTCACCCTGGAGCTTCAGCAAGAGGTGGAAATACTGGAGCCATCAAAGATAAAGTGACTGCGCGAGACCCCGGTCAGACACCGCAGCAGCCCCTGGATAACCCCACCCTGCCACGGTTTCCCGGGCCGGGAGCTCCCGCTGACACCCCCGTCCAAAAACCTGTCTACCCCTTCCCCCCAGTCCCTTCGCCCTCTCTGGGGCCAGTAGAGGTGGTGATATGGTAGTCACATTCTGTCCAGGCAGTCTAGCTGGCATTGGTTCCGCTGCCTGGTACTGCTCTGCCAATTTGACCGCCTGCTCCAGAGTGGCAGGTGCCTGTTGCTGTACCCATAGTCGCGATCCCAGGGCCAAGCACTCCAGAAATCACTCGACCACGATCACCTCCACCAACCTGGCTTCTGCTCATCGAGTTGAACATCAGTCCGGGTTTGTCCAAATGTTTTGAGGGTAACAGTGGTTCGCAAGTGACTTTGGGAATGCCCATGTTTTTGTGCTGACTTCGTTAGACATCCTACAGGATACTTTTTTTTAATTGACAGCTACCAGTAAGCCATGGATACCTTTCATAATTTCATTTTTGAAAGTGGCAAGTATATTCCTTCCCTTCTTGTGTCAGTTCAGGTATTTGTGGTGTATACCTCAATTTTTTCTGAGAAAGTTCTTCTTGAAAATTGATTCGTAACCAAATCGACTACAATGTCTCTGTGGTGTTATGACATTTTTTCATTTGTAAAAAATGAAAAAATTCTTACATTCTACCCTAGCATATTTATGATCCAGGTGAAACAGTAACAGTCCCATTTATAACTTTTAACTACACACTAAGTTAAGCTGAGTACATTAATTTAATTGAAAGATGCAATAGTACATACATCTTTATTTTTCATAGTGTGTTGAATTGTACATTGCTATTGAAAAGGTGGTGGAGTTGAGTTATTTTTTTTGTTTCAGCCAGTCCAGAAAGACAGTGTATTTTTTTGGGGGGGGAGGGGGTATTTGTTTCCGTTTCGGTATCTTTCAGTTCATTTAGTTGTTCTTCATCCAAATCGGTGTGTCTACTTACTACTTTTGGGAATTGTTTGCTGGTAATTGGCCACTCAATTTTATAGTTACTGTACATCTGTAACTGTAAACAAGATGGCTATCAGTACTTTAAATTCTGTGAGGCAGCGCAGTGATTTTGAATATGTGACAAGGCTCCAACTGTCCCTATCCATCCAATATATGGACAGATGGAACCTTGCTCGAACAATCACATTGCTAGTTTCACATTAGATTGCCAGACCTGGAGGATACAGGATGCATGTCAAGGTCATTTTGGTGCATAGAATGTTTCAATAAAATGGAGAGGGTTCCCATGAGCGTTCACATGGGTTGTTTGCTCATGGACTACAAACGGTTTGCTTTAGCCTATGCAATTATAGTAGAGCTTTGTACGATTTCAGAAGAAATATTGTTGAGTAAAAGGACATTTTATAAAGAGGGGTGGTCATCAATTAAGTAGATCTTTGATAGATCTGTTGTAAAACAAAAAAAAATCAAAAGGGTGCCTAATTGAAAACCTGGAGACACAGAAGACAAACGGCGTGTGATCAAAGGGCAGAGCTGCATTCGGGTGCTTAAAAAGCAGTCAGTTTCATTGTACTTCTACATAGACACCAGCACATTATTCAGACAAGTTTCAATATCCATAGTTCAATCTATTAGTTAAGATCAATTGTGTAAAACATTCCAAGTTAAATCCCTAAAACAAAACATAGGTCAATAAGTTTAAGGGTTCTTCAATCTAGTTCACAAAATAATGTAGTGTGTCTGATAGTATAAAATGATACTCATATTAAAAGGTACACTACGCTGATCCCCCACTATATTTTGATGCCTGTCTCCAGCTGCCACAGGTTTGCGGATACGGTACAGCATGCTGGGAGCAGCCTGTCTGGGTTTCCTGTGACGCCTGTGTGTGTAAGATCAGGAGATGCAAGGAGACACAGCTGTGCTCCTCGGGGCTCCCGGCCAGAACAAACACAGCTGACAGAGCCCCAGCCGGCCAGAGGCGAGCTCCACATCTCGGGATCAAACATTCCCATCGCTCGGAAATCCATGTCAGGCGACACACCAGAGTTGCAATGTAACGTAAGAATTCCTGTCATAGCACTTTATAGACACAATACTAGAAGTTTGTCCTTCCTGTGCGACAGAACTCTGTCTTACTTTGTGGGATGATTTGACATGTCAGGCAAGCGCCTCACAAGTTTGAAGTTCCCCCCATGCTTTTCCCATAGTTTACTGTGGTTTGTAATATTCTTTACTCTACCTCTCTGTGCTTTACAAGGCTTACCTGTGCTTTGCCATGCATTCACCATGCTTTTATTACACGTTGATAGGCTTTTACTATAGGGAAACTTTTATACACCCGTAGATTCTGATACACTCAATAACTTGTGCTAAAGAATATCTTAAAGAATAGCCAGTTTCATGATGATTGGTTTAGAGTCAATTCTTATTATAAGGAATTCCAATGACTGGAATTTCCTCAGAATACACTTGAACATAATTGGAAAATACAGCTTATAATAAGAAAGTAGCACACATTTTCTATTAGTCCGAATAGCCCCAGAAAATAAATCTCAATACCAGTTTATTTGGATAAGAGGAAGAACTGTTGTTCTCACAATACAGTATTCACCAGTACTGCTTTACTCCATTTCAGTTCAGTCTCATTTTGTATACAGCAGGTCTGAGAAGCACAGGATTGCACAAAAAAAACTGCTTTGTTTTATAGTGCCTTTTCACGTCAAGACATATTGAAGGACTTTCCAAAATAAATACAGATTCCAGTCTTCAGTGTATGCCTTTGAAGTGTGAGAGGGTGTCTCTAATACTGGCACAGATACACTGGAGAATGGTTGTGAAAGAACCCCCCCCCCAGCTAGAACTACGAGTCAGGACCCACCTTGGTCAGTGCTTAGGGTTGTATTTTTTTTATTTTATTATTTTCTTAGCAGACATCCTTATCCACATTATTTTTACATACAATGACATTATTTTTACACATTATTTTTACATACAATTACATTTTTTTTTTGCACATTATTTTTACATACAATTACCCATTTGTACAAGGGTACAGCAGCAGTGTCCCCCACCTGGGATTGAACCCAAAACCCACTGGTCAAGAGTCTAGAGCCCTAACCACTACTCCACACTGCTGCCGTGTATGGGGCAAGATACCTTTGAACTAGGTTTTGTAGGGCTTCATTGGCTGCTTGTTTTGTTTAGGATTGATGTGAAGATCCTTCCTGAGCTAGGTCCTCAGTATCTTTTAGACATGCTGTCTAAATACATTCCAGCCCGTTCACTACGCTTTTCTACTGCAGGTCTATTGACAAACACCGAAGGCTGGGGTCAAAACTGTAGGAGGCAGGGAGGACCGCCAGGCACCGTGCTCCCTGTTTATGGAATTCTCTGTTGAAACATTTCAGGGACTCAGCATCAGTGGCAATTTTTAAATCTTGATTAAAGACCTATTTATTTGATAAGGCATTTCAATGCTTTTGCATTATACAGACATGCTCAAATTTGTTGGTACCCTTACAGCTCATTGAAATGATGCTTCATTCCTCCTGAAAAGTGATGAAATTAAAAGCTATTTATCATGTATACTTGCATGCCTTTGGTATGTCATAGAATAAAGCAAAGCAGCTGTGAAAAGAGATGAATTATTGCTTATTCTACAAAGATATTCTAAAATGGCCTGGACACATTTGTTGGTACCCCTTAGAAAAGATAATAAATAATTGGATTATAGTGATATTTCAAACTAATTCGTTTCTTTAATTAGTATCACACATGTCTCCAATCTTGTAATCAGTCATTCAGCCTATTTAAATGGAGAAAAGTAGTCACTGTGCTGTTTGGTATCATTGTGTGCACCACACTGAACATGGACCAGAGAAAGCAAAGGAGAGAGTTGTCTGAAGAGATCAGAAAGAAAATAATAGACAAGCATGCTAAAGGTAAAGGCTACAAGACCATCTCCAAGCAGCTTCATGTTCCTGTGACAACAGTTGCAAATATTATTAAGAAGTTTAAGGTCCATGTAACTGTAGCCAACCTCCCTGGGCGCGGCCACAAGAGGAAAATCGACCCCAGATTGAACAGAAGGATAGTGCGAATGGTAGAAAAAGAACCAAGGATAACTGCCAAAGAGATACAAGCTGAACTCCAAGGTGAAGGTACGTCAGTTTCTGATCGCACCATCCGTCGCTTTTTGAGCGAAAGTGGGCTCCATGGAAGAAGACTCCACTTTTGAAAGAAAAACATAAAAAAGCCAGACTGAAATTTGCTAAAATGCATATTGACAAGCCACAATCCTTCTGGGAGAATATCCTTTGGACAGATGAGTCAAAACTGGAGCTTTTTGGCAAGTCACATCAGCTCTATGTTCACAGACGAAAAAATGAAGCTTTCAAAGAAAAGAACACCATACCTACAGTGAAACATGGAGGAGGCTCGGTTATGTTTTGGGGCTGCTTTGCTGCGCCTGGCACAGGGTGCCTTGAATCTGTGCAGGGCACAATGAAATCTCAAGACTATCAAGGCATTCTGGAGCGAAACGTACTGCCCAGTGTCAGAAAGCTCTGTCTCAGTCGCAGGTCATGGGTCCTCCAACAGGATAATGACCCAAAACATACAGCTAAAAGCACCCAAGAATGGATAAGAACAAAACATTGGACTATTCTGAAGTGGCCTTCTATGAGTCCTGATCTGAATCCTATCGAACATCTATGGAAAGAGTTGAAACTTGCAGTCTGGAGAAGGCACCCATCAAACCTCATACAGCTGGAGCAGTTTGCTCAGGAAAAGTGGGCCAAACTACCTGTTAACAGGTGCAGAAGTCTCATTGAGAGCTACAGAAAACGTTTGACTGCAGTGATTGCCTCTAAAGGTTGTGCAACAAAATATTAGGTTAGTGGTCACATCATTTTTGTCCATGCCATTTTCATTTGTTTTATTATTTACAATATTATGTTGAATAAAAAATCAAAAGCAAAGTCTGATTTCTATTAAATATGGAATAAACAATGGTGGATGCCAATTACTTTTGTCAGTTTCAAGTTATTTCAGAGAAAATTGTGCATTCTTCGTTTTTTTGTGGAGGGGTACCAACAAATTTGAGCACGTCTGTATGTACAGAGCTTTCTGTCAATTGTATGTTCATGCTGGTTTTGTGAAAAAAACACTAAAAATAAAACACCATCACAAAAATCAAGAATAACAGCTAAGGCTAGAGCTAGCCAGGCTCCAGAATATAATGAAATCTGCTGCCAGAGAATTGACCAGAACTAAGAATATTAAACACATAACACCCGTCCTCGCATCCTAGCACTGGCTCTCAGATAGCTTTTGAATTTGTATTTTTGCACATTTTTCCCCTATGCTTTTCCCTTGGTTATACTGTGAATTGAAAGATAACCATGCTTTCCCATACCTCTTAGAGATTTAGAGAGAGCTATATTTTACCTTGCTTTTACACTTTGCTGTGCTTATACTATGGTAAACATTTTTAAGGCAAGCACTAGTGGCAAGGCCTTCGGCTTTTATGGCCCCAGACTGCATTGGGTGTACAAGGAGAAACAGTCTTCAGTGTTGATAAAATACAACCAGGCACATCTTGTAGTTATACTGCACATATTGGATATGGCAGATGTATAGGTATTTTACTTTTCTAAGGTCCTGTATGTAGTTAGGTGCTGCTTCTGCTCTGAATCAGTCATTTGGCTTGACGACAGGGTGCTGTCACCTTCAAACTGTATTGTGTTAAGTTATTGCAGGGCAGCAGGATTTGGAAACCCAGTGATAGCAAATGTTTCCGCTTGTCACATAATGAAAGACAACAAATGTTTTGTTTTTCTTTATTTCAGAACAACGGTCCTTGAAGCTGGAATATTGCAGTGATGAATATTGCAGTTGTGGAACTACCTGTAAAGCCATTGCAATCCACTCCTCTGTGCTAAAAGTCTCTGCTTTTGAGCCGTCTGATAAATCGGTATTTTAATGTCCTTTTATTTCACATTTTGGAGTCAGTAAGTAATCATATGTCAAAAGAGAGAAATGATCATGCCCTCAACCTTATTAGAAATACATACATGGCCAAAAAATGTGTTCACCTAAAATTGGAATTCACTGCGGGCATTATCACTTCGGTGACAGTAGATCCTCTCTTCGCAATTAACTGAATTAGAAGCTTAGGCTGAAATTCGGGGGAGCCATTATTGAATGATTGTTCTCCCATTCAGTACTATTGAATAATTGTCTTATTAGATCACTCAATCTCAGCAAACTTACCTGGGCATTGCTGCCGTATTCTAGTTGCAATCCTACCCTCCACTTCCCCAACTTCCACCTTAATGCTGACAGTCCCCTTGTTGGGGGGGGGAGGGGGGGACGTAGCTTCATCATGGTCCACACTGCTGATCCTGGCATTGTCAGATCAGTTCCTCTTTCAGAGGGCGTGGCTTTCTTCTCCCCTTAACAAGCAGGACCAGAGGCAAATAGTACATAATCACCTCTCACCATACTGATACAAGCAGTCGTGATCCCGACATTGAATCTGACATTTTTTTAGAAAACCGTTATAGATCCTTTTTGGTCATTTTTAACTTATTAATCTAGATACGGATGTTGGTCACCACTCAGAAAAGCTCAGGAACTGATTCTTTCCACTCAACAGAACTTGAATCCCAGCAGGCCCCTGTCAAGGTCGCCCTTATCAAACTGCATTTTAATACCTGGAGCTTCTAATGGATGAAATGCTGCTCCCCCGAGAGTTTTTGCCCTGTGTATCTGCAGGGCCCGGCAGGTCGTTACCATTATTAATGGAGCCATTCATCAAGGTATCGCTGGCAGGAGAGGGAACACCAGAGATATGACAAGTCCTAATGACCCTGCTGGTGTCATGAGACAAGAAGATATACTGTACTGTGGCTAATCTACTGTGTGTGGCTCTTCGTTTAATCATTTAAATCTTGGCCTTTGACCCTAGCCTTTTAATGGACGGCCTGGCAAAAAATCAAGTTCTGCTAGACCAAAACATTAGAAATAAATCATCTAGGGGCTGGATGGTGCAGCAGTTCATTTCTTATCATACATGCCTTGGGTCTTGTGTTAAGACCCAGGACTTAAAGAGTAAGTACCGGGGTTCTGAAAAATACAGCATTACACATCCCCACGTGTTGCGCAACTGTTTAAATAACCTACCTGTAACTGTTCTTTTTTATTGTTAACATCCTGACAACTTTTTACACTTATAACTTTAAAGTCTGTTTCAAAGCTCTTTTCAAAATGGCCGCTCTACTGCACTGATAGTGTAAAGATTATTGCACACATTGTCAAACAGGTAACACAGCAATAACAATCCACAATGTAGATTATCACTCTTCCTGCAGTGATTTAGAGGACACATCTCAAACCCCAGTGCACTACAGCGGCCATTTTGATAAAAGATTTGAAACAGGTTAATTATTTAAACGGCTGTAGCAACACCTGGGGACGTGTAACACTATATTTATCAGAACCCCATTACTTACTCTTTAAAGTCATGTCTGTCACCTGAGTAGGACTGATCTAATCAGAATTGAGCTGTATATATATATTTTTTTGTCAACTATTGTTTCTATTATCAAGAAGTACAAGACTCATGGTACTGTCATAACGCCTCCTCGGTCTGGAAGAAAGAAGGTTCTTTCACCAAGAACAAGTAGAAGAATTGTGAGGAAGGTTAATAACAACCCGAGATTGACTGCCAAAGATATTCAAAGTGAATTGACTGCAAGTGGGACTGAGGTTTCCATTTCAACCATAGGTCGAGTATTGCATAGTGAAGGTCTCAATGGTTGCAGGCCAAGGAAAAAGCCACTCTTAGGAGAATCTCACAAGGACAATCGCTTAAGGTTTGCAAAACAGCATGTGAATGATGGATATGAGTTCTGGTCAAAGGTTTTGTGGAGTGATGAAACATAAATCGATCTATTTGGTCACACTGATAGTTGTTTGGAGTCTGGTGAGGCGTACAAAGAAAATAACACTATACCTACTGTCAAGCATTGAGGTGGTAATATACTTCTATGGGGCTGTTTTTCCTCTAATGGCACAGGAAATTTAGTTCCAATACATGGTAAAATGGATTCTATAACATACCAAAAGACATTGGCCAATCATCTGAAACTTGGTTTAAATCACAACTGGACATTCCAACACAACAATGATCCAAAGCACACATCAAAATCTATTTCCAAATGGTTAAAGAAGAATAAAATCAAGGATTTGGAATGGCCTAGTCAAAGTCTCAATGTAAATCCAATTGGCAGCATCTCTATTTGAAAGCGTCAAGTCTTTTGAGAGAACTCCAACTGTTGCAGGGGCAATTGAAGGAAGGCAATTTAGCCCATTTCCCAGCATGCAAAGAGCTCTTGGAAGAGGAAGGAAAGGTTCTGGATCACCTGAGCTTAGACAAAAACAGTCAGATCATGGAAAAATTGCAGGCAGAATTTCGCCGCCGCTTCTCGGACTTCAGGAGCCATGAGCAGGCGTTTGACATTTTTCAGGATCCTTTCAAATGTGCCCCTGAAGGAGCTCTGACAGAAATATATGGACTTATTAATTTGCAGTTGGCCCAATCCCTCTACATTTTATGACAGCACTTGAGCCCTCAGCACTTCTACTTTTCTTAAATTATTATTTTGTCGTCTCCTATTGCTTTCCACGGGGGGAGATGCTCAATGACTGATATCAAGAGGTGAAGGTGCCATCCAGACAACGTTAGATTACTTTATGCAGCTGAAGTAGCTCGCTAGCTTCTGTAATATTAACAGACAAAGGACAAACACAAAGTTCACAGTTCAGGTTCTTTAATATCCTTGAAAAAAGTTTTTAAATAATAAAGCTGGCTCTACCCAGCAATGGGTATTGCCAGCAACAAAAACAAAGGGGTTGTAGTCCCGAAATAATAATTCAAACACAAAACACGTAACACAGACACAAAAACACATCTCCAGACTGTGTGTGCTCTTGGTGCAGGTGCGGTGCTCTGAGTGGTGGTGGTTTGTGCGTTCAGGTCCGGGCTGGCTTCTGGCTACAGCTCCCAGTTTCGTATCAGCCGTCTGGCAAAGACAAATACAGGTCTTTTATCAACGGGACAACACTTCATTCACGTTTCCCGTCCTTGTTTCCTCCCATTAACCACAACAAAGGAACCAATTATGGCGTCACGTCCCCCTAAAGTGCCCTAAGCCCCGCCCCCTCCGATAGCTAGTTCAATCACGTCTCCTCCAATTCATGACTGAAACTTCGCTCACCTTACTAGGGCGATGACTCCAGGTACCGTAACACCGCCCTCTTCCTGAATGGCCGGCTTCCGACTGCCCCTGGAATGAACTGCCCAACCATTCAGTATGAAGCCCACAGTTCCTGTTGTACAGTGCCATCACCGGTCGAGAGGGAGATTGTTGATTCGGATTCATTCGCTCTTCGTCACATTCGCTCTTCATTTGAGTGTTGTTACGATGAGATCAAAAGCCTATGAGTACCATCACTGTTTGTTTTCAAACACTTTCCCTTTGTTGGGAACTTGGTTCTTTTGAGCAAAAACTTCCATATAATGGTCCTCATTTACGAAAGGGCTCTAAACTTTATGGTGCACGTTAATGGTTTCCATATTTACTATTGTAATTGTATTCATTATCGCACAAAATAGTGGCCATATTGGCTAAAGCAATTGGCAAGGTAGGTTTTCCCATTTTTAATCATAACTATTTCTTTATTTATTTGTTTGTTTATTTATTGAAATAGACAGGGCCAACCTATACCAGTTTTCTAGCCGCACAAGGAGTTAAAGCAGAAGAAGCTGGAGTGGGGAGAGTGCTGAGAACAATTCAGCAACCGCATCATGAAGCACGTTGGAATGTATGTACTTATAATAATAATAATAATAATAATAATAATAATAATAATAATAATAATAATAAGTACACTAATTACAACAACTTTCAAACTAACAGTATGATTATTAAGAGGTACAGTACTATATACAGTACTGTGCAAAAGTTTTAGGCAGGTGTGAAAAAATGCTGTAAAGTAAGAATGCTTTCAAAAATAGACATGTTAATAGATTATATTTATCAATTAACTAAATGCAAAGTGAGTGAACAGAAGAAAAATCTAAATCAAATCCATATTTGGTGTGACCACCCTTTGCCTTCAAAACAGCATCAATTCTTCTAGGTACACTTGCACAAAGTCAGGGAATTTGTAGGCATATAGTCTGGTGTTTGATTAAACAATTATACCAAACAGGTGCTAATGATCATCAATTCAATATGTAGGTTGAAACACAATCATTAACTGAAACAGAAACAGCTGTGTAGGAGGAATAAAATTGGGTGAGGAACAGCCAAACTCAGCTAACAAGGTGAGGTTGCTGAAGACAGTTTACTGTCAAAAGTCATACACCATGGCAAGACTGAGCACAGCAACAAGACAGAAAGGTAGTTATACTGCATCAGCAAGGTCTCTCCCAGGCAGAAATTTCAAGGCAGACAGGGGTTTCCAGATGTGCTGTCCAAGCTCTTTTGAAGAAGCACAAAGAAACGGGCAACGTTGAGGACCATAGACGCAGTGGACGGCCAAGGAAACTTACTGCAGCAGATGAAAGACACATCATGCTTACTTCCCTTCGCAATCGGAAGATGTCCAGCAGTGCCATCAGCTCAGAATTGGCAGAAAACAGTGGGACCCTGGTACACCCATCTACTGTCCGGAGAAGTCTGGTCAGAAGTGGCCTTCATGGAAGACTTGCGGCCAAAAAGCCATACCTCCGACATGGAAACAATGCCAAGCGACTCAACTATGCACGAAAACACAGGAACTGGGGTGCAGAAAAATGGCAGCAGGTGCTCTGGACTGATGAGTCAAAATTTGAAATATTTGGCTGTAGCAGAAGGCAGTTTGTTCGCCGAATGGCTGGAGAGCGGTACACAAATGAATGTCTGCAGGCAACAGTGAAGCATGGTGGAGGTTCCTTGCAAGTTTGGGGCTGTATTTCTGAAAATGGAGTTGGGGATTTGGTCAGAATTAATAATCTTCTCAATGCTGAGAAGTACAGGCAGATACTTATCCATCATGCAATACCATCAGGGAGGCATCTGATTGGCCCCAAATTTATTCTGCAGCATGACAACGACCCCAAACATACAGTGAAAGCCATCTTCAGCGTAAAGAAGAACAAGGAGTCCTGGAAGTGATGGTATGGCCCCCACAGAGCCCTGATCTCAACATCATCGAGTCTGTCTGGGATTACATGAAGAGAGAGAAGCAACTGAGGCTGCTTAAATCCAAAGAAGAACTGTGGATAGTTCTCCTAGATGTTTGGGCCAACCTACCTGACGAGTTCCTTCAAAAACCGTGTGCAAGTGTACATAGAAGAATTGATGCTGTTTTGAAGGCTAAGGGTGGCCACACCAAATATTGATTTGATGTAGATTTTTCTTCTGTTCACTCACTTTGCATTTTGTTAATTGATAAATATAATCTATTAACATGTCTATTTTTGAAAGCATTCTTACTTTACAGCATTTTTTCACACCTGCCTAAAACTTTTGCACAGTACTGTATATATATATATATATATATATATATATATATATATATATATATATATATATATATATATTAGCTCAAAGAGCCAGCTGCCCAACGTTTCGATATGTTGTACATATCTTTGTCAAGGGAGCCTGTGTTTGAATCAAAACATTGGAGGTATTTTTAGGTTTTTGACGGCATGACAACTATTTGTTATTGTTTACATTCAAATCCATGATTTATTCTTACATACACTGTCTTGCATAAGTATTCACCCCCCTGAGTCAATACTTGGTAGAAGCACCTTTGGCAGCAATTTCAGCTGTGAGTCTTTTAGGGTAAGTCTCTGCCAGCTTTGCACATCTGGATCCTGTAATTTTTGCCCATTCTTCTTGGCAAAATTGCTCAAGCTCTGTCAAGTTGGATGGGGACTGTTGGTGAACAGCAATTTTCAAGTCTTACCACAGATTCTCAATTGGATTGAGGTCTGGGCTTTGACTGGGCCATTCTAAGACATTCAGGTTCTTGTTTTTAAATCACTCCAGTGTAGCTTTGGCTGTGTGTTTAGGGTCATTGTCCTGCTGGAAGGTGAACCTCCGCATGTCCCAGGTCGCTTGCAGACTGAAACAGTTTTTCCTCTAGAATTTCCCTGTATTCCCATCCATCTTGCCCTCAATCCTGACCGGTTTCCCAGTCCCTGCCGACGAAAAGCATTCCCATAACATGTTGCTGCCACCACTATGCTTCACCGTGGGGATGGTGTTCTCAGGGTGATGAACAGTGTTAGCGTTGTGCCACACATAGCGTTTTGCGCTAAGGCCAAAAAGTTACATTTTGGTCTCATCAGACCAGAGAACCTTTTTCCACATGTTTGCTGTGTCTCCCACATGCCTGTTGGCAAAATCCAAACATGATTTGATATGGGGTTTTTTCAGCAATGGCTTTCTTCTCGCCACTCTTCCATAAAGCCCAGCTTTGTGGAGTGTCCGGGTTATAGTTGTCCCATGGACGGTTTCTCCCATCTCACCTGTGGATCTCTCCAGCTCCTTCAGAGCTACCATTGGCCTCTTGGTTGCTTCTCTGACTAATGCCCTCCATACCTGGTCACTGAGTTTTAGTGGACGGCCTTCTCTAGGCAGAGTCGCGGTTGTGCCATATTCTTTCCATTTCTAAATAATGGATTTAACGGCGCTCCAGGGGTTGTTCAAAGTTTGGGATATTTTTTTATAACCCAACCCTGATTGGTGCTTCTCCAGAACTTTATCCCGGACTTGTTTTGATAGTTCCTTGGTCTTCATGATGCTGTTTGTTTGTTTAGATATGCTCTCTAACAAACTCTGGGGTCTTCCAGAAACAGATGTATTTAATCTGACATCATATGACACTTTAATTGCACACAGGTGGGCTCCATTCAACTAATTACGTGACTTCTGAAGGCAATTGGTTGCACCAGAAGTTATTTAGGGGTGTCACAGCAAAGGGGGTGAATACTTATGCAATCAAGACTTTTCAGTTTTTTATTTGTAATTTTGAAAAATATGTAGATTTTTTTTCCCCACTTCGACATTATGGACTATTTTGTGTAGATCAGTGACAAAAAATCCATTAAATTAAATCCATTTTAATTCCAGGTTGTAACACAACAAAATGTGGAAAAGTCCAAAGGGGGTGATACTTATGCAAGGCACTGTATATATATACTGTATATATAATTAAGGTTGCAATGTTCTTTCCATTATAAGCCCCTATTTTGTGCTGCTTCAAAAGTGGAGTTAAGTTCAATTAATCTGCCTGTCGTTTTGGATTTCAGGTCTGATTGGTAGGCTGAATTTTTTCTACAAGTTTTGTGTTATTCTGTCCAGTAGTTTTTGAGCTACAGCACTTTTAAAAAACGGGTGGTTTTTCATGTAAGTTTGGTGCCAGGAGAGCTAAAGCTACCAACCGTCCTGATTTCCCCGGGACAGTCCCCTTTTTAGGGAGCTCGTCTTGGTGTCCCCACAGGTTTAGTAAAATGTTACTTTTGTCCAGCTTTTGGGTAGTTGTCCTGTCTATTTTTTATGCACATCTGTGTTTGGCCATAGGCTCAGCGGTAATAAGGCACCACCATGATTGACTGTGGTAAATCTAAAGCGAGTGTAGAGCCCAGTTGGGAGTGTGTACAACCGTAAGAAGGTAGTGTTAAACCGTGTTTCGTGTTTTTGATAAAACCGTGTTTGTTTTTGGTTTTGTTTTGTGTTACAGATAAACAGCTTAGCTGTCCTGTTTGATAGTTAGGTTCCAGGTTTAATAAAAAGAATAACGTTTGCCACTGCCGCCAGCCGCTCATCTAAAAACGAATGCTACACATGCGTAGTGTACGATTTGGTAACCGTTTTTGTGTAGTTCTGACTGGACCTGTAACAATCACTTAGGAACACTCTCCAGTTTGAACTACAGCTCCCAGAATGCACACCGAACGGCTGATCGTAGCTAACATTTCAAGCTTTTCACAAGCGTAACAAAGCATCATATTGTACTGTACAGAGTAAGTAAATAAATAATAAAAACCCTGTCAGTCAATGATAGAAGGTGAACGAGTATTTAAAACCTACAACTACACTTAGGCTGAGAGACTGTGCACCAGAGCAGCTATAAATAATGGCAAAACATTTCAAATAGGCCTAAAACGATTATTTACATTACATTAGGCTTACAAAAATCGAAAACACTCACACACTCACGTTTCAAATCAACATCATCTACAGATGATTTATTTTTTTTGTCTTGCTATAAGACCCGTGGATGTCAAAGGTTGTTCATTGTCATTTCAAGGAGACTCAGTACATGCTATGTCTGCTGGGTCATGTGCCTGTGAGGAAGGGCTGATGTCTTCATTCTCACTGCCATCACATATATTAGAATCTGTAATTAAATAAATAAACTGGACGTTACTTTTAAGGCTGGAAAAACACATATATACTAATAAGTATGACTACCATATTATTATTATTATTATTATTATTATTATTATTATTATTATTATTATTATTAGCAGTGCATCACTAATACTATGTTACCGATAACAAACTATTCACAAAACAGGGCATGTCAATAGAATATTTAAATTAAATACAGTACTGTATTAAATAGTTATTTACGCCGCAACTGGAAGTAGCAACTTGGATTAAACCGAAAGAACCTGAACAGACCATGGATGTTTTCATGAGATGTTTTCTGAGAGACCCACATTACTGGAATACTGAGGTAAGCGCTTAGCCTTAGCAACACAAACTAGATCGTCATAAAATCACGATAAAAACTATTAATTTTTTTATTTAATTGATCCATATTCTAATAGTGCTCTGTGGCGGAGTGTCCCGCCCCTATATTTATATGTGCACTGTTTTATTATTATTTGTATTATTATTTGTATTATTGTTTGCAGCGCGGATGAAAGCGCTGCGTATTTGTTATTGTTTTTATATTTTAAAAATCTCGTGAGGATGCGTGACTGATCAGCTATTGATTTATTTAGCTGGCTGACAGTCACGCATCCTTATTAAACTCGTGCTAACGGTGACCATCTCCCGAGTTAATTCATTGATTAATTGTTGCTAATCTGGAGATGGTCACTATATAAACCTGCAGCTCTCTACCCTCAGTACGGGAGCGCGGAGACAGCGTAGAGAAAGAAACAATTACAATATAGTATACTTGTTTTGTTATTGTTTATTTGTTTGGCCAACACGCCTTTTTGTTTGTTGTTTTGTTATTGGTTTAAACCTTTTGTTTTATTATTTAATAAAACACTGAGCGCCTTAGCAGTCAGTTCCACCATTCCATCCATTGCCTTTTGTTTACTGTTACTTCCTGGTCCGTGACGTCACTAGTCACACGCCACTCAACAGCTGCTCGACTACATTATTATTATTATAATTATTATTATTTATTATTATTATTTATTTCTTAGCAGACGCCCTTATCCAGGGCGACTTACAGTCGTAAACAAATACATTTCAAGAATCACAGTACAAGTATTAATACAATTAAGAGCAAGATCAATACAATGACTTTGGCAAGAACAAGTATGACAAAATACGATTCAATAATGGAGCAGATAACAGTGTCAGTGATAGTTGCATCAGGATATAATTAAATACAAAATACTACAGATTAAATAACACTTGACAGATTACAGTACTCTAAAGTACAGGATTAAATGCAGTAAAATAGGGAGCAGATAAGAGCAAGTACAGCGCATTTAAGGAAGAGTGATAAGTGTCCAGAGGGAAAAGAGGAGTTCTACAGGTGCTGTCTGAAGAGGTGAGTCTTGAGGAGGCGCCAGAAGGTGGTCAGGGACTGGGCAGTCCTGACATCTGTAGGAAGGTCATTCCACCACTGCGGGGCGAGGGTGGAGAAGGAGCGGGCTCTGGGGGCAGGGGAGCATAGAGGAGGTAGAGCCAGTCTTCTAGTGCAGGAGGAGTGGAGAGGTTGAGTGGGGGTATCTCGGTGAAGTCTTATTATTTAATAAAACGCCACATGCTACTTCAGGTTCAAATGCTTAAATAAGTTTAACATTTGCACTCAATTGTAATATTTCTACTTATAGGCTACATTTATGTCTCATGTTCATGATACTATATGGAGTATTATATATGTTTCACTAATAGATGATAACTAGCATGTTTTTGCAGTTAGAAAATGTTGCATACAAAAACAAAGCTGGTCTCATTACTGGATTGCTGTAGTGTATAATATAGTCATGTGCATGGGGTCAGATTTTTTCATAAAGACTGTAATAAGCCAGTTGACACATATCAGTAGCTGATCTCACATTTTTATGTCCCTGGCCCTGGATGAAAAACAAAAAATGTGTTGGGATGCAGTGTTTTACTTAGCAGTCCTGTTTCACCTGCATTATACCAGGCTGGTTGCCTTTTTTGTGTGGTCTTTAGAAATTGATACTGTAGTAGATTCAGGTAAAAAAAACTATGGAAATTTAGTAACAAAAAACCTTGTTAAAATAATGTTAAGGTTGCAGTTCAAAATCACAAAAGTCAGGAAATGGGACGTTAAGGCACACAACCTTAACTCACCCCTATTATACCGATGCGTCACATCAGATATGATGTCATACATGAATGTTGGCATATCTAATCACAGGACAAATGCTCTACCAAAACTTCCCAGAAGATTACACTAAGAAACAATTTGTCTGTGCTGGATTGTAGCTATCATGCTTTGTATGAAAATCCCTCTGCCAACGTAGACACAATCATAGACAGAACAAGACACTTTCATTGCGCACACTGTCACTCAGGTCACTCTTTGCACTATTGTCTATAGATGTGATATAGGCTAGGTGTTGCAGAGAGGGACACTGCTGCTGTACTGAAATAAATAATATTAATAATCGTGCATCTTGTTGCAATTTGAACACTCGCGCTTTGTCTTTGTTGTGTAAAAACCTGTCCATATGCAGAAACTGCTCGTGCTGCATCCAGAGTTTGGTAGAATTGACAAAAAACAGCGTGCAATTTTTGCCATGTTTCGGAATCTGATTTCATACCTCAGCCAGAAATCACCAATATTTACATTTTTCATGGTAGGCAGTCAAATACGTGAAATCTTGAATTTTCCGTGGCCTTACACAACGAGACACTAGTGATCCGTCGCTTGCAGCATCTGTGGAGTAGCGGTTAGAGCACTTTGATCTTGACTGGGTTCAATCACATGTGGGGGAAACATTGCTGCTTTATCTAGATTGGTCCAGTAAAAAACACGACTGTATAAATGGGTAATTGTATGTCACAATTGTAAGTTGTGATAAGTGTGTCTGCTAAAATATATAAATATATATATATATATATATATATATATATATATATATATATATATATATATATATAAAATAATATGTGTGTTTGGTTGGTACTTGGATGGGAGACTGCCTGGCAATACCAGGTACTTCAAACTTTTCTTTGAAGTTTTACTTGTATTATTAACAAATAGTAGATTAAAAAGCAAAAATGAGCTGATTTACTTTTAATTTATTGAAATGGACCGCAAAGGGTATTAATCGCTATTGAAATAATTGCATAAGAGAAGTTATAAATGTATTTATTTCACGCCTCCACCCGCCGTTTTAATTGCATTTGGATCATTCCAGACACCACCTGATACGTGAGCGCAACAAACTCAGCAATGCATTGATCATGAATACATTTTAAAAACAAAACATCAGTCACAGCATGCATTATATTCGGGCAACAAACTCAGCAATGCATTGATCATTAATACATTTTTTTTTTTTTTAATTTAGTCGTTGCCAATTAGTTTTTATTATTTTCTCCCCAATTTGAAATGCCCAATTATTTTTAGGCTCAGCTCACCGTTACCACCCCTGCGCTGACTCGGGAGGGGCGAAGATGAACACACGCTGTCCTCCGAAGCGTGTGCCGTCAGCCGCCCGCTTCTTTACACTCTGCAGACTCACCGTGCAGCCGCCTCAGAACTACAGCGTCGGAGGACAACGCAGCTCTGGGCAACTTACAGGCAAGCCCGCAGGCGCCCGGCCAGACTACAGGCGCCCGGCCAGACTACAGGGGTCGCTGGTGCGCGGTGAGCCGAGGACACCCTGGCCGACCTAACCCTCCCTCCCCCCGGACGACGCTCGGCCAATTGAGCGCTGCCCCCTGGGAGCTTCTGTCCACGGTCAGCTGTGGACTAGCCTGGACTCGACCCGGCAACGTCCAGGCTATAGCGCGCATCCTGTACTCTAGCGAGTGCTTTTACTGGATGCGCCACTCGGGAGCCCATTAATACATTTTAAAAACAAAACATCAGTCACAGCATGCATTATATTCGGGCCGGGACATTTCAATTTTATGAGAATAAGCAGAGTGTGACATTAACAGAAGTGACATTAAATTTGACTGTATTATGGCTACGGCTGTCTTCTTTTCATACATTTACACTGTAAAACACGAGACTGAAGTTGGCTTATTCGCCAGCTTCTTATTCACAAGCTTTTAAGTGCATAAATGTATTTGTCTACGCTGAATAAGTAGCCTTGCATTTAATGGGTTAAATCATGTTGGGCCACTGATTGCTCTGCAGGTACCTGGTGAGGGGCAACCCTCCTGCAAGTTCCACTTGTATGTAGCCCGGCCCAACGTGGTTTACTGGGGCAGAACAGCGGGTACACTTGCTACATATGCCAATCGCTCAGCTTCTTATTCGCTTTATGTATCTATGTTGAATAGGTAACCTTGCATTTAACGGGTTAAATCATGTTGGGCCGCTGATTTCTGTGCCGGTACCTGACAAGGGGCAACCCCTCTGCAAGCCCCACTTGTATTTGGCCCGACCCAACATGGTTTACTGGGGAAGAACAGCGGGTAAATATGCCACATATGCCAATCGCTCAGTTTCTTATTCGCTTTATGTATTTATGTTGAATAACTATCCTTGCATTTAACGGGTTAAATCATGTCGATAAAGTGGAGCGAAGCAATCAAAAAAGGTGCCAAGTTAGAAGCAAGAATTGTGTGACTCTTGGGCCCCAGCACCTTTCCAATTGTGCTTATTTGCTTGATGCTTGACAAGATTGGCCTAATTGCTTCTCCTAACTTGGACTTTTGTGTTTGATATCACCCCTTTAAACGGCTGTTGCGTTTTTCTAACTTGTTTTTTTACATTTTGTTATAGATATTAAATACAGAAACCATTAACATGCACAGTAATTGCAATTATCGCGCACCATAAAGTTTAGCGCTCTTTTGTAAATGAGGTCCATTGTATATCCTGCTCTACTTAAATCTGAAGCAGTCATTTCTTTGTCATAAACGTCATCAGCCTCTTTATGTGGCATTGTCCCGGGGTGCACACTGCACTCCAGAACTCACAGTCACACACGCAATCACTGATCCCATTCGGATACTGCTGCACGGTTCAGTGGCTAAAGGACTTTGATGTGAGCTTCTCAAGCATTAAGACATTCAGAAGTATTTGAAGGCACTTTATTCAATTTAATGGAAGGTTTACCCTTTAGCCATTCAAGCCATTAGAGCAATATATATATATATATATATATATATAATATATATATATATATATATATATAAACAGCAAGAGAGAATTGCGAAAATGATCTGCTCCACATTAGGAGCATTTCATGGCAGAGTCCATCTTTGAAACATGCCTGCCTGTTCTTGATGTACTTCCAAATCAAAAATAGGGGTTGACAAAGTTAACCCTGACTAATATTTTAAGTGCAGCACAGAAACCAGGACCAGAGGACACAAGAAATGAAGTGGAAATAAAATTAGAACAGAGGGAAGGAGACCTCTTTGCACAGAGAGTGGTGAGGGGATTGAATGGGTTACCTAATTGTTGATGCTGAATCACTAATACTGATCACAGAGCTGTACACAATAGCTTAATAACATTTCCTCTGATTGCCTCGTTATGGATTTGATACTGCAGATCTCTCAATCTTAATGACTTTTGATCCATAGCTGGGAGTTTAGCTGACAACCTCAATCTTCACATTCATTATTTCAATAGATTTCCACGTGCCCGTTTAATTTAACTAAGAGAGGTGAATGGGAATATTGACCAGAGCGCACTGCATTGTTACTGCTGAGCTTTCACCACTGGGGATTTCTATTGACTTTACTGGGTTTTAAAGATTAATCCACCTATAAGAGGACTTACAAAGTCTGTTAATTTCTCATAGTTTTTATATTCAGTAAAACCTTGCTTAAGGCTACTACAGTAAACAAAGTCCCCCACCCATTACGGTCATTTTTTAACTGGTTTAATGGAGGCATGTGGATGGGTAGCCAGGCGGTCAAGGCTGTTTAGCGACAGGAATAGCAACCCAGCTGGCAGAGATTGTAGATTTTAAGTGTGTGTTAGCACATGAATTAAGCAAACAAAACAGTTAAACAAAATACAAAATCAAAGAAATGGCGCACGTAAGCTAAGGCTATCACTGTACTGTAACATCCAGAGCACAGCCAGCTACTCTGGCATGTATCCTGAATAAGAGCCCCTGAACAAAGGGGTTGGCTCCTGTTTTATGCCATGTGGCCAGGTCTAATAGGCAATCAATCAATTAGAACCTGGCCACATTCTGCACATGTTTTTGCAGGCATGGGATTTTAACCCCATCCTTGCCAAATTCAAATTCAACTTTATTTATAAAAAAAAAACAACGCACACCAACACATACAATATATCCATTTTCACATGCACAGAGCCTTAGCCCTGCCACAGGCATGTTTAAAGTACAGATCCATAGGGCATGTTCACAGTACAGATCCACAGGGCATTGTGACAGTCTGGCTAGCAGTGGTGACGTCACGGACCAGGAAGTAGAAACCAAAACAAGGGATGGGCGGGTGAAGCTGAGTGCAGTAGCACTCAGCGTATTTATTAACAAACAAAATATTTAAACAAACCAACAAAACACAAAACAAAAGGGCACGAGGGCCAAACGAATCAACAAACAAACAAGTAAGTGTCGTGCTGGACAATCCAGCACGTTTTAGCAATTGTTTTTCGAAATGTTGCTCGCTCTCTCCGCTCCCCGTACTCTCCTCTGTACACCCCACCTCAAGTGCAGAGAGCTGCAGGTTTATATACTCTGGCCGAGGGATTAACTAGTTGGTAATTATCTTATTATCCCTCGGCCAGAGTCTGCACGCGTTTGGTAAGGATGCATGACTGTCAGCTAGTTAAATAATCAGTAGCTGATCAGCCATGCATCCTCACGGGGTTTTTAAATATAAAATAATAAAAGACGCGGCGCTTTTACCCGCGCCGTAAACAAAAATACAAATAATAATAAATAGGGGCGGGACACTCCGCCACAGGCATGTTCACAGTACAGATCCAAAGGGCATGTTCACAGTACAGATCCACAGGGCATGTTCACAGTACAGATCCACAGGGTCACTGGAATGACTCATCTGAGGATTATTTTATGTTATAAATGGCTTGGATAAATTAAGTGCTGTGATTGGCTGAACAAGATCACATGACCGTGCGGTAATAATTGTCTTACTGCACGGCTATGACATCATAGACCAACTTACTTACCTGATCTATTAATATTGCTACGCCTTAATAGTAACAATTATCTAAACAGTGTTTCTGTAGGTAAAAATGTCAACATACAACTGAAACAGCATTTAAATCACACAATCAGTTTTTTTTCCCCCATCTCTGTCACTAAGAATTACAGAAAAATTGGCAAATATATTGTGGTATTTACTTAGCCAGAGAAAAGAACAAAGAAAACTCAGTGGCAAGCAGTAGCAGTAACACTATTCAAAAGCTATCTGAGAAATCACAACGCAAGTCTCACTCAGCATGTAATTATATATATATATTATATATATATATATATATACACACAGACATGCTCAAATTTGTTGGTACCCTTACAGCTCATTGAAATAATGCTTCATTCCTCCTGAAAAGTGATGAAATTAAAAGCTATTTATCATGTATACTTGCATGCCTTTGGTATGTCATAGAATAAAGCAAAGAAGCTGTGAAAAGAGATGAATTATTGCTTATTCTAAAAAGATATTCTAAAATGGCCTGGACACATTTGTTGGTACCCCTTAGAAAAGATAATAAATAATTGGATTATAGTGATATTTCAAACTAATTCGTTTCTTTAATTAGTATCACACATGTCTCCAATCTTGTAATCAGTCATTCAGCCTATTTAAATGGAGAAAAGTAGTCACTGTGCTGTTTGGTATCATTGTGTGCACCACACTGAACATGGACCAGAGAAAGCAAAGGAGAGAGTTGTCTGAGGAGATCAGAACGAAAATAATAGACAAGCATGGTAAAGGTAAAGGCTACAAGACCATCTCCAAGCAGCTTGATGTTCCTGTGACAACAGTTGCAAATATTATTAAGAAGTTTAAGGTCCATGGAACTGTAGCCAATCTCCCTGGGCGCGTCCGCAAGAGGAAAATCGACCCCAGATTGAACAGAAGGATAGTGCGAATGGTAGAAAAAGAACCAAGGATAACTGCCAAAGAGATACAAGCTGAACTCCAAGGAAGGTACGTCAGTTTCTGATCGCACCATCCGTCGCTTTTTGAGCGAAAGTGGGCTCCATGGAAGACGACCCAGGAGGACTCCACTTTTGAAAGAAAAACATAAAAAAGCCAGACTGGAATTTGCTAAAATGCATATTGACAAGCCACAATCCTTCTGGGAGAATGTCCTTTGGACAGATGAGTCAAAACTGGAGCTTTTTGGCAAGTCACATCAGCTCTATGTTCACAGACGAAAAAATGAAGCTTTCAAAGAAAAGAACACCATACCTACAGTGAAACATGAAGGAGGCTCGGTTATGTTTTGGGGCTGCTTTGCTGCGCCTGGCACAGGGTGCCTTGAATCTGTGCAGGGCACAATGAAATCTCAAGACTATCAAGGCATTCTGGAGCGAAACGTACTGCCCATTGTCAGAAAGCTCTGTCTCAGTCGCAGGTCATGGGTCCTCCAACAGGATAATGACCCACAACACATAGCTAAAAGCACCCAAGAATGGATAAGAACAAAACATTGGACTATTCTGAAGTGGCCTTCTATGAGTCCTGATCTGAATCCTATCGAACATCTATGGAAAGAGCTGAAACTTGCAGTCTGGAGAAGGCACCCATCAAACCTGAGACAGCTGGAGCAGTTTGCTCAGGAAGAGTGGGCCAAACTACTTGTTAACAGGTGCAGAAGTCTCATTGAGAGCTACAGAAAACGTTTGATTGCAGCGATTGCCTCTAAAGGTTGTGCAACAAAATATTAGGTTAGCGGTCCCATCATTTTTGTCCATGCCATTTTCATTTGTTTTATTATTTACAATATTATGTTGAATAAAAAATCAAAAGCAAAGTCTGATTTCTATTAAATATGGAATAAACAATGGTGGATGCCAATTACTTTTGTCAGTTTCAAGTTATTTCAGAGAAAATTGTGCATTCTTCGTTTTTTGTGGAGGGGTACCAACAAATTTGAGCACGTCTGTATATATGCAGCAGCGACGGCATCTTCTTAAACTAAATATCGCCTTATAAAGCGGACTAGTGAGTATGCAATGTTTAAACTCGACACAACAGATACATCTCACCACTACCCTTCAATTTCAGAAACAAAATTAAAATATCTTCTGCTCTCTGCTGACACAACCATTGGGTTTTTAAACAAGGTCGGGTTTGGCATAGAATTCTATTCTGCTCGCCGCGGACGGGAAAGACTGCGACACTGTGCAAACTGACATGGAAGTCGTTTAGTCCACTGTGACGGAAATATAATGAGTCCTGGTCGTAAATCTCCCTCTCGACCTGTGAGGATACAAAGTAGCGAAAGGGAAAGGCTTTGGACAGGTTGTCCTGACAGTTCATTCCCTGGGTCGGGAAGTCAATCAGCCTGGAAAAAGACGAGACTCCAGTGCGAGAATGTATTGACCTGGAAGGTAAACGAGGTAGCAGCTGCAGGCAATAGAATCAGCTGCAATCGTTTACCAAGGGGTCATGCATAATCGCATAAAAGGGGCTGGAGAATTGTAAATCTTTTCCTTCGCTTGGGTTTTGACGTGGAAACTGGAAGGACCGGGAGATTGCCCAAAATAATTAAAAGAAAATAATTCATGAGTGTTTTGTTTGTTTGTCTGTTTAGTAATTGTCTGTGTTTGTTATCACCAGACGGCTAAACACAAATCCGGAGCTGTCGCCAAGGGCCAGCACGAAACCGGATCACCACTGCACTACCATCACGAATAAACATTGTTATCAGCACCTGTTTCACTAAAAGCACGTATTATATAGTACTTCACCACAAGCACTGAGAGCACTCACTTTGGAACAGTGATCGTGTGTGTCTAATTGTGTGTGTTTTGTACTGTGTTTTTCATTTGCAGGACTGCAACCCTTTGTTTCATCACTGCGCAATACACATTGTTGTGTATTGCCAGCTCTTTATTATTTACTGGCAGGTCATCAGACCATTGGATTATAAACCATTAACACATTTTCACCCGTACTTTGTTGTCTGTGTGATTCTTGGAATTACGGTATCTGCACTGTACCTGCTATACACCTGCTACCACTTACCACTTTGCCACACGTGGTGTCAGCAGTGGGATGGATCGCAATGCGCTAGCGGAGCTGCTGGAGGCACTGGAGAGCAGACGGGACGCAGAGGAGAGAAGGAGAAAGACGCGCTACACCGCGCTCATTGAACGGGTAGGGCTGGCATTGTCCACAGTGCCCGCCCCTACCGCAGCACCAGCGATGTTGGCACCGAAGGCTCGGGCGATGAAGATGTCGGCGGAGGATGACCCGGAGGCGTACTTGGTGGCGTTTGAAAGGATGTCTACCACCGCGTCATGGCAGCGGGAGTTCTGGGCAAGCCAGCTGGGACCCTGCCTGATCGGGGAGGCTCAGGCAGCCTACCAGGCCATGAGCGACCTCAACGCCGCCAGCTACGACCTGGTCAAACAGGCCATTCTCCGCCGCCTCAACATAACAGCAGAGACCCACCGGGTTCGGTTTAGGGAGTACTGAAGATCCCCGGAGACACGCCCCAGGGTGGTTGCAGAGCGGTTATGTGACCACATGGTGCACTGGCTGACCCCCGAGAAGAAAACCAACATGCAAATGGGGGAAGCAATAGTGGTGGAGCAGTTCTGCCATGTGGTCGGCGCCGATACCCAGGCTTGGATATGGCGCCACAACCCCGACACCCTGGAGGGCGCTGTGAAACTGGCCGAGGACTACGAGGACTCCCTAGTTTCTGCCCGGACCGGGATACTGTCGGCTCAGTCCCGGGACCCAGACCTCCGAGACCGCCGACCCCAATAGGCCACCTTGCCTCCCCTCCATGGAGACCAAGGTTGGCCACCAGCTGGGGTAGAGGTGCTGTCCCTGCCCCGTTGCCATACCAGCAGCGGGATAGACACTTAACCACTGTTTCCTCTGTCCCCCCGATTTGTTTTAGGTGCAACCAACAGGGACACCTGGCCAGGTCATGCCCCGCTGCCATGGAGTGTGACGTAGCCGCATATAATTGGGCACCTGAGATAGGTAAGCATGGGGAAAACGGTCGGGAGGGGCCTTGTATGATCGATGTGTTTTTAGGCAATGTGAAAACCCACGCATTAGTGGACACGGGATGTGAGCAAACCTTGATTAGAACAGCTCTCTTGGGCGGTGTGTCGTGGCGGCCACGAGGTCAGGTGGCCATCTCCTGTATCCATGGAGACACGGCGGCATACCCCACACTAAAAGTATATCTATCGGTAGGACCGATAAAACGTCACCTAGTAATAGGGGTGGCGGAAAGGTTGCCACACCCAGTTATTCTGGACCGAGACTGGCCAAAATTTAAAGAACTAATGCAAATAATGGCACTCTCAACCGCACACATAAACGTGGCAGAAGAAAAGAAAAGGGAACGGATTGGTAATGTTATTTCTTTTCAAGCTGAAATGTTTTCTCCTATTTTCCGTCCTAGAAAAACAAATAAGGAGAGACGGACCGCAAAATGGGAGGGAGCATCCCTGAGACAAGGCTGGGGTATGGTGGGAGAGTGCTTGAATGGTAACAAACGCCAGTCAAAAGGAGTCGGAACGCAGTGTGACTGAGAGGGCGAGGTTACTGGGCCATCCAGGGCAGATGTTACTCCGGCCCCTCTCAATATACCGGACATGTGGCACTCAAGTGCGGACATAGTGTGGGGCCAACATAATGACCCGTAACTAGTGTACGCTTGGGGGCAGGTCCGGTCTATTGAAGGTAAGGATGTTGATGGCGCTGGGGCGCTAGTATATCCACACTTCAGTATCAAGGGGCGATTACTATATAGGGTAAATCTAGCCGCGGGCACAGGACAGCCTGTAACACAATTATTGGTTCCCCCATCTTGTCAGACCGAGGTCATGAGGCTGGCGCATGATATCCCTTTTGCGGGGCACCTCGGAGCTGACAAGACAAGGGAGCGGATCGATTCTAATGGGTAGGTCTTCATAGTGATGTGTCAAAATATGTAGCCACATGCCCAGACTGCCAGCGAGTAGAGCCGGGTCGAGTGCGCCCCGCCCCTTTGGTTCCACTGCTGATTATTTCCACTCCTTTTGAACGCATTGCAATGGACATAGTGGGTCCTCTGCTACCTTCTGACTCTGGGTATACGCATATATTAGTAGTGGTAGATTATGCAACGCGATACCCGGAGGCAGTTCCATTGAGGTCCACTAGTGCTGCTGCAATAGCCACCGAGTTAGAACAGATTATGGCGAGAGTAGGGATCCCCAAAGAGATCTTGACTGATCATGGAACCAATTTTCTGTCTAACACGGTACAGCAGGTATATAAAATATTAAAAATACGTCCCATCAGGACGTCTGTTTATCATCCACAGACGGACGGTTTGGTGGAACGTTTTAATCAGACCTTGAAGTCGATGCTGAGACGGTTTGTAACGCAAGAGCAAAAACATTGGGCATCGCTCCTTCCCTACCTCCTTTTTGCAGTGAGAGAGGTGCCGCAGAGTTCGACAGGGTTCTCCCCCTTCGAGCTCTTGTATGGCCGACAGCCTCGCGGCATCCTCGATCTGTTGAGAGAGGGGTGGGAAGAGCACAAAGGCTCCTCCAAAAATGTAGTGAAGCATGTGCTCCTACTAAGAGATCGCCTAGATTTGGTCGGTCGTTTGGCCCAGGACAACCTCAGATCGGCTCAGCACCGACAACAGCAGCATTACAACAAAAATGCACTAATTTGAACCTTTCGACCAGGGGACAAGTTAATGCTACTGCTTCCCTCCTCAGAATCCAAGTTATGTGCTAAATGGCAGGGGCCATATGAAGTGATTCGGGCTATAGGAAAGGTGAATTATGAAATTAGACAGCCCGATCGCCGTAATGAACGTGAAATTTATCATGTCAATTTATTAAAGCCCTGGCAGGCAAGGGAGGTCTTGTTTATAGCCCCAGGCAACATAGAGGATGATTTAGGCCCCTGTCCAGAGACTCCTAGCACAAAAATCATTCCGATGGGGGAACAATTGGTTCCAGACCAGCAACGGGAGCTGCGTAAGCTTATTGAGGAATTCAGCGATGTTTTTTCTGACTTGCCCGGCAGAACTTATTTGGTTGAATATGACATTATCTCTCCACCAGGTGTCATCGTGTGGGAGAGACCTTACCGGATCCCAGAAAGTCGACGAAGTGGCGTTTGCAAAGAGTTATGAGACAGCACCAACCGCTTCTGCATGGATTTCAGGAAGGTAAACGCTATTGCCAAGTTTGATGCGTATCCTATGCCTCGGGTCGACGAACTTTTAGACAGACTGGGTAAGGCGAGGTTTATCTCCACTTTGGACCTGACGAAGGGATACTGGCAGATCCCTTTAACCTGCAGTTCTAGAGAGAAAACCGCATTTTCAACACCAGAGGGGCTGTTTCATTTTAAAACCATGCCGTTTGGGCTACATGGTGCGCCTGCTGCCTTTCAGAGACTGATGGATCAGGTTTTACGCCCACATCATGAATATACAGCAGCGTATATTGATGATGTGGTCATTTACAGCTCCACCTGGCGAAAGCATTTGGCTAGGATTGCAGCCGTCCTTCAGTCTCTAAGGGTAGCCCGGCTGACAGCTAACTTGAGAAAATGTGCGTTTGCCAAGACAGAGACTCAATATTTGGGATTTTTAATGGGGAATGGAAGGGTGAGAGCTGTAGTCACTAAAATCCAGGCTTTGGTTGATGCAGCGATCCCCAAAACCAAGACTCAGGTGAGGTCACTGCTGGGATTAGCCGGTTATTATCGCCGCTTTATCCCCGAGTATGCCACAGTGGTTAACCCTTTAGTTGACCTCACCAAAAAGAGTGCTCCAAATTTAATTAAGTGGTCAGCTGAGTGTCAGGGGGCGTTTGATACTATTAAGCATAGACTTTGCCAGGCCCCCACTCTTATCACCCCAGATTTCACCAAAAGATTCATCCTTCACACCGACGCCTCGGATGTGGGTTTGGGTGCAGTCTTGTCTCAAAAGGTAGATGGAGTAGAACACCTGATACTGTACATCAGTAAAAAAAAATGCTACCTCGGGAACGCAACTACTCCGTAGTCGGAAAGGAGTGTTTGGCCATCAAATGGGCTACTCACTCTTTACGATACTACCTGCTGGGACACTCATTTGATCTTGTCACACACCATGCCCCACTCAGGTGGTTAAGTACAATGAAGGACAGCAATGCCCGGATAACTCGGTGGTATCTGGCATTGCAGCCCTTCATGTACCACATGGTACACCGTGCAGGGAAAGACCATCAAAATGCGGATTATTTTTCCCGGGAGGGGGGAGTAATGGGAAAGATAGATTCAGCCGAGTGTTCCTTCGGCTCCACTCTGAGCGGCGGGATATGTGACGGAAATATAATGAGTTCTGGTCATAAATCTCCCTCTCGACCTGTGAGGATACAAAGTAGCGAAAGGGAAAGGCTTTGGACAGGTTGTCCTGACAGTTCATTCCCTGGGTCGGGAAGTCAATCAGCCTGGAAAAAGACGAGACTCCAGTGCGAGAATGTATTGACCTGGAAGGTAAACGAGGTAGCAGCTGCAGGCAATAGAGTCAGCTGTAATCGTTTACCAAGGGGTCATGCATAATCGCATAAAAGGGGCTGGAGAATTGTAAATCTTTTCCTTTGCTTGGGTTTTGACGTGGAAACTGGAAGGACCGGGAGATTGCCCAAAATAATTAAAAGAAAATAATTCGTGAGTGTTTTGTTTGTTTGTCTGTTTAGTAATTGTCTGTGTTTGTTATCACCAGACGGCTAAACACAAATCCGGAGCTGTCGCCAAGGGCCAGCACGAAACCGGATCACCACAGCACTACCGTCACGAATAAACATTGTTATCAGCACCTGTTTCACTAAAAGCACGTATTATATAGTACTTCACCACAAGTACTGAGAGCACTCACTTTGGAACAGTGATCGTGTGTGTCTAATTGTGTGTGTTTTTCATTTGCTGGACTGCAACCCTTTGTTTCATCACTGCGCAATACACATTGTTGTGTATTGCCAGCTCTTTATTATTTACTGGCAGGTCATCAGACCATTGGATTATAAACCATTAACACATTTTCACCCGTACTTTGTTGTCTGTGTGATTCTTGGAATTACGATATCTGCACTGCACCTGCTATACACCTGCTACCACTTACCACTTTGCCACATCCACATATCATCTTATGCTGGTTTACAATCTAGGGAAATTATTCCAGTTACCGGCCTTCGGTGTGAAAACAGCCTCCGAAATTATTGGTCAGCTTCTCTTGAAGACCGCAAAGCCCGAGTAGGATCATTTCCTACACACACACACAAAAAAAAACACACACACCTCGGAAGCCCCTCTCTCGAGTGCCGCTGCAGTGCAGTGTTTGGCTGTTCCATGAATCCTCCCTCAGATGTGAGAAATTAGTCTGCTTTCAATTCACAAATGTAATTTTATTTAATATCGACAATTTTACTATAAATGGCATTATTCAATGTAATGTTTACGGCAAATAAAAAAAATAAAAAAACTACAAAATATATATGTTACAATCAGTCTCAGGGACTATTTTTTTCCCCAATGGAAGGATACATAATATATTTCTTATTTTTTCTCTTAAAGCTAGTTTGTGTAATTATTTAAAAAAAAAAAATGTAGTCATTTTATAAGCGAAATAACCCACTCCAGGGTGTTCGGTAAGACTATTCTTACGTGATCCACTGAAGAAAATACCTAAAACAGTAACCCTATAAATGTATAAAACACACTTTAGAAATCATCTTTATTATGATGTGACTTGTTACACACAGATGTGTAAGCAATCAGGATTTTGACAGTGCTGTCTATGAAACACATAGTCATAAAAAACTAACTTGCTACAGATTTCTGATTTGACCGCCAGATCTATATGTTACCACAGTACCAGAGTGCTTTCTCTTGGACTATAATAACAAATTTCCTCTTGTGTGTTTGTGTACACTTTAACAGAACGGTTTTTACTGTGACACGGCAAGAACATGAACTTCAATTGACGTGGCAGTCAAAAGGTTAAGAATAATTTTGCTTTTGTTTATGGTAATGCTTCCTGATTGTTTACATATTGTAAAATTCTCTTGAGCTCATTTTTCTCCCAGTGGCTGTTTTATGGTCAGTGCTGGACAGGAAACATTCCTTCCATATGGCTGCTGTGTTGACTTGCTGCCACTCTTACCCTCTATTTCAATAAGCAAATGGCCCTTTTTTAATTTACTATACAAATGACATTGAGACGCCATCTGTTCCAATCCCAAAAGACACTGAAATAGTCAGACCTCAGCTGAATCCACAGAACAGTAAATGAGCCTCACCACAAATATAAGCTGTTCGTGGAACAGTTTGCTGGGTAAGAAAGGCTCTCAGTGGGGAGACAGATTGAATGGCTGGTGGAACACTAAAAAGCACAATTTTTCTCAGTAGTCTCATATCACATGTCTTAGTTTCACACCGTTCACTTACGTTTTTTATGATGTTTGCACTCATTCCAAATGGTTCTTTTTGCAATTACTAAAGTGTTTTGTTTTTTGATAAGTCTGTGTCAGGTGTTTTGACCGAGTCCAGGAATTCTGATTCTGATTGCCTATATACATATGTAATATAGGCTAGATCAGCCAGTGTCTTTTTGTTAGTAAGCACCAGCTCCATCATGTATTACTAGAAAATCTAAAAAAAAAAATAAAAAAAAAGTTTATTGGACCAATTATTACCAATTATTGGTCTTATTAAGTAATTTAGAGCACAGTTGGAACAAAAGCCAGGAGGAACATCGGCATTCCAGGATCGGAATTGCCCACCTATGAGTTAAGCAGTGTGTGCTGGAAAGCCTTGTCAGAACATGGATGAAGTAAGAGCGCAGTGGCTATCTTACCTGACAGTTTACCATCTTTTTCAGCTATTACTGTTACTTGAAACGTAGTTTTTTGTTTTTAATTTCCTTTTTTTTTTTTTTTTACTGGAATGCCGAGTTAAAATAGCTCTATACAAATGCAATGGAAAGTACATAATTGTTTTCCACTGTAGGTTTGCAAACCATCTTGGTGTTTGCAACATCCTCTATTATTAAAGCAAACATTTCTAAGTACGATCACATTTTAAATATATTATACAGACTTCTCATTAAGTGCATTTGAATTTTCTGTTTAAGTGTGTGGAGTCTGTGCAGTGATGTGGAATAATACTAATAATACACAAAGTTGAAGGGAACAATACTTTACAAATGCATCAAATAACTGCTGTAAAAACTGATTTGCAATATTAGTATAAAAATATATATTTGATTGGACTATTGTACTGGTCATGTTAAGCTTTGTATGCAAGAAGAACTAAACCACACATACCAGGAAATACAGTTTACAAGCAAAACAGTACACAGTGTAAATAATGGTAGAAGTAGAATAGAAGACAAGCTTACCATAAACGTTTTCTTTTCACATTTCATAATGCACTTATTTTACACCCACGTGTACTTAACAGGCTTTTTGTTTTTGCATGCTACTGTATAATTGAAATAAGATGCATTCGCATTTGCCTCCGTGCTGTCAATTTCAGTTTCAACAGTTGTACTACTATGTGGCACTACATTATTTGCCTCGCTAGCATTTCACTTCCTAAAGTTTCATTAAACTTTTTTTTTTTTAAATGTTCTCATAAATGCGTTTGTGACCTTAACCTGACCAGTGCAGTGCCATATGGGATATCGAGTTTTCTTAAATGAAATTGGGTAGCTGGTGATTAAAAGGGGGTCGCTAGTCTTGTACATCTGAGTTTTAAACACACTTAAGTTACTTTTGTTGTTGTTGTTGTTTTTTTTAATTGTCTCTAAATGCAGAATTCTGTGAAAACGTGACTTCTGTGAAAGCTTTTAAATCGGGCCTACTACAGACACACACATAATAAATATTATTACTGGATAGCAAATAACTTGCACAGTACAGTAATCTGTGCCCCCTGTTTATAGCCTAGTGTCCATTTTCTTAAATATATATATATATAGACACACACATTATTACCTCATTCACGATAGGAAGCAAAATGCTACAGTGGAGGGACGAGGCCCTTATCCCACGTAGCATATTGTGTGTGTGTGTGCTGTTTTGTTTTTTTAACGCCCGCCTCTCCTGTCAGTCTTGTATCTTTAAAATGTTGTTTTTTAAATATAATGATGTGTATCATTTTGGTCGTGAGCAAGAATTGGTGTATTTATACAGCATGCAAATATTTGTTAATTCCTGTTGAATTATTATTTATTTCATACCAGAAGCCCTTACCCAGTAACACTTAACTCTTACTGTTGTCACAAAAAATACACGTTTCAAGAACCACAGGATGCCAGCATTTTGCCCAACTTTAAGTTGGAATTGTAACAATAGGAAATTGTGCCCAATATTTAATTTTGGACAGAACAAGATATGCTTACCTCAGTATTGCATTTTGTGTTTTGAACTATGAAAACTGCCACTAAACAATTGCTGGTTTTCAGATAAGACGAGCTGTTGTTGAATGCGGTTGTGAAATGAGTAGACTTGAGAATCGTTTTTTGTACAACCGACAGAGAGTATGAGATTGTGTAAATTTATATAAGTAGCTTGTTTAAGCATGGGTATTTTATTAAGGGCTCCGATGCATCGTTAATCAATGAAATAGGTTTTATTTAACCCAAAATAAATTCTACCGTCCCATGCAACAACAGTTCAACCTTGTTTGCCATCTTGTGTGTGTGTCTGCCTGCCTGTCTCCAGACTAGACCACAACAGCAAAGCAGGAAGTAATGTCCTGTCAAATAATGCAGTAAGTAAACAACTTTACTTTTTAGACAAAGTCCCCCTAGCAAAAGAATCAAGGCTTATGCAGTATAACAAAAATAAGCTACCGGCTCTCTTAAATTATACAAATAAAACATAATAAATGTGGTTCATCTATTACCATAAACACGTGTTGCTGCTTTACGTTGTTCAGCTTTATATTTCTGCTTACACTACGATAAACAATTGATAAGTCTATTATGAGGTTTGTAGTTTGTTTATTATTTTGTTTTTTAATGCAGCCCTTGCTTTGTAAAAGAGAGGTACTGTGTACCTGGTCTCCGTCCTGCAGTTATACACTGGATCACTCTTCAGAAGAGAAATCGATGGGCAACCGAACGTTCTAACATTTGACTGGAGTGTGCAGGTATATTTTCGTAGTTATGAAATAACTAACCACGCATGTGCAAAGTAAAGCCCAACTATCTTGGTAATTACTTGATCGATTTTGTTCGTTCCACAAAAAGACACTCCGCGTTAACGAGTTCTACCAGCCTACCAAAGGAGGTATTTAAACTCACAGCCGTTTTGTAGTTATTTGAGCAAAAAAATGCCTGAATAATTTGTAAAAAAAAAAAAAAAAAAAAAATCCCCCATTCTGTAACTTTAAAACTACTGAACGGATTTTCACAATCCATACCAAAAAAAATTATATTGTGCCATTATATGATGCAACTGCTACAGACTGTTGTTGGCTTCTTCAAGCAGAGATGCATCTCCCTGTTGCATTAGTGGAAATAGTGGGAATTCTCTCTCTCTCGTCAGGACTTTTCCTCCACTGTTTATTCCTGTGGAAGGGTGGTGGGTAGTTCACCGACACAGGAGACACAAAAGTAATTTGGGAACACCGCACAGGTGCCCAGTTTTATTATGGGAGTGTAATTTCTTTTCAGCCCGCAGAGGGCGCTGTTGTCTGTGGTCTGCCTTACCAGCGATGGTACAGACAGAGCCACAACTATACCGGGAGCGGTACAGAGTACAGGTGCTCAAACACAAGAATAATCAAAAGGAACAGGGAAAATAAAGCACAATAAACAAAACTACAAATAAAAGGTGCTGCGCTCGGCAGCTTCACCCCAACCGTCGCTAACCACACGGCCCGGGTCTCCGTCCTACACTCACGGCTCCCTCAGCCTGCTATACAAATGTTTATCGGGGCTGCCCAAGGTTTTCCCCGCTACCGCTAATTCTTTTTCTTTCCTTTTTGTTGGGATTTCCATCCCCGCAGTTCTCGATCCAGCGCCTGAGGGAACAGCAGAATGTTAACTAATAGGGCCAGCAATTCCCCCAAGACCCGCCTCTCTGCCATTCAGAGAGAAGGAAAGCCTGCACACCCACTCTCCCACCTGACAGGCGAATATTGACGGGCTGCTGCCCTCTTCCTGCAGCACTTTGAACACATCAGAAGAGTCAGTACAGGTCTCCCCCTGTTACAATTCCCCTAGTGGCTTCATCAGCAGGCTCTATATTCACGCTAGAGATCGTATGACTGGAGCAATTGCTTTTCCTGCTCATGTGTTGAGAAATGCAATACAAGACAGACGGGTTTAAATTACCACTGGTGAAGGATGGCATGCAGTGAGGTAAATCAAGCATGACATGATAACACAATGCTGTATTCAGTATCACAGAATGAAACGTGAAGTCGGCAGATGGAAGGTGGATCACAGTTTGACAAACAGGAATCAATTATGGGCTTGTAGTTTCTAATGGCTAACCAATACTTTAAAATCCATTTCCTGACCTCTCATCAGCTTTATTGACATATTACCGGCCCCCTTTTTATTGTGCCGAGGATATTTACTTGTTTCTTTCCGTTTATTCAGTATTTACAAATCTGTATATAAACGTCTGCATGCTGGCACCTTTGCTGTAGGGCACATGGTCTGATTACAGTGAGACCACTGGAACAGTGTCTTTGAAATTTCTACATTGTGCATTCTTAATTGAAGTATAAAATACAAGTAAATAAGCAAAAGAAAAAGGGAGCCAGTGATATTAGTGGTGCTAAAAATAGTTAATAAAAAGGCTTCTACTTGGGAATACACTGTTTCTCCATTGGTTTCACATATAAACCTGTGCACTTAATCACAAGTATAGGCTCCCTCAATGAAGTTCATTATAAATGCAATGCGTGGGGGCTAAGCTGGTAATAGATCTGCATTACTTTCCACCAGAATAGTAAGCTGTGACAGTTACACTGATAAAACACCGCATTAAAAGACAAGAAATTGGACTTTCACGTTTTGCGTTCTCTTCAACTCTTTTCTAAAATAGTCCTACATGCAAGCCCATGTGCTTATGTCGTGTATAAGGGCACTCCTATTAATTATGTGGACAGCATATATGAGCAGTTTAGAAAGTAACATATGTTTCAGCAAACAATTATTTTATTTTAAAACCTGACATATGGTACTTTACTAGGTTCAAGAAATTTCTGTTTACAAGCGTTGCTTTCAAGTAGTCTTGCACTTCCTTGGTCATTTCCGTAACCTCCGCTCTCCCCCCTGCTGTCCTTGCCTCCACCGCTCTCTCTCACCTCCCTCCTATCGACTTCCAACTCTCTGTAGACTCTGCTACCTCCACCCTCTTCTCCTCCCTCACCTCCCCTCAACTCCCTCTGTCCCCTCACCTCCCAACCTGCTTGCTCCTCCCTCCAACCCTGGCTCTCCTCTGTGCTCTGCTCAGCAAGAACCACACTGCGATCTGCTGAAAAGAAATGGAAGAGAAGAGAACCAAACTCCCTGCTGCCCTAGACCTCTACCGCTCCCTCCTCTTCTCCTTCTCCTCCACTCTCTCCTCTGCTAAATGTTCTTATTTCCAATCTATAATCCAAGCCTCCACTAACAACCCACGTAAACTATTCTCTACCTTCTCCTCCCTCCTAAACCCTCCCCCCCTCCTCTTCCCTCCTTTCTCTCCTATGATGACTTTGCCACTCTAAAATCTCAGATATCCGCAAACTCTAACACGTCTCCCTCCTCTCCACCCCCTCCCGCTCCAACCCCTACACCCACTGCGTCCCTTACTAACTCACCCTCCTTCTCCACCTTCTCGGACTCTGACCTCTCTTCCCTGCTCCAGGACCACAAACCCACCACGTGTGACCTGGACCCCCTCCCCACTCACCTCTTTCAAGCTGCTGCTCCTGCTCTACTTCCCTTCATCTCTTCCATCCTCAACACCTCTCTCTTTTCTGGTCTCTTTCCCTCTGCCTTCAAACAAGCCTCTATCACTCACCTCCTCAAAAAACCTCTCTCCTCTGTCCTAATTCTCCTCGACCTCTCTGCTGCCTTTGACACTGTCGATCACTCTGTTCTACTATCCTCTCTCGCTGACCTGGGAATCTCTGGCACTGCTCTGGCCTGGTTCTCCTCCTACCTCTCCAACCGCACTTAACAGGTAACCTGGCGTGGAGCAACCTCCACACCTCGCCCTCTCTCAACAGGAGTCTTGGGTCCTCTCCTGTTCTCTCTCTACACCCGCTCCCTGGGCCCCCTCATCGCATCCTATGGTTTCTCATACCATTTCTATGCTGATGATGCTCAGATTTTCCTCTCCTTCCCCCCCTCTGACTCCACCAACCCCTCCCGTATCTCTACCTGTCTGTCTGCCATCTCCTCCTGGATGCACTCGCATCACCTCAAACTCAACCTCTCTAAATCTTACCTCCGTTTCTTTCCCTCCTCCTCCCCATCCTCTGATCTCTATCTCCAATCCTCTGGAATCTACCACACACTCTCCCTCCTCCTCAGCTAAGAACCTCGGAGTAACCCTGGACCCCTGCCTCTCGTATTTCCAGCACATCTCCACTCTGGCATGCACTTGCCAATTCTGCCCGAGCAACATAAGAAGAATCCGACCCTTCCTCACCAACTACGCCACCCAGCTCCTTGTCCAGGCCCTGGTACTCTCCCGCCTAGACTACTGCAACTCCCTCCTGGCTGGCCTCCCTCCATCCTCCACCCATCCGCTCCAGCTCATCCAGAACTCTGCTGCTCGCCTGGTGTTGTCTCTGCCTCACTTCTCCCACGCAACTCCACTGCTCCGCTCACTCCACTGGCTCCCGATCACCGCTTGCATCCAGTTCAAGACTTTTGTACTCGCCTACAGATGCCTTGACCAGACTGCACCCAGCTACCTCCAGACCCTCATCTCTCCCTACACCCCCACTTGACCTCTCCGCTCCTCTTGCACTAGAAGACTGGCTGTACCTCCTCTACGTTCCCCTGCCTCCAGAGCCTGCTCCTTCTCCACCCTCGCCTCGCAGTGGTGGAATGACCTTCATACTGATGTCAGGACTGCCCAGTCCCTGACCACCTTCCAGCACCTCCTCAAGACTCACCTCTTCAGACACCACCTGTAGAACTCCTCTTTTCCCTCTGGACACTTTCACTCTTCCTTAATGCGCTTTAGTTGCACTTATCTGCTCCCTATTTTACTGCATTTAATCCCGTACTTTACAGAGTACTGTAATCTGCCAATTCAATCTGTAGTATTTTGCATTTAATCGTATCCTGATGTAAATATCACTGACACTGTTATCTGCTCCGATATTGATTCGTATTTTGTAATATACTTATACTTACTAGAACTGAAGTCATTGTATTTCATCTTGCTCTTAATTGTATTAAAACTTGTACTGTGATTCTTGAAATGTATTTTTTGTTTACGACTGCAAGTCGCCCTGGATAAGTGTGTCTGCTAAGAAATAAATAAATAAAATAAATACATTTCGCCTGTAGGTTGAGATTGTCCCCACCCCTTCAACGTCTTGCTTCTTTCCCTATTGATTGACATCATGCGTAGCAGCCAGTAAAATGCTTTGACCCAAAGGAAATGACCCAGGAAGTGAAGTAGATTTATTGAATAAATTTGTTAGCTACTACCGTATATTAGTTAACTTCTACAGGAGTTATGCGTCCCAAGCCTAGCAAAAGTCAAGGTCAGCTACCACATGGTAGAGCCTTCATCAGCACTATCGCTAGAAGAAAACAGTTTTTCTAATTTTTTTTCTTAAAGACAACATTTTAAAACTCATTTACCTGGTATTTATTATTATTATTATTATTTGTTTATTTAGCAGACGCCTTTATCCAAGCTGACTTACAGAGACTAGGGCGTGTGAACTATGCATCAGCTGCAGAGTCACTTACAATTACGTCTCACCCGAAAGACGGAGCACAAGGAGGTTAAGTGACTTGCTCAGGGTCACACAATGAGTCAGTGGCTGAGGTGGGTAAAGATTTGTCAGGTATCCATCCAATGCGAAATGTGTGAGGAGAATAATCCCCAAAATGTTCATAAAAAAACAGGGATCACATACATAATGAGAGAAAAAAACGAAAAACTATTAAACAAATTACTTTACTTGTCAAAGTTGCCTATAGTTCACCTGCACAGTGTCAGATATCTGAATGGAGCAAAATTAGTGAATGGTCCGTGTCTCGGTTGTTTGTTGTTGAAAGATGCCGAGCGCCGGTCGAGCTGACAGGCGGTGGATTGGCCAATGGGCAGTGGTGGATACAGGACTGGTTGTTTTCATAGTTGCACAGATTGATTGGCTGGTTTTGAGACACAGCACTGACTGGATGATTCAGTGGATAATAAAATAAATGTGGGTCAACCTTGTCTTTGTTTAGTACCGTATTACTTTGAATTAACACCTCACTCAGATATCAGCTTTTTAATAGACGCCGCTCTCAATAAAGAAATGTAAAGGTATTTTTCTACCCCTGCTCAAAAAATAAAGAAAGAAACGCGCAACTCTGCCTATGTACATGACACCCCCAAAGAGACTGCAACCTCAATCCAGCATGTAATACAAACTAATGTACACCCACCTCAGTAAGCACATTTTATTTTATAGTACAGTCCTGACAGACAACCCAAGATGAACTACTTACAGCACAGCAGTCCTTCACATCCCTTTTTCCAGCAGAGTTCAGTGCCAACACAGCAGGGGATAAAACAAGGACTGTCTGTTTACCTTGTCCTCAGCTTGGATGGTGAAAACTTAAACTCAGAGGAACTTAGAGCTTTGCCGGTCACTAAGCGCTATCCGAAAGCTGGCTGAAGATACTGTATCTTCTTGTAGGGGGTTTAGTTGTTTTGTTTTCTATTCAATTGGAATTTTACTCAGTCCTGTACAATTATATATTTTTAAAAAAAAAAACGTGTTTACTATCTATGAGAAGATTGTTTCAGTTTCTCTTATAAAGAAATTACAAACAAGCAGGTGAATTACAGTGAGAAAAAAATAACCGAGTAGGATATATTTTAGTTGTAACAGAAATCAAACCGATATTCAGAAGTAATATTTTTCCTTAAGAAAAACAACTGCATCACACTCAAATACCGTTCTCTCTCCTCTTCTTGTCTCGCCCCATAACAACCAATACACACTACTGATTCGCTGGTATAGTACTCCCCTGACCTCCCAACTCCCACCTAATAGGCTCTCGTTAACTGTTAGTAAATGTACTGTATTCAAGCCCCAAAAACACAAGAGTATAGTGCTGCAGGTCGGAGCCTCTCATGGCACCGTTTTTAAAATGCCTTAAATCATTTAATAAAATATTGCAGCGTTTGTAAAGCATATTATTATTAATAAAGGCCGCCCTTGTATAATCGCCGCCCTCGTTTAAGGGCCGCAGTCATTCTGATCAATTTAAAATAAACGCTGCGGTGCCAAATTGAAGTAATACGGTATTTGCTGTCCAATAGATGTGAACTGAGCTTTCATTATGACACCTGGCAGTTGCGCGGATTCATTTTAGGTTTGATTCACAGTTGATGCTGTGACGTTGAGGGTACATCTACTGCCTGATAGAAGCCCACTAGAGCTGAAAACTGATTGGTTGATGGTACTGAATTGCTTTCTAATTTAATGTATTCTCAGGCAGAATTATACAATTACAGACAAGTTAATTTCTGTAAATATACCCAATGGCATATTCCCAATCTCCATTGAAGATGAAATAACTTAAATAGTAAGCAGTGTTCATGCTAGGCCGCGCCAATGGCCCCCTGAAATAAAAAAATTCCCGCTGAATTTCTCTTAACGCGCCCATGTGTCCCCCTCTCTAGACACAATATCAATAAACAGCATTATAAATCACACACTTAAGGATCAGACACACAAATATCTTTACAGTGAAAATAACTTATTTTGGTTAAATATAACATTAAACCCGCCACCTTCTCCCCGTCTAAAAAAAGGTTTGGTCCAGGATAAACCGTAACTGACTGTAACGTGACAAAACTATTTATTAAAAACATACGTACATCCTGTAAAGCTTGCACCACTAGTATTTAAGTGTCCTGAAGCATCATTAGTAACTGAAGAGTTGAAACAGTTGCGCTGATTTGGTGTAGAAAACGTATTACTAGCATCGCTGTCGCAGCAGGGGGGATTTGTTCCTGAAGACTTGCATTCGGATTTTTTGCATTCCATCCGTGTTTGTTGCGTAATGCATGGAACTGAGTTCACTCTTGTGTCCAGAAACTGAAATAACGTGCCGTTCTTCAACTCCAGCATAACTTTACGTGGAATTTGAAAATGCCTTGGCTGTTCTGGGTGAAGTTTGGAAACGTACAGCTTAACGCTTTTTACAGGACAATTTTCGAAATCTGCGAGTACATTCGTATATCAGTAATTGGGACTGTCTTAAGACCACTGTAACAGGGCGAGGAGCCCTGTACGTATTTATTTGTTTATTTTTAGAACGGGGTCTCCCCCTCCGCCCCTGTGCAGTGTTATTTTGTATTTGCTTTGTATTACGATTTATTTATGACGGCGTAGCCGTGCGTTTTATTTTGTTTAGTAGCGTGGATGGGAAGCCCCATCCACAGCAGTTTAATTAATAAACTCGTGCAGATTGTGGCCGAGGGGTAATAGAATAATTACTAGCCAGTTAAACCCCTCGGCCACGATATAAAAGCTTGCAGCTCGCTGCACTCGAGGTGGGTGTTAGAGCGGAGAGAACGAGCAAGAGAAAAACAAAACTAAAAATTAAATACAGGATCAGTGAACAGCCCAGCCTGACCTGTATTGTTTAATATTTTGTGTTGGAGATTTGTTTTGTTTGAACTTTTATTTTGCTCTATGAGCACAGTGTTTTTGTGTTATTTGAATAAAACAGTGCCGCCACATCTTTTGTTTTGAACTGCATTACTTGCTTGGTGTCAGTATTTTTCCCTTCCTGCTTCTGACCTGATGTCACCGCCCAGCCACCCTGTCACAACCACCTTGGTGATTTTTGGTCTGTAATGCTGATGTTTGAGTGACATATTCACAGTCCAGTACCATCGGTAAGTACAACAAAGTTATTTTTACAAATATTAGCGGTGTTTTCGTTTACTCGTCTACGAAAGAAAAACTGTACTCGAACCATACTTTAAGAGCAAGTTAGTAGATGTTTTTTCACTCAGTTCTAACGTATACAGTTTCTTCAGATCTGTTCTTGAAATTGGCTTTTTATGATTTACATAATTTTAGTCACAACAAGCTGCATGTTTAGCTTGTAGATTTAGGTGTTTCTTTGCCTGACGGAATTCAGAATGTTTAGCGATATCAGGATTTTTATTCCAGGGGTGTTCCTGAAAGTAACGGTTAATCCAGTGCTCGAGTCCCCCCCCGACGCCACCCCCACCCCCACCCCCACCCAGAACACACTATCATTTCAACAACAGTTAAAAGTTAACGTATTTTTGAGCGTTCAGATGTTTACAAAAACAGCAGTACACATACATATAGTGCACGCTAAAGGTTTATTTAAAAATGATTGCCCTATTACACTGTATATAACGGTACTCTGCAAAGCACATGTGACAGTGGTACAGGTGTTTTTATGCAAGTACATTAAATGTAAAACTGATTCAAACAAGTGAAGCACTGCTGTTTTATTTGTATGCACATACATATCAGTTCATTGCTTTCACATTTTTTTAAAATGTTAAAAAAAGGAAAAACTATAAACTGAATAAAGTACTGAAAACAAGTTTCAACACTATATTCTCAAAACAGCAAGCTGTATTCCATAGTGCTGTTGGTCCTACAGTTTTACACTTACATTTGTGTGGCTGTTTCCCCCAAAATAAAGAAACATAGTTTATGACTTTTGAAATTAAATCAGTGATAATACAGTATCACGTCTTTCTTAACAAGAAAGTACAAGTTTAAATTCCAAATGAAATTAACTAGGGTTCCACCTGTAATTTGTAACTTAGGTTTCTTATCAATAAATTCACATTTACTGTTTTAACTGACTTCTCTTCACACAAAGAACGTTTTTACTTATTATTATTATTATTATTAATAATAATAATAATAATAATAATAATAATAATAATAATAATAATAATAATAATAATAATAATAATAAGCTGATATTGTTCAAAATTGAAGATTACATAACATGACTAGGCAAAGGTCTGAATGCAGCTACCAACAATTACTAGGCATGAAACCCCAGACCCACAAGCAGATAAGAACTTGAACTGGAAGCAAAATCATGGTCAGCACAAACAAAAATGCTATCCCTCTTCCCACAGTATATATTGAGTAAAAGTTAAATACATTAATACTCTTTTTTTTTTACACATTTGCTTTTGGAATTTCTATATATTGTGTGTATAAAACAGTGGTCACGAACCCAAAATAAATGTTAACTTTAAAAGTGTTTCAAACATATATTAACTAAATAAAAGGTCTTCATGAATTTATATAACAAACATGCACATACATTACAGTGCTAAAGTCTACATACTATAACAGTTACACCCCTGCTGTTTTTATGCATTTATTGTTAATACATACAGTATTGTAGTACACTTGTGGAAATTTAACTTCTGTCAAAGTTGTTTTTAGGCTTCTTGTTAATGACAGAAAAGTAGGACAGTATCCCACTACGCTTTTTATCAGACATTACTATCAGTGGTGTAGTGGGAAATGAAAGTTTGGAGTTGAATAGACAGATTGAACAAATAAACAAACAGATTGATTGTTATTGTCTTTTCCAATGAGCACACAGAGCGGCTGACATATTGACTCCCTCACTGAAGAAAATGTCACCTTAAAATTTTGGGAGGGGGCCACATTGACCCTCAATCAGTAAGTCCTGAAGCAAACACGGAGTATTTATTTTTTGTTTGCCACTTGTTGGCAAAAAGTCTTTTAGATCCTTGCTGAAATGAGATCTATAATTATACCTTTATATGGTACAATTACTGTAAATGTTTATATTGCTGCATAATTACAGGGTGCTTGGTAACTGTGTTTCTTTTTCAGTAAGGTGTGACTGTTTGTTCAGAACTGGCACGGAAGAAACCACATTGATTTGTAGGAGTGGCATATATAAACTGATATAACAGGATTGCTATTGTTTCCATTCATGCTGTCTTCCACATAACCACAACCACCAAAAAGAACAAAACAAAACAAAAAACAGAACCAAAGCAACAGGAGTGTAAACCTGCCCTCACCTACACAGAACGCCGTGACCGCACGCTGACACCAGTGACAAAAGCAGTAGGGTTCACTTATAAGACAACACATACGTATGGACTGACAAACCACCCCTTACAAAAAGTGTCCCATGGTAAGTGTAATACAGCATAGGGAAAGCCTGGCAAAGCATACTGTAAGTAAGCATTGTAAAGTACAGAGATATATAGTAAAGAAGATTAAACACATGGTAAACTATGGTAAATATGTTGTATACCCACTGCACAATTACAGAGCAAATTTACCATGTTACTTTTATTATGGACAAATTGTGTTTAAATAATTTGCTACACAAAGTTCATAACTTACCCAAGTAAACCAGACACAACCAGATTTACACAGCTTAAATTTGGTTGTAATAGTTTTTACTCCAGTCTCATTAGTTTAAAGAGTATGTAGCTAGAGGTGTAACGATACACCAATGTCACGATATGATATGTGTCACGATATGAAGGTCGCGATACAATGTGTATCGCGATATGCAGGTCGCGATATGATGTGTATCGCGATATGCAGGTCACCATACGATGCGTATCACGATATGCAGGTCATCATACGATGCGTATCACGATATGCAGGTCGTCATACGATGCGTATCGCGATACGCAGATCGCGGTACGATGCATGTCGTCATATGCAGGTCGTGATACTATGTGTATCGCGATATGCAGGTCGCGATATGATGTGGATCGCAGTATGCAGGTCACGACATGATATGTGTCACAATATGAAGGTAGTAATACGATACATGAGATGGTCCTGATGGGCTACTTGTATGATGTGTAATAAGATCAAATGATCAATTAGTGATGGACTATTATGTTAAAAGACAACATTGAATGAGATAGGGATAGTATGTATCCATACCAACTATAAAATGCATGTATTCTTCAAAAGAGCCATTTGGTCAGCTATGCTGTGCTTTTGGTAATGCATACTGCTATTAGATACATCACGTAAAGAAAGCATTACGATTCATTGATACACAATGTATCGTCACACCCCTAAAAGTAGGTGTCATTTACATTTCTTTTTTTTTTTTTTACATTGTTCTTATTATTTGATGTTATTCAGAGTGGTTCTGGGATATGGGTGCTTCAATGTTTCAGTTATTCTCTATACATGCCTGTAACTTGAACTTGCTTTGAACTTGTCTGGAGAATCCTAAGTGCTGGCACTGAACAAATGTTTTCATTCCAATTTGGGACAATAGAATCTTGCAGACATCCCCACCTACGCTACACATACAAACAGAAAGAGTTTATTGTTACATGATTTAAATGGAACAAAGATGTTTATTCAGTGCCAGCACTTCTCCAGAAAAACTTGTCAACAGGCAAGGTAAGACACATCTGTGAAAAGACTGCAGGTGGCTCCTGCACCAAACCGTAGTCCAACCCCAACCAAGATCATGTATTTTTATATGTAGTTACAACCTGAAACCCTTAACTATAGTTTGCAATTGTTAAAACTGTATTTACAAAACACACATAACTGCACCCTTATGCAAGTTTCCCATAGAAAAAGCATAGCAAAGTAAAATAAAGCAATGTGGAAGCATGGTAAAGCACAAGTAAGCATTATAAAGCCCAGAGAGGTATGGTAAAGGATATTAAAATACATGGCAAACCATGGTAAACTTTGGTAGATGCCTTGAATAACCAATGGAAAGTTTCAAAATGACGCCTTTTTTAAACTTTTATAAGGGCAGTTTAAAACAGGGTCAGCTCGTGTTCAGAATTTGAATTTTAACAAGCTGGGTCTGTAGTAGATTCTTAAATGGGGGTCAGATAAACCACTGACAAAAGACCAAGGCAAAGTAAGATGTGTTAATTAGCACTGTTTCCATACTTGTCATGTCACACCTTCATAATAGGTGGGGGGTTTTCATATCTTTCTATAAAGCATTTTTGTTTTTAAAGAAAACGTTTCATGTTGCTAGATTTTAGAGACTTGCCTTGGTACTGACACTGTATCCACCCAGAGGACAAGCTGCCAAGAGTAGAAGAAAACAACACTACATTAGAACACAAAAGACATTGAGAAAAACATTGGTCTCTCATTTTACTAACATGTTGGAACGGCTCCCTGCATTTCCCATGCACCACATATTTGGATATATGCTTATTTAATTATGTATGTGAAACTGTAGCATTATTTTCTTTTTCAGTTGAGTGTGACTGAGATAAACTTGATTTTTTGGTGTGACATTATGAAAAAGTCTGTTTCGGATTGTATTTATCTTACCCAAATTCTGATCCTCTTGTTAACTGTGCACTTTCCCGCTTGTTTAAACAGATATACAGCCCATAACGATTGCTGGTTCTCTGTCTTGAATACAAGTCGTTTCCCAGAACAGCATCGAACATGTTTTAGGGGTTCTATACATATGCCCAGCTGTGCGCAGTAGGCTCCTGGTATCCGGTAGAGGCTTTTCTGTTGGCACTGCACTGAAGCTCCACTGAGAAAATAATTCTGGAACTCTGGAACAATAGAGCTTTTTAAAGTTCTCTATTCCACTGCCCCACTCCAAGCAGCCGTACCATAGGATTCTAGAGTGAGGCTCTTGATGCAGGTATTCCATTGAATTCAATGCAATAAAAATAACCATGTACATGGGGATGCAATAAACTGCCTTTGGTACAGATGAATACCTTCTGGTACCAATCATATGCAATAGAGCAGCAGTGTGGAGTAGTGGTTAGGGCTCTGGACTCTTGACCGGAGGGTTGTGGGTTCAATCCCAGGTAGGGGACAACGCTGCTGTACCCTTGAGCAAAGTACTTTACCTAAATTGCTCCAGTAAAAGCCCAACTGTATAAATGGGTAATTGTATGTAAAAAAACCAAAATAATGTTATATCTGTATAATGTGATATATTGTAACAATTATAAGTTGCCCTGGATAAGGCTGTCTGCTAAGAAATAAATACAAACCTCTAAAACCTGGAGCCAATGCACTGGAGCCACTTTTTCAAAACTGGATAAAATTGAACCGGATTTTGTAATCATTTTGTGATCAAGATTACCTTTATCTGGATCGTTTGGTTTGTTTTTTCAGATACAGTGCCTATAGAATGTCTACACCCCCTTGAACTTTTTTCACATTTTGTTGTGTCAGTGCCTCAGTTTCATGCATTTAAATGAGGATTTTTTCCCCCACTTATCTACACACCATACTCCACACTGTTAAGGGGAACAGTTTTTATTGAGAAAAAAATGATATATTAAAAACACAAAATTGAAAGATCATAATTGGATAAGTCTCCACCTCCCTGAGTTAATATTGGTGGAAGCACCTTTGGCAGCAATTACAGCTGTGAGTCTGTTGGGATAGGTCTCTACCAACTTTGCACGCCTAGATTTGGTAATATTTGACCATTCTTCTTTATAAAACTGTTCAAGCTCTGTCAAGTTCATTGATGGACAGCAATCTTCAAGTCATGCCACAGATTTCCGATTGGATTTAGGTCGGGGCTCTGACTGGGCCACTTAAGGACATTTACCTTTTTGTTCCTTAGCCACTCCAGTGTAGCTTTGGCTGTGTGCTTTGAGTCGTTGTCAAAAAGGTGAACTTCTGTCCCAGTTTCAGCTTTCTTGCAGAGGGCAGGTTTTCCTCAAGGACTTCTCTGTACTTTGTTCTATTCATTTTCCTTTCTATCCTGACAAGTGCCCCAGTCCCTGGCGATGTGAAACATCCCCATAACATGATGCTGCCACCACCATGCTTCACAGTAGGGATGGTGTTCTTTGGGTGATGCGCTGTGTTGGGTTTGCGCCAAACATAACGCTTTGCATTTAGGCCAAAAAGTTCAATTTTAGTTTTGTCAGACCACAAAACTTTTTGCCACATGGCTACAGAATCTCCCGAGTGTTTTTTTGCATACTTCAAATGGGATTCAAGGTGGGCTTTCTTGAGTAATGGATTCCTTCTTGCCACTCTACCATACAGGCCAGATTTGTGGAGTGCTTGGGGTATTGTTGTCCCATGCACACTTTGACCAGTCTTGGCCATAAAAGCCTGTAGCTCTTGCAAAGTTGCCATTGACCTCTTGGTAGCCTCTATAATCAGTCTCCTTCTTGCTCAGTCATCCAGTTTGGAGGGACGGCCTGATCTAGGCAGGGTCTTGGTGGTGCCATATACCTTCCACTTCTTAATAATCATCTTGATAGTCGTACTCCAAGGGATATTCAAGGCCTTTGATATTTTTTTATACCCATCCCCTGATCTGTGCCTTTCAGCAACTTTGTCCCGGAGTTCTTTTGAAAGCGCCTTGATGCTCATGGTTGCGTCTTTGCTTTGAAATGCACTACCGAGCAGAGGGTACCTATAGGAACTGCTGAATTTATCCTGAAATCATGTGAATCACTACAAATTAACACAGGTCCACTTAACTTGGATTTAGGATTGCTATTACAAGGGGGTGGACACTTATCCAACCAAGCTATTTCAGTTTTTATTTTTAATTAATTTTCTACAAATTTCTAGAATATTTTTTACACTTGGAAGTTGTGGGGTAGGATGTGTAGATAAATGAAAAAAATATATATATAAATGCATTTTTAATTCCAGGCTATAAGGCAACAAAAGGTGAACATTTTGAAAGGGTGTGTAGACTTTCTATAGGCACTGTATGTGTTTTAGTTAATCTGCTGCCATTGGCCACACCGTTGCTATGATCTCATTAACCATTCCAGATGCTGACTTCATATTTTTAGTGCTATGAAAACTCCTCTGGCAGAATCTAATGACACCCTTCCCTTTGACCTATGACCTTTGATGGTTGACATATTGAGATGACTTTTTGGTTTCTGGATGATAAAGACCTAATGCTTGGATTAATTGGCTTCATACTCATTACACAACTATATTCTACGATTCTCTAGTTCGAATGTAAAAGATAAATTAACCCTTTTTTAACCCATTTGAGACTGAAACAATTGAGTTATATACACAGCACAACAAGTGTGTTGGTGACCTTGACCTCTGAACTGTCATATGTTTCAGCTGTATAGAGACAGTAAACTTTGAGTTATTATTTCAATATTTGGTAGACAGCTGTATGCTATGATTCTCGTTCATTTCAGAAGGGGGCAGAGCTACGGTACCCAAACTCAGTAACTCAGACGGGAAACCTAGGGGTCATGAGCGAGGGTCTAAATAGGGGTTGTAGTGAAAGTGATCTGCTCCTTTGTAAATGGTTAGAACAACCTGAAAGGAGAACCTGGTATTAAAACGTGAGTGTTGTGTTTGTTCGTTGTCTAAAGTAAACAGTTTGTTTTGTTTGTTTCTAAAGACTACTAACACTATCCGGAGCTGCAGCCATGAGCACTAGTTTCACACACTAAATAACTGTGTGCTGTGTTCTGTGTTACGTGTGGGTGAGTAAAGAACCTGGACTTTGTTTTATGGTTTCGGGTCAAACACCAGGATTACAAACTAAGTGATGCACACCCTTGTATCATTTATTATTTACAGGTGTTTGCCCTAAGGCTCTGGACATTGTCTAATAAAATCAATAAACACTCTTGCACCTGGAAATCATTGCCTGTCTGTTTTGTATCCGCTCTGTACTGCACACAACTGTAACCACTCACCACTTTGCCACACTGTCACTTTGTTTTAACCTCAGTATCGGTGCGTATTTTCTATTTTATTTCATATTTACAAGCCATTCAGATGCCATTCCTCTTACCTAATATGATAGTCTAGTTATATTATAAAATGCATGTTAACATTACTATGGGATACTGCTGCTATAAAATGAAGAGCTTTGATCATGCAACATTTACATTTTTACACATACCTAGAACACAGCTTTTTAAAGTGTCAATTCTACGTAGTTTCAATGAGGTATGGAAGCTCCCACACTCTTTATGTCGCAGTTATGTTTTTACATGTCCACACTGTGGATGTAAGCCCAGTGTTTCCTGATCGATTTGTATTTGCAGCATAGTGGCAGATGTGCATGAAGGCCCCTTAACTCCATTATCTTCAGGCTTGCTAAACTGCTTTCATTACAGATCGCTTTCGTGACCTCAATGCTGAAGCTGCACTTTGCCGATGGAACCAGTGAGTAATTTCATCATTGCAGTCTCCAATTACCTCAGCGATTGCAGGCTGGGTTTACACTTGGACGGGCAAGCTGTAATTATCAAACTGAAAGAGGCTCTTGTCGTTTTTTCTTTTTTATGCATGAAGGTTTTCCTATGCAAGGATTGAGCACCTAATTATATTTCAAACCTAATGGGAAACTAAATAAAAGCAACAATCAATTCCTAGTCGGATGTGCAACACCTCCAGTGGTGCCCGACATGTCCCTGGCTGCCTGAAAGCTTGCTCTAGCTGCCCGCTGAATTAGAGTCAGGATCAAAAAACACAACCCATCAGCGTTACTGAAGCCAGTAACGACGAATAAAAGAAAAAAACACGTCGATCTCACCCGATGTTGATCTTGAAATGATGAGCTGACTCGCTGTATTTTAAACTCTGGCCAGGTCCCGCCACTGCATCACTCCTGAACAGGAAGGAAAAAATACAGCTCCTGCATCCATTAGCCAGCCCATATGCTTCAGTGTAGCGTCATGATACTATTCTTTTCACAAGAAAAACACTGGGTACAACAAACCTATCACAATAATCACACGCTCTTACATTGAAAGCAACCCGACTAAAAAACTATTATAAACTCCCGCATGACAACTATTTAAGAACAGAACACCACGCCGAGCAGGAACCTGACGTCTCACCGGAACAGCACACAGGTAAGGAAAGTGAACTCTCAAACTCCCGCTCCCGATGAATAAATATGCCCCCCCAAAAAAGGCGTGACAAATAGAACAAACCGGCGTAATTATAGACCTTCCGCCGTTCGTTTTTTTTTCCCTTCTTATATTAGAACAAATGAAAGCACATCGAATTTAATGCCTGACCAGGCTTTCTGTTATACAATTAAGTACGGCAGGTGACACGCTTATTGTATCACTTCTTTATGTGGGCACAGCCACATAGTAATGAAACACAGAGAGTTATAATCCAGTTCAGAAATTGTTTTTATTTATATCCATTTATATCTAGTGACCAAATAATAAATCCCTGGCAATATACAACAATGTGTATTGCACGGAGTATATAACAGGGTTGCAGTCCTAAATTATAAACATAAATAAATGTCCCACAATATACTAACACGGTCACCAGTCCTGGGTGCATGCAGTAGTGCTCATGGTGGGTGATACAGGTTTATTTAGTGACAGTGGTGAAGTGATGTTCCGGTTCAGTGCTGGCCCTTGGCGACAGCACCGGAAACGTGTTTTAGCCGTCTAACAATGTACAAGACAAGACAAGACGACTACAAACAAAACACAACACTCACGTTTACAGTCCCCATAGTATTTTACCGTCCTTCTCGGTTCTACTCACAAAACCAAGCGAAGGAACCGATTACGATTCTCCGTCCCCCTTATATGTTGTCTCTCATGACCCCATGGTAAACGAATGCAGCTGCCTTTACAATCTGCAGCTGCTACATTGTTTTCCTTCCGGGTTAATACGTTCTTGCAATGGACTCTCACTTTCTTCTAGACTGACCGACTTCCCGACCTGGGGAAAGAACTGTTAGGCCAGCCCATCCAAAGAACTTGGTCCTCACTGCTTAGCGCCCTCACAGTATTCTACTTTACATGTAGAATCTACACAAACTACTCCACATTGATAAAGTTAAAAAATGCATATAGAATAGAAATAAGTAAGAGAAAAACAGATTAATCTCAGTTTCATAAGTATTCAACCCCTTTGCTATTGCATCCCTAAATCAGCTAAAGTGCAAATTATTTGTTTGAAAGGTCACAAAATTAGTGAAATGGTTTCAGCCTGTGTGTATTCAAAGTGGTTTAACTTGTAAATAATTTCCCTCGGGAAAAGGGTACAAGAAAATTTCAAAGGTGCCGATTATCCCTTTCAGCACAGTGAAGTCCATCATTAATAGATGGAAGATGCATCATACCACCCAGACCCTACCCAGATCAGGCCGCCCTCCCAAACTGAGTAGCCAGGCAAGCAGGAAACTGGTTCGGGATGTCACTCTGAAGCCAACAATGATCTTGAGAGATCTGCAAAGTTCTGGTCTGTGATGGGAGTCAGTGTTCACACATCAATAATAAGCCAGTCCCTACACAAAGCTGGCCTGTATGGACTGGTGGCAAGAAAAAAGCCATTACTCAAAAAGCCTCATCTTAAAGGACGTATGGAGTTTGTGAAAAAGCAAATAGATGATACCGCAGACATGTGGAAAAAGGTTTTGTGGTAAGACAAGACAAATTCCAAGTGTTACGTCTGGCGCAAGCCCAACACTGCATATCACCCAGTCAACACCATCCCAACTGTCAAGCATGGTGGTGGCAGCATCATGTTATGGGGATGCTTCTCTTCAGCAGGGACTGGGAAGCTTGTCAGGATAGAGGGGAGAATGGATGGTGCAAAGTACAGGCGAATCCTTGAGGAAAACCTGTTTGAGTCAGCCAAGACTCTGAAACTGGGGAGGAAATTCACATTTCAGCAGGACAAAGCCAAAGCCACACTGGAGTGTTTGAACAAGAAGAGAATTAATGTTCTTGAGTGGCCCAGTCAAAGTCCAGACTTGAATCCAATCGAAAATTTATGGCAAGACTTGAAAATTGCAGTCCATAGTTGATCCCCAACAAACTTATCAGAACTGGGGAAATTTTCCCGTGAAGAATGGGCAAAAATGTCACCATCCTACTGTACAAAGCTAGTAGAGACCTATCCAAAAAGATTCATAGCAGTAATTGCTGCAAAAGGTGCTTCTACCAAATGTTAACCTATATGTGGGGTTCAGGGGGCGGAGCTAGGCACCAACAACCTATCATCTGCTGTCACCAATTAAACCTACCTTATTTAAACATTAGTCACCTCTACCTCGCTGTCTTGTGTTTTTTCGTTTTTTGGCTTAAACCTAAGCGATTTCAAGACCCATCTACATTTGCGTACCTCAATAATGGAGTACTTACAGCAGCTGTCATCGGATTCTGAGGATTCCCAGGATTTTCTGTCATTAACAGATCATTCTCCTTCAGCTTCAATCCAGGGTCCATCCAGTCTCCGTTTTTTCTCCCCTTCTGCTATTTCAGTTACATCTGATCAGGCTCCTGATCAGGCTCTCGACCAGGTTCCAGTACAAATGTTGCCTACCGTTCCTGCCACCCAAACATCGAATCTGCGGCGATCCAAGCGTCTTCGGCCTCAGGACGCCCCTCCGGATCGATTGTTTTGGAAGGACTGGCCCATGAATAAATTGATAAAAACCCTCCTTAAAAATGGTAATGCAATTCCGGCAGGGAGTGATAGAGAGTCTCTTTTCATTCTCTATTGCAATTCAATCTCAGCAGAACCAGTCTTTCCTCCGAAAAAACATAATCAGCCGCGCCCAGCCATTCAGCGTCCTAAAACAGACAGTAGGCAGTCTATTCCGGATCTAACCACCCCCACAACTAGCACCGCTAACCAGCAGCCAGCCATTGAAACCCAACACTCGCAAATATTCAACGAGATAAAATCATTTATGCAGCCTTTTTCCGATACTCTATCTTCGGTCAGTTCTCAACTGTCGGATTTAGAGAAAAGGATGTCTGTTATGGAACAGGGAAAACAATCTACAGCGCAGTCATTAATTTCAGCATCAAATACTGCAGCGCCACCTACAGCTTCTTACGGTCCAGCCCTAATTTCAGCCAGCGAAGCAGATCCTCCAATATACAACCTCGCTACTGCATCTACATACGGATCCTCCTCTCCAACTGCAGCGAGACGTCACACTATATCTCCACAAATCAGACGTGTCATTCTCGAAGGTAAGGACATTAATCTTGTTTCACTATTAATGACGACTTCGGAATTCTTGGACCATAGAGTAGTCGATTGTGGAGATTTGGCGGTAACTCTAAAATCCAGAGATCCCAGACTGCTTAAAAATCTTACATTAGGGGAGTTTGTCCTTGCTTTCTCCATATTCAGAGATGTGTTATGCTCGGTATATCCTAACCGCAGAGCTGAATTGGAATCTTACGAATATTACATCGTGGAGCTGTCTGTCAGATACGGAGGGACTATGTTTTATGAGTATCATAAAGCATTCTCTGCAAAAGCAGCAGCAATATTGGCAGCAGATAATCACATCGTCAATTGGGCTAAACCTGATCCAGATCTATTTAATAGAATTTTCGGTGGTTTAAGGGCTAATGCATGTGGGGTCTGCGCTTCAACAGCTCATTCAACAGCCCTCTGCCCTAAAGCTGCAATTGCATCAACTTCTAAAGCACCCGGTTTCGCCGCTAATTCATACAGATTTTCAGTACCTAATCCTATACATTCTTCAGCTCCCCTCGATCAATCTACAAGGAAAGACAAATACGGGCGCAGTATCAGATTTTCAGGAGGAAGACAAATCTGCAACAATTTCAATACTGGCTTCTGTTCGAATAGGCAATGCAATTTTATCCACATGTGCAGCAATTGCGGTGACGCTCACTCTAATACAATCTGCCCTTTAAAACGCAAGTGACTTTCCCCGATGCTCACCGTCTTTACTCCTATAAACATCCTGGCATTATCATGTAAATTACAGAATCATCCCGACAGTAACTTAATTAATTACCTGATCGACGGATTAAAAAATGTTTTTTCAACCGGTCTTACTCAAATTCCTTCTTCCTCGTTCCAAAGCAAAAATCTTTATTCAGCAACTCACGATCCACAATCAGTGCAGTCTCTCATCGAAAAAGAAATTAAGAAAGGATTTATAGTCGGTCCATTTTTAGCTCCTCCTTTTCCAGTATATAGAATTAATCCTATCGGCATTGCCACGAGGAAAATGTCAGGAAAAAAGCGTCTCATTATTGATTTATCAGCACCACGGGGGTCAAGCACCAGCAGCATTAACTCATTAATTCCCCAAGATCAATTTTCCCTGCATTACATCACTATTGCAGACGCAATACATTCAATTAAATTAGCAGGTCGTGGTTCCTGGTTAGCAAAAGCAGATATATCAGACGCATTTAAAGTAATGCCAATCCATCCTTCTCTCCGTCACCTGTTTGGTATATGCTGGGAAGGGAAGTTTTATTTTGCCACTCAATTGACTTTCGGCTGCCGCAGCAGCCCGAAGATATTTGATACTCTGTCGGAAGCATTATGCTGGATTCTCCTTAATGTCTATCATGTCCCGTTCTTGCTCCACTTGCTGGACGATTTTTTAGTAATTTCTCCTCCTTCAGATGCACCAGCAGAAGCGATTTCCAATCTTAAAAGCTTATTTTCTGAAGTTGGCGTTCCGCTTTCAGAAGAAAAATCAATCGGTCCCCTTCATTCTTTGGAATTCCTTGGAATCATTCTAGATACAGAAAAGTTTGAAGCCCGCCTGCCTGAGTCTAAACTTAACCATATTCGTTTGCTCATTCAGGATTTTCAGATCAGTAAAACAATTAAAAAACGGGCACTGCTTTCATTGCTGGGTTACTTTAATTTTGCAATACGTATCATTCCACAGGGGAGGACGTTTATATCTCGGCTGCTAGCGCTGGCATCAACAGCAAAAAATCTGGACTCCTATTTAAATATCTCTTCAGAAGCTAGGAAAGACATTAAAATGTGGTCTGCGCTTATTCAGCACTGGAACGGTCTCTCTATGTTTTATGATGATTTCATTTCAGCTCCTCACGATATGGCTTTATTTACTGATGCCTCATCTCTGGGATTCGGAGGTCTATTTAATAATCAATGGTTTTGCAGTACATGGCCTGAGGAAATCGAGAACATATCTCCTCATCTAAAATCCACAGCTCTACTAGAGATATACCCAATTGTAGCAGCTGCCCAGCTATGGGGTCATCTCTGGTCTAAGAAATCAATACTATTTTACTGTGATAATTCAACTACAGTGCATATTATAAATAAAGGACGTTCCTCCTCTGCCCTTATAATGCAATTGCTGCGGCGGCTAGTATGGATTTCAGTCTCTAATAACTTCCTAATACAAGCTCGCCACGTACCGGGCATTTTTAATAATGCAGCTGATGCTCTTTCCCGTTTACAGATTTCCAAATTCCACAGTTTGCTGCCCTCAGCTCTGCAATATCCAGCAGCAACGCCTCAGTTCAATCAGCTGATTTTCAACTAAATCCAACTATTAATAAACTTCTTAATTCAGCTCAAGATTACATGGCATCAGCACTTGCCCCATCTACCAGATCCTCGTACTCTACAGGTTGGGCATGTTATGTAACTTTCTGTTTACAAAGCAGGATTAATCCTACTCCATTCAACCAGGACTGGATTATGGCGTTCATAGTGCACGCAAAGGACTCTCTACATCTGGCACCAGCTACAATCAGACTATATTTGTCAGGAATTCAGCATCAATTTCGCTTGATGTCCATCAATTCCCCAACTCTATTATCAATTCCAGCAGTTCGTCTCCTTTTACGAGGAATTTCCAAGTGCTCTCCGGCTCCTTCTTCTGCTCGCCTGCCTATTTCTATAGACATTCTCAGTAAATTGATTTCAATTCTCCGCCACGGCTGTTTTTCTCCATTTGATGATCTAACTATGGAAGTCATATGTCTATCTGCATTTTTTGGATTTTTGAGATGTTCTGAATATACAGTTCCTTCTCTTGCCAGCTTTCCTACCCTAGGTATCCGCTGCAGTGACCTCAAGCTCATCCCAGATTCTCATTTCATCTTATTTCTTCGCATTTCAAAAACAGATCAACTGCGGCAAGGACAATGTATTCAGCTTTCTAAGATCAACTCTCCTCTGTGTCCCTTCACTTCCATGTTGAAGTACATTGCAGAACGCAAAGCCATTTCATCCTCCGACCCTTTGTTTATCAATTCAAGCCGGTCCATTGTATCAAGGCATTGGTTTTCAACACACCTTTCCACCGTGGTATCCAGAGCAGGTCTTCCTTCGCAATTCTACACTCCTCATTCATTTAGAATAGGGGCAGCTACTTCAGCCGCAAAAGCCAACATTAACCAGCATTTAATTAAAAATATGGGGCGCTGGACTTCATCAGCAGTTGAAAGTTATATTCGTTCTTCATCATCTGAAATATCCTCCGCACATCAGTCCATTGCTAGTATGTCCGGAGTGGGGACGACCTTTCTGCCTGAGCCACCAAAGATTTCCCCCTAAGAAATAAAATTAAAGAAAGGGGGGTTTTTTCTTTCCACTGTGCAGAGGGTCTTCACATAGTCATTAGGGTACAGTCTACTAACCCCTTTGTCACGTTAAGTGTTTGTTTTCTTTCGTCTAAATGTTTTCTCTTTTCTTCTTTCTTATGCATTGGCGGTTCTCTCTTCTTTCTTCATGTTGCGTCAGCGGGGAGCCGGGGGTCCATCTTTTGGGGGGTTAGTGATTCCACTTTCTCCAACCCTTTGTTAAGCTCCGCTTCATTTACCTCATAGAGGAGGGTTCTCCATGAGTCAGAGGGGACCCCCGGCCAAACCCTTCCATCTGCATGTATGTTTCTTTTGGGATTCTTCTTTCAGGTCTGATGCCTCTATGTGAGGGTCCCCAAGCGGTGGCATCCCTCGTGTTTGTCGGGTCTCCTCAAAGACGGTGGCCCCTCTCCTGTTTGTCGGGTCTCCTCAGCGACGGAACCCCCCTTCTATTATGTTGGGCTTCAAAGAGGTGGAACACCACGCATTATATGTTTTAACAAATACTAACTTTATGTTTTCTTTCCGGTTCGCGAACCTCTTCGTATGTCGGGTAACCTCAGAGACGGTGCCCCTCTTGGTATGTCGGGTCACCTCAAAGACGGTGGCCCCCCTCCTGTTTGTCGGGTCTCCTCAGCGACGGAACCCCCCTACTGTATATGTTGGGTCAGGAAGAGCCGGAACCTCTTTTGTGTTATTAATACTAATTCATGTTTTCTTTCCGGTTCGCGAGCCTCTTCGTATGTCGGGTAACCTCAGAGACGGTGCCCCTCTCGTTTGTCGGGTCACCTCAAAGACGGTGGCCCCCCTCCTGTTTATCGTGTCTATCGATCAAGTAAATGTTGGGCCTGGAAGAGGCGGAGCCCCTCTCTCCATGTGTATATGTTTACTAACTCTGTCAATAAACACTATCAGGTGGCATAGCTCCGCCCCGTGAAGTACTGACTTAAAGGGCTGAATACTTATGCAACCAGTACATTTCATTTTGTACATTTTCTTTGCAAGTTTTGCTGACATTTAACCTCCTCCTCATATAACAGTGTTCAGTTTAACCACTACAGCTTTGAATAAAAATAAGTTTGTTTGAAAATCTGTGCATACATTATTTGTAATTCAGTAAAATGTGACATTATTGGTAGGGGGTGAATACTTCTGCAAACCACTGTATATACAGTGCCTATAGTAAGTATTCACCCCCTTGGACGTTTTCACAGTTTGTTGTGTTACAACCTGAAATCTTGATGCATTTAAATGGGATTTTTTTTTCCTTTGATTTACACAACCTACTCAACACTTTGAAGAGGCAAGAGAATTTTTATTGTGAAACAGCAGTTAATGAAAAAAAACAAAAAAACTGAAATGCCTTGGTTAGATAAGTATTCACCCCCCTGAGTCAATACTTGGTAGAACCACCTTTGGCAGCAATTACAGCTGTGAGTCTTTTGGGGTAAGTCTCTACTAGGTTGCACTTCTGGATCGTGCAATATTCGCACATTCTTCTTGGCAAAATTGTTCAAGCTCTGTCAAGTTGGATGGGGATCGTTGGTGGACAGAAATCTTCAAGTCTTGCCACAGATCCTCAATCGGATTCAAGTCCGGCCTTTGACTGGGCCACTCTAGGACATTCACTTTCTTGTTTTTAAGCCACTCCAGTGTCACTTTGGCTGTGTGCTTGGGGTCATTGTTCTGCTGAAAGGTGAATCTCCATCCCAGTCTTAGGTCTTTTGCAGACTGAAGCAGGTTTTCCTCAAGGATTTGCCTGTATTTAGCTCCATCCATTTTGCCCTCTACCCTGACAAGCTTCCCTGTCCCTGCTTCAAAGTAGAGTTGGTGTTACCTGGGTGATGTGCTGTGGGTTTGTGCAAGACATAACGCTTTGCATTTAGGCCAAATAGTTCAATTTTTGTTTAATCGGACCACAGAATCTTTTGCCACATCTTTTCAGAGTCTCCCACATGCCTTTTTGCAAATTCCAAGCATGATTTTACATGGGCTTTTTTCAGAATGGCTTCCTTCTTGCCACTTTTCCATACAGGCGAGATTTGTGGAGTACCTGAGCTATTGTTGACACCTGGACAGTTTCTTCCATCTCAGCCATGGAACACTGTAGGTATTTCATAGTTGTCATTGGCCTCTTGCTGGCTTCTCTGACCAATGCCCTTCTTACCCAGCTGCTCAGTTTGGGAGGACGGCCTGCTTTAAGCAGATTCTGGGTGGTGCCGTATACCTTCCACTTCTTAATGATCGACTTGACTGTGCTCCAAGGGATATTCAGTGCCTTTGAAATCTTTTTATACCCCTCCCCTGATCTGTGCCTTTCCACAACTTTATCCCAGAGTTGTTTTGAAAGCTCCTTGGTCTTCATGGTAGTATCTTTGCTTTGAATGCACTACCCAACTGTGGGACCTTACAGAGACAGGTGTATTTAATTTGAAATCATATGAACCACTTTTATTGCACACAGATGGACTCCATTTAACTTACTGTGTGAATTCTGAAGGCAATTGAAAGTGTTGAGTAGGTTGTGTAAATCAAAGAAAAAAAAATCCCATTTAAATGCATCAAGATTTCAGGGTGTATCACAACAAACTGTGAAAATGTCCAAGGGGGGTGAATACTTACTATAGGCACTATATATATATATATATATATATATATATATATATATATATATGTGTATATATATATATATATATATATATATATATGTGTATATATATATATATATATATATATGTGTGTATATATATATATATATATATATATATATATATATATATATATATATATATATGTGTATATATATATATATATATGTGTGTATATATATATATATGTGTGTATATATATATATATATATATATATATATGTGTGTATATATATATATATATATATGTGTGTATATATATATATATATATATATATGTGTGTATATATATATATATATATATATATGTGTGTATATATATATATATATATATATATATATATATATATATATATATAGTCATTTGAGGATGCAAGGGGCTCAGTTTGTAAATTGAATGTAACACTTTACTGTTTGTATACTTGTGAGATGGATGGCTGTAGGGGTGACGTCAGACATGGAAATGAATACACAGCACAGTAACAGACTGGGGTACATCTGCACTTCTTGCACGTTTATTCAAAATAAAAGATTTAAACAAAACAGACACTGTTACAAAACAAAATGGCACATTGGCCAAAAGAAACAGACAGACAAAGAAAAGACGAACACGAAACAAACACGTATCATGCTGAGCTATGTCAGCACGAGTATCAATTGTAGGTTTTCTCTCTACTTTCTACTCTCCAAACATACAACCCCGTTGCAGCCAAAGCTGCAGGTCTTTATAGTAGTGATCGAGATTAATTAGCTGTTAATTATCTTATTATCCCTGTCACATTTTGCATGGGTTTATTAATTCTGTGTGACTGTCAGCTGCTTAAAATATCAGCTGACATTCACGCATTCTCACGAGGGATTTTAAAAACCAAAACAAATAATGGCGGACGGCACCTCGTTCGTTCTGTCAAACAATAAGGGCTTTTCACCATCATATGTACAATACATAAAAATTAATAATAATAATAATAATAATAATAATAATAATAATAATAATAATAAACAAATACAAAATATGCACAGGGGCAGGGAGTACCCTGTCACAGTACTATATTTTAAAACTGTTTGATTTAAAAAAAAAATAATAATAATTTACGTGTTATTGGATAGCAACCGTGACTGCACTTCTGTCTAATAGCACGCTTCACAATTACTGTCCGTTTCAGTATAAACAGCTGAATACAAACAAAGCACTGGCATTGCTAGAGCATCACTAGTATTAACTTAGACTAATATAGCGCCATTTACATAATGAAACACCTCAAGCGCTTTACAATACAGTAAAATCAATTGATCAAAAAACATATTTAGATATAGAAGGATAAACAGACAAATACATTCAATGCATTGTCCATGACGAGATACTTATTATATATATATACAGATAAAAAAAAAACAAAAAAAAAACATTTTCTAGTACTTGGAATCCTGTTATGATCTAATTGGAAAGATACTGCAGTAAAATGCAGACACAGTACTCCAGTGCTGTGCTTTAATGCATTAAAGTACAAAATGGATGTGTCCTGCTCAATGTAGCATGTGGCGGACCATCAGGTCAGAGAGCACCGCCCCCTGTCCCACAGAGGAAGTATGTGGTAGGCTCGCCGTGTGTGATGAGAGAGCGACTACCTCGATTATTGGACAGAAACCATTTGGGTTGAAGGGGAGTCAACAATTGTTTACAAATGTATAAATATCAAATCTTGTAAAAGTTTGTTAGTCTTTTCATCTCTTTTGAATTGACTCCATGGATATCTGTGCTTTCTGATACAAACATATGGACTGAGCTGTACTGAGGCTTTGTCCAAAGTCAGTTTGAAACTCATGCTGATATGATTGTATTGGAGGTATACCTTTCATGTATATAAAGTGTTTTTGAATCAGAAACCATTTGTCAGGTCAAATGAGATTGAGAATTGGGACTTTGTGTGTTCTGTACTGAACTTGCGGGAGAGGCTGTGATTATCACTGTTTTTATTGCTGTCTGTGTATGAGCTGCTGCCCTTTGCTTTCTTTTGTGTGTGTCTCTGCCTGCCCTTGTTGTGTGTGTGTACCACCCCCTGCAGACTTGTTGTGCTGTGTGAGTGGTGAAAAGTTATGCAAATCACCTACTGTAGCCTGACCAATGAGCAGTGAGGATAAGCTAATGTTAAGCGCGGCCTGCGCGCTGCATGTGGTTGTTGTTGCTGGGAGCGTAAAAGAGTTAAATCCATTTTTCTGAAAGAGCAAATATTATACAGCACTTTAATATCCTGGCAGCATCTTCATTTCCACCGCTAAGAACCCACTACATGCTTGTGCTACAATGTATTTATAAAAACACATTTTATAAGATACCTTCAAACTTTTATAAGAGACCTGTTTAAAACTTTTCGCTTGACATTTCCATTTTGAAGTATCTTTGTTTTTTTTTCATGTGACTATCCAAGCACTCAGAGGCAGACACAAACACTTTGAATCCTATTGGCTATCCCACTACCACAGATTTACCATTTAACATGTGCAAACAGGAAAAGCAAATATAACCTTTGACCCCAGGGTCCTGGTTCCATGGAGTACAACTCAATCACATTCTGACAGGCCTTAAATGTGATCCTCACTCTTTCAATCTCAGCACCGCCGTCTCTCAGAGAACAGTTAGACAACAGCTTCTAAACAGCAGGGACAATAAAAAGAAAACCATTTGGTGATCTGAGTTACTGAAAGGAACTGTCCTGTACCTACATATCACTAGAATTGCTCAACTGTCAAACTAACCTAAATATTTGTCCACTGTGTTTATTTTAAGACAGAGGGCTGAATTCTCAAAACTATTTCTCCAGTTTGTCATTAGCACAAAGGAGAAACACACCCAATGAAGTTCGCAACCTAGAAATAAAGAACTTTCCATTTAGGGGCTTGAATGAAGTAATAAGTTCTTTCTTATTTGTTTTAAATGTTAAATTGGTGTTTTTTCCATTCAGAAAAAAATTGTGCTAATGATTCGTAAATAACTTTGAGAATCTAACCCATAATGGCATATTTCCGTCTGGAAAAGCAGTTATGTGAAAATAATACCCATAAGGGCATAGGGACTGGATTGCTTTTGTAACGGGGCTGCTCACGTTACGTTAAACTATGCACGTTTGATTAATTATTGTAGTATATTCACTTTTTATTTAATGTTGTCTTTTTGTTTTTATCATCTTGTTTAAAGCATGTTTATTTTGTCACATTACTTTTTGTAGATTTGCACTGATTACACGTTAATGCTCCCCTGTTCGCAGCTCCCAGAAGTGTAAATGGATTGATTTGGAGAAGCTGAGCATCTGATATAAATATTCCTGATTTCATCTATTCGAGAGATTGATTTGTCCACTACTTCACCTGGGGCTATAAATAAGGCCTCCCTTGCCTGCCAGGGCTTCAACAAATTAACATGGGAAATTTTGCATTCATTTTGGTGATCAGGGTGCTTAATTTCATAATTTACCTTTCATATAGCCCGAATCACCTCATACCCCAGCTATTTCTCACAGTTTTGATTCTGACGTGGGAAGAAGCAACAGTACGTGCATTTGTATTGTACTGCTGCTCTTGCCGGTGCTAAACCGATTTTAGATGGTCCTGGGCCAAATGACCAACCAAATCCAGGCGATCTCTGAGTAGGAGCACATGTTTCACTACATTTTTGGACGAGCCTTTGTGCTCCTCACACCACTCTCTCACCAGATCGAGGATGCCACGAGGCTGTCGGCCGTACAAGAGCTCGAAGGGGGAGAACCCTGTCGAAATCTGCGGCACCTCTGTCACAGCAAAAAGGAGGTAGGGGAGAAGCATTACCCAATGTTTTTGCTCTTGAATCACAAAACGTCTCAGCATCTGCTTTAAAGTCTGATTAAAACGTTCCACTAAACCGTCTGTCTGTGGATGATAAACAGAGGTTCAGATGGGACGTATTTTGAGTACTTCCTGTAATCTTTGAGACAAGACGTTTGTTCCATGATCAGTCAATAGCTCTTTGGGCATCCTCACTCTGGCTATAATCTGCACTAGTGGGTATCGCGTTACATAATCTACCACCACTAATATATGCGTATACCCGGAATGAGAAGGTAGCAAAGGGCCTACAATGTCCATCGCAATGCGTTCAAAGGGGGTGGAAATAATGGGCAGTGGAACTAAAGGGGTGGGGTGAACTCGACCCAGCGCTACTCGCTGCCAGTCTGGGCATGTAGCTACATATCTCGACACATCATTTTAAAGTCCCAATAAAATTGAGCCAAAATCCGTTCCCTAGTTTTATCGACTCCGAGGTGTCCCGAAAAAGGGATGTAATGCGCAAGCCTTATTACCTCGGACCGATAAGACTGAGGAATCATTCATTGTGTTACAGGCTGTCATGTGCTCATGGCAGGGTTCACCCTATATAACAATTGCCCTTTTATAATGAAATGTGGATATACTAGTCACCCAGCGCCTTCAACATCCTTACCTTCAATAGACTGGACCTGTCCCCAATTGTGCACCAGTGTGGAATCGTTTTTCTGGTCCCACACTAGGTCCGCGCTTTGGTCCCACATGTTCGGTATATTGAGAGGAGCTGGAGTAGCCTCTGTCATGGATAGCCCAGTAACTCCCAACTCCCTTTGATTGGCGTTTGATACCATCAGAGCGTTCTCCCACCAGACAGCCAGCCTCGTCTCATTGATGCTCCCTCCCATTTTTTGATCCGTCTCTCTTTTTTTGTTTTTCTAGGATGAAAAGTGAGGGAAACATATCAGTTATAAAGAGGAAAATCTCACCAATCGGTTGCCCTTTCTCTTTTTCTGCCACGTTTACATGTGTGACTGGGGCTGCCATTAACCCCTCTTTCCACCACCCCTACTACCAGTTGACGTTTGATTGGTCCCACCAATAAATACACTTTAAGTACGGGGTATGTCATCTTCATGGATACAAGAACCTGACCTTGTGGCTGCCACGACATACCGCCAAAGACAGCCTTTCGAATTAAGGTCTGCTCACACACTGTGTCCACTAATGCATAGGTTTTCACTTTCCCTATAACCACGTCAACAATACAAGACCCCTCCTGACCATTTCCCCATCGCTTACCCGCTTCTGATGCCAAATAACATGCCGCCAGGTCATGCCCATCGGCAATGGAGGTGTCCTGGCTGTTGGCACCTGAAACAAATAGGAGGGGCAGAGGGAACTGAGGTTATGTATCTGTCCCGTTGCTGATAAGGCAATGGGGCAGGGGCAGCAAATCTACCCCAGCTGGGGGCCAACCTTGGCCTCCATGATGAGGAGGTAAGGTTGCCCATTGGGGTTGGCAGTCTAGGAGGTTTTGTTCCGGTCCCGGGTGGTGGTGAAACTGGGAGAGGAGTCGGTGCTCGGCTGCTCCGTTGTAAGGGAGCAGTGAGTAGGCCGGTCTTGGCGGAAATCAGGGAGTCCTTGAAATCCTCTGCCAGTTTCATGGCAGCTTCCAGGGTAGCGGGATTGTGGCACCGTATCCAAGCCTGGGTTTTGGCACCAGCCACATGGCAGAACTGCTTGGTGACAATAGCCTCGTCCATCTGTATCCCCGACTTCCGGACGGGGCTTAGCCAGTGCACCATGTGGTCACACAATCGCTGCGCGACTACCATGGGGCGTGTCTCCGGTGATCTCTGGTACTCCCTGAATCGTACCATGTGTGTTTCCCCCGTGATGTTCAGGTGACGGAGAATGGCTTGCTTCACCAGGTCGTATTGGGTGGCTTCGGTGTCTGTCATGACGCAGTGGTAGCCAACCACTTGAACGCGACCAGGTATGCCCTTGGGTCATCCTCCGCCGTCATCTTTTGTGCCCAAGCCTTTGGGGCCATCATCATGGGTCCTGTTTGGGCATCATCGCAATTCTGTCCCTCTCAATTAGAGCCGTGTACCTCTCCTCTCTCCTTCTCTCCTCGGCCTCCCGTCTGCTATCCAGTGCCTCCAACAGAGCCAATAATGTGATCCGACAAAACAAACAAACACTAAACACTCAGGGTACATTTCTGGTTTTCCTTTTGGTTCGCTCAGATCGCTTAGCCACGTCCCCTTTTGTACTGTCAGTCACGCCCCCTTGGTTAGCGAGTGTGGAGTAGTGGTTAGGGCTCTAGACTCTTGACCAGAGGGTTGTGGGTTCAATCCCAGGTGGGGACACTGCTGCTGTACCCTTGAGCAAGGTACTTTACCTAGATTGCTCCAGTAAAAACCCAACTGTATAAATGGGTAATTGTATGTAAAATAATGTGATATCTTGTAACAATTGTAAGTCGCTCTGGATAAGGGCGTCTGCTAATAAATAAATAATAATAATAATAATAATAATAATAATAATAATAATAATAATAATAATCATAATCATTTCTCCTCCAATCCACAGTTGCCATATCGTTTCCCTTCTGGGGCGATGACTTGGTGTACCGTAACTTCGCCCCCTTTTAAAATTGTGTTTTAACCAGAGTCCCCTGTAGTGGATCGAGATTAACTATGAAGGAGTGTGACGGAAATATAATGAGTTCTGGTTGTAAATCTCCCTCTCGACCTGTGAGGATACAAAGTAGTGAAAGGGAAAGGCTTTGGACAGGTTGTCCTGACAGTTCATTCCCTGGGTCGGGAAGTCAATCAGCCTGGAAAAAGACGAGACTCCAGTGCGGGAATGTATTGACCTGGAAGGTAAACGAGGTAGCAGCTGCAGGCAATAGAATCAGCGTTTACCAAGGGGTCATGCATAATCGCATAAAAGGGGCTGGAGAATTGTAAATCTTTTCCTTCGCTTGGTTTCAGAGACGCATGGAACTGGAAGGACCGGGAGATTGCCCAAAATAATAAATATTCGTGAGTGTTTTGTTTGTTTGTAGCACTGTTAGTAATTGTCTTTTGATTGTGAATTCACTAGACGGCTAACACGTCTCCGGAGCTGTCGCCTTGGGCCAGCACTACCCGGAACAACAACACCACAGTCACTGTTATTTGTTATCACCCACCTTGAGCACTACTGCACGCACCCGGACCGGTGATTTGTGTTAGTAGTATTGTGGGAGCGGATAACGTGTTATTATTTGTTTGTGTTTACAAATCGTTATTATTTTCCAGGGGTGTATTGTCGGAGGATTATTGTTTGGTCGTCAGACCAGGATTTCTGTTAAAATAAAAAGAACATTTTCCAAATTGGATTACCGTTTTCACGTGTGATTGTTTCTGCACTGCATCACCTCTGCATCCGGTCTTAATCAGCAGCCACTTTGCCACAAGGAGATACTAGAAACTTAGAAAGGTGTATCGGTACACATATCATCAATGTGATACAATTGTAATGCAATTAAAGAGGATTTGTGCTCTTAAGTTGCCTCTTTTTATGTTTGGTAAACAAATGTCAATTCATGACAAAGACTAAATATATGTGGAAAGGGTATTTATTTAAAGGGTATTTAGTGTGACAGTGTAACTACACTTAAACAGTTAACAGATATATATATTTTTTTTTTATTTTTTTTATAAATGTAGTCGTTGCCAAGTATTTTTTTTTAATTATTTTCTCCCAATTTGGAATGGCCAATAATTTTTTTTTTTTTAGGCTCAGCTCACCGCTACCACCCCTGCGCTGACTCGGGAGGGTGAAGACAAACACACGCTGTCCTCCGAAGCGTGTGCCGTCAGCCGACTGCTTTTTTTAACACTGCGGACTCACCATGCAGCCACCCAAGAACTACAGCGTCGGAGGACAACGCAGCTCTCGGGCAGTTTACAGGCAAGCCCGCAGGCGCCCAGCCAGACTACAGGGGTCGCTGGTGCGCGGACAATTGTGCGTCACCCCCTGGGAGATCCCGTCCACGGTCGGCTGTGGAATAGCCTGGACTCGTACCGGCGATGTCCAGACTATAGAGCGCATCCTGCACTCCACTCGGGAGTCCCCCTAGAAATCAGTTAGTTTAAACTGATTTTTTATTAAACAATATTTACAATCATTGTACGGGGCACTGTTCCTGTTATACAGATAGGGTGGGAGATTTTTGACTAGAATTTATTCGCTCATTGTCACACTGGGGGTGAGCTCTTTTTTAATTTAAACTGGCAAATTATTTAACTAACTAATTTAGTATATCTATGTGGCAAAGTGCTTAGCAGTGTGCAGGTGCAGGTGATCAATAAGCAGACAGACAATTATAATCCAGGTGCAATGTTGTTTAATGGTTTTTAAATCTAATGGCCTGATGGCAAACAGCAGTAAACAATAAACAATGTCAATGAGAAGCGGCGTGTATTGCTTATTTATAATCCACAGGTTGGCCCCAAAATAATAACAGTCCCGTTTTATTTCATCCACATGTAACACATATACAAATACAAACACCCATTCACAGTGCGTGCTCTAGTGCTCGTAATGAAAATACAGTTCAGTGGTGATACAAAGTGCAGTGATGTCGAGGTTCTAACTGGCAAGACAATAAACAAAACAAACACTCATGGTATCCCAACACAGTTTCTCCTGTCAGTTATGTTAATTAACCATTTACAAAGGAACAGATCACTACGTCCCCTTAAATACCGTCAACCATGACCCCTTGGTTAACAAGCACATCCGCTCCTCCAATCCACGGATGACACGCCGTTTCCCATCTGGGTCATTGATTTAATGTACCATAGCTCCGTCCCCTTTCTAGATGGCTGACTTCCATCTAACCCTGGGAATGAATTGTCGGGGCAACCAGTCCAGGATACTCTGTTCCCTTTATGCAGCTGCCTCGCAGGTCAAGAGGGAGATCTAACACCAAGAATCATTCGATCTCTGTCACAATCTAATTATATTCCCTCATCGCAGCAAACTAAAAGGCCAGTTTGCCAACATGTGCTTTTGTACTGTAATGCCCTGTGCACCACGCAGCCGGGCATTTACCAGGTGAACCACTCAGGAATACAGTGACGCATTTCTTACCCGTTACTGCCAAAAAAGAATGGATGCAACTGGAACCACATTCGAGGCGGTTGCAATATTTTTTTTTTATCTACATCTTTATTAAAACAAGTGCATTTGTTTAAAATATCACACCCTGAGAATCACTTTGAGATTATCTGTAAAAAGACATGTAGGCAGTGCAGCTCTGGGTGTTTGGTATACATAATTTGGTGTTAAAGAATAACACCGTGTAACAAATTTTTTTTTTTTTTTTGGTTCCTGGGTAGTAAGCTTTATTTCCTAATTGCTTATGCCTCAAAAGTATAGAAAATGGCTATTATTCCCCACAAACTTTGCTTTTGTGACCAGGACAGTGATATTTTGAAATTTACCTATTTTCCAGAACATTCCAGATAGATTCAGTGCTGAGTAAACTTGGAGTAACTTCTAGAACTTTCTAGAACTTTCCAGTAATATAAATAGTATTATAAATACAGGGGCCTTAAGCCCACCAGTTCAGTTTAGTTCCAGCTGCCTAAGTGGATACATATCTGCATTTTTCTGAGATGGCATCAAGGTCATAGGAGACTTCAAAATGATGGCATTCCTGATGGGTCTCCAAGGCGGTTTTACCAAGTTTCCCTGCTATCTTTGCCTTTGGGACAGCAGGGACACCAAGGCGCACTAACACAGACGGGACTGGCCACAGCGGACCGAGTTCTCTGTGGGGAGGAACAACGTCAAGTGGGAGCCACTGGTGGACCCCCGGAAGGTGCTGATGCCACCACTGCACATCAAATTGGGCCTTATGAAACAATTTGTCAGAGCTCTAGATAAGTAGTCGGCAGCCTTCAAGTACCTTCAAGACTTATTCCCTAAGCTGTCTGAGGCAAAGGTCAAAGCCGGTGTCTTCGTCGGACCACAGATAAAGAAGATCCTGGAGTGCAATGAATTCCCCAAGAAGCTCACTAGTAAGGAGAAAGCGGCTTGGAACAGCTTTGTCGCAGTGGTTCGGGGCTTCCTGGGCAATCACAAGGCCGAAAACTATGTGGAGCTGGTTGAGACTCTGGTGAAGAACTATGGCACAATGGGCTGTAGGATGTCCCTCAAAGTCCATATCCTTGATAAATTCAAGGGGAACATGGGAGCGTACTCGGAGCGTACTCGGAGGAGCAAGGCGGACTTTGAACGCTGCTACCAAGGACAGTATAACAAGAACATGATGGGAGACTACATTTGGGGTCTGATTCGTGAAAGTGATTTACAGTATAATCGTAAATCTTGAAAAACTACTCACTTCTAAATCTTTTGTAGTCATTTTTGTATTACTTTAGTATAAATACATGTTAATTTGGATTCATATGTTGTTTTTTCTGACTTTATGTGAACGAAAAAACACAAATTCGCCCGTTTTCTCATTGGAAATAGGTAAATTTCAAAATATCACTGTCCTGGTCACAAAAGCAAAGTTTGTGGGGAATAATAGCCATTTTCTATACTTTTGAGGCATAAGCAATTAGGAAATAACACTTACTACCCAGGAACAAAAATTGTGTTACATAGTGTAATCTGAAATGTATATATTATATATGAATATACATTATATGTTCCTAAACTGTTTTGGGTGTAACTTGGATACTGAGACATCACAATTCTCTGTGTGAATATTTTTAAACCTTAAAATGTGAGCATTACCTAATCTAAAACCAAAGGTGCGTCATCTTCAAATTCCTTTTAGTTCTCTAGCCCATCCCAGGTTATTAAAAGTGCTGAACGGACTCATTAAACATTAAAACAATGCTTGTGCTGTCTTTTCTTACTGCCAGGGTTTTCACATTGGGGAAATAAATGACACAAAAACACATGCATTTGGATATTCAATATTTTTCTTCTTGTTTAAGGAACATTTTCAGCTATTCATGTCTAATTACCCCTCCCACTCAGTACCCATGTAACTACTGGTACATTAACTTTTATTTCTTATATAACGTTTCATTGGATTGATTTCAGGTAAGCAGCGTTGCAACTTGGTATTTGAGTGAAATATTACAGTTATTTTCACTAATTTATTATTCTTGTTAATTATATTTATATTATATTTGGGACTGTTTCTCCTCTTTGCGTCACAGAGGCCTGTACTGGTCAGGAGCCTAGTGAGCTCAAAGAGGACACCTGTAGGGCTGGCCTTTCTCCTCCAGTGCCAGTAGTTCACGGATGTCCACTCTTGAGTTCCTGGGTGTAAAAGAGTCCATATGAATGAATTGAATCTTATTGTATTAATTACCCTACAAGTTTACCATAGCAAAGTGTAATAAAGTGTAGTGAAAGCATGGTGAAGCAGAGGTATGCATTGTAAAGCACAGAGAGATGCTAAAGCAAAATGAATGAAATAGTATAACCATGGGGAAAGCATGGGAAAACTGCAGAATTACAAAATTTTATATAACAAGGGTGTTTTCTTCATTCTTTTATTTACTCTTGTTTTTACAAAATGAAAAATACACACAAAGTCATTAAGAGGACTTGAAATATATACATTTGTTTGGGTTTAGTTTTGTAAAATTAACAGGTGTTTTACCTCATAAAAAATAATTAAATTAAGGTTAATTAAAGACTTTTTAAAATCATTTGAAGATATAGCCCTAAATGTGTTACTCTATAACATAACACGACACAGAAAGAGTACTTGGAACTGCAAACGGAAGTCAAAAAGGAAGTTAGAAAGGCCAAGAGAGAGATAGAAATGAACTTTGCTAAGCGGGCTAAAACCAATTCCAAAATGTTTTTCCAATATTATAACAGCAAGATAACATTCAAAGAGGAGGTTAAATGTCTAAGAGATAGAAATGGCAAAATCATAGAAGAAGAAAAAAAATAGCAAATATATTAAATGATTACTTTTCACAAGTTTTTACAAAGGAGGATACAGACAACATGCCCCACATGTCGACCTGTTCCTATCCGGTTTTAAATTACTTTAGCATAACAGAGGCAGAAGTGTTAAAGGGACTGGGAGCTCTTAAAATAAACAAATCCCCTTTACCAGATGAGATCCTCCCAATACTACTCAAAGAAATGTAAGAAGTTATTTACAAACCGCTAACCAAGATCAAGCAACAGTCTCTTGACACGGGTTGTACCGACAGACTGGAAAATTGCAAACGTAATACCGATCCACAAAAGGGAGACAAAACCGAACCAGATAACTACGACCAATAAGCCTGACTTCTATTATATGTAAACTTATGGAAACTATAATAAGATCCAAAATGGAAAATTACCTATATGGTAACAGTTTCCTGGGAGACAGTCAGCATGGTTTTAGGAAAGGGAGATTGTGTCTAACTAACCTGCTTGATTTTTTTTGAGGATGCAACATTGACAATGGATAATTGCAAAGCATATGACATGGTTTATTTAGATTTCCAGAAAGCTTCTGACAAAGTCCCACATAAAAGATTAATTCTCAAACTGAACGCAGTAGGGATTCAAAGAAATGCATGCACATGGATTAGGGAGTGGTTAACATGTAGAAAACAGAAAGTACTGATTAGAGGAGAAACCTCAAAATGGAGTGAGGTAACCAGTGGTGTACCACAGGGATCAGTATTAGGTCCTCTGCTATTCCTAATCTACATTAATGATTTAGATTCTGGTATAGTAAGCAAACTTGTTAAATTTGCAGACGACAAACAATAGGAGGAGTGGCAAACACTGTAGCAGCAGTAAATGTCATTCAAAATGATCTAGACAGCATTCAGAACTGGGCAGACACATGGCAAATGACATTTAATAGAGAAAAGTGTAAGGTACTGCATGCAGGCAATAAAAATGTGCATTATAAATATCATATGGGGGATACTGAAATTGAAGAAGGAATCTATGAAAAAGACCTAGGAGTTTATGTTGACTCAGAAATGTCTTCATCTAGACAATGTGGGGAAGCTATAAAAAAGGCCAACAAGGTGCTTGGATATATTGTGAAAAGTGTTGAATTTAAATCAAGGGAAGTAATGTTAAAACTTTACAATGCATTAGTAAGACCTCATCTAGAATATTGTGTTCAGTTCCAGTCACCTTGTTACAAGAAGGATATTGCTGCTCTAGAAAGAGTGCAAAGAAGAGCGACCAGAATTATCCCGGGTTTAAAAGGCATGTCGTATGCAGACAGGCTAAAATAATTGATCCTATTCAGTCTTGAACAAAGAAGACTACGCGGTGATCTGATTCAAGCATTCAAAATTCTAACAGGTATTGACATTGTCGACCCAGGGGACTTTTTCGACCTGAAAAAAGAAACAACGACCAGGGGTCACAAATGGAGATTAGATAAAGGGGCATTCAGAACAGAAAATAGGAGACACTTTTTTACACAGAGAATTCTGAGGGTCTGGAACCAACTCCCCAGTAATGTTGTTGAAGCTGACACCCTGGGATCGTTCAAGAAGCTGTTTGATGAGATTCTGGGATCAATACGCTACTAACAACCCAATGAGCAAGATGGGCCGAATGGCCTCCTCTCGTTTGTAAACTTTCTTATGTTCTTATCCCATTGACATCCAGAGAGAGCTGGAGAAGTAAAGAACAGGGGGAGGGTCCTCAGGCAGGCTCACTGAGCCAAGAGCCTGGCTATAAATAATGCCAGTTAAATGAAGCGTGGACAGCTGTGGCAGATAGCACTGCAGCTATTCCAGGCATGTGCTTGAAGCTGAGTTCAGGGGTGTGGTGGGGAGAGGTCGGGGATTAGCACATTCCTTTGGACCCGTCTCTGAGAGGTAACAGGACCCTGCCTTCTAAATCCCTGTGCTTATCAATGATGACGCAGAGCTGTGAGGTGCGAGCACGGCTTCATTATATTGAACACGGGCTGCTTCGGTACAAAGAGACTGTATACAAGTTACACCACGGTGCCTCTAATGGAACTAGAGAGAGTGCACCTCAAAGTGCTTTTAGCTGTCGTGCACTTCCATTCACTATATTATTATTATTATTATTATTATTATTATTATTATTATTATTATTATTATTATTATTATTATTATTATTATTTATTTCTTAGCAGGCGCCCTTATCCAGGGCGACTTACAATTGTTACAAGATATCACATTATTTTTACATACAATTACCCATTTATACAGTTGGGTTTTTACTGGAGCAATCTAGGTAAAGCACCTTGCTCAAGGGTACAGTAGTAGTGTCCCCCACCTAGGATTGAACCCACGACCCTCCGGTCAGGAGTTCAGAGCCCTAACCACTACTCCACACTGCTGCCCTATACATCTCAAATATATCGTTTCAAAAAGACACGTTTTCATTTTAAAACATGACTTCCGGTATTATGCTAGGGAAGTTCCTGGTTTGCTTGCCTTGCCTTCTGGGATATCAGTTACACTTGCACTTCCTATGTCATCTTGCAGCGTCTTTGGGACCAATCATCTACTGGTATGTCATTTGCTGGGAAATCAGCTGGTTGTTTACTGTCAGGAAAGAAGGCCCCAAAGTTGTGGAGACAATTTCACTCTGAAGTGCAAGTCTGTATGAAAGCAAGGCCTGCAAACAGAGATTTATTTAACCTAGTGTAGTATCAGAGATCATGTTTTAACAAAATACATATTTGCTAAAACCTATATTTCTTTCAAAGCAACATTTCAGACCTGCTGTGAATGGATGTGCATGGTCTGGAAATACATGGAGTTATTTTGTAGCTACAATCACTTGACCTGAACATCTCCTGCCTCCCATTCAAACCTGCATAAGTGTGCCAAGCTGTGTGGTGCTTGTTTTGTGATGTGGTTTTTATAATGTCTGGGAGGCAAGGTTGAGACCACTGACCAATCTCCTTTCACTTGAAACCCAGGCCTCCGCAGGTGAAAGGCAGGCATGAGAGGCCTGTCAATCAGCCTGCTGCACCTGCTAGCCACAATGTGCTTCCTGTATTACAGATAATAGGACCTGGCTTGAGCCTTGTACTTGTGTTCAATGCAGCACATAAGAAACCATTGGGACAGTCAGATCCTGTTAAGCGACTCTAGAAGCCCTGATAACAGAAGAGGTTTGAGATTTAGACACATAAAAAAGGGATTGTCTAATGTTTCTTATGTTCCTGTGTCAATGTCGTGCATAAACTGGTTGCATACCATGCATTCAGCAGAAAAATGAATCTAAATACTGACACTGACATACTGTAATCTTACTTAGTCTTAAAGATTCACACACACATTTGAATGCTGGCTTTCTCAAAGTCCCTTATTTTAATGATTTCAACAACAGTGGTGCTTAGATCCACTTGTGTTTGGATCAATTAAAGGTTCATAAAAAAAATGTACAGTACATGTTTGTTAAATCAATAAGCATACAGTAATCTCCTCAGTTAAATAGAGTTAATCCAGTGTACAGACACTGCCCTACCCTTATTGATTTAACCTGCCTTCCTCCCAGTATTCCAGGCACTGGGTACTCCAGCACATCAAAGAAGGGGTGGGAGGTGTCAGCAGCAGATCATTAGGAAAGCCCTGGGAGCTGACAATTCTGCCTAATCCACCGATCATTGTTCAAGGTTACTGGTTATCTGTGTGTGGCGGGGTGCCCCGTCCCTGTATGTATTTTTGTGTTTTATGTTGTATGTGGCGTGTTTATCTTGTCTGTTATATGTAGTGGTGCACGGAGTGTGGGTTATGTAGCACAGGTGATTCTGTTTTGTTAAAATCTTTTATTTTACAATAAGCCAGTGCATCAGCGAGTTTCATACCCCAGTCTGCTGCTGTGTGGTTTCATTTCCTGGCCTGACGTGACCACACATGCCATCATTGCCACACTGTGGCTCATATAAGATTGCATTATTGACTACCCCCTAATTTTATGTGTCTGAATCTCGAACCTCCTCTGTTATCAGGGCTTTTACTGTCACTTAATACTGCATCGGAATAACTGACAAGGAAACCATCAGCAAAAATGACTAGCACAAATAAATCCCCATTGCGATCCAGCAGCGCAATCTGGCATTATTAATAACATGTGCTGAATAGTGTCAATACCAAGTTTTATGGCATCAGGATAAGCGGTTCTCCACATATATGGAAGAATGTGAAGAGTGACGTAGGTATCACTGTCTACACTATATCCCCTTGGGATATAGTGAAATAAGGGGTAATCGACATCACAACACAAACACCACACCAGACTGAATGGCAGGCAGATTGAAGTGCTCTCTCTCTCCCCCTCTCCCCTCTGCAGAGCTCTGAGACAAGGCTCTTATGTTACCAGCATGCCATGCCTGCCTAGAACCTGTTAAAATCTCTAAATAAACAAAGCAAAGCAGTTTTCCACTTTATTGTATTTTTTGGTTTGTTTGTTTTTTAGTACCGTAACAATAGACTTTTCCTCTTCTCCGAGTTAAAATGTATCTGTTGCAGCCCATTGATCTTGGGAGCACAGGTGCCTAATCTGTGCTTCTGATAATGAATCTATTCAGTTCTGCAGCAGGTCAGGACACGGGGTTATTCAATGAAAATTCTCTTCTCTGGTCATTCACATACAATTCTATGAAAAGGGATTTTAGTGGTTCATTTTCGAGCCCCAGTCCCCATTGCTCTGAAAAACACAAGGTGGTTTTCTTCTTCGTGGGAAAGAATCAATTGAAGAAGTTTAACACACACGCTGCTGTCTAAATATGTGCCTCAGCTGTTCCTGTGGTTCATCTGGCACGATTAGATTTAAAAGATTTAAATCGGTAAATTCAGTGTGTAACGCAATTACTAATGTCCTGCTCTGTCTGGCATGAAAAAGGGTGGAGACAGGATGCAGCTGCCTCAAAAGCAGCACATTGGCTCTTTAAATTCGATGCAACAAATTCATGCAGTTAAACCTAAATACAATTTATAAAACTTTATACAACCTTAAAGATACAAACTCCACAATTACAAACTCAAACAATCACAGGCATGAAGATCAGACACTGTGAAGTTACCAGTTACCCTTATAAAAATGGCAAAGTGTAATACAGCACAGTGAGGGCACGGTGATGCACAGTGAAAGCATTGAAAGTTCCAGAGGTTTGGTAAAGCACATTAAATAACATGTCAAACCATGGTAAATGTACAGTGGAAATGTATCATGGTAAACTTGTAAAGGTTAAATACAGCTCCTGGCTTATTGTTACGGTTTCTTATAATCATTCCTTGTGTTAAAGGTGTAGGCTTTATGTTCCCCTGTGGGCAAATCACAGACACATTGGCCCCTCCATAGTAAATGTTTTACAGTGGAAAATCAGGCCTGTAGACCTTCTATTAATGCAGTAAACAAGATGAGTGCTAATCAGAGTCTGTGAAAGACCCCTTACTCATTGACAATAATGATAATAATCCAAGTTTCAAAGTTCAGTGTTAAGAACAGCCTCCATACCCCATGTGTTCATTACTTTGAAGTTTCCACTATATATCAAACCTCAGGATCACTGTCTGACCAATGCAGCTGTGCTGCTTTAAAATGGGGTGTTTTTGACATCAGCAAAGGTGTTGCCTCAATGTACACATATCTCTTTCTAGGACACATAGCTGGCTGAAAGGATCACTCAAGGAGATGACTGAGAGTCTGTTTGTATAAATGTGATGTGCTGCAACACTAGATAAGGCTTCTCAATGGGGCACCTTCCTTTAATAATATTTAACCAGGCCAGATGTATTATTATATAGGGTCAGTGACTCCCTTAAGAATTTCATACAAAGATATACTTTGAGAGCTTGAGTTATTCATGGAGTACTGTAGTTATTCTGTAGTTATTCATTGAGTGAAAGAAAGGTTATGATAGCATTTATAAAATGCTGTCATGAAGGATTGTTTGCCATCCCTCCTGCTATAACACTAGTTGTGATGTACGATTCTATTCTGAAACTCCAAGGTCTGACAATGCGTGAGCTGACTGTGGTGTCGTATACCAAACCAAGGAGAATGAGGACTATCTTTGTTAATATCTCTTGGGTGGTCCATGTACCATGCTTTTAACAAGAGACAAAGCTGATGAACTCGGTGATGTAACCTGCCTGTCCTGCAAACAGCTGCTTTAAATTGAGTTTAATGACGGCCCCAGCAAGGTTTAAGGCCCATTCAAAGGGAGCAGGCAAAAACATCACTGCTGCAAGATAGCAGCGTCATAGAGGGTGTCTTTTAGCCTCGAGCCAGGAGTTGTGAAAGGGGGAGTACAGTACTGACCCTGAAGGCTGTTAGCGTGGAATGTTGTTCGTACTCAATTTGTCAAAGTGTTTGCTTTGAGGAGTTTATTATCTAGAGCAGAACAGAAAGACTGTCTGTATCACATTGCCTTAATGAACAGAGAGCAAACTGTTTCGTACTGGAGATGAAGGTAAATGATATCTTATGTTCTGAAAAGCATGTTACTGGAATTCAGTCCTCTCCAGGAGAATAATTATTATGTCAGCAGTGCAACAGGGACGGGAATAAGACTCCCATTGCATAGCAGTTTGATCTATTCCTGGTTTTTCTATGATGGTTACACTGTGGCTAATCAAGCTCATAGTAAAACCTCCTAATGGGCTCTCGTTAACTGTCAGTAAATGTACTGTATTTAAGCCCCAAAAACACACTATAGTGTTGCAGATCGGAGCCTCTCATGGCGCCGTTTCTAAAATGCCATAAATCATTTAATAAAATATTGCAGCGTTTGTAAAGCATATTATTATTAATAAAGGACACCCTTGTATAATCGCCGCCCACGTTTAAGGGCTGCAGTCATTTTGATCAATTTAAAATAAACGCTGCGGTGCCAAATTGAAGTAATACGGTATATTGTAAACGAGCTGCAACTCTCGGGTTCGTTGCCCCTTTAAAAACCACTGAGCCGACACAAGAACTTGCAGGTTAGCGCGGTTGCACACTTTTATTTGTAAAAAAAAACAAATAAATAAAACAAAAACAAACACCTATCTCTACTCGAGCAATAACTAAAACACACTGCAACTTAAACTATAAAACAGGACAGCTAAACTGTTTACCTGTTAAATAAAAACAAATTAAAAAACACAGTTTTTCACAATTATCAAAAGGTTTTACACTACCGGTACCTCTTTTAACTACGGCTGTACACACAGTCAGTCACAGTCAGTCACAGTCACAGTCAGTCACAGTCACAGTCAGTCACAGTCACAGTCAGTCACAGTCAGTCACAGTCACAGTCAGTCACAGTCACAGTCACAGTCAGTCACAGTCAGTCACAGTCAGTCACAGTCACAGTCACAGTCAGTCACAGTCAGTCACAGTCAGTCACAGTCACAGTCACAGTCACAGTCAGTCACAGTCAGTCACAGTCAGTCACAGTCAGTCACAGTCACAGTCAGTCACAGTCACAGTCAGTCACAGTCAGTCACAGTCACAGTCACAGTCAGTCACAGTCACAGTCAGTCACGGTCACAGTCACAGTCAGTCACAGTCAGTCACAGTCACAGTCAGTCACAGTCAGTCACAGTCAGTCACAGTCACAGTCACAGTCAGTCACAGTCACAGTTACAGTCAGTCACAGTCACAGTCAGTCACAGTCACAGCCACGGTCACAGTTACAGTCACAGTCAGGCTTATTCACACAGCCGCCCTGAGCAGAGTGGCTGCTTCCTTTAAATACCCTGTACCTGGCTCTAATTTACAATGGTAGCCAGGTGCAGGTGATAATTAAACAATAAAATAATTAACAATTTAGTTTGGCAGGGAGATTTTAACCCTCTCCCTGCCACAAACACACATTTCCCATGTGCAGGGTTCTCTGCCCTGTCACAATATATACCTCCACTGTTTGTTTTCAAGCATAAGCACATTAATTTATTTAAATAGAAATAAGTCAGTGTACTTACCATGGCATCAAAGGCCTATAAGTACCTCCATTGTTTGTTTTCAAACACACTTGACAAATATATGTTAAACACACCAAAATGTTGGGAAGTTTTAAAACAGTACTAGTCTCACATTTTTGAAGCAAAAAAAAACATGTGGAGAGCTAACTAGAAGCAGCTTGCAATGGTCTTCATTAAGTTTTTTCGGATTTAATGAAAAGTGGAATAAAACATGAACTGTAAAGCAAATAACACGTAGGCGAGAGAATGGGTTATGTACACCCTATTTATTGTACCTTTAATCTGCAGATATTAATTGAAATGGTTACTCTGTGGCGGAATATACAGCTATGACCAAAAGTTTAGCATCACCTAGAATTTTAGGATTGAGACATAATTAACAAAACTATATGAATATAATTTAGATATTTTATTTAAACTCATGTAATCAAAGAAACTACAAAATGATATCGCAAAAGTTTACCGGAATAATAGTAGTACAGTATTTCAAGTTACATTTCGAAGTGTCACATTTTTCAATATTTGTCTGTTTTTTGTTAAGTAATTCTATATGTTAACGTAACATTATTCAGGTTTCATGCGACTTTAGAAGCAAAATTAGTTAATTCTATAGCTGTATTCAAGGTGTTTACATCTTTTTGAAATGACAAAAGGGGGTTTCCACCATTAGTAAATATCAGCCCTCTTCAAAAACACTTCTGTACTTGCTAATGACTTTTGGAGGTGTTTTTTTTTTTTTTTTTTTTTTCTTGAGGCTTACAGAACTTGGCAAACAACCACTGCGTTCCCCACCAGGCGGCTGAGTAATTTGATTCTCTGTGAACAGCTCAGCAGAGCCTATCAAAGGAATGCTTGTGAGATGCGTAAGAGGAAGAGTGTAGGAGAGACTGGGAGCTGCTGCAGCACTGAAGGATTACTCAGGCACTCCTTCCTGTAAAATGCTGTGTAGTCTCTCTTGACCTGACATGTTAGTGAAGGCCAGAGCTGTGTCAGACACAAGCATCTGTACTGAGGCTAAGTGGCACAGTCGGCTTATAGGCTAATTCACTAAATCTGGCTGCTTATTTTTCAAGGTCTCAGCCTGGCTCCAAGTAGCATCTGTGTAAACCACATGGCTGTTGCTTGCATCGACAGTACTGAAGGAACATAATGAGTACATAACCAAGAGGAGACCATGCAGTCCATCAATCAGTGCTTGTACGGTACCTAGTAGCCAAAACTTTGTCACGTTGGGTCAAACAAACATCAAACATCAACAAGTTGTCAAGGAAACCCTTGGTAACCCATTCTATTCCCACAACACTCTCAGTGTGAAGAAGACTCTCCTTCCCACCACCTTATTTCTAACTGTACCCTCTGGTCCTGGTTACTGCTCTGCTCTAAGGGTTAACTTAAGTAACAAAGAAAATGTTTTAAACTGAAGCGGAAGTCCTGCCCTGTAGGAACATGACACCAGTATTTCACTGAAGGCTCTGACACAGGGCTCAGCAGGATAACGCTCAGGAGAAACGGTCAAGTTTACAACATTTCAGCTACAGTTCTGTATAGTAAATAACCCTATCCTGTATTTTACAGCAAAGAAATGCCAGCCAGCCAGACAGCAGGCTAATTCACTAGCCTCTCATTGCAGGCTGTCGGGTGTGTGGGGGTTAAAAATGGGAGGCAGGGGACTGTTTTTATCCCATATTGAAATACTATACTTGTGAATGAATAAAATAAAATAATTTGATGTATTTTACAAGTGTCATCACAATTAGAGAAGTTACAAGTAAAAAATACCATACAGATAGACAGACAGACAGCTTCTATAGAGCACTAGATGATTATGATGCAGTGTGACAGGATGTGAGTGGTGCAGTGTACAAAGAGATGGTCCAAACGGTACTTCACTCCCAAAAACATGTATATTTAAATAATAATTTAAAACAGCGCCCTTCTACCAGCGATGGTATCGGGGGTACACAGCAGGTTTACAGTTCCAAACACAAAAGGTACAATACAATTTGTAATCCCGGTGGACGAAATTATGCTGTCCAAAACCGGGGAATTGTGGTGCGTGTCAGTGCTGTGCAGAGAGGGTTGTGCTCAGGGGTGTGTGCTGGCTCCGTGGCGGCAGCGTCTTGTCTCCTCAATCCTCCTCTGCAACAAACAAAAACAAACATAACACACAAAACAAAATCTGGCCGTAGATTACAGCTGCATTTTCATGTTTTGACCACAACAGAACCGGGTTAAGTGACCTTTGACCTTATAATCTACACAAACCATCATGCATTAAAATATTAAAATATAAAAAAAAACATTTACACAATCATGCTGTTTTTATTATTTACAGAAAAAAATTAATCAACACAATAGAAAAGGTTACAAAAAACAAGTTATAAAACTTGCGTCATCATCTTAACAGGAAACCTCTATCCCACAATACCTCTGGTTACAACTATGAACTGTGCCACAAACCCAGTTCACTGGTTCAGTGGACCCATGACCGCTAGGTCCAGTGACTGCATCGCGAAAACACACAACCAGATGACCTGGTCATAGCGCGAAAACGAACCCTATGTTTCAGCGCAATGCCTGGTACTGACGTAGCTGCTTCCCCTTTATACCACAAAACTACGAACTGTAATCAACCTTGCGCCATGGTTTCTCCAATCGCTTCCTGCCCCGTAGCTGATTGCAATGGAGTCCTTCTGTGTATGTGCAACTACGCGCACACCCTAATATGGTTACCTTCCGGTTTCCACCTACCATCGAGGCTGCCCATCTAGGAGAATGCATACCACCAACCTTACACAGCGCACTTTCTAGGAGGGAGGGAGATTTACAGCTTGAATTCCTTTGCTCTCTGTCACATGCAGTTAATAACTTGTGCTAAAGAAGGGCCTCAGGAAGTGTCAGAATTCTGAAAGAAATATGCAAGACTTTAAAGTGTGACACAGAGACACCCGCCTCCGCAGCACTCTGTCGCTGACAAGCACTATGCTATGGGTTGTGAGGTTTGGGAAGCAGACTTGCTAAGTGGGTGCTTAAATATTAAAGGATGAAAACTTTAAAGCAACAGCCATCTGCCTGCTTTTAAAGAAGTGAATTTAGTAGTCTGTGGAACATGAGAATTGGATCCATTCCAAGGGAGTTGTTGAGTTTGTATTTACTGTAGAGTACCAGGGAAGTAGAGCTGAAGAGATTGGTGAGTGGGCTTAGTGTCACTGTGACCCCTGTCAGAGCTAATTTACTTGTGTTTATGTTATTTAAACCTACAGCGCCAAAGAAAGAACAAAAGACATTCCTTAAAAGTGGTTTGAGCCTCAGGCCTGTCCTCATCCCTCACTTTGTCATTCTGAATGAACTAAACTCCCACATGGAAAAAAACTATATGCTGCATATAAGTTTAATATAGTAGTTTTATATATGTATCAATATATGATGCTTATATGCCTCAAAATACAATTATGGCCACTTTCATATATGTTAACATATATGAAAATAGATAGTTTTATATATGTTTCTTATATTAAATATATATGCTTTTTATATGAGCCATATAAAGAACGTATATCATATTATGTAAAATTGGATATGTTACATACATATATCATATATGCAACACATACTAAACAATGGTTGTTTGTATATACGCTTTATATTGTTCATATATGAATTTAGTATTACACATATGAAACATGAAATTTAAGTTTTTATATGAATCTCTATATTGGTTGTCAATACAAATATCAGTATATAATTAAATAGCATATATATATATATATATATATATATATATATATATATATATATATATATATACGTTTTTGCAACAATATTATATGTGCACTGTATATTACAAAATAGTTGCTGTACTGACTGTTAAAAAGGGATAGAAGGCAATATTGTACTGGAAATTGCTTTTATTTCAAAGTTTTACAACTGCAAATTAAAAAACACAATTAAAATAACATTTATACTGAAGTGTTTTAAGTAATCACATATTATTCCCCATTATACAGTTGTGGACAATAGCTGGCACACTCTTATTGCAAATAATGTGTGGATAGCAATCTCACTAACAAAATGAGAATCAACAAAAGGATAAGCATATTAAACAAAGTGACATTATGACAAAAGTATATTTTTTGAAAACTCTGTAAATATATCTCTACATCATTTCCAGATATCTTAAAATGCAATGTGATATATCTCTAAATGATAATTTGGCTTTCCATACTCAGAGATGTGATCCTGCATGTTATAAAAGTCTAATGGTGCGTTTACACTGGCCGTTTTTAGGACAACTTAGGGCCATCTCTAAATGGCTTCTCTTCCAATAGTGGTTTGATAAAAATAAAAAAAGTATTATTCCAAGAACAACAACAAGCAACCTAACATGACAAAAACATATAATCCTGTTGGAAAAGCTTAGGCAAAATAGCCAAGTTAAACAATGGTGTACATTATACCACATATTATTTTTTGTGTGTGTGCAAATAACAGATTGAAATTATTTATCAAACATGTTATACACAAACTCCTTACACCTTACATGCCATTTGCAAAACACAAATCAGAACTTTAACATGTAATCAGAACTGGAAGAACTGGAATTATTTGGATTCCTATTAAATCAAGGCTACATTATGACATACTCATTCAGTGCTCACATCTCCCTCACTTTGAGTCCATGTATGCTGTAGTTTTTGTTTACTTTTATTGCGAAGTTCAGCCAACTTGCCATTCAATGCTGAGCCAATAACAGCCTGTGGGGCATTAGGCCACTTCTGCAAAGTTGCTCCTTAAAAAGGAAACATATCACAATTAAAACCCACAATTAATACATCAAATGTTACGCTTTTGTAGAAATCAATGTTAATAGGTTTTTAAAAGACAATTATGAAATAGGAAACATTGTAAAGAACATATTGTCCATAAATATCAATGCCACTATTACAATATAGCAACCCATATTAGAGAGAAAGAAGCATTTTAATGTAACACACTCTAAAATGGCATTTATAAATATTAAAAAAAGATTAATGAACAAAATCTTACTGTAGATGGCATCAATCTTTGTTGCATCTAATGCAGGTCTGTGCTCTGTGGTGTCTTTGCTCCTCCCTCAAGTTACTTTTCAGCAAAACATCCAAAGGGAATAGATTCACAAGAAGAGTGCGCACAAATGATGTTGCTGTGTGTGAATTGTTGGCTAAAGCCCACACAAGTTTGTCACAGAGCACCCCAGTACCTGGATATAGTTCTACCTGTAAAAAATAAAATAGAGGTGATTTAGACCAAACCCAAAACTTTTAAAGTTAGGAGTATCTTATTCCTATTCATAAATCAAAGAAATATCAGAATTGTTTTATACCTTGTCAAGAACCTGGGTTGGGGTTCCGGTCTTCATTGAATTTCCTGATTTTGGTGTAGTTGGAGGATCCACTTCTGGAGTTGATGAACGCCTGATATTGTTCATGGATCTGTGCAAAATCTCTTTTATTTCGGTCAAAAACATAGGCATTTTAAAAAACACACACACACACACACACACACACAAATATTATACAGAAGCTTTAGCAGAATGGACATACAACTGTACAGTTTAAAGTAGGAAATATAAAGGGCATAAATACTCTTAATATAAAAATTAGATAATGTTTTAATCTGATTTTTTTTTTTTTTGCGACAGTGCCTATACCTCAATTGTTTGAGTAATCTTACCTTAAGACATTTCAGTGTTTTATTTCCAGAAAAAAAAGTTTGACCTTTTCAAAGAAAATAAGAATTTGTAAACTTTAAAAACCAAAAATATCACACAAATCAAAACAGCATAGTTGATAACAAACTCTGCAAACATACTTTCTCAAATCCTACATCAAACTACAGAAAAAGAAAATTGAGAAAGGTATTTTTGAACACAGAACCAAAACACACAGCAGACACCCAATCGCTGCTATAATACAAAATGTTTTAACATACCTTTGAAGAGCATTTCCTTAAGATTTTGATTCTCTTCCTTAAGATCCTGATTTTCTTTCTAGAGCTGTACACTCTTCAAATGGTCTACTTCAACATCTCGTGTTTCATCAGTGGAACCTGACTTGTATTTCTGTAAGCACTGTTTTGCCATGCTGGTCTCTGAATATGTTTTCTTAACCTACATAAATAAATAACTTTTAAAATGTTTTGATATTAAATCCACCCAGAAAACTTGTGTTTAAACAAATCTCGATACGATTACACACTTAAATTACATAGGGGCAGGGGCTACTGCTTACCGGTTCTGTATCAGAACCATCTGAAGATGACTCATATCTCTTAGGCGTTTTCAGCGGCCTCTTCAGGCGTTTCCCCAGATCCTTCTTTTCAACGCACTCCTGCATCTTCTTTGCAATGGCGAATCTATTATGTAATAAAACAAATTAATAAATGTACCCTTTCTTTTCAACGACAACACAAAAAAAAACGTAAACATGGTGTTTTACTTACTATGAACAAAAAGAACAGCGCCCGCGTGCAAAGGCCATCCCTGTTTCTGTTTTTTCCCCTGGCGCCATTCTACGATCGCTTCAGCTTGGCCTTCTTCAATAGGATTTCCATCCGAGTCGTCAAAATCTTCATCATTGTAATTGCGAACAGCATCCGCACTGACTTCGCTGAATTTGCCTTTATCAGCTCCAGCTTTCCACTGAACCAAGGCAAACCTCCTCATTCTGACACACTTCAGCACAACGAAAATACAGTAAAAGAAAATATAACCATTATCGCCAAAACACAGCTTTTCATATACAGTACCACCGTTACGTTATACCAAAGTATTCAACAACAATTTAGCATCAGAGTCAAGTAATGCTGTGCAATATTATCATTTCGTCCCATTTCCCTATTAAACGTAGAAGGCAAGATTTTCTTCAGCATTATTGCTCAGAGATTGTCAGCTTACCTATTAAAGAACTGCTTCATTGACACTTCAATACAAAAAGCGGGCATTCCAGGTTTCCCAGGTTGCTTAGAACACATCAATGTGATCTGGCAACAAATTCAATCAGCTAAAAAGGAGAGGAAGGAGCTCCATGTGACATTCCTGGATTTGGCTAATGCATATGGTTCAGTGCCACATGAACTACTTTGGGCAGCATTTGATTTTTTCAGTGTACCGATGACAATAACAAATTTAGTGAAAGCCTATTTTGGAGATTTGCAATTCAGTTTTTCAACTTCAGAATTCAGCACTACATGGCAATGCCTAGAGGTTGGAATAATGGCAGGATGCACCATTTCTCCACTGGCTTTTACCATGGCAATGGAAGTAATCATTAGGGCATCAAAATGGGTAGTAGGAGGAGAGCGCTTGGCTTCTGGAATGCGACTACCACCAATTCGAGCATACATGGATGACATGACAACCATGACTACAACAGTAGCCTGCACTAATCGATTATTGGGCAAATTAACCAATAACATTGAATGGGCACGAATGCAATTCAAGCCCACTAAATCAAGGAGCATCTCTATAATTAAAGGCAAAGTAGTAGATAAAACATTCTTCATTAATGGTGAGGCAATACCAACAGTGTCTGAGAAGCCAGTGAAGAGTCTTGGGAGATGGTACGACGGGGATCTAAAGGACACAGTTCGTGTGGGAGAAGTTAGACAACAAGCAGTGGAAGGGTTGAAGAGCATAGACAGCTGCGCTCTACCAGGTAAACTAAAACTCTGGTGTTTTCAGTTTGGTCTACTGCCGAGGTTGCTGTGGCCACTGACTGTGTACGAGGTTTCTTTGACAACAGTAGAGAAGCTGGAAGCTTTAATCAGTTCATACATCAGGAAATGGTTGGGAGTTCCACGCTGCCTCAGCAGAGTGGGACTTTATGGTAAAGGAATACTGCAGCTACCAGTCTCTGCTCTAACTGAGGAGTTTAAGTGCGCCAAGGTCAGATTGGAAATGACATTAGTAGAGTCACGCGATAAATGCGTAAGGGAGGCAGCACCTGTGTTGAAATCTGGAAGAAAGTGGGCGGCAAAGAAAGCTGTGGAAGATGCAAAGGCTGCCCTTCGAATTGGTGATATCATGGGGCAAGTTCAGCATGGAAGAGGGGGTCTTGGTTTCAGTTCAACTCCTCCTACATGGCACAAGGCAGCCCCAGCTCAAAGAAGGAAGCTGGTAGTCAACGAGGTGCAAAAGCAGGAGGAGAGGATGAGGTGTATAAAGGCCATTTCCCAGGCCAAACAGGGAGAATGGATGAGATGGGAGAGTGTGGAACAACGCAAGATTGGCTGGCAAGACCTATGGTCAATGGAACAGAGCAGGATCAGTTTCCTCATCAGGTCAACATATGATGTTCTCCCATCACCACAGAACCTAAACCTCTGGGTAGGAGAGGATCCCTCATGTCCTTTGTGTTCATCACCTGCAACATTGAGGCACATTTTGACAGGATGTAAGGTGGCTCTTAGCCAAGGACGGTTTACTTGGCGCCATGACCAGGTGCTGCGATGTTTGGCCTTAGCATTGGAAGACAAGCGTAACATGACCAATAAGTTGCCACCTGTTCCATCAAAACATTACACACAAAAGACAACATTCCTCCGCCCAGGAGAGCAACCACCAAGAAAAGATGTTAAAACCAATCCTCGCCCAGGACAACTGGAAGCTGCTAGAGACTGGAATATGCTGGCAGATGTTGGTCAACGGCTTATTTTTCCACCTGAGATTGCCACCACTAACCTTCGACCAGATATTGTCTTGTGGTCTGGATCAGCACGCCTTGTTCACCTGGTAGAGTTAACAGTGCCATGGGAGGATGCTGTAGATGAGGCGTATGAGAGGAAGAAACTGCGGTATGCTCAACTAGCCACTGAAGCGGAACAGCGAGGATGGAGAGTCCGGGTTTACCCAGTGGAAGTGGGTTGTCGAGGATTTGTGGCACACTCTACAACCCGGTTTCTCAGAGACGTCGGATTCAGTGGCCAAGAGTTGCGTCGCACAGTGAAGAACTTATCTGAAGCAGCAGAGAGGAGCAGCAACTGGCTGTGGTTGAGACGGAAAGATTCTGGCTGGGGACAGGTAAGTAAGCTGGGCTGAGTTGAGTGGGGGACGGAGGGGGGTGATGCTGGGACGCCAGAATCACCGTCGAGCCCTCTTGAGGTGTCGTGGGCTAGTCGACGAAACACTGAGGATGGAAGGTGCCCACTTGAAAACCCCAGAGATGTACCCTACTTAGCTCAATCCAGACGGTTGTCATGCTGATGCGCTGGGGAGGCCGCACTTTGGTTGATCCCCGGAGCCAGCATCGCAGCCGTTGTGTGTGCTGATGCGCCAGGGAGGCAAAATAAGCTGATCCCTGGAGCCAGCATTACACTTCAGCCATTAACACCAGACAGAAGGATATCTACATCATCACATGGAAGGAAACGTAAATGGATGGAGACGCATATGGATCACATTAGTTTACTGTAAAGCTACGTCTTAGTTGGTGCTTATCTTGGCGAGAGCCGAGTTCAAATCAGCATGAAGTTTTAACATCTACTCTCGTGTAATGGAAATCATGAAGATCTGGATACGTCCAGTGACTGCTGTGAATAGTGCAGCTGGCAACAAGGGAAAGACCTTGTGACAGCCTGGAGAGACAGCTGACAGGAGGAAAGAGACCCCATTGGGGCTGGTAAGGGTTAGCTACCCTTGTCGGCAGTATCCAGCTCTGTGTTTACAGGATGCTGGAGACACCCGCCCAAGGCTTCTAAGAAATTAAAGAGAAAAATACCCCTAGAGTCTGCGAGAGCGGGGGCGGAAGATGACTCAACGTTGGACAACACGGTTAACGACTTAGGAACGGAAACGGATATGAGTATGGAGAGTACTTCACAAAAGACTAGTTCAAGATCTGCAGTTAACAAAGACATGGAACTCCAGGTTTGTGTCTGCGGCTGGAGCAAGGCGACAACGGTCAGGGGTTTGAAGATTCATCAAGGGAGAATGAAATGCTTGAGGGAGAAGGGACAAGGGCCTCGCATTGATCAGTACTTCTTACGAAGTCAGTCATGTCAGTCGAATGAAATCCAGCGACAGGAAGCAAACCACAGTTCGCAGGATATCAGCACCCCTGTCATAGATGTGAGGAGGACTTGCATGGACACAGTTAGTGATGAACCTAATGATCCTTGTGAACCCGGTCAGACAAACCAGCATAAGAGAGAAAAGAACCTCAACGGGCACAAGCCTGGAGTTAAATGGCCAAGAGCTTGTGAGAAAACTGCATGGGACACAGTAAACACAGATCTCTGCGTTGCATTGGAAAGATTAAGTGGAACAGTTGAAAAGAAGCTGGATAAATTTGGGGACATCATCTACGCATATGGAAGTGAGAGGTTTGGAGTTGAAAAAAGGAAGGAAAAAGTACAAACTATTCCTGGAAAGTCTAGACGGCAGCAGGAGATTGAACGCTTAGTTAGAGAAAGGAGACAGCTGAGGAACCAATGGAGAAGAGCAGAACAAAGTCAGAAGGAGGGACTCAATCTCTTACAAAGGGTCATAAAAGATAAGCTTGCAACATTGCGCAGAGCTGAGCGCCTACGGAAACGCTACAAAAAGAAGGAGCGTGCGAGAGCTAACTTTTATAAAGACCCATTCAAATTTGTAAAGAAGTTATTCACCAGTGAGAAGAATGGCACACTAAAAGCATCTAAGGTTGAGCTGGAGAGATATTTGGAGGAAACACATACAGATTCAAAAAGGCAGGAGCCTATGTCAATTCCGTCAGACATCCCACCTATCAATCCACCAGAATACCAAATGGAGGACTGTGCACCTAAGTGGAAAGAAATAGAGCAAGCTGTGAAAAAAGCAAGGGCTTCATCATCTCCAGGGCCTAATGGAGTTCCATACAGAGTGTACAAGAGTGCTTCAGGAGTTCTACGAATTCTGTGGAAATTGATGAAAGTGGCATGGGAAAAACAGGTTGTACCAAGAGCATGGCGCCGAGCAGGTGGAGTCTTTATACCTAAAGAAAAAGATTCTACAAGCATCAGTCAGTTTCGTCCCATTTCCCTATTAAACGTAGAAGGCAAGATTTTCTTCAGCATTATTGCTCAGAGATTGTCAGCTTACCTATTAAAGAACTGCTTCATTGACACTTCAATACAAAAAGCGGGCATTCCAGGTTTCCCAGGTTGCTTAGAACACATCAATGTGATCTGGCAACAAATTCAATCAGCTAAAAAGGAGAGGAAGGAGCTCCATGTGACATTCCTGGATTTGGCTAATGCATATGGTTCAGTGCCACATGAACTACTTTGGGCAGCATTTGATTTTTTCAGTGTACCGATGACAATAACAAATTTAGTGAAAGCCTATTTTGGAGATTTGCAATTCAGTTTTTCAACTTCAGAATTCAGCACTACATGGCAATGCCTAGAGGTTGGAATAATGGCAGGATGCACCATTTCTCCACTGGCTTTTACCATGGCAATGGAAGTAATCATTAGGGCATCAAAATGGGTAGTAGGAGGAGAGCGCTTGGCTTCTGGAATGCGACTACCACCAATTCGAGCATACATGGATGACATGACAACCATGACTACAACAGTAGCCTGCACTAATCGATTATTGGGCAAATTAACCAATAACATTGAATGGGCACGAATGCAATTCAAGCCCACTAAATCAAGGAGCATCTCTATAATTAAAGGCAAAGTAGTAGATAAAACATTCTTCATTAATGGTGAGGCAATACCAACAGTGTCTGAGAAGCCAGTGAAGAGTCTTGGGAGATGGTACGACGGGGATCTAAAGGACACAGTTCGTGTGGGAGAAGTTAGACAACAAGCAGTGGAAGGGTTGAAGAGCATAGACAGCTGCGCTCTACCAGGTAAACTAAAACTCTGGTGTTTTCAGTTTGGTCTACTGCCGAGGTTGCTGTGGCCACTGACTGTGTACGAGGTTTCTTTGACAACAGTAGAGAAGCTGGAAGCTTTAATCAGTTCATACATCAGGAAATGGTTGGGAGTTCCACGCTGCCTCAGCAGAGTGGGACTTTATGGTAAAGGAATACTGCAGCTACCAGTCTCTGCTCTAACTGAGGAGTTTAAGTGCGCCAAGGTCAGATTGGAAATGACATTAGTAGAGTCACGCGATAAATGCGTAAGGGAGGCAGCACCTGTGTTGAAATCTGGAAGAAAGTGGGCGGCAAAGAAAGCTGTGGAAGATGCAAAGGCTGCCCTTCGAATTGGTGATATCATGGGGCAAGTTCAGCATGGAAGAGGGGGTCTTGGTTTCAGTTCAACTCCTCCTACATGGCACAAGGCAGCCCCAGCTCAAAGAAGGAAGCTGGTAGTCAACGAGGTGCAAAAGCAGGAGGAGAGGATGAGGTGTATAAAGGCCATTTCCCAGGCCAAACAGGGAGAATGGATGAGATGGGAGAGTGTGGAACAACGCAAGATTGGCTGGCAAGACCTATGGTCAATGGAACAGAGCAGGATCAGTTTCCTCATCAGGTCAACATATGATGTTCTCCCATCACCACAGAACCTAAACCTCTGGGTAGGAGAGGATCCCTCATGTCCTTTGTGTTCATCACCTGCAACATTGAGGCACATTTTGACAGGATGTAAGGTGGCTCTTAGCCAAGGACGGTTTACTTGGCGCCATGACCAGGTGCTGCGATGTTTGGCCTTAGCATTGGAAGACAAGCGTAACATGACCAATAAGTTGCCACCTGTTCCATCAAAACATTACACACAAAAGACAACATTCCTCCGCCCAGGAGAGCAACCACCAAGAAAAGATGTTAAAACCAATCCTCGCCCAGGACAACTGGAAGCTGCTAGAGACTGGAATATGCTGGCAGATGTTGGTCAACGGCTTATTTTTCCACCTGAGATTGCCACCACTAACCTTCGACCAGATATTGTCTTGTGGTCTGGATCAGCACGCCTTGTTCACCTGGTAGAGTTAACAGTGCCATGGGAGGATGCTGTAGATGAGGCGTATGAGAGGAAGAAACTGCGGTATGCTCAACTAGCCACTGAAGCGGAACAGCGAGGATGGAGAGTCCGGGTTTACCCAGTGGAAGTGGGTTGTCGAGGATTTGTGGCACACTCTACAACCCGGTTTCTCAGAGACGTCGGATTCAGTGGCCAAGAGTTGCGTCGCACAGTGAAGAACTTATCTGAAGCAGCAGAGAGGAGCAGCAACTGGCTGTGGTTGAGACGGAAAGATTCTGGCTGGGGACAGGTAAGTAAGCTGGGCTGAGTTGAGTGGGGGACGGAGGGGGGTGATGCTGGGACGCCAGAATCACCGTCGAGCCCTCTTGAGGTGTCGTGGGCTAGTCGACGAAACACTGAGGATGGAAGGTGCCCACTTGAAAACCCCAGAGATGTACCCTACTTAGCTCAATCCAGACGGTTGTCATGCTGATGCGCTGGGGAGGCCGCACTTTGGTTGATCCCCGGAGCCAGCATCGCAGCCGTTGTGTGTGCTGATGCGCCAGGGAGGCAAAATAAGCTGATCCCTGGAGCCAGCATTACACTTCAGCCATTAACACCAGACAGAAGGATATCTACATCATCACATGGAAGGAAACGTAAATGGATGGAGACGCATATGGATCACATTAGTTTACTGTAAAGCTACGTCTTAGTTGGTGCTTATCTTGGCGAGAGCCGAGTTCAAATCAGCATGAAGTTTTAACATCTACTCTCGTGTAATGGAAATCGTATAGCGTATTTTGGTATTGTTTTTAAAACAATGTGATGGATAAGCAAATACATATATCTCCACATTATTACCGTATGCCACCACTGAGTGACAAAGAATAGGCCTGCGTTCAGCAAAACTTAATTGCCTTTAATTTTAGGGGGGGGTTTGCACTCGAATTTTCTGTCACTTTGAAAATGTTAAAAATTAATTATGCAAGTCCTTCCATGCCTGTCACAATAATATTAATATTTGTTTTATGTACATGTAATGTACTGTACTTACGTGTTACCAAACGTAAAGTTCCGTGACAGTGACACGGCCATACGACCGCGCGCTGAAATATTGAAATCAGTCTCCGCCCTGCTGCAATATTACGACTCGGTAATTGGCCAGCTACATGATTGACACGTAGTTACTCCAATAAAATATTTATATTAACTGATGGCGGGTTCAAAACAATCATCTTTTCTAATCATTTTTCTGCTATTGTAATATTTTGTAAATGATTCGGCATTAAAAGAATAATAATAATAATAACAATTTTTTAAAAATGGAACGGCATCTAATGAAAAGGAGAAGGTACCTTTTACCGCAAGAAGATGAGGATATTTCAGAAAACAAGCGTGTCCCTTCTCGAACAAAAACCCGTTGGAAAAAGATGTAAGTATGTTTCATAATGAAATATTGAGATAGTAAAGTAAATATACAATTAATATAATATTAACTGTTTATGCATTCTGATTTTACAGTAAAACAATGGAATATTTTCAAACAATGTGTGAGGAACAGACTAATCAACAAATCGAAGAGGAAAAGGTTTGTAAAATTTATTTCGGTAATCTGTTGCTTTGCAGAACACAGTATGGAATTCCTTAAATACATTTGAAAGTAATCAGTGATATAATTTTGACGTATTTTCAAATTTTGCTTCACAGTTTTATTAGATTTCACTTTCCATTATATTACCTTCATTAAGGAGTAAGTTGCTTCTTGCAGGTTTTTTTTACTCATTCTTATTGCAACTACTCAAATACTTTACTGTTTTTCTTTTTTCTGTTAAGATGCTTTGACTATGAGTTCAGGAGCTGCTGTTTCGTCTAGTTGCCTGCTGTAGGTAGATACATGAATCATCAAACCATTCTGGTGCAGTATCGTCTTGAAAATAGCCATTGCTATCAGAACATAAGTGCAGCACTATGAAGCACATGTATAGTTTCCAGAGAAATCAAGAGACCCGGGGTATACCAAGAGAACATGCCCCAAATCAGGGCAATGCCAAATCCAGTCGGGTAGACAGGTTCTGTAAAGGGTCAGGCAGTGTGTGTGTGTTTCTGTCTGCAAAGACTTTTTGTTTTTGTTTTTTCTTCTTCTGTATAACCCTGTAGTTGTACAGTGCCTTGCATAAGTATTCACCCCCCTTGGACCTTTCCACATTTTGTAGTGTTACAACCTGGAATTAAAATGGATTTAATTGGGATTTTTACCATTTGATTTACACAACATACATAACACTTTGAAGGTGCAAAATATTTTTTATTGTGACACAACAGTTAATTAAACAAAAAAAATACATTTGTTGGTTGCATAAGTATTCAGCCCCCTGAGTCAATACTTGGTAGAAGCACCTTTGGCAGCAATTACAGCTGTGAGTCTTTTTGGGTAAGTCTCTACCAGCTTTGCACATCTGGATCTTGCAATTTTTGCCCATTCTTCTTGGCAAAATTGCTCAAGCTCTGTCAAGTTGGATGGGGACTGTTGGTGAACAGCAATTTTCAAGTCTTGCCACAGATTCTCAATCGGATTGAGGTCTGGGCTTTGACTGGGCCATTCTAAGACATTCAGATTCTTGTTTTTAAACCACTCCAGTGTAGCTTTGGCTGTGTGTTTAGGGTCATTGTCCTGCTGGAAGGTGAACCTCCGCCCCAGTCCCAGGTCTCTTGCAGACTGAAACAGGTTTTCCTCTAGAATTTCCCTGTATTTGGCTCCAACAATCTTGCCCTCAATCCTGACCAGTTTCCCAGTCTCTGCCGATGAAAAGCATCCCCATAACATGATGCTGCCACCACCATGCTTCACCGTGGGGCTGGTGTTCTCAGGGTGATGAACAGTGTTGGCTTTGCACCACACATAGCGTTTTGCGTTAAGGCCAAAAAGTTCAATTTTGGTCTCATCAGACCAGGGAACCTTTTTCCACATGTTTGCTGTGTCTCCCACATGCCTGTTGGCAAAATCCAAATGGGATTTGATATGGGTTTTTTTCAGCAATGTCTTTCTTCTCGCCACTCTTCCATAAAGCCCAGCTTTGTGGAGTGTCCGGGTTATAGTTGTCCCATGGACGGTTTCTCCCATCTCAGCTGTGGATCTCTCCAGCTCCTTCAGAGTTACCACTGGCCTCTTGGTTGCTTCTCTGACTAATGCCCTCCATACCTGGTCACTGAGTTTTGGTGGACGGCCTTCTCTAGGCAGAGTCGTGGTTGTGCCATATTCTTTCCATTTTTTAATAATGGATTTAACGGTGCTCCAGGGGATGTTCAAAGTTTGGGATATTTTTTTATAATCCAACCCTGATTGGTGCTTCTCCAGAACTTTATCCCGGACTTGTTTTGATAGCTCCTTGGTCTTCATGATGCTGTTTGTTTAGATATGCTGTCTAACAAACTCTGGGGCCTTCCAGAAACAGGTGTATTTAATCTGAGATTATGTGACACTTTAATTGCACACAGGTGGACTCCATTCAACTAATTACGTGACTTCTGAAGGCAATTGGTTGCACCAGAGGTTATTTAGGGGTGTCACAGCAAAGGGGGTGAATACTTATGCAATCAAGACTTTTCAGTTTTTTATTTGTAAATAATTTTGAAAAATGATGTAGATTTTTTTACCCACTTCAACATTATGGACTATTTTGTGTAGATCAGTGACAAAAATTCCTAATTAAATCCATTGTAATTCCAGGTTGTAACACTACAGAATGTGGAAAAGTCCAAGGGGGGTGAATACTTATGCAAGGCACTGTATACCTGTCACACTGAAAGGGATAGTGTTTCCTGAAGCCGACTCCATGCCCTACATTACCCCTGCTGCTGTTCTGTCATGAATGTGAAAGCAGTGTCTTATGTGCCAGCCTCATGTTACAGTCCCACAGTCACTACCCATGTTTGTCACATTATCTTCTGCCTTACAGGTTAATGAAACCAGAGTAAGCAGGCTCTTCCACTGCCAAAACAACCCGTCCTCTCATCATTCCACCTGACTGAAGGTGTTTGATGCTGACAGAGTTCAAAGCAGTGCAGGTCAATGCCCGAGGGCTCACTTTTCAAGGAGAATGGTGAATTGTGAAATGGCCATTGTGATTTGCACTTGGGTCATTGAATGAGCTGTTCCACCTGCTCTGAATTTTTTCACGAACGGCGGTCTTTTACTGGTATTTCATTCATTAGCAAAACAAAAATAACAATCATTTACCAGGCTCTGCTTCCTGTGTATTAATGCTTCCTATGTATTATAATTAGACCTGGCATTTTCATTTAAGAGCTCCAACCAGCAACGACTAAATAATTATTAAAAAAAAAAAGCCATAGTCCTCCAGGGCTGCTGGTTGAATACTCCCGGGCTATCTTTACGATCAAAAAGCCTGCCAGTAACAACTGGCCTCCTAATCCCTGAGTCTACCCAACCTCGTATTGACATGGTCACTCTCTCTTTCTTCTTGCGCCAATAAGAAGCAGCACGCTGGGGTTTTTATGGGCTTACACTACATTGCATGAGCTGTGGCAATCAATGAATAACTTGGCTTTCCCTCCCCGGAGGCAGTTTATTCTAACTGAGTAGAAATTAAGAGCGATTAGAACATGAACACACAGGCACACATCCTAATAGGGCACTTCCCTTGAGTTGTTTTGGGGGATTTCTCATGCATGGCGGTGCTGCCAGGAATACTGTGGCCTAATTGTAAGAGCATGAGTTCCATGCAGTACCTTTTGAAGTGGGCTCATTCATCTGTAGCACATTCTGGAGCAGTTTTGTATTGGGTGTACCGCTGTCCATTGAGGCAATATGACTCATTTCCCTTGAGACCTAAACTCTTCCCTTACAGCAAAGCTCTGTTACAGCAGTGTATTACCATATTTTGGGTAATTTTTTTTTTTTTTATATAAATTTAGTCATTGCCAATTATTTTTATTATTTTCTCCCAATTTAGAATGGCCAATTATTTTTTAAGCTCAGCTCACCGCTGCCACCCCTGCGCTTACTCGGGAGGGCGAAGACGAACACACACTGTCCTCCGAAGCGTGTGCCGTCAGCCGACCACTTTTTTCACACTGCGGACTCACCATGCAGCCACCCAAGAGCTACATCGTCGGAGGACAACGCAGCTCTCGGGCAGCTTACAGGCAAACCCGCAGGCGCCCGACCAGACTACAGGGGTTTGCTTGTGTGCGGTGAGCCGAGGACACCCTGGCCGACCTAACCCTCCCTCCCCCCGGGCGACACTCGGCCAATTGTGTGCCGCCCCCTGGGTGCTCCCGTCCAAGGTCGGCTGTGCAATAGCCTGGACTCAAACTCGCGACGTCCAGACTATAGAGAGCATCCTGCACTCCACGTTAAGTGCCTTTACTGGATGCGCCACTCGGGAGCCTGGGTCATATTTTTTAAGTGTTTCTTCCGGTCTTAAAAAAAAAACTGTTAAAAAGCAAGTAGCTTCAAATGTCAATAGTATAACTTTTCAACTCTGCAAGCCCCACCTACTCTACATAAATTCAGACAGACAGAATGAGTTGGCAGGGCTAGCAGAGTTGAAAGGTTATATTGTCTAATGATTTGACTGGAATGAGGACGACTGTTCAATGAAGGTACTTTGGATCTCCAGTGAAGCTCAAAGCCAGGTAAGATTTAAAGAACACTGATAGTAACTCAATCCTGGAGCAACAGAACCCTGAAGCACTCAGATTGAATGCAATCATCATAAAATAGTAAGGGAGATGTACATCATCTATTAAAATGATACACAAAGCTACCTGCTCTTTCTGGTACATGTATCTATTTTTTACTGTGAATGCCATTTTTAAACAACTGTCGGCCATCAGTGTGTTGTTTAGCATTATAAGACGTGAAACATATTAAAATATGATATTGTTTAAAGATGGCACTCACCTCATCTTATAGAAAGTGACACAAATACAAACTCATATTGTTGGAAGAATTGTGCCCGTTCCACTTGTTTATGACCTTACTGCCAGTTGCTCTGAGGCAGCGCTGGGTGACTTTCCTGAATCTGCTTGCAAAGCTTGGAGCTGTCTCTGCAGGGACTGTGCTTTTGAAAGTCTCACTGGCAGTGTTTCCCTGCTGCATGCATCATTACAGCCCCAGGGAGCCAGTTGAAAGAACACTGGCTGGTGGCTGCTGTCTGCACAGTCAGTAAGAAATGCAGAGAGCAAAGCCTGAATTTCAGCACAATGGGGTGGGCTAATCCGTTGCCAATTTTAACCTACTGAGACTGCTTGCTTGTTCAGCCTTGTTTCACTCTCTGACATCATTTTGAAAGTGATTTCAAATCAGTCCTGTTTGTTTCCACTGGCAGCAGAGCAACATCAATGAGATTTGAACCGGGACAGTACACGCACCTATGGAGGGAATGACATAATGAGCATCCAATGCGAAGGACATATGGGAAGGTGAATGAATTAATAAATCAACAGCTATTAAACTAAAAATATTCGATGTTTGTTGGTAACTGGTTCGTAAATGGAAGCGCTGGTAGTGAGCCCCAGTTTGATATGGGAACCAGATGAGTTTCACAGAGAGTTCATAATAGCACCATGTTATCCCTAAACAAACCATCTTCATGTACATGATAATTTTATGAGCAAGTGCAGAGGAACCCCAAAGTTTCTGCCAAGAAAATGAATTGTTTGGACATAAAATGAAGAACAAACATTTGACGCAGTCCGTCCGCATTGATTCATCGTGTGTTCCAATTCGTTTTTCATTTTGAGGTTTTTAACAAATTTCACATGTGTCCGTGCATTGTTGCACTGGGTGCTGGTCAATTTACAGATCAATTTCTAGAGAACCTCATGCATGATCAAAGATTGATTATATGCATTTATAACTCACATTCAAAATATGTCAATTTAAATACACTGCACTGTTGGTAATATTGACAGAGTTTCTTGCACAAACTCACTTGTTATTGATGATTTTTAAATTGATGCTCTTTTGTAGTGAGATATGACACAGTTGTATCTATTTTTTTAAATCTCATGTTGGTATGAACAGTTAAATTATGAAACAACCAATGATAAACAGCACACCTTACATTTTTAGACTCAAGTTGTTCTCAGTCTCAGTTAGTTTATTTTCTTTTTTTCAGTAAGTCAGTTTTATCTGAGAGCACTTGTGTCTTTTTTTTATTAATGTGTTTGAGATCATCCTATGTGCAACTGAACAGGCAATAGACAAGTTTACAGCAGAACACATTGCTTTCAATATCATAATATTTTTTATTTTAATATCCTTTATCATAAATGACCAGCTATTATATCGGATGAGAATCAACACCTCTTGTCAACCTCACAACCTCTACCGTTTGCAAATAAAGCACTGTCGTGCTACACAGAACGCACCTAGTCCCAGATGCACAGGGGCATACCTCAATGTGAATATTCATGTCTGTCAACAAAGTGTGCACAAGACTTCTCTCCTAGAACACACTATAAAACTGAGGATTTTATCTGTTGACTGGCTACACAATACTGTGTTGGTTAGCAAGTAGAGCACATGCTTAAGGTATTGTTACAGGTTTGTATTCTACTCAAACACAGCTAATTAGGTTAACCTGTCAAAACCCCAGCCCCTCACAGACAATTTCCGCCTGGGGGGCTGTGCCCTTAAATAAATCACAATATCTTCCAAAGTATAGACAGCACAGGCATGGTTCAGGGCTTGAATTCAAGGTAACCCCTTGGGCATCAAGACTAAAACCTCAGGTGTGATAAAAGTCTTACTCAGTACCATACTGGAAGGAGATATGCAGAAAAAATACATAAAAAAACAACAAACGCTTTTCATTTTTTTATGTTCTATAGTCATTTTTTCAACTTGTAGCATATGAAAAGAGCCATATTTTTTTCCAGTGCTTCACCAACATGTCTACTATACTGGGTAAAAATTTGGAACTGTTTGAACAAGGAACAAGGAGTTTTTACAAAGCTAAGCCCAAGGGTCCCCAAACCTCTCCAAAAATAAACATTGTGTAAATCTTTATGTCAATTGATACACTAAGTTCTAAAAGGGATGTTATCTTCTGGCACCTCACATGCTATCCATTGCCACATGCATTTGCCTTTGAAAGGCTTTTTTTTTTCTTTCCCCTTATCTCATTCAAGAGGTGGGCGTGTTTTTTTGCACATCGATTACTCTGTGATGGATTGGGCTACAGACAAAGTAAAGGTATGAATGGAAAGCTTGTGACCTCCCCTACAACGTTAAAAATTAGTTATGAAATATAATATTTACGTGCAGTTCCGTGTTCCGCCTGCGGTACTAGAGGGCGTAAGAGGTTTCTAAACCCAAATCAATTATAATTCAGTAGTACAGGACAACCCCCCACAACGGAGACATTTTGCATACGTATTTGTTTTATTGATAATTACGTGAAGATAGATGAACATTTGCCTCAAACCTGCTTGGTTTGAAGGTCTACCACCTGGCCTGCTGGATGAGTCTGTAGACTCCTCATGTCAGACGGCACCAAGAGGGATTTTGAAGGGGGAGTGGAGGGGGTGTGAATAATCACTTTGCAAGGCTCTGTGTTTGAGATACAGCATGCTGTTTTTTTCACAGGTTGTTTCCCCGATGACAGAGATTTCAAAATGGACTCTGTGAAACCGGTGAATAAAACAACACACTCACAGGGGCTTGGTGTGCATTTCATAAAGCTGTTCACTCTGCCTGGAGTAAGCTGACAGATGAACCAATCAAAACGCTAAACTTGCTTGTCCTGACTTGAGGAAAACCAAACCAATGCTGTGTTTGTGATTGAAGTTTGGAAGAATCAGCCGATTCAGTGATTAAGTCATCACCAGCTGTCAGGATGCATATACCCAATATCAAATGCAAAGAACACTGAATTATAACCAAGAATATAAAAAAAAGGTGTCACAGTATGTTGCTTGATCATTTTGCAGTTTCCACATGCTTTTTCTATGGCTATCCCATGCACTTACCATAACTGGTGTTTAATCATATGCTTTACTATACTTGACAATGTACACCTATTCTTTTACCATGCTTTCACTGGGCTTTATTACGCTTTGCTATGCTTTAACTATGGAAACCTTTTATGCGGGGCTAGGATAAGCAAAGCTGTACTTCCTGCTACTCTACAGCTGGTACAGTAACACTTCACATTCATATTTTCCTTTTCTCTGAAGCAGCACAGAACAGCAAACAACTCTGCACTAGAGGGACCTCACTTCCCAATGGCTCTCAGTCTCCAGCTACATTTTATTCACAGGGTAAAATTGTCAGACATGAATTTGGATTATATTTTCTTTCCTGATCACTGTTGCCTAACCCTTACATCCCCCTGTCCTGATTAACCAAGAGGAGTTATTTTTAAAAGCGATCACCATTGATTAATGTTTCCGTTTCTTAATGTACAATTAGGGAGTGTCTGTTTGTACAGGTCTAATTTTAAATATATCATTACTCCCACCAGCAGAACAGTCAAACTGTAGGAGGAACTATAACATACAAGCCTAAAACTGCTTCAATACGCACATACTTCTCCAGGCTTTATGACAATATCTGGGAGGACTTTGTGGTGGCCAAAATAAGCTTTACCTTGCTAACTAATGAAATTGGGCATTGTAAAATTCATTAAATTCAGCCCCCTCTCTATTGTAGGGAGAAAACAGCAGTATGGTTGTAATGAAAGAAGCCAAGAAGCAAAAAAGACAAGGCAGTAAGAATAAGCCAGGCTGCAAAATGTACGTTCCAGCACACATTCGATTAAGGTTATTGTCATCTCAGATTTGATTTGGGATTATAAAGACTGGGTAATCAGAATGCAATGCTAATAAAATTGGGCACCTGCATATTTAACCTCTGTGCCTAAGAGCCCCGACATGCTGACATCATCAGAGTGTCCCTCAGGAAACAGCCTTGTGACACTCATGATTGAGCATGGCAGCTCCATGAAGTGACAGCTCCCTATACTGATGTGATCATTGCATTTCTGTCCAGATAGAAAAAGAGGGTTAAATAAGTTGCCCAGGGTCTTAAAACTAAACTAATCTCGTACCCGCAGGCTATCTGGTCCACCCCTCTCACCTGCTTTCATCAAATCTCTATTAGTGTAACTGCCCCCGATCCAGTGAGCTGTCTGAGATGCTATTAAGTTACATTCTAACACCCTTGAAGAGGGTCACATCACTCACACTTTTGTTTGATTCAAAGTGACATGGAAATTGAACGCAACATATTTATCCTGCCTCCTTAAATCCGTCTGATCAGGTCGGAATTGAACTGAGTTGGTCTCAAACTAGTCCCCGTTGCACACCAGTGTAACCTTCATTCAAACATTTTATTTAAAACAATGAGATGGCCATCCTGCTTGCAGGTCTGTATTCTATAATTTTCTTTTGATTGTCAGTGTGGAGAAGCCCTGATATGATATTGTTAATACCAGTTTAGAATGTCCAATCATGCTCACAGCAAATCCCCACAACAGCTCAGGAGTAGTGAAGGCCAGTAGGTGCCCATCGATCCCACAAGCAAGTCAGTTGTCTCTTTACACCCAGGAGGTCAAGAGAAGATGTCAGTGGAGGACAAAGGCCAGCCCTGCAGGTGTCCAGTTTTAACTTTTCCTCCCTAACCTGCAGGAGCACCAGAGCCAATTCAATGCTCCCAGTGGCTTCCCACAAACAAGATGCAAACATGCATTCCCTTGACTGCATGATTCACCCTGCAAACCACACTGTGATGCCTTTACCAGGTGAGGAGAAACAGTCCCTTCTGAGTTTGCCTCCCTAACCCACAGGAGCTTCAATATTTGTTTTTGGTGATTGAATGCATTTTCCCTATGTGGATATTTAAAGTGGATAATATCTCTGGATATTTTAAACAGACGTTTGGTTGTAATCTGCACAGATTAGGCGAAGAAAAGCAAACTGTTCTGACAGTTATGAAGTACTTAATACACACAAAAAACAGGGATGAGAATAGAATACTTTCCTTGACTTCAAACACTCAGTCCTACAATCTTCAGTAATTCTAATGTAAACCATGTTTAGGCAAGCAAATTCAGTTCTAAGAACAAGTACAACTTGAAATAGGCTGCTGAAATAAGCCAAATATATAGTGAGCAGGCAGCCAGTCATTTCAGGTTTGTGTATTTATTAATCTGCATTTTAGTAATAAAAATGAATAAATAAGATGATGATTATGAATGCAGCAGTAACATACAAGACAGTTTCTGGCCAGCCGAGTTTGTTTACAGAGAATCGCAGCTGATGATTGGATGGCTGTGGTTCCTTGACTGGTGGGAGCGTCCCAGCAGGGCGTCTCTCAATAAAAGGTGTCAGCTGACAAACAAGTCTGTGCTACCGACACCTTGTTGGAGTGTTGTGGTAAACAAACGGGAAAAAAAAACGTTAAAACCGCTGATCACCGTGCGTAGAACCGGGATCAGGGTTTTCATTTAACTCTCTGGAAAGGAACGGGTTAGTTTATGGATTTTTAAATCCCACTTAAAAAAGTCTAGTTTAGGAAGTGTGTTAGTAGAGCCTCCTTTTTAGCAGGAGCAGCGCATCACCATGTTGACTGCAGATTTTATTTGTAGTTTTATTTTTCTCAGTGTTTTTCCCTTTTGTACATTTGCCCCTAACCTACCATTGTTGGTAGTGTCACATGGTTCTTCATTTGTGCTTTCTGTAAATAAATCCTGAGTACCTAAGCAGGGTGTCAACATCTCCTTCCTGTCTGTCAGCAGATAATATTCTTGAAATGTATTTTTGTTTACGACTGTAAGTCGCCCTGGATAAGGGCGTCTGCTAAGAAATAAATAATAATAATAATAACCCACACCCCCTACACTAGTACCAGATGAATTAACAGCCAGCAAGTTACAGACTTTATTTTAAACAATAGAGTAGAGTCAATTATCCTATCTTGATCAACTGTACTGTGGTGAATTATGTCTGGTGTATTACGCACACAGCTTCTGCTTCTAAAATGGCTATGAGATTTATCTGCCAAAAAAGGGACTAGCAGACTGAGGCAAATGAAAGTTACAGAACTATTCAGACCACCAAAACCTTAGATGGAGCATTGTGTGCTTTAAATTGTTGCAGTTAAGTAAATTAAAAAACAGTCACCTCCTTCTTGATTTTTCGTCTATTTCGTCAGTAAGGGCTGGAGGTCCTGCCTATGTTATTGAACACTTTCATTTTGCACGTTATTACAATGCTTTAACAGCAAGTATCAAAGTATAGAAACATTTTACTGAATTTTTTAAGTTCTGTAATGTGTAAAAGTTGTACTGAATTGTATTCTTTGATTTTCAAAGTTTGGTACGTTTAATTACAGTATTTCATTACCTTAACTGTAGGTGTTAAAGTTTTACTGAATTGCATTAATTTCATGCTTTGTAAAGCTTTGTACTTTTGTATGCTTAATGTGATAGAATAGGTTACTAGCTATGTATCATCAGTAGGTACTTGCATACTAAGTACTTGTGTATGTTAACTTTATTCTATACATTATTAAAGGTACAGTAATTGTTAACAATACCTGTTCGATTATCCATACAAATCGATTATGCAAACCAGTATCAGTCCCAATTAGTTCAGATAATTGACTCTTTACTGTATATATTAAAGAGTTTCAAATGTGTTTTTTTAAATCATTTTGTTATCATTGTGAGTGGTTCTTGGTTCTGTTGCTCCCTCTAATAGGGAGTCTGCTGAAAGAGGGTTATCTTTGCCAGCACAGGTGTCCAGGTCTTATTTTAAACACAGATGAAAAAACAGTGCAGGTGCAATACCAGGCGCCGCCACCGAGCTCCCAACAATGGAAGCACTCGGAGTGTTGCTTCTTCAGCTGGACCTTGGCTTACACAAAACAGTTTTACAAAAATATGAACAAAAATGCAAAGCAAATACAGCTCCAATTACAAATCAAAGTTTAATAAAAACCTGCTCATCCCAGCTTAAGAAAAATGGAGCTGGCTCCTAGCTCCTCTCTTATACATTCCTCGCGTTTGGCAAAAGCTTTCAAATTTAAACAATCTTCATTTACAAGAAGAACAAACAAAACAACTCTGTGGTGGGACGTGGTCCCTGCCACACTCCCATATTGAGTTCTTATCAGTTTTCTCTATACCTTTCATTACCTGGCTTTGAACTTGCTTTGCGCTCGCCTATAGAGTCCTAACTGCCTAGCAGTGAACATACTTCCTCATTCCATTCAAAACCTGTTACAATTTAACTTTTCGACATCTTGCCAAAGGCACTGAAAATATTCAGCCAAATATATAGTGATCAGGCAGCCAGTCATTTCAGGTTTGTGTATTTATTGACCTGCATTTTAGTAATAGAAATGAATAAATAAGATGATGATTGCGAATGCAGCAGCAACTAAATTGGGTATGTAGTGAAGTTTTAATCACTGATCTAATTTTTTGTTGTTCTAGCACTATATTAATGTAGTTCCACTGTACTACTGTCATCTTAAATATTTGATTTTTGTAGTCTTATTTAATGTGGCTCATAATATACATATTATATACAGTTTAAAACAAAAATCAGCTTTTTGGTTTACATTAATCCTGCAGACTGCAAGTTTAAAATCACAGGAATATTTTCATTAAATCATTATGAAAGGTTGAATTATTAAATCAAACTTAATAAATAAATTATGCATTTTAAAGTAATGGTTTAGAACTTCCCAGAGTGTACGAGACCGGGCACTCTCGAGAACCAAAAAAGCTGAAAGTGGGATGATTAAATAATAACCATGTGTAGGCTGCAGTCAACCCCCCATTACAAAGCCATATACTGTCATGTATACTGTCACCAGGGGTAGACACACCTACCAAAACACTGTCAATAGGGTGTAAGGCTGTCGTGGACAGTCTTGTGCCTGCATTGCCAGTTTCATAAACAGCGATGTCATACACTGATTGTATATAACCTATAACACTGTAAGAAGAATGATTTCTCATGCAGGTTTTATACATTTATATGGGTTATGCTTACTGTTTTAGGTATTTTCTTTAATAGATCATACAATATAGTCCCTGGGTGACTGTTTTAGTGCTTTACATATATCAAGAGAAGCGCTTGTCCAATTCTGATCAGACTTGCTAAGGAATATCTGCAGCACAAGATATTGATACTATCTGAATGTGGGGGTAAATGGATTCTGTCTGTGACACATTTTAAATATATAACCACATGTCCAAAGGACATTCTCAAGAGTTCCTGAGAACATTAAAATCAAGGGCTTCTCATTAGTTAGTGATAGCTCTGATTTTGAATTTACAGCAGGGTATGCACAGTACTGCAGGTCATCTGTTTCTTGTGCTGAACATTGAGACGGGTTGTACATCCCTGGATGGAAGGCTTGTATGTTTTATCCCTGGGAGGCTTCCATTACCAGCAGCTATCGTAGATCAGACCATACACTAGGAGTTGGTTTAGAGCCAAAATGGCTGCCAGTTTCCAAACAATTAGGAACAGGTGGAAACTGTTAACAAGTGAGGACTAGTGGGTATGAGTGTGTTATACAAGCTGAAGGCTAAAACATTTTGAAAGGACGTCTTAAGGGTTATATATATATATATATATATATATATATATATATATATATATATATATATATATATATATATATATATATATAAATATATATTGTGAAAGATTGGTAGTGTGGTGCTACTGGACTCTGGTATTTTCTTCCCAAGGACTGGAGTGAACTCGTTACGTATTCAGGTAATTACTTTTATTTACAATATTTACACAAGATTATAATCAATCAAAAGTGTTTATCTTGCCCTGTACGGGTTGCTAACTACCTCACTTCTTCTCCCCTCTCTATACTACTGCGAGATGACCAGACTGAAACAGGCTTTGCCTGTAGAATGTCCCGATTCTGCACAACAGGAAGGTTGCGGTTGGGCTCCCTCTGGTGGAGTGAGCCAGGAACACAGGTAAGTTGAGGTTGGGCTCCCTCTGGTGGAGTGAGCCAGGAACACAGATGAGTCGTGGTTGGGCTCCCTCTGGTGGAGTGAGCCAGGAACACAGGTGAGTTGAGGTTGGGCTCCCTCTGGTGGAGTGAGCCAGGAACACAGGTGAGTCGTGGTTGGGCTCCCTCTGGTGGAGTGAGCCAGGAACACAGGTAAGTTGAGGTTGGGCTCCCTCTGGTAGAGTGAGCCAGGAACACAGGTGAGTTGAGGTTGGGCTCCCTCTGGTGGAGTGAGCCAGGAACACAGGTGAGTAGAGGTTGGGTTCCCCCCAGTTGATTATCTCTTGAAACACAGAAGAACAGAGAGCAACAGCCCCCTCTGGTGGAGTGGGCCAGGACCACAACAAGGGAAGTGCAAGATGTTCAGTAGTCTCCTTACTACTACCAGGTTCCAGAACAAGCACGGATGAATACTGACTTCCTTGAAGCAGAATGACATCACACTGGTGCTATCACCGCAGTGACTGTTTAAAAAGCCACCTTCCAACAGTAATAAACAATGTTCCAATACAACGTCTCGTGCTTCACTTTCTTGACTAGTAAACACTTCCCACAATACCGTGCAGATCACTCCTCCTGCAGCTAGAAACCAAACGTTGTCTAAACAGTCCTGATCATAGAAACAATACACTTGGTAGAACAGTTCGCTGCTCCTGCAGCCAGGAACGAAACAGTGTTTTATACAGTCCTGATCATAGAAATAAAACACTTGATAACACAGATCGCTGCTCCTGCAGCTAGGAACAAAACAGTGTTTAAACCAGTCCTGGTTATAGCAATAATACTCTTCGTTGAACACATCGCCGCTCCTGCAGCTATGAACCAAAACAGTATATTCGCTGTGACTGTGCCACGTAGGTACCCAAGCTAACCCCGCGGGTCACCTACTAGTCACGGCTCAGGCAGCCGACAACACAGTGGTTTAATAAATCGTAACAACGAAACAAAACCAAACAAATCCAAAACAAAAGGCTGCCTCACCAAGAGGAAAAAACGCACTGTCTTAAACCTTCACGAAATAACTACGACCAAACTGTAAAGCACTTGCTATCACCTTCCAAATATATCGGAGACTCCAAAGCTTGCGCAGGCAGGACAATCGGACAGTGTTCCCCACAATCACACAACACCCCGATTGTTCTGCTCTGCTTCCTTTTAAACTGTCTAACCCTGTCTCACTAATTTGCGCTGAGGTTTCTGGGGTGTGTAGTTTTTCTTCAGAGACGCCATTCCTTAAAGGCGTCCCTGCTCTTTCTTCACTACATATATATACAGACGTGCTCATATTTGTTGGTACCCTTACAGCTCATTGAAATAATGCTTCATTCCTCCTGAAAAGTGATGAAATTAAAAGCTATTTATCATGTATACTTGCATGCCTTTGGTATGTCATAGAATAAAGCAAAGAAGCTGTGAAAAGAGATGAATTATTGCTTATTCTACAAAGATATTCTAAAATGGCCTGGACACATTTGTTGGTACCCCTTAGAAAAGATAATAAATAATTGGATTATAGTGATATTTCAAACTAATTTGTTTCTTTAATTAGTATCACACATGTCTCCAATCTTGTAATCAGTCATTCAGCCTATTTAAATGGAGAAAAGTAGTCACTGTGCTGTTTGGTATCATTGTGTGCACCACACTGAACATGGACCAGAGAAAGCAAAGGAGAGAGTTGTCTGAGGAGATCAGAAAGAAAATAATAGACAAGCATGGTAAAGGTAAAGGCTACAAGACCATCTCCAAGCAGTTTGATGTTCCTGTGACAACAGTTGCAAATATTATTAAGAAGTTTAAGGTCCATGGAACTGTAGCCAACCTCCCTGGGCGCGGCCACGAGAGGAAAATCGACCCCAGATTGAACAGAAGGATAGTGCGAATGGTAGAAAAAGAACCAAGGATAACTGCCAAAGAGATACAAGCTGAACTCCAAGGTGAAGGTACGTCAATTTCTGATTGCACCATCCGTCGCTTTTTGAGAGAAAGTGGGCTCCATGGAAGAAGACCCAGGAGGACTCCACTTTTGGCAGAAAAACATAAAAAAGCCAGACTGGAATTTGCTAAAATGCATATTGACAAGCCACAATCCTTCTGGGAGAATGTCCTTTGGACAGATGAGTCAAAACTGGAGCTTTTTGGCAAGTCACATCAGCTCTATGTTCACAGACGAAAAAATGAAGCTTTCAAAGAAAAGAACACCATACCTACAGTGAAACATGGAGGAGGCTCGGTTATGTTTTGGGGCTGCTTTGCTGCGCCTGGCACAGGGTGCCTTGAATCTGTGCAGGGCACAATGAAATCTCAAGACTATCAAGGCATTCTGGAGCGAAACATACTGCCCAGTGTCAGAAAGCTCTGTCTCAGTCGCAGGTCATGGGTCCTCCAACAGGATAATGACCCAAAACACACAGCTAAAAGCACCCAAGAATGGATAAGAACAAAACATTGGACTATTCTGAAGTGGCCTTCTATGAGTCCTGATCTGAATCCTATCAAACATCTATGGAAAGAGTTGAAACTTGCAGTCTGGAGAAGGCACCCATCAAACCTGAGACAGCTGGAGCAGTTTGCTCAGGAAGAGTGGGCCAAACTACTTGTTAACAGGTGCAGAAGTCTCATTGAGAGCTACAGAAAACGTTTGATTGCAGTGATTGCCTCTAAAGGTTGTGCAACAAAATATTAGGTTAGCGGTCCCATCATTTTTGTCCATGCTATTTTCATTTGTTTTCTTATTTACAATATTATGTTGAGTAAAAAATCTAAAGCAAAGTCTGATTTCTATTAAATATGGAATAAACAATGGTGGATGCCAATTACTTTTGTCAGTTTCAAGTTATTTCAGAGAAAATTGTGCATTCTTCATTTTTTGTGGAGGGGTACCAACAAATTTGAGCACGTCTGTATATATATATAGTATAGATAGATAGATAGATAGATAGATAGATAGATAGATAGATAGATAGATAGATATCAGACTTGTAGTCAAGTCCGAGTCCGTGTCCGAGTCCCGTCTGTCGGGTCTGGGTCCTAGTCCGAGTCGCTATCATTCAAGTCCAAGTCCAAGTCCAAGTCACAAGTCCTTGACTTTGAGTCTCGTTTTCGAGTCCAAGTCCTTGAAACACTCAAATCAATTTTCATTAAACTAGTGGTAGTAGTGGGGGAACAGTTTACCTAACGGAAGTTGTCTGATATCCCTTAGAAAAAATGCACAAATAATAAAAAAATATTTACTTTTTCTAGCTAGATTGTTCTGTTTGCATGCCGTTTTCAATTTGTCTGTCACTATCTTCTTTTCCTTTGGAATTGGAATTGGAATTCTGTTTGAATGTACCTGAAGTTTATAGAACTAGCTTCAAGTTCAAGTTTGTGGACGTTGTTTTTCACTTGGATAGAAGCTGTGATCTGGACTATAGAGTCAGTGTAGTGTTAGAAAGTGGTACATTGTCAGAATGTGGTACGCGTACCAAAACTTGACCAGTATAATGTCAGAAAGTGGTACGCAGTCAGATTTTGGTACAAGTGCAATCAATTTGCGATCTGATGAGTGTTTTCCTATTGTCAAAAAGAGGTACATTTGCCATTAATTATACATTACTTTTTTGCAAACTTAAACTGGAAACAATCAGTTTCTCTAAAAAGAAAAAAACAAGACTAAAAGGCTAAAATATGCACAAGAACACAGAGATTGGACTACGGAACATGGTCAAAGGTGCTTTGGACTGTTGATGGATGGACAACGACACCTGTGCCTTCTGCCAGTTCTGTTGTCAATTCAACGCTTGTCTTCTTTCTAGTCCTTAAGGATATTATCTTCAAGTATTGCTTTTTTTTCTGTGTGTTTGTTAAGAACATAAGAAAGTTTACAAACGTGAGGAGGCCATTCGGCCCATCTTGCTCATTTGGTTGTTAGTAGCTTATTTATCCCAGAATCTCATCAAGCAGCTTCTTGAAGGATCCCAGGGTGTCGGCTTCAACAACATTACTGGGGAGTTGGTTCCAGACCCTCACAATTCTCTATGTAAAAAAGTGCCTCCTATTTTCTGTTCTGAATGCCCCTTTATCTAATCTCCATTTGTGACCCCTGGTCCTTGTTTCTTTTTTCAGGTCGAAAAAGTCCCCTGGGTCAACAATTTCAATACCTTTTAGAATTTTGAATGCTTGAATCAGATCACCGCGTAGTCTTCTTTGTTCAAGACTGAACAGATCCAATTATTTGAGCCTGTCTGCATACGACATGCCTAATTCTGGTTGCTCTTCTTTGCACTCTTTCTAGAACAGCAATATCCTTTTTGTAACGAGGTGACCAGAACTGAACACAATATTCTAGATGAGGTCTTACTAATGCATTGTAAAGTTTTAATATCACTTCCTTTGATTTAAATTCAACACTTTTCACAATATATCCAAGCATCTTGTTGGCTTTTTTTCATAACTTCCCCACATTGTCTAGATGAAGACATTTCTGAATCAACATAAACTCCTAGGTCTTTTTCATAGATTCCTTCTTCAATTTCAGTATCTCTCATATGATATTTATAATGCACATTTTTATTGGCTACGTGCAGTACCTTACACTTTTCTCTATCAAATGTCATTTGCCATGTGTCTGCCCAGTTCTGAATGCTGTCTATATCATTTTGAATGACCTTTGCTGCTGCAACAGTTTGCCACTCCTCCTATTTTTGTGTTGTCTGCAAATTTAAAACATAAGAAAGAAAGTTTACAAATGGCAGCATGGGCAGCAGTGTGGAGTAGTGGTTAGGGCTGTGGACTCTTGACCGGAGGGTCGTGGGTTCAATCCCTGTTAGGGTACACTGCTGCTGCACCCTTGAGCAAGGTACTTTACCTAGATTGCTCCAACTGTATAAATGGGTAATTGTATGTAAAAAATAATGTGATATCTTGTGACAATTGTAAGTCGCCCTGGATAAGGGCGTCTGCTAAAAAATAAATAATAAAAAAAGGCCATTTAACAAGTTTGCTTACTATACCAGAATCTAAATCATTAAATAAAGACTGTGTCTGTAGAGACTACACCTGAACATTTGTAACTCCTTGGCTAATTATTTCCTAACTCCATAAAACCTGAGAAGCTCACTGCTATATCACAAACATGTTTTTTTTGTTTCCTTTGCCCAGCATCTCCATCTCTCTGCCGAAGAGCTGGGCACAGCCTGTGATGCCACCCTACCTTCAACAAGAATGCTGCCCCAGTTCACACTGGACTGTTACCTTTCAACTGTTTTTTTTTTCAGTGCCTGGTAAACGGTACTGGCATCTTAAACACTGTACATATTAACCAGGATCTAAAGTGGGTGAATTACATTGAGTTTAACACAAAACAAAAAGGCACAAAGGCAGGTGTTACTACAGATTGCTCTGCTGCCTGTAGCTGTGCAAAACAGATTCTTAACACAACTGCCCATTCCCCTTCTGTAAACACACAGCCTGTTCATAACCTGGAAGCATTTCACAGAGGCTCCTGGGTAGGTCAGGTCAGCACCAGTACTTATGATGACATACATAGGAGACAAATATAATGTATATTTTATGTTAAAAAAGTGCAGTATTTAATAGAAAAAAAATATTAAAATGGCGGATTTGCTTTTGGCCACCATATTGGATGTGTGATTGCTCAGTTTTCTACATTTGATTCAGAGAAATGAAGAAAGGTGTAGGAAATCATTGCTCACTTTGGAGATAAGTTGGTTCAGTATTTAGTCTCTACCTCTGATCAAAATGGGATATTTTAATTAAAAAATGATGTTTAATAATTGTTAATTGACACTGAGAGACTTCTGCCCTTCCGTCTGCGTTTGCCCTTCATGTTTCCAGCTTCCTCACCTGATGTGAGGGTGATTTGATGGAGATCTCTATCCCATTTTATAACTGTCATTTTTTTAATGTCCCCGTAATCCCTTGACAATGGACCTTTGTTTCTAAACAAAGCCTGATCAAGCCTTCCAAAAATTACTATAGTTACTTAAAATTAAATTAGCTGTTTTCTATTAATTATAACGAGCATTATGATGGTACAGTGTTTTGCACCCGACTGCAACCAACAGAGTGAAAGAGAAAGTTTTAAATGTTACCGTTTGCCGACGGATAAAAAACAATTCAGAATTGGCGAAAGTTGTAGGCTTGTGCACTATTATTATTATTATTTTTACTAAAAATCAAAAAGTAATAACATATAGGGCTCCCGAGTGGCACATCCGGTAAAGGCGTATCTATTGACCTGCGCTTAAAAGGAAATTGAAATGTTATTTATTAATTACATTGAAAATTCACAACAGTAGTGTTCTCTCTGTTGAGTGCAATCAACAGAGAGAAAGAGAAACTTGTAAACATTTTTCGTTTCACGAAGGATTATTATGATTTTATGAAGGTATAATTGTGTATTTTCACATATACAGCATATTATGTACATCTATTTACACATCTTTGTTTCCTCCTATTTCATACTGGTTAATGTTTGAAAAATGTACAGAAAATGTTACTAGTATTTAAAAAACGAAAATGCAGAACACTACGATTCACAATCCTACACTGCAAACTACCAAACAAAAATACCATCGGTGACATCGAAAGAAAAACTGATGATCTGACAGGAATTTATTGACTATTCGTCACGTTATATTAATTTAATTAATCGCTAAAGATTAATACGTTTGTATTAATAAAATGTTTCAACATGAAATCCCCACATTCATCCAGCACTATCTAGCATACCCTAGACGCTGTACACAGTACTATTTACCCATCCATTCTAACTTGACTTGAAACACACACAGAAAAGCCGAGAAACAGATGATTCCTCAGCAATATTTACTCATTCTTTCGAGGCCAATAAATCTGAAAGCAGATTCATCAGAGGATCCCGGCTGTGTGAGAGGAGTCGTGGGGAAGCCGCAGGCAGGCAGGCCAGAACAGATGGCTTGAGCTGCTGCACATCTGTCTCAGCTGCAGCGAGCTACTAGCACCGCACACGAGTACAGCCTGAAAACACAACGCAGGATTTGCTCTGCAGCTACTGCTTCAGCCAGGCTTTCATTGCCCATATGCTGCTAGAAGATTGCGATTGAAGATTATGCTGTCAGACAGGACTTCCAATTGAAAACTTTAAAAAAGAAAATACCATCCAGCAAAAATCTGAATACGAAGGTAAAACTATAGAAATGAAGTCTTGGTCTACCTTGCAGCATACTAATTAGTCCACTGAAGAAGGCACTAGTCGAAACGTAAGTCTACTTGACTTCTAATAGTTTTACCTTAAAGTTGTTACGAATGCAACATACCCACAATACTGTAATACTGCACAATTACACTATAGTTCCCTTTAGTACACTGAAGTACATACTATTGTATAGTCTAGAAAACTATAGTGTTTAAGGACGGTACGCAGGTATTTTTTTATAAGGGTAGTGTCCAATTGAAATAAAACATTCCCCAAATGTTCCTTTTTTCTCTAGGGTCCATTCCAGTGAAGACATTGTCTGCAGCTATCTCTGGTTAGTCTCCACATTCTCTAAAAGGCTCTCCTCCCCTAATTGTCCACTGGGATTTGTTTACACAAAGACACCCTCCCTATCTCCCTCCCTAGTGACCCCTGACCCCTGCCTCAATGTCAGCTGGCTGAAAGCATGTCTGTCTTTTAAAGAATGAGTCAGGGCAGGATCTATAAAATGTAGTCAGTTGAAAGATGCATCACTATCTTTTTTTTACCCATACTTATGAAAAAACTATTATTATCCAACTATATAAGCAAAAAAATGACCTCTCAGCTCTCTCCTCCATTTGCTCTAAAGGTAACATAGGATATTAAACAAGGTATTGCATCTCAATGTCATTTTCACAAACTTATGCATTTTTTTTCAGAGAGGATCAATTGTGTCAATCCATGTTAAATGCTGTGTGGGGTGAGTGTGTCTGTGTGTGAATGTGTCTATGTCTGTGTGTGAGTGTGTCTGTGTGTGTGCTCCTGGCTTTGTGTATATGTTGTCAGTAACAGTGATGTCCCAGAACTGCTGATGAACTGTTAAGTGTGTCCTCAGTAAACACTGCAGATGTTTACTAGCCTTTGTAATCTTCAGTGTTATATATGCATTACTGCACATAAGACATGAGCCAGAATATTTCTCTACTTGACTTAGAATTTATGATTGAGGTTTTATTGGAAGAGAAGTTTTACGGGGGGTCCCTGAATGGCTCACTTGGTAAAAGCACTGCCGCGTGGTGTGCAGGGTGAGTCATAGAACCAGAGATCGCAAGTTCAAATCCTGGTTGTGTGATGCAGCCGGTTTGGCTGGGCTGGTCTTTGTCCTTGTGGCAGGCTGGCTCGCAGTGGTGAGGTTGATGATGTCACGGACCAGGAAGTAACTCAAACCAAAACAGTGGATGGGCGGGTGAAGCTGAATGCAATTGCATTCAGCGTATTTAATAAACAAACAAATGATTTTAACAAAACACAAAACAAAAGGGCACGAGGGCCAAACGAATAAACAAACAAAGAAGTAAGTGTCGTGCTGGATAATCCAGCACGTTTTAGCAATTGTTTTTTTAATGTTGTTCTTTCTCTCCGCTCCCCGTACTCTCCTCTCTACACTCCACCCCGAGTGCAGAGATCTGCAGGTTTATATACTCTGGCCGAGGGATTAACTAGTTGTTAATTATCTTATTACCCCTCGGCCAGAGTCTGCACGCGTTTGGTAAAGATGCATGACTGTCAGCTAGTTAAATAATCAGTAGTTGATCAGCCATGCATCCTCACAGAGTTTTTAAATATATAATAAAAGACGCAGCGCTTTTACCCGCGCCGCAAACAAAAATACAAATAATAATACATAGGGGCGGGACACTCCGCCACAGTCCTCCAGAGGCTGGTAGCCTGTGGACATCCATTCTCGAGCTCCTGAGTGTAAAAAGACCTGATTGGCTTGTGTGATCAGAGGACGCCCACGGTTATTTGTGCTTCATTTTAAACCAAAACTAAGTGTCTGCAATATTGGCTACTAAGACTTGGTAAACATGTTAAAACTTCAATATAAAGCCATACAGATAAATTAAATAAGGAAATGCATTAATAAGTTATAAAACAGTTTGTTTAATATTATAGGCACCTTCTTTTAGAGGTTGCTTCTAACGATGGTTCCAGTTGGATTTGAAGCTGGACTGGGGTGATTACGCTTCAACCGTGTAGCTTCACATTTCTTATTCTTACTGTGATTGGCTGCAAAGACAACAGGGCTAGCCAGAAATTGGATAATGTTTTTTGGGTTGGTTTTTCTTGTGTACAGTTTCCTAGTAATTGAAGACATTGTATTCTGGGGTATGTAGTTGTTAGTGGAAGTTTTAGGGGAGGCAGACAACTGTGTAGCAAAATTGCTATGTGTATTTTTACACATTAGATTTAAATTTAGTGCATATTTCGGATTTCTTAATGAGTAAAAACAGCAAGTACGCAGCATATCTAGATCGCTGCTTATGTGTGTCAATCAAAATCAAACAGAGATTATTCTTTTGTTCTCCGCTATAACAACTAAATTACCCTGGTGGCATCTGAAAATACAAGATCCTCCCCAGGTTTGTTAAATTAATGCCAAATGAATGTCATAGAAATATTGCTTGAGCATTGCAATTCCTAAGTTTTTTCAGAGCAATAATATAGCTATTTTACACAACTCATTTAAGCATTTGAGCCCAATTTCACTTTTAGAAGCACCAAAAGAAACCAAATAAAATCACTGACAAACAAGGTTGTAACAAGGTCTTCGCTGAATCTGTGTGTTACTGGAACACCACTGCACACAAGGTATTATGGGCAACTGCGAAATCATGAATACCAAGCATGGTTTGTCAATGGTTAACCATGGGAAACGAGGGTTGACAATTGTAACAAGGTGGCTGACGGTCAAGCAGGCAAAAGCTAGAGTCACACAAAAAAGTTTGTAGTGCTTTTTCACACTTTTATTGTTTTTAATCACAAATAATATAAATATTAACAATACTGACGGTCTTCAGACTCTAAGACTGATAAGACACAGCCTTCCCTGGTTCAAATACATTAATTTACCAAGCATTTACATCAATGCGTCACAGCTTCTGATTCAAACTGTTCCAACAGCCTACTGCCCCTTAGTAGTCTTTCTTCAGCCTTTTATCCTCACCTGGATCATTTAAACCACATTGAGCAACTGATTAATTGATTGGACCACCAATCAAGGTCCACAGTTCCCTCCATTCCAGCCACATTCTCACATGACTGCAATGGAGGGAGCCAAGAACCAATTTACATACATTATTTGCCTAAAAAACTAACAAAGTGACAAGTCACTCTTCCCTGGGAAATCATGGTGGAACACTGCTTATTAGAATCTGTGTAAGAAGTCAGCATGAAGCCCAGGGCTCCAGGGCAGACAAGCATAACACCCCCCCACTGACACCTCCCACAATGGCTTCACGCTGAGAGTGTTTATGGAGTGGCGTCACAAAGGTGCAGCTTTGGTTTTCCAAATCAGCAACGTCCTATTAGCCCCATGCTGAGGTATTATTGTTGGTAACCAGCAGATTTAAGAGAGATTCCTGCAGTAAGCCACAAACACTCACAGTGTGACACTTTCTACATCCAAACACAGCTTCATACTTTAGAAAAGAGTGTCTGTGAGTACAAACCCTGTGCTTGAGTATCAGACTGAAATGCAGTGACAGTTAAACAGCTGTTATCATCCCTGACTTCAAGAAGTCACTCATGAATAACTTGTTAAACATAACTTGAACCAAGGGGTCTGTTCTTTTAAACTGACTAGCATAGACAGGGCTCGAATGTCAATTTTCTTACAAGTCATTGAATCTTAAAACTGTAAGTCATTAAAACTTTTGGGTTTCCAGTTTTGTTTATAGGTCTGTGCTGTGTGTCTGGGAGGGATCACAGGGCTTGCCTCTCTTATCGATCCCTGCTCCCTCACTTATTAAACCAAAAAGAAACTCACCTGGCTATTGCTAACACAATCCCAGTTGCAACTTCAACTTCCACCTCCCCAACCTCCACATTATTTGTATTGCTTCTGTGGAATTTTGACAAATTTCAAAGTAAAGTCTTTTATTTGAGCTGCTTATCTAGAATGTTCAGTGTGTTAAAGGAGATCACATTCCGAGGGTGAGACACCACTCTCTGAAAGTGTAGTTGCTGCTAATAGGTTCTAATAGGGTTATGACTTTAATAAATAATATATGTATATATGCATGCTACTGCATGACTGCTTTTGAAATATATATTTTGAATGGCGTTATCTCCCAGTAACTGCTTTGAAATGGACACATCCTGAACTCAGACTGACTAGGAACCTTCGAGTGTGGGTCACATTGTATTTGACATCTTTGAGTCAAACGTTTGTCTAATGCCTTCATCAGGATCGCTGGGTAAATTCCATAGTAAACATTCTCTTTTTGGCCGTCACTTGTTAGCAGATTCCCATCTCATAGACCCTTGTCATGTGATTGAAAGTTGCCTTAGTACCGCTCAATCCTCTTCTAAATGAGTTGTCCTTTCAATTAAAGTCAACTTTTAATTCATTAAGATCCCTAAAAGACATTTAAAAACCTTAAATGTATTTAGAGCTGCTGGAATATCAAAATAGTCTTGTAAAGCTGTGGACCCAGTTGAGTGCTGCTTTCTGTCTGTCTTGTAAAGCTGTGGACCCAGTTGAGTGCTGCGTTCTGTCTCTCTATTGAAACTGGAGCTGCCTGGCCCAGGTCCAGCTGTCTCCCACACTACCAAAGTGCCTCATCACTGGGCTGGAGGGAACTCTTTAACTAGTGGCTAAATTACAGCTTTTTAAATAAAATTTTTATTTAGCCAAATTGAAATGCCACATCTTGTTTCAAGTGAGGGGGAAACATTTATTTCTAGCTTGTCACATTCCTATTTTTAGATGCGGATCATTACAAGCTGAATTATTTACCTGCTGCAAGGCTCCTGCCTGCAGCCGGTCTGCACAGCTGCTTGGTTTGTGCAGAGTATCCACGGTGGACTTTACCTTGGAAAGAAACAATTCATCTGAACAGTCGTTTCCTTCATTAGTAACAAACTTGCCCAAAAATTGCATTTCAGATGGTTCATAAACAATGCACTGTATAAAATAAAAAAAACATGAATACAGAACACATGAATACATGAATGTTGGAATGAAACACTGCCTTTGGCCACCTCAACAGCAGCTTGTTGTGCTAATTTGTACCATCTTGTTTGCTGGTTATCGATTTGTTTACTGATGTCTGTATCCATGGCTCCAGGAGTATCTACACACAAGCTAGACACATATATAGTTGTAATCATGGCCATAACTAGCTAGGAGGACACCAAGGTCGTGTCCTCGGTTGTTTTTTTTGCATCATCAATGCTGATGCTAATGTAAAAATTCTGGTAGAGTACAAAAGACTCCTTAATATTCTCTGTTGGTTTGCCATGTAACATGGCTTTGGAGGTTGAATAGTAGAATGGCAGCTGGTTACGACGCTGGTTGTAATGAATCTCCTCCTGGAGGCTGATGAGTTCATACTACTGACCTGTACCTACCTCTCCACTACAGAGTTTGCTCTTTAGTTGAATGGTAAGACGTTCGTCTTTGAACAGTATGGTTTGCGGTTCGCGTCCAGCCCTTTCAGTTCAATTCAATGGGCTGAGATGCCAATTCATCACGCAGTATTTTCACAATTCTCTTATTTAAGTATCAAAGCCCACGATGCGTAGTGGAAACAGGCGTGTCTTGTCCAGTGATGAAGGTTTGTGCGATTTGGGCCACTGCTCACAATACGCTGCACATGTCTGCAGGCTCATTCCATCATGACTCGCTTACTGTCACATTGGCGCTTTCTTTCTTTACAGTGGTGGTTTTCCACAAACGTTGCTGATCCAGGAACGCCTGGGAGACTGTTTTGATGAGCACGTTGGTCATGCAGAGGCATTAATGTCCATGCAGCTATCATTACCTACAAGATAATGGGCCATGGGAGGGCAGTTAATGAAAGGCAAGGTCATTATTATCTATAGGTAATGACCACTGCGGAAGATGTCAATGCTATTATAAACCGAATAAACATTTATGAAGACATTTTTAAATGTACTTTTAGGTTATATTTTAGATTTTATCTTTTAGGAGGCATGAAATTTATGCCGCTGTTTAAAGTGAGTTTAAAGCGAGTTTCAAGATTCTAAAGTCTGGTTAGCTTTTAGAGGGAATCTACCTGTGGGATAATGAACATTCTACTGGGTGATATGATCCATCAGGTATAAAATGTTTATTAGATTAAATGTCATATACAAACTGTAGCTTCCAAGATCTCAAAAGTCTCTTCTTCAGGTGTAAGTGGAAATTTAAAGATGTAAGTTTGCATACATTTCATACTAGAGGATTTTCTAATTTGACAGTCTCTAATTTGGCCAGTCAGTGTATCAATCTGATGTGTATCAATCTGATATTTAGAATTTTTGAATAAAAAGAGTATCTGGATTGTAATCACACGATCTAGAAAAAACACCTTTATTCAGTGTGTGTGTTTCAGTGTTTTTGTACTGGGAATCTTATTTTTATTGCAGTAAATTTCATACTTCTGTGTCAATAAATGACAGTTAAGGTCTGTATATAACCTGCAATGATGCATCTGATATTGAAATAGCCACTCAAAGCTATGAATGGAAGGTGAAAGTGTAGAGATATTGGCATGCTTTTGTGCTTTTTACAATCATTATAATTACTCTACGACAGTATTTGGACCCTGTAAGTAATCACAGCTGTATGTTTGCTCACACATTCTTATCAGTTCCTGATATGCCAATGCACCACCTACTGTAAGCAAGAGGTCAGTTTTACCTGTGATCTCAAAGTTGTTGTGTTTGATGCCTGATGCAGGTGGTTAATTGAAAACAGTTATTTATGTTACTGTGCAGGAAATAAAGACTAACACAATCATTTAGAGAGAGAGAGAGAGAGAGAGAGAGAGAGAGAGAGAGAGACTTGACTTTTCAAAAAACTTTAATTAAAAAACATAAACCACAAAAAAACACATATCTAAAAAAATATTATTAAAACAAAGATTAAAAAAAGCTTATATAAATAACTGCAGTTCCCCCTCCTCCCCCAGCGCACACAGCCCACAGCCCCTCACCCACACACCAGCGCTGCTCAAAACTAAACAGATCATGAACTAAGGAAAAATATGCAAAATCAATTTTGATTCTAACTTTCAACAAGAATCTAAACATTAAACTGACATCGTCACTTGAACCATCATTTTTTAATTTATTTTTCCTTGTTCTCCAAATAGCAAGCTTACCTTGCCCAAGTATATAATTAATTAACAAGCATTTAAACCTTCTTTCCTGACAATAGGGATAATTTAAAATAAACATTTCCTTTGTAAAAGCTACATTACAAGAATTCAATAATTGTGAAATGAAAGTAAACAAAGGATCAAGCTGACTACAGTCTGCAAAGAGGTGGAAAACAGTCTCTTCCTGCCCACAGAAAGCACATGCTGCGCTAACTAAGGGATCCACACGATGGACATAACGCCCCGTGGCTATGATGCAGTGTAAGACACGCCACTGCAGATCGCCTGAGCGCTTGGCCAGAGGCGACTTATACAGAGTCCTCCATGCTGGAAACATTTTCCTTTCACAGTCCATGTGGATCTAGCCACCTGTTCTCAGGCAGAGTCCTCAAAACACCCAGGTGGTACACTTTTACACAGATCTGGTATAGCTGCTTTTTCCCGATGGAATGAGCAGGACAGTTCTTCAGTGTGTCTGTGTTACACCAACTCCCCTCCAAGTCCTCAGGAACAGCCGGGGAAATTAGAAAACCAGGGCAGGCTAGCTCTTCTTCAAACACACGCTTTTCAGCCAGAGCCTGACCCAGAACTTCTCTCACCCGAGGAGAGAAAGAGTCTTTCAGTTCATTTAGGACCCTGTCGAGGACTCGGAGGGAGTGGACCCCCAGCTGCCTGGCCAGGCTTTCCACTTCCCTCCACTGCCCAGCGGTCACCAGCAGCAGATGTTTTAGTTTAGTGACTCCCCCAGGCATGAAGACAGAGCACAGCGCTCCTGACTGGAAACCTTCCACAGGGGAGCAGGGGTTAAAAAGCAGCGGCTCCTCCAACACCAAGCTTCTAGTCAAGTGTTCCTCCTGCCTCTCCACTCGAACTATCTGCCAAGCATTTAGTGAGTTCTTATAGAATCTTGGGATTCCAGAGATGTCTATTCTGGATACATTTACTAGGAACAGCTGCCAGTCCCAAACCAGTCTTCCCACACTGTGAAGAAAAGAGAAGGCAGTGTGTTTCCAACTCAACTGCTGAGAGAACAGCAGCCGCTGTGCTGCCTGCAGCCGAAACGCAGCCACTCGACTAAGAACATCAACCAGTCCCTGCCCTCCTTCTCCTGGTGGTAAATATAACACAGCAGGGCGGAGCCAGTGGTGTCCATTCCAGAAGAAATTCAAAAGTTATTTTTGTATCTCAGTATCTTTTGTATAACAGTCCTTGGGGGGGGGGGTCTAGGCACACCAGTTTATGCCACAACATGGAGGCCACCAGGTTGTTTATTATCAGCACCCTCCCCCTATAAGAAAGCTGAGGGAGTAGCCATCTCCAGCGTTGTAATTTTGTCTTCTCTTTAACAAGCAGTCCTTCCCAGTTGAGCCCTCTATACTGCTCACTCCCCAAATGCACTCCTAACACTCTGAATCCTGTCTTCTCCCAACGCAGTGATTGTGGAAGCAAGGGGGGCCCAGTCCCACTCCATTCCCCAGACAGGAAAGTGCTACATTTTCCCCAGTTTATCTTAGCAGAGGAGGCTTTCTGGAAAACACTCAGGCTGTCCTCCAGCACCAGGACACCAGCCTGAGAAGTGATGAAGACGGTGACATCATCAGCATAGGCAGACAGTCTGATTGGAGGGGCACTCGCCATTAGAGGGACCTTCAGGCCAGCCAACCTGCTCCGAAGCCGACAGAGCAGGGGCTCAATAGACAGGGCGTACAACATCCCAGACAGTGGACAGCCTTGCCGAATTCCCCTCTGTACAGGGAAAGGACGGCTCAGACTGTTGTTGATTTTTAAAACACTAAAAACGTTCTTATATAAAAGCCTTATAAAAGAGATAAACTTTGGTCCAAAACCAAAGGATTCCAGCGTTTTAAACAAATATGTATGGTCCACCCTGTCAAAAGCTTTTTCTCCAGGGAAATGACCCCCATTCATGTTAAAAAAATAACTTATTGACAAAGCATCACGGATCAAAAAAATGTTATCAAAAATAGTCCTTTCTGAAATACAATATGACTGGTCACCGTGTATAATCAATCCAATGTACGCCTTCAGCCTGTTCGCTAAAGCTCTTGACAAAATTTTGTAATCGGAACAGAGAAGAGCAACAGGGCACCAGTTCTTTAGCCCTTTGCGGTCCATTGTCGGACCTGGTCCGACATTCAATTATTCCTATCAGGTCCATTGTCGACCCTGTCCGACATCATTATAGAAACGCAAAAAACGTGTTTTAGTCGTTTTTTCTCCGGAAAAAGTCGAGAAAACCATTCAATGGCCGAGTGGGAATGACAGGAGCCGAGACAAGTTGAAAAAAAAGGCGGATTTCATGAATAGTCATACATGGCCCTGGTATCAGATAATGGGGCGGTCGTAAGTAAACAAGCTGGCTGCCTGTGAATCAGCGCACAGAGAACACGGACATTTGCAGAGCTTTTTTGAGATGTTATAGTAATAAAATAATGACTTGGATCGCATTATTGAGGATTTGAGATGATTGATCGGTATGTACGACTATTATTATTATTATTATTATTATTATTATTATTATTATTTATTTCTTACATAGGTGAAAGCTATAGCGAACGAAAGGGTGGGGCGGGGCTGGAGATGCCTAGGGCCATTTAAACCCGTTTGACTGTGAAAAAAATATTTTTAAACAGCGTGTCTAAAATTAACTGCACGTGTGAAAATAAATTAGACCTGGCGTGCCTGACGCGCATTTAATAAATGGACCGCAAAGGGTTAGATCTCTTAGATCCCCTTTTTTTGGTAACAGAGTTACCACAGCTCTACGACAACTCAGGGGCAACTCCTTCTCTTGAACACTTTCTTTAAAAACTTGAAACAAGTCCCCTCCAATCACTGGCCACAGCTCCTTATAAAACTCCCCCTGCAGCCCATCAATCCCGGGAGCCTTCCCTGTTGACAACTGAGTCACAGCCTCTGTTAGTTCTTGCTTTGTCAAAGGAGCCTTTAGGGGGCATCCTTCCTCCAGAGGCAACTTAGGCAGATCTCTGAGCAGTTGAGCAGTCTGTTCTTCATCGCAAGGCTCCGCTGTGAAGAGTTGACTATAAAAGGATACAGCTTCACTATTGATTTCCCCTTGGCTGTACACTTCCTTCCCATTGGCCAGACGTACAGAGTACAGCTGCTTACTTGTAGCCGCACTGTGCTCTAGGTTAAAAAAGAACTTTGTAGGGGCATCCATATCTCTTGAGTTGAAGGAAACGTGATCGTATGAGAGCGCCCTGCACTCTCTCCTCCAGCAAGCAACTCAGCGTCTCCTTCTTATCCTTCAGACACTGGAAGTTATTTTCATTGCTATCTATACTGATGTTTTGCTCAATCTCTCTCTCAAGCTCTCCAATTGTCTTATTTAATAGTCTGGTCGAGTTGGCGGCATACTGCTGACAAAAAAGTTTAATTTGTATTTTGCCAAAATCCCACCACTGTCTCAGACTATCAAAACTCCCTTTCTGATGTTTCCAAGAGATCCAAAAAACTTTAAATAAACTCAGACCATCTTCTAATAAACTGGTTTCAAAATGCCTGAAAGGTAGTAAGACAACACACAATGGTGGTCTGAAATCATGGTGGGAAAAATATCACTTTTTATTACCTGATTGAGGTGCTGTTTAGAGCAGTATACCGTATCCAGTCTTGCTTTTGAAATCTGATTTACATTCATTTTAATCCATGTATATTGCCGAAGTCTGGAATTAAAAACCCTCCAAACATCAACCAGATCATTAAACTTTAAAATATCTGACAATTCTTTAGAGGACTGCGGGTGTGGCTCCCCATGATTCCTATCCAAAGTAAAATTCTCAGTGCAATTAAAATCACCCCCCATTCAAACCATCTGATTACCATTACACTGAGATAACACCTGATTTAGTTTATAAAAGAAAATATGTTTTTCCCTATCTTCATTTGGTGCATACACATTAATAAAAATAATATCTAAACCCCTGTAACGTGCTTCAATTTTTAGAAGCCTTCCTTTAACCTCCTCACTAACAGATAAAACATCAATACTCAACCCTGGTGCAAATAAAACTGCTACCCCTGCACTTATATTTGAGCCATGGCTGAAAGCCCCACCCCCTTTCCATTCGCTCCGCCACTCACTCTCATTCATATCGTCAGTGTGCGTCTCTTGCAGAAACACAACACTCGCTCTTTTTAAACTCAGAAAATCAAACAGCTGAGCTCTCTTATTAATACTCCTACCCACATTCATGTTAAAAGTCACTATTTGAACTTCTCCATATTAAAGAGTTGAATAAAAACCAGACACAAACAACTAAGAAAACAACCTATGAAACCCCGAGCAGCCATTTAAAAAACTACTTTGTTTTTTTCTTTTCGGAGACCAGTTTCTTTAGCCTATACCTTTGTTTCTGATCGAGCTCGTTTAATGTGGCTTTCCTCATCGCTATTTTAGCGGAATAAATAAACAACTGATCATTTGGAAAATATTCCTTCTGTACAACACCCCGAACTCCTTTCGTTTTATTCAAGAAATAAACAATCTGCTCGACACTATAAACTTTGCTCCTACCTTAAGGGCTTGTTAAAGTCTCATCCATCATCATCGAGGACGAGTCTGACAACTCCTCTTCCTCAATATCTTCCCACATTAACGACCCGTCACAGCATCGCTTTGCACCCCAGGTCCAGAGCACGGCTTTTCTGCATAGTTCGAGGCTCCGAGCTGCTATCCAAAGGGAGCGTCTCAGAGTCCCGAGCCAACTCCCTAACCAACTCTCCCCCCTCACCTGTCACGCCTGAACTCATTAACCCCTTTACTTTAGATTTATGTTTTTTTGAAACAATACTCCATTTTGAGTTTTCACTACCAGTGTTATCTTCAGCAGCAGCAGATGTACTTGACTCGCTGCCTCCAACACCTGCAGTATCATACACTCTCTTTAGACGCGGTGCCGGTATAGATCCCGCTTTCTTTAGCTGTATTGGCTTTTCTGCTCCCTGTGGCTCTGCCACAACTCCGCTAGGCTCCCCGTTATCACCCCCTTCTCTGTCTCTTGTTTTATCCGGACAATTCTTCCTGAGGTGCCCCTGTTTTCCACACTGAAAGCACCTCATTAACTCATTGCTAACAAACAGTTTAACAGAACAAAAGCCTGCCTCCTAAACGACAAAACATGCTTTACTTCGGGATGCTTACACCCTAGTGGAATGGGTTTAATCGGGGACATAAGCTTCCCATACCGAGCAAGTTATCTGGCTAACTTCTCATTTTCAATGAATGGCGGCACATTTGAAAGAATAACCTTGGTAACGGGGGTGACAGCGGCAACACGCTGACAAACTTCTCTTTATAGTGAGCCCCTCAACTACAACACGGTGTACTAGCTGCTCATCGTTAGGAAACACCACAATCGCCGTATTCATTCGGAAGCTAATTTGATTTTGCTGTATCCCATGTTTTCACCAACTAACAGAACGTCCTCTATGGAAACATTATCATCGGGGATGCATTTAAAACCATGCCTGCGGGACAGCCCACACCCCCCCGAGTTAGAGCTCATAGCAGAGCTTAAACTCACATTAAGTAAATGAACAAATTAATAAACTCTGATTTCCACTCACTCAGAATCCACTCCGAACTCACTCCACTTTCCAGCCCCTCCCACTACCCACAATCCTCACAGAGAGAGAGAAAGAGAGAGAGTGAGAGAGAGAGAGAGAGAGAGAGAGAGAGAGAGAGAGGCTGACAGATACAGGAAGACAGTTAGCATACTGTTAGTTATCAGTCAGTAATTATGATTTCCAACACATTCGCAATGCAGCTCACAATAACTCACTTCTGGTATCTCTGCAATGTGGCACACTGTTGCTGTTTTTCACAGCAGCCTCTTTTAATTCTGACATTTTTGTGAAGGAAAATCTAGAGCAGGGGTGTCACTCCAGTCCTCGAGGGCCACAGGGTGTTCTGATTTTCATTCCAACTTAACTCTCAATTAAGATAATGGATCTAATTTCTTCAGTTGATGATTTAAAAAATGCACTTGATTCAAGGTAAGAGAAGTGTTAAATGTGTCCAATTAATAAAATAATTGACCGTAAGATTGACTGTAAGATTTAAAAATCTCTGTGATGTAAGTCTTCATTTTATGCTATATTTTTTTTAAGTGTTAAGAATGAGCTTTTAATTGTAAGATTGTGAGTTTTTGCAAGTTTGGCTTTAGGGTTTCATTGATTAATGGCCTAAAGTTTAGAGAGAAAAAAAACAGTCATAGGACTTTGGTTAAGGGAAATATTTAAACAGAAGACATTCCCAAATCGTCTGTAGCACAACAAGCTGCTATTGAGGTGGCCAAAGGCAGTGTTTAATTCAAACATGTTCTGTATTAATGTTTTTTTCATATATTGCATTGCTTCTAAACCCCTGTGTATATTTGGACAGCGCTTTCAATCCATGTGTTTTGGAAGATGAGTGAATGCAGGACAGCCTGGGGAGCATTAGACCACATGCAACATTATTCTCATTATCTCTTGTGTACATTTGGTTGTGAATTTGGAACAAATCAATGCCTGAAATGAGTATCCACAGATATTGTGAGGACAAGCCTGTTCTTCTTTTTGTTGTTTTTACAAACACCAGTTTGTATAAGCATGGCTTCATTTTCATTTTAAAAATAGCACTTGTACCGGGTGGCTTGTTTAGTCCACTATTAAGAGAGGATCATAAAACAAGTCCCTGATTTAAGATGACTAATAAACCTCCTGATGTTTGGTGTACTGCTTTATGGCGTCTTTGATGCCCATTGCTGTATTCACCAATAATGGACTCCAGACCCTATTAAAAGGAAAGGCAGCGTGGAGAACTGAACCCATGACCTCAGCGTTCAGAGGTGAGATCAGACTGGCTGGGAGAGCCTGCCCCATGCAGAGCTGCAAATACATGTTATATGATGGTTATCTCAGGATCCAGGACCAATTATTAAGTTAAACAGGTAACTGCTTTGGAAGCTGTTAGTTCAAAATCAGGTTTCTAGGAAAGGTGAGTGAACTTTAGCTGTTAAAGGTCGTAGCAAATAGCCAGGCCTTTCACCTCTGGAAGCCTGGGTTCCAATCCAGCTGCTCGGGTCAGTGAGTTTGGTGAGTGGTCTTTAATCTAGCACACCCAGTGACTATTGGAGCTCTGTCTCCCTCTCTCTCTCTCCCTTATTAATGTCCTCCAGCTCCTTGACTCACATTCATTTTTAAACAGTATGACATTAATGTGTTTTTTTTTAAGTCACGATCATGAACAGGCATGAAATCCATGCTGATTTCTGGTTGTTTTAGCAAAGGTAACGTTGGAATTATCTTACAACTTGTTTTGTTTTTTTATGGTGGTTGTAATATCACAGGTTTTATCGTGTTGTCTTCCAGTGTACTGAGGCTGAGAAACTGTTACACTGCAAGAGCAGGCTGATGCATTGTCATTTTAATGTTCAGACTGCAGCCTTAAAAGCAATGCAAAGCATCGGAGCAAGGGACAACTTTTTTGGTTAAACTATAAGCCCTAAAAAAGTTCTTTCCATGATCAAACAGAAGCATCATTTGAAGAGTGTTCTTCAGTGAGGTCCTCAGTGTATTTGTTTTTGGTGCAGATCCCTGTCTGTCAGGGACCCCACAGGGACCTCTCCATGACATTCACAGAGAGCTCTGAGTGGCCCTGCTGGAAAGGGATGGGATGCTCTTTTTTTGCAGTTCAATCCCTTCACGAGAGCTGACGATCTGGAGAGATGCCCAGCTGGCTTTCAAAGACACCCAAGAGAGCTGTATTCACAACAAGAAAGACTGGTTCTCCCATGCTTTGCACCCATAGCAGGCTGATTCACTAGCCTCTCATATCTTTCACCTGTGGAGGCATGGGTTCATATCTGGGGAGATAGGTGCCACATACAGACAGCAGGATAATTCACTATACTCTCATAGTGTTCACTTCTGTAGGCCTGGGTTCCTATCTATTGGCTAGGTGGCACAGTTAGACATCAAGCTAATTCACTAGACTCCCATACCTTTCACCTCTAGAGGCCTGGGTTCCAATCTAGGGGGCTAGGTGGCACAGACAGACAGACATACAGACAGCAGGCTACTTCACTAGCCTCTTATACCTTTCACCTCTGGAGGTCCTATCTGGGGGGGAAGGTGCCACAGACAGACAGCGGGCTAATTCACTTGCCTCTCATACGTGTCATTTGCGGAGGTCTGGTTTCCAGTCTGGCTGCTCAGGTCACAAGTGATATGAGTTTGGTCAGTGGTCTCTACCTACTGTAGGTAGCTTTAGCTGCAGACACACAGACTGACCGCCTTACCTCCTTGAAGCAGCCTCTCCGCCACTCTGAACTAAGCCCTGTATTCTCCTCTGCTGGCTGTCGAATAGTCCAGTGCTAAATTCTCCCGGAACATCCAAGATCTAAAAAGCATCTTTCGTACATAGAATACAACAGCATATTTGTAATCTAATAGTGATTTTAAGGTTACAATTAAAAGTTTGGGATTAGGGTTTTACACAGATGCTGCCTTCTCAAACTTTACCACAGTAAAAGTACAGCAAAGTGTAATAAAGCATGGTAAAGCACAGGTAAGCATTTGGCCTCAGTCAAAACAAATGTGTGCATTATCTTTTAACAGAACAAAATGACAGGGAAAGGGCGAGAGAGTCAAGTGGACCAGATTCTCAGATTTAAAATGAAAACCCACAAATTACAATTCTAAAATGACTAAAAAACAACTTATAACCAAAATGTGGTTGTCATGCCAATAAAGCATCGACTTGAAAACATTCTCCTGTCAGGAGAGATGGAAAGGCTTGGTCTTATTATAAAAGCTCCCCAGGAGAGAGAGAGACAGACTTATGCAAAGATATACCAAATCCCCTTTCCTCGTGAGACACAGAGGGAACTAATTCAAATATTAAAGACACTTGTATCATTGTTGCTTTCTAAACTGCAGAGGCAGCTCATTATATTTATGAAGGACAGACAAAGAAATGCAGAGAATGGGCCATGTTTTTAAGCCAGGATTGGAAGGAGTGTTTCCTACAGTCTGGCTTGCTCAGCTGGAGCCAGCCTTTCATTGCAACACAGCAGCACTCGCCGCAATGCAAAAACTATGAGAGGGGATCTGAAAGCTGGTATAAATGTGGCTTCTTTGGACTTTCTGACCCTATTAATGTACAACCATTCACTTTATAGGTCTCACATGTGTAGTTTTGAAACACAGTTTTATCAAACATGATTATCATTTTATAACATGATATCTGGTATTACAATATGGACCATGTTTTCAAAGTGTTTACTCCATTCTTTAATTAACTATATATTTTTTAAAGAGGTAAAACATCCATTAATTTTACAAAACAACTACTTTTTTATTTCAGGTTTTCTTAAAGAGTAAGTAGCGGATTTCTGAAAAATATAGTGTTGCACGTCCCAACGTGTTGCTATATAAAAACTGTTTAAATAACATACCTGTAATTTTTCTTTTCATTGTTAACATCCTGACAACTTTTTACACTTATACCTTTAAAGTCTGTCTCAAAGCTCTTTTCAAAATGGCTGCTCTAGTGCACTGATAGTGTAAGGATTATTGCCCACATTGTCAAACAGGTAACACAGCAATAAAGATCCATGATGTGGTACGGGACTTGTTATGTTTTTTTTTATTTTTTAAATCGCTCTTCCTGCAGAGATTTAGAGGACAGATCTCAAACCCCAGTGCACTAGAGTGGCCATTTTGAAAAGAGCTTTGAAACAGACTTTAAAAAGTTGTAAAAAGTGTAAAAAGTTGTCAGGATGTTAACAATGAAAAGAAAAATTACAGGCACATTATTTAAACAGTTGTAGCACCCCATGGGTAAGTAGTACGCTATATTTTTCAGAACCCTGCTACTTACTCTTTAAAGACTCTCAAGGTGTTTTGTTTTTCTTTTTGTCACATCAGCATTATTTCGTCTCCTTTCAAAAAATAGAAGTTAATTAAAGATTGATGGAATCGCTTCCCCAACTGCCCTAAGAGATATGCATATGCGACACTCCCTGGAATCCATAGTGTGAAGAATGGCACCTTTGCGCAACCAGGAACCTGCACTCCCCTGACTATAACTCACCCTGCTTACCACACGACAGTGCTTTTACCAGGGGAGCCCCCAGGGACCCCCAGAGAAACCAGAACTTTTATTAAGAGATTTTTCGTCTGTGGATAAAAACCGAAAACAACCGATGGCCTGTTCCCATGTGAACAGATTCTCCCCTGGCATGGGAAACCTTATTGTCTTGTGCTTCAGCTGTTGCTGTGCCTGTCTATTGTTGCTGAAGCTGAATTACAGATTTCAGCTGGACTCTCTAAACCCTCCTCTCCCTCCCTCCTCACCCCCTGTGGGGCACAAACAAACAAATCTGACACTTTCACACGCCAGAGACCAGCTTTGCGTCTGGCGGGTCTGGCTGCAGCAAATTAAACACATCTCCCCATCCTTTCTTTCCCTGCAGTCTAATTAGCCATGCAGTCTTTGAGCCTGTGCCACATTAGAGAGCTGATGGTCTTTTAAGCATCCAGATCAGGCAGAGAAAAGTTAAAGCCATCTTTCAGGCCATCTATAACACTGTACAGGAAGAGCAATTTTGTTATTTAAATGATTAGAATTAGAAGACTGGAAACAGAAGGCTTGCTGTAGACATCATACAGAACTGCCTGCCTCTTAGGTAGAGTATGTCTTTAGCTTTAAAAAAATGATTCCATTTCCATAGCTTTTAACAGCAATGTTTAGCTATTAGAGTTTTCAGCTGTATATAAAAAAGGTATTCCTAAATAAAAATAAATTTGTGAAGATGTATTGAATAATCAGGTAGCGCCTGGTTACCGTTGAAATGTATATGCGGCTACCCTTATAAAAGTTTACCACTGTATTTTTGCACAGTATCTTTGTAGTTTTCCCATGCTTTTCCCATTGTTATACTGCTTTTACTATGGGCAGCGAGTGTGTGAGCCAAAAGTAATCACTCCCAAGGGTACCAGGTGATGCTGACTGATTGTTTAATTTCTGCAATACTTTCTATATTAAAGTTTATGCTTAGTTCTATCTGTGTGGAAATGGCAAATTCAATTCTCCACCTGACTAGGCTGAACTGACGCATCCTCCCACGTTTCAGAACAGTTAACAAACCTCTTTGCAAGGGAAGCTGTGTTTAAAAAGAGACCAACAGTGGAAGTACTGTATATTTATAGTGATTATGTTGGCATGGTAACTATTTGTGTTTGTTTAACTTTGGACTCTGGATTTAATATATTACACAGTGGATTATATTTATCCCAGTTTGTTAATTGGATAATTTAGTTAAAACTTTATATGTCTAGTTAGTAAGTTTCCTCCGGTCAATCCCTTTTCCACTTCCTTGACTTTCTTCTTTCCTGGTCACGTTGCTACCAGTGGATTAAAACAGAGGATTTTTCAATTTGAATGTTAAGTAGTTCAAATCCCAAAAGACCTAACAGTGACTGAGAAAAGACAGTACATAAAGAGAGCCTTTATTTTCCATCGAGGGCCCATGCTCATTTCTAGCAATGTGACCAGATGCAGGGGTGAGCTTAAAAGGGGGTTTAGACATGGCCACTGAACCCAAAGAATTGCGACAGATGAAACCATGCAGAATGAATAGGATGGAATGGTGTCTGCCAAGGTCAGCTTCTTAGCAGAATCAAGGTGGTATATTTTCAAAGACTCCATTCTTTGATTATCTCCCATTGGTTTTTAATTTTTAGTTAATCCCCTATTTTTTAGTTAAAGGGAACCTTGGTATGAGTTTGAAACATACATCACCTTAACTAATGTATTGTCAGTTTCTGTTTTGATCATTCTGATGACTTTTTAAAGCCCTGGTATTCAATAACGCTCTCAAAATCATGTCTAATTTCTGAGTACATCAGCCACAGTGCAACTATAAGGCCAAAACTATTAAGGCCACCCATATATTCAGTATTAAGACCACAATACTGAATATGCAGTTGCAAGCCATTGTTAAATGGTCTCTTTAATTAGACCAACGTGCTGCACCAACCCTCTGAAAACCAGGATGCAACATGATGTAACTCAGTTGCACATTTGATTTAGATTGAAAACAAAAACAGTGCATTTGAACAGTTTGCATAGAAGAAAACAACATCTTAACATCTCAAAAATCTTTGACAAATGTTTTGACTTCAGTAGTTAAGGTCACCCCCCTGGCCTTAATAGCAAGGTTGTAATACAATCTTTCAAAACTCCAGACTGCGAAAAGGGAAACAAAGGTTTTGTTCTTGAAAGTAAGACACTTCTCAGAGAGGTGTGCTCTATGACAGGAAAGGAGAATGACATGCAATTATGGGAAATGACACGCGCCGCTAGGTGACCTGGAAAGACACCTGAACAAAAGAGCAAGGTGTCAGGGGCAGTTTGTTCAGCATTGTGTGAAATGAGAGCCCACGCAGTGTCAGAAGCAATCTCTTCAGGTGAGGCAGCTACTGAATATTTCAATGAGGTAGGGCTGTAGAGACCCAAGCTTCCTCTCCTCCTTGAAACTTGCTTATCAAAAAATAGAATAGGCATGCAAATCTACTACTGCTGCTGACATGCCTAATCTCATGCACTGGGGGGGGGGGGGGGGGGGGCATTGCAACCTTGGCATCTCTGTCTCTGCTGCTGTATTGTCCCTTGTAAAAGTTTAACACTGTTATTTTGCACTGCAATTTTGCAGTTCTACCATTCAGTGCCAGTGCTAGGATTTACTAGGCCCTGATGCAAGACTGTGAAGTTGACCCCCCACCCTTCAAGCCAAAAAGAAAGCACTAATACATCAGCAGCAAAACATATTCTAACGTTATTTTAAGATGACTGTGAACAAGACAGTAATCAATCAAGTAACCAATATATATATATATATATATATATATATACAAACATTTTAATAAATCAATTATGTAACAAGATTAATCAATTTGATTAATAACACGGTTTAGTTAATAGTGAAACATATAAATAACTTCAAATCAGTCACAAAAAATATTAATCATAGGCATCAATTTGATTTTAAAATGAACGTTTCTATACAAAAAACACGTCTGCATCTCAAAACTTAGCCCACAGTACAAATGCATTTGTTACAACTCATAAGCAAAAACATAATTCTATGAACACACTTAAGAAATGAATATCCCAAAAGCAACTTTGTTAAATTAATAAATGTGTTGTTCATTCACAATCCTGTCCTGTTTTGAACCAAGGGCTAATTTAAAAAGTCAAACAGGATCAAATGGCTGAAAGCAAAAGGGGGGACGGGGAACAGGATGAAAATCGTGATACCGTTTTTACTGTTTCCCTGTTTCCCCTGTAGAGCGGGGGATGGTGGGAATGAGGTACAGTGCGTGAGCCTCATAAAATAAGCCAGCGTAAATGGTCAAGTATGTGAGCTTGTCTCACGCACTGAATGCATGCCTGCCACAGGGATCCCCTAAACCTTGCTATGTACAGACAGGGATTGCATTAACTACACAGACTGCAGAAATTAATGGTTTGCTGACATAACGGGGTTTAACAGTAGAGTTTTGAGCAAAATACGGGAGAAAATCTGTCCCGGGAGTTGTCTGGGAGAAGTGTCCAAAAAACGGGTCTTGAAAAATGAGGGGGAGTTGACAGGTCTGCATATTTCAGTAATTTGTTATATTTGTTAGAAACTTGCTTAGCAAGCCCTAATTGCATGTTGCGTAACTTATTTTGTCATTCATTTGCAATTACATAGAGTTCTAAAACACAAGTTCATTTTGACAAGGCCCTGGGGCTTATTCAAGCTGTCTCAAGGAGTGAAATTCGAGGCTTTAGCATCTCTTTTCTTACTTCTCATTACCATTGCAACAGCAGCGTTATCACAAGCCCCCCTTCTGTTACGTTGAAGACGTTCTAATAATAAGGTATTTATTATTAGAACCTCTTATTGCAAGAAATGTATTACAATGTTGCTCCTTTGTTAATTGTATTCTGTATACATTCAACATTTTCATGACCGTGTCTGTGTTTTGTGTGTGTGTTTAACTGTGTCTGTTATTTCAGGACTGCAACCTGTTGTTTATTGAACTGTGCAATACACATCGTTGCATATTGCCAGCCCTCCATTTCTTTACTGTTGTCATCAGACTTTGGATTATAAATACACCACCATTTCACCAGTACTTTGTTGTTTGTCATTGTCTTGAGCACTGCATCACCTCTACACCTGCACGCTGCAAACCATTTTGCCACACGTGGTGTCAGAAAATGGAATGGATCATGCTACACTATCAGCGCTGCTGGAGGCGCTGAATGGCAGACTGGAGGTCGAGGAAAGACGGAGAGAGGAGAGGTACACGGCTCTAATTGAGAGGGTTGATACTGAGATTTTGCCCCATGCACACAAGGGACCCGTGATGACGGCCCCAAGGGCACGGACACAGAAAATTACAGCGGAGGATCGTAATTGGTCGATCTTGAGCAGCTGGCTACCACCGTGCCATTCTGGGCTAGCCAGCTAGGGTCCTGCCTGATCGGGGAAGCCCAGGCAGCCTACCAGGACATGCCAGATGATGAAGCCGCCCAGTACGACCTAGTGAAGCAAGCCATTCTCCACCGCCTGAACATCACAGAGAAAACCCACCGGGTACGATTCAGGGAGTACCAGCGGTAGCCAGAGACATGCCCCAGGGCGGTCGCACAACGATTATGTGACCACATGGTACACTGGCTAAACCCCGCTTGCAAGACAGGGCGACAGATGGGGGAAGCCACTGTCATCGAGCAGTTTTGCCATGTGGTCGGCGCCAAAACCCAGGTGTGGATACGGCACCATAATCCTGCCACCCTGGATGTGGCAGTGAAACTGGCGGAAGACTTCGAAGACTCCCTGATCTCAGACAAGACCGGCCTACTCAACGCTCCAGCCCAACGGAGCAGCTGAGCACCATCCCTCTCTCAGCTCCACCACTCTCAGTACCACCACCTCCCGGACCTGGATCGAGACCTCCAAGACCCTCGACCCCAATGGGCAACCTTACTTCCCTACCATGGTGGCCAAAGTTGGCTCCCAGCTGGGGTAGATTTGCTGCCCCTGCCCCGTTGCCATACTAGCAATGGGACAGATACTTAATCTCTGCTCCCTCTGTCCCTCCTGTCTGTTTTAGGTGCCAACAGCCCAGACACATTGCCTGGTTATGCCCATCGGCGATGGTGTGTGACATGGCACCAGAAGGGGGTAAGCAAAGGGGAAATGGTCGGGAGGGGCCTTGAATTATTGATGTGGTTTTAGGGGATGTGAAAACCCACACATTAGTGGACACAGGGTGTGAGCAGACCTTATTCGGACAGCTCTCTTGAGCGATGTGTCGTGGCAGCCACAAGGTCAGGTGGCTAACTCCTGTATCCATGGAGACACGGCCACATACCCCATACTAAAAGTATATTGACCGGTACGCCCGATCAAACATCACCTGGTAGTAGGGGTGGTGGAAAGGCTATCACACCCAGTAATTCGGGACTGGGACTGGCCAAACTATTAGTAAAATGAATGGCAGCCCCGTCGTCCATGTAAATATGGCAGAAAAAGAGAAAGGGGAATCAATTGGGGAGATTTTCCCCTTTATAAATGAAATGTTTTCCCCCACTTTTCGTCCAAGAAAAACAAAGAAAGTGAGATGGACTGACAAGTGGGAGGGAGCATCAATGAGATGAAGCAGGGGTCTGGTGGGAGAATGCTCGGGTGGTAACAAACGGCAATCAAAGGGAGTTGGTACACAGTGTGACCGAGAGGGCAAGGTTACTGGGTCTCAAGCACGGACCTAGTGTGGGGCCAAAGCAATGACCCCACACTGGTGCACGCTTGGGAACAGGTCTGGTCTATTGAAGGTAAGGATGTTGAAGGCGCTGGGGTGCTAGTATATCCACACTCATTATCAAGGGGCAATTATTATATAGGGTAACATATATTGGCTCGATTTTATTGGGTAGGGCTTCATAATGAAGTGTCAAAGTATGTAGCCACATGCCCAGACTGCCAGAGAGTAGAGCCGGGTCAAGTGCTCCCCGCCCCTTTGGTCCCACTGCCCATTATTTCCACTCCCTTTGAATGCATTTGCAATGGACATAGTGGGCCCTTTGCTACCTTCTGATTCCGGGTATACGCATATATTAGTGGTGGTAGATTATGCAACGCGATACCTGGAACAGTTCCATTGAGGTCCACTAGTGCAGCTGCAATAGCCAAGGAACTAGTGTAGATTATGTCTAGAGTAGGGATCCCCAAGGAGATACTGACTGATCATAGAACTAACTTTCTGTCTAATACGCTACAGCAAGTATATAACATAGTAAAAATAAGTCCCATCAGGACATCTGTTTATCATCCACAGACAGATAGTTTGGTGGAGCGATTTAATCAGATTTAATCATCCTTGATCTGTGGGTGGGAAGAGCACAAAGGCTTGTCCAAAAATGTAGTGTAGCATGTGCTCCTACTTAGATATCGCCAGGATAATCTCAAATCGACTCAGCACCGGCAACAGCAGCATTACAATACAAATGCATAAATTCAGACCTTTCGACCAGGAGACAAAGTAATGCTGCTTCTTCCCTCGTCGGAATCGAAACTGCGTGCTAAATGGCAGGGGCCATATGCAGTGAATCGGGCTATAGGAAAGGTAAATTATGAAATAAAAAATGTATCATGTCAATTTGTTAAAGCCCTGGCAGGCAAGGGAGGCCTTATTTATAGCCCCATGCGAAGTAGAGGATGTTTTAGGCCCATGTCTAGAGGCCTCTGGCACCAGAGACATTCCAATGGGGGGACAGTTACTTCCAGATCAGCAAAGAGAGCTGCGTAAGTTAATTGAGGAGTTCAATGATGTTTTTTCTGACTTGCCTGGTAGTATGCTATTATCACTTCCCCAGGTTTCACAGTGTGAGACAGACCTTGCTGGATCCCAGAAAATTGACGAGGTGGCGTTAGCAAAGAGATATGGGCGATGCTCGAACTTGGGGTAACTGAACCTTCCAGGACTGAGTGGTGCAGTCCAATTGTGATAGTCGCCAAAAAGGACGGCACCAACCGCTTCTGCATTGATTTCCTATTGCCAAGTTCGATGCCTTCCCCATGCCTCGGGTCGACGAGCTTCTCGACAGACTGGGAACGACTAGGTTCATCTCCACTTTGGACCTGACGAAGGATTACTGGCAGATGCCCTTAACCTGCAGCTCTAGAGAGAAAACTGCATTTTCAACTCCTGATAGTCTGTTCCACTTCACAACCATGCCATTTGGGCTACATCATGCTCCCACTGCCTTTCAGAGACTGATAGACCAGGTCTTACACCCACACGTGAGTATGCTGCAGCATATATTGACAATGTGGTTATTTACAGCTCCACCTGGCGAGAGCATTTGGCTAGAATTAAAACCCGATGGAGAGCCATTTTCTTTAAAGCCCTGGAAGTTCACCCATCATTTGCCCCAAAAGTGGCATAGCACCATCTGTACCATCTTGCACAATGTGTGCCTGGCTCATGGCGACCTCCTGCAGACAGAGCCCACTGAGGGGGAACACAACATGGCTCCTGTTCCCCTCATCTGCAGGAAAATGGAAATACAATCAGGGAAGCCCTGGCAGCAGAACTATCTGCTCCAGTTTTCATGCCCCAGCACTTGATGACACTTCTTTTTTTTTTTTTTTTTTTTAATAATTTAGTCGTTGCCAATTAGTTTTTATTATTTTCTCCCCAATTTGAAATGCCCAATTATTTTTTAGGCTCAGCTCACCGCTACCACCCCTGCGCTGACTCGGGAGGGGCAAAGATGAACACACACTGTCCTCTGAAGCGTGTGCCGTCAGCCGAACGCTTTTTTTCACACTGCAAACTCACCATGCAGCCACCCAAGAGCTACAGCGTCAGAGGACAACTCAGCTTTCGGGCAGCTTACAGGCAAGCCTGCAGGTGCCCAGCCAGACTACAGGGGTCACTGGTGCGTGGCGAGCCGAGGACACCCTGGCCGACCTAACCCTCCCTCCCCCGGACGACGCTCGGCCAATTGAGTGCTGCCCCCTGGGAGCTCCCGTCCACGGTCGGCTGTGGAATAGCCTGGACTCGAACCGGCGACGTCCAGGCTATAGAGCGCATCCTGCACTCTAGCGAGTGCTTTTACTGGATGCGCCACTCGGGAGCCCCCAACATGATTACTTTTAAGCTCTGTGAGCTCCCCTCTCCCCAAATCCCTACACCAATCCCTGTGTTCATTGTATATAGTTTTGTTAGCTGTTTTTAATCCCTGTGTTTATTTTTACTTGTAAATAGTTTTGTTAGTAGTTTAAAATTGACATGATTTAACATGATAGTTTAACTGATAGTTGTTTTTAATTGTTTTAAAATGAATTGAACAAACCAAAGCCTCCTGTTAATTATTGTATTTGTTTATTGGTATATATTTGTTATTTAAAGTTTTTCAATTAAACGCTCAAACAACGATACGAAGCGCTCGCTCCTCTCCTAGGCTGCCTTCTCTCTTCTCTCCTCCCTCTCTGCTCGTCTCTCCTCCATCTCTGACTCCTCTTGTTGAAAATTTTAAATAGTGTCTTCCTGCCTCTGCCCTCTCTTTCTTTTAGTTGTCTGCTGTGAAGCCACTGCTGCAGACGTGCCCGGTGATTCATCCTCGATGGATGAGGCAATCAGGACTGGAGGCCTAAGTACAGTACAGTGCTTGTACCCTTCGGGAACGCCCAATCAAAGGCCCCTTCGAAGGGAGCATTTTATGTTGACTACGGATTAGAACACCCCTTAACATGGCCGCCGCCCAGTTCCGCCCTTCGATCTTCACTTTGTAGGGTGCATTTTCATGAATCGGAACACAGCCCATGTTTGTGTTTTGAAAGTGTGTTTAACACTCTATTATTTCAGGACTGCAACCCATTGTTTATTGAACTCCATTTCTTTACTGTTGTCATCAGACTGGATTACAAATAAACCACCATTTCACCAATACTTTGTTGTTTGTCATTGTCTTTGAGCACTGCATCACCTCCACAGCTGTGCACTGAAAACCACTTTGCCACAGTCCTATTTTGCAAACTGCTCAGAAAAATTGTGTAACTGCTCCTTCTCAAATAATGTAACAATTACATTGAATTAAAAGAGGAAACAGCTTCAACTGTTATTTAAAAAAAAAAAATCAATTCTGGTGTTTCCAATATTGAGTTATCTGTTTTCTCAAAATCTGCCTTTCCCAGGATGTGAGCTGGGGAATCGTAGGTGCTGGCACTGAACAGCCTTCCTCAATCCATGTATCCATACTTTCTGCCTTTTTAAACATAGACTAGGTGGGGTTGAGTTGAAAGATCACATTACCACATTTTAATTTTAATGAAATGAAATAAGGAAGCTTGTTCAGACAAGCTCAAAACAGCTCTATGCCAGGTAAAGTAGATTTAGAGAACTCAATAGCAACAGAACCCAGTAGAACTCTGAATCATTGCAAACACCGTACATTAGTTAAGTAATACAGTAAGTATATTATTATAGAATATACAATAATAACAATCTAAATAAATACTGTGAGAAAGATGACTGATGGTTTGCTTTCTCAAAAATGCTACTTTGGTGTTACGACCATGATCAATCTGGTCACATTCATTCATCTGTTTATTTTCAGTCTTGTTATAATAATATAATTTGAGGCCTGGCTTTCAGGCTGATCATCTGTCTTGGATTTCCTGAACGCCGGTGCCCCGTGATTTTGGTACGGCTTCTTTCCCGGGACACAAACTGTCCTGGGTTTGAATCTACTGCAGGAGCTGCTTGAGAAGCTGCAATTCAAATGTAGAGGAATACAGACAGGCAGACAGACAACCCGACAGACAGACAAAGACACACAGACAGGCAGACAGGCAGGCAAGCAGAGAGACAGACACACAGACCGACAGACAGAGAGACAGCCAGACCGACCGACAGACAGACAGACAGACAGACAGACAGACAGACAGACAGACAGGCAGGCAGGCAGGCAGGCAGACAGACAGACAGGCAGGCAGGCAGAGAGACAGACTTACAGACCGACAGACAGAGAGACAGACAGACAGACAGACAGACAGACAGACAGACAGACAGACAGACACACAGGCCGACAGACAGAGCGACAGAGACAGATAACAACAACACAATGCAAGGGAACGTAGCTCAAGTTTAGCTGTCTCTCACAGAATTAAAACTAGATACCCTAGATATATAAGGGGTCATAAATGGAGATTAGATAAAGGAGCATTCAGAACAGAAAATAGGAGGCACTTTTTTACACAGAGAATTGTGAGGGTCTGGAACCAACTCCCCAGTAATGTTGTTGAAGCTGACACCCTGGGATCCTTCAAGAAGCTGCTTGATGAGATTCTGGGATCAATAAGCTACTAACAACCAAACGAGCAAGATGGGCTGAATGGTCTCCTCTCGTTTGTAAACTTTCTTATGTTCTTATGTTCTTATAATTTTTAAACCACTTTTGAACTATAAACATGGTCAGGCAGGCCATGTGGCACCACAGCCTAACCACATTTCAGTGACCAGGAAACCATGATGATGATGCATAGAGATTTTAACTTAATCCGTTTGCATTTTTTATTTTAGCAGTAGTGCTAAAATTAAAGTTAATCTCAATACAGTACTGTGGCAATGTGCCCCGCCCGTGTGCATTTGTGTGTTATATGTTGTATGTTGCGTGTGGTGTGTTAATGTTGGTGTATAGAGATGGCTGCACGGGATGTAAATGGGTGTGTGCAGCATGAGTTATTTAAGATGTAGAACTGTATTTAGGCACGAGGATGGCACATCACTTCAAGTGCATTTAAAGTATATAATATGAGAGCACGAGGTTGCACATAATTAATTCACATACTGGGATTCAAGTGAATAATTAATTAGTAATTGAATCCCAGCACAACAGTATATATAGATGCACGTTTTACTCACTCGGGGTTGTGTGTTCGGTGAGTGGAGAACGGGAGAGAGAGAAGGGGAAATAATAAATTAATAACGATTGCTATCGCGTGCTGGTAGGACCAGCACGATACTTGTTTGTTTATTTTTACTCACTGTTTTTGTGTGTCTGTCCGTCCACCGTTGGTTTAAGTGTTAGTCCGTTTTGTTTGTCTGTTTTATTTGGCCTCAAGTGTCGTGTCCTGTTTTCTGTTCTGTTTAAAACCTTTTTGTTTGTTTATTAAACGCACTGAGCGCAGCCATTGAAGCTCAGTTTCAACCCTAGTACTGTCTGTCTCTCTGTGATTCTTTCTGGTCTGAAGTCCTCCCTGCAGCTAGCCTGTCACAAGTACTCATTTATTTTTGGGATACTGTTTATCTAATGATTGACGGCTGGTTTTACGAACCCTGATTGGCACTAATCTTGGACTAATTTATCTACATTAACGTAGGTATCCAAAATTGTGAAAAGAGAAGTACGTGTTTAAAGTCAGGTATGAATCAGTGATATCACATTTAGTACTTTAATGACAAGTTTCTGAAAGCTGTCAAGAATCTTGTTGTACTTAACCCTGACAGATAGGGCCAGGCAATTTGCTCCATTTATCCTTTGAGTAAAATAAAACTGTTGATATTACAGAACAATCAAACAATTTTGAAGCACTCAAAATGTGTTTTGAATGGTACAGACCGGGTCTCGTGTCTGGGTCTGTTTTGAATGGTACAGACCGGGCCTCGTGTCTGGGTCTGTTTTGAATGGTACAGACCAGTCTCGTGTATGCGTCTGTTTTGAATGGTACAGACCGGGCCTCGTGTCTGGGTCTGTTTTGAATGGTACAGACCGGGCCTCGTGTCTGGTTCTGTTTTGAATGGTAGAGACCGGGTCTCGTGTCTGGGTCTGTTTTGAATGGTACAACAATTCTGTTCTTAATTAAAAAAGGTTTCTTTTGTTTAAAACTGTTTTTATTGTTATTAAAAAAATGAAGAAGAATATTGAAACAAGAAATAATTTCTTACCATGCTCCAAATAAACAATTAAAGCCAAGTAAGAAATAATTTATTGTTTTAAAACTGGCTTTGCATTTTTAAAAACAAATACAAAATTGAAAAATGTAGAATTGGCATTATTATTATCTTTCACATTAGAGATTTAGGTGCATTGATCATGTTCAGACATGCTCTTTCTCAAGTCAAATGCACCTTAGCAAAAGTTGAGAAAGGTTCTTGGTTTTATTCCATGAGCCATGACCCAGAACAATCGGGACTGGTAAGATATTCAGCATTTAGTAAACGGATAATATTTGTGGTACCACTGTACTTACAGTATGAGACAGCTCATGCATAAATCTAAAATTGGGACAATTATCCATTCAGCAATATATTTAATTAAAAGAACAGAATAACGATACAAACAAAAATTAGAAAGTATTTTTTAATTAAGTAATTCTTCACAAATTTAGCTATTTTGTTTAAGTTTTTGAAAACAAACCCCAATGCCTGTTTCAAACATGAGAAAAAACTTAAAACACTCTTTTGCAGCTGAGAAAGGTTTTGTGAATTTCAACCCAGGCTTTAAAAAAAAGCTTTGAATTGTCTCACCTCGAAATCTGCACCTGTTTTACACTCTGTTGTTAGTTTTCTCATTCTTTCATCTCATGGGAGACTGACGAAGGGCAGGCAGATTGTAATGGCTTGGCAGCTCCTTGAATTGAATGGATAAACAAGGGCTGGGTGCGAACCGCTTCCCATACGGTTCAAAGACGAACGCCTTACCATTCAACTAAAGAGCAAGCTCTGCAGTCGAGAGGGAAGTACGGGTCTTATTAACTCATGAGCCTCTAGGAGGAGATCCATATCAAGTTGTTGAGGGTACCCTTCTTTCTTTCTTCTTTCTCACAGGAATAGCCTCATGAGATGCAAAGCAACTTGTTTTTCATGAGAGTCCCAGGGGAATGCAAGCACTCATTCAGTCTTGCCATCAGTCATATCACCAGTACATGACACAACATAAAACACAGACTGAAACCCTGTATGGGATTTATTTAAACAAAGTCAAACTGTAGATAAGTAACTGTTTTTTAAAACCCTTCTTTTGTTGGTAGATTTTGGGCTGGGAATACAAAAGCATGCCTCCCTTTGGTACCATATGGTAGAGAAAGAACAGAATTCCCATTGTAAAAGTTCCACGTACACATCATAATAAATCACATGTGAGAGATCAACCAATCACAGTTACAGATTTGCCAAAATTCCAGTACATCATATCTTGTTTAAAAAAAAAAAAAGTTTAATAGCAGTTGAATTTTTGTTGTATGTAGGGTGTTTCGCACAATTTGAGCAGCTCAACTCAGCTTAGTCCTCTCTCCAAACTGCATGAGATGACATGTCTCATACAGTAAGAGACACCCTGCACACGTGTTATAACAAGAAATGAGGGAAGGGTTCATTCACATTGCCAGATACAGGCACTTCAGTTTCATAGACAGTGATAAAAACATATCTACTCAATCTATAATTTTGAACAACTTAAATTTTATGATTGTCATTGAAGTTTACAAAGCTTATTTTTGTATTTCTAAATTTGCCACTATTGAATGTTTTATAGGCATGGATGAAACAACTTACTATAAATCACATTTCGTTTTTGTAGAATCGAAGGAGTAGGAATGACTCAGTGAAAGGTTCTCACAATTCAAAAGACATCGCTGTGATGTCCCTACTGTTAACAAGGTGATACTTTTGAGTTGATTTAAATGTTTATTCAGATGGTCTTACATTTTAAAGATAAAGCTGTTGACTGTTGGGTCTAGTGTAAACATAAGCACTTCACGTTCACCTGGGTGTGTGTGTTGTGCTGGTCTGGTGGCTAAGGACAAGGACAGTGAGGATTTTAATGGCCCATGCACAATTCAACTTGTTTACCTTGCCAAAAATCTTCCATTCAAGCCCTGTGACTGAAACTGCAAATAAAATAAAAGCTTGTGAAGTTGTGAAGACCAGATGTTTGACTTGGGAGTGTGGAAGACCAAAACTTCACTGGTGGCAAGACACCTGAGACTGGAAGTAACAGACTGTAACCCAGAAAACAGTATTACAATACCGGGAGAGAGAAGCCTATTCTCTGACTGTTGCTGGGGATAGACATAAGCAGAAAAGCAGCATAAAGCAGGTTTTCATGATAGGTGGGTGTGATGGAGAAAAATTCAAAACAAACATTATTTATTTTGTTACTTCCTTGTTTTAGTAGTTCAGGACAACTCCCCAAAACACAGAAATCTAAAAATGGAATTAATTTATACTGATGATTAAGCAACATCACAGAATCAAATTCTATTCCTGTTGAAATTCAGCATCGTTTCCAAAGATTTTGTTTAAATGTGACAAAGGGCAGTAGTGTGGAGTAGTGGTTAGGGCTCAGGGCTCAGGGCTCTGGACCGGTGGGTTGTGGGTTCAATCCCAGGTGGGGGACACTGCTGCTGTACCCTTGAGCAAGGTACTTTACCTAGATTGCTCCAGTAAAAAAACAACTGTATAAATGGGTAATTATATGTAAAAAATAAGGTGTAAAAAATAATGTAATTGTATGTAAAAATAATGTGATATCTTGTAACAATTGTAAGTCGTCCTGGATAAGGGCGTCGGCTAAGAAATAAATAATAATAATAAAAAGAAAATCATTAGGTACATACAGTGTTTACATTGAATGCATTCTCTTTGTCTGAGCTGTGAAAAAACACTGACCATCAATCTGTGGCAAACACAGCATATGCAAACCCCATACAGCCTTGTGTGATGATGTATATTTGCCAGTCAATGTGGAAAAGACATGTCAACAAGTCAGACCAATTTTCCAATGAAATGTAAATTTTATATTGCTGCTGATGACAAAGCCAACAGGCATGCTTATTAAGGATTCAACTGCAGCCTAGTGAATGGGAAGCATGGTTTTAAAATGTGAATGTCTAATTGGATCAGTAATATATATATTGATGGCGGAAGTTACCTAATGAAGGTGCAATGCACTGCAGGAGGTAGGTTTTAAAATCGCCAACAACAGAATAAAAAAATACGTTGGACATGAGAGCTGTGAAAATATTATACAGTCAAGGAAATAATGGAGGTTAGTGAGACATTTTATAACAGCAATTATACAAAAATGTGAGATCTTTGTACATAATGTCCAGTTGCAGATTGGACTGCAGACTGCGGCTGGAACCAGCTGCAGCCCCAGTTTGATACTGGAGTGTGTTTGTTTTACAGATTGGTTTTTTAAAGATCTGATCATATTGAACCAAACCAAGCTGCCAAGAGAATTCCAATAAGGACAAGGAACTGGCAAGCCTAGCTAGTATACATCACTGTGGTATATTAATAGGTTATCTTTAATTTGAAAGCTATTTGTTTTCAACTTTAAATCTCTTATTGTTTCTCCTTTTAGAGTGAAATGGTGTAAATGTTCTCTTTGGAGCAAAGTGCAATGAAAAGGGCCTATGTGGGTGTGGTTGTAAAGCAAATAACAGCAGTGTGCTTATTTTGGTAATCCCTAAAAAGCATCCAGTAAAGGCTTGCTAAATGTTTTCACATCTTCTGCACTCTCTGTGTCTCTCTCACCATCCCCCACGCCTCCCATTGAAAGAGAACAGACCAGCAGGTTGTATAAAATAAAACCCTCTCAATCACCAAGCCTGCCCAGCCCGTCCCAATCTGCTCCTAGTCTCTGAAAGCAATTAACCCTTTCCTGCCCAGGCAGTGGCATTAACAAGGTGCTTTCATTTAAAAGGAGAACCAACAGCAAGGGAATGTTGTGGAAACATTCTTATTAGAGGAATAGATGGTATTGATCTCCAGATTGCAGACCTACAATGACTATTAGCAGATGGTCGGCTGGCTGCTTGATTGGAAAGCTTAAACCAGACCTGACAAGGCATCTAAGGAGTCATGACTTTGCAACATGACTATATGTATTGACGTCTCTCTGTATTCAGTTGTGAGAGTGTAAAAAACAGTGGTCGGCGATCAGTCTTTTACCAGTAGAATACATATATAATTGCCTTATATCCCATATACTCTCAATACCAATATAATGTCCTTGTCAATTTCCACCCTAACTGAATATACAGTATGTCAAATATTTTTGTAGTTACCATGCTGTTAATCAATCTGATTTTATATATCTAGTACTTAGTTACTTTGTGTTACTATTCAGAATTCATAGGAATGGAACAACTGTACAATCTGTATTGTTTCGAAAATCCATCAATTCTCCCGATAATATGCAAATACAACCAACAACATCTGTATGTCAGCGACATTCCTCCCCCACCACCCCTGTAAATACAAAATGAGAGCTAGCAGTAACATGAAAATAAGAGCTAGCAGTAACATGAAAATGAGAGCTAGCAGTAACATGAAAATGAGAGCTAGCAGTAACATGAAAATGAGAGCTAGCAGTAACATGAAAATGTAGATCCCCATGACCTATATCCAAGCCGTTCTTTAGATGGATGTAAAAATGTAACTGTGCCATAATGACATACAGTTTCCATATGCTCTCAGATTCTGATACACTCAATCGCTTGTGTAAATGAATACATTAAGTTTGAGCACGACTGATAAGCAGTTCTCTAGATATCTGTAAAATGTACCTGCGCAGCCTGATATTTGTATATTGTAACTTGTATTAAAGAATGCAGCAAGTTTAACATGGGGACAGACATAAGCAGAAAAGCAGCATAAATGCAAGTGTAACAGCCTCCACTTACCGCAGCTTCTGACACTCACATGTGTTTAAGAACGTACATTGGCTCTCAATAGTATTCACCCCCCTTGGACTTTTACACATTTTATTGTGTTACAACATGGAATCAAAATGGATTTAATTAGGAGTTTTTGCCACTGATCAACACAAAAAAGTCCATAATGTCAAAGTGAAAACTAAAATCTACAAATTGTTCTAAATTAATTACAAATATAAAACAGAAAATAAATTGATTGCATAAGTATTCACCACCTTTGCTATGACACACCTAAATAAGCTCTGGTGCAACGAATTGTCTTTAGAAGTCACATAATTAATTGAATGGAGTCCACCTGTGTGCAATTAAGGTGTTTCATATGATTTCAGGTTAAATACACCTGTCTCTGGGAGGTCCCACAGTTGGTTAGTACATTTCCAAACAAAAACTACATCATGAAGACAAAGGAACATTCAAAGCAAATCCGGAATAAGGTTCTTCAAAAGCACCAATCAGGGGTAGGATATAAGAACATTTCCAAGGCATTGAATATTCCCTTGAGCACAGTAAAATCCATTATTAAGAAATGGAGAGAATATGGCACAACTGTGAATCTGTCTAGAACAGGTCGTCCTCAAAAACTGAGTATCCGGACGAGAAGGGCACTAGTCAGGGAGGCCACCAAGAGGCCTATGGCAACTCTAAAGAAGTTACAGTGTTCCACGGCTGAGCTGGGAGACACTGTGCATACGGCAACAATAGCCCGGGTGCTTCACAAAACTGGCCTTTATGGGAGAGTGGCAAAAAGAAAGCCATTGTTGAAAAAAACTCACATCAAATCTTGGCTAGTTTGCCAGAAGGCATGTGGGAGACTCTGAGACCAAGTGGAAGAAGATTCTATGGTCTGATGAGACCAAAATAGAGTTTTTTGGGCTCAACGCTAAGCGCTATGTTTGGTGCAAGCCTAACACCGCACATCATCCTGAGAACACCATCCCTACCGTGAAGCATGGTGGTGGCAGCATCATGCTATGGGGATGCTTCTCTGCGTCAGGGCCTGGAAAGATAGAGGGCAAAATGTGAAGATAGAGGGCAAAATGGATGCAGCAAACTACAGAGAAATCCTGGAGGAAAACCTGCTGTAGTCTGCAAGAGACCTGGGACTTGGGAGAAGATTGATCTTCCAGCAGGACAATGACCCCAAACATATAGCCAAAGCCACACGAGTGGCTTAAAAACAAAAATGTCAATGTCCTGGAGTGGCCCAGTCAAAGCCCGGACCTCAATCCAATTGAGAATATGTAGAAAGAGTTGAAAATTGCTGTTCACCAAAGGTCCCCATCCAACTTGACAGAGCTTGAGCAATTTTGCAAAGACGAATGGGCAAAAATTGCAGTATCCAGATGTACAAAGCTGGTAGAGACTTATCCAAATAGACTCATGGCTGTAATTGCTGCCAAAGGTGCCTCTACCAAATATTGACTCAAGAGGGTGAATACTTATGCAATCAATTATTTTCTGTTTTGTATTTGCAATTAATTTAGAAGAATTTGTAGATTTTATTTTTCAATTTGACATTATGGACTTTAGTTGTGTTGATCAGTGGCAAAAACTCCTAATTAAATCAATTTTGATTCCATGTTGTAACACAATAAAATGTGGAAAAGCCCAAGGGGGGTGAATACTTTTGAGAGCCACTGTACTTAGCAAGTTTATCACAATTGGACAACACTGCCAGGGATATGCATCTCATGAGCAGGAATTTCTGACAATGGAATCCATATCTTTATTGAGACCTGTCATTTCTGTACAGTTCTAGATTAGGAAACTGACCAAGTCTTGAGTCGAGAGCAATAATCCTGACAAGACAGCAATATAGAACTGGAATGAACACACAGCAATTTTGTGGTTCTCTCTAACTCATGCCTTTGCGTAATAGAAATGTTCTTATCTGTTCAAAATAAATTAATCTCCTTAGGGGAAGGTGGTTGGAGCAGTATTGTGTGCATAAAAACATTTGTTTTGTTTGTTTTCTTCCTACAAAACATCAGGGTTTGTTTTTCCATTGAATATTCTAAACTGAAGACAGTACCTCTTAAATCATATTCATATATATATATTCATATATATATATATATATATATATATATATTATATTAATATATATATTATATTAATATATATATATATATATATATATATATATATATATATATATATGAATATATATAAAGTCTAGAAAATGCTGGATTGTAGGTGAACATTCTTAGAGTATAAAAGGGCATAGGATGAATGCTGTCATTACCAAGAAGTCAATATGGGAAAAGTAAAGAGCTATCTGAAAACCTTAGGCAGAAAGTTATTTATTGTCATAAAGCTGGAGAAGGATATAAGAAGATTTCCAAGCATTTGAGTATCCCAATTTCAACTATTGTTTCTATTATCAAGAAGTACAAGACTCATGGTACTGTCACAACACTCCCTCAGTCTAGAAGAAAAAAGGTTCTTTCACCAAGAACAAGCAGAATTGTGATGAAGGTTGATAACAATCAGAGATTGGCTGCCAAAGATATTCAAAGTGAATTGGCTGCAAGTGGGACTGGGGTTTCCATTTCAACCGTAGGTCGAGTATTGCATGGTGAAGGTCTCAATGGCCGCAGGCCAAGGAAAAAGCCACTCTTACGAAACCGAGTGATGAAATAAAAATCGAGCTATTTGGTCACGCTGATAGTCGCTATGTTTGGGGAAAGTCTGGTGAGGCGTACAAAGAAAAGAACACCATACCTACTGTCAAGCATGGAGGTGGTAATATCCTTCTATGGGGCTGTTTTTTCTCTAATGACACAGGACATTTAGTTCCAATACATGGTAAAATGGATTCCATAGCATACCAAAAGATATTGGCCAATCATCTGAAACCCTCCGCTACAAACTTGTTTTAAAGCTCAACGGGACTTTCCAACACACAACAATCCAAAGCACACATCAAAATCTACTTCAGAATGGTTAAAGAAAAAAATCAAGGTTCTGGAATGGCCTAGTCAAAGTACAGATCTAAATCCGATTGAGAATCTTTGGTATGAGTTGAAGAAGGCTGTGCACAAGAGAAGTCCTTGGAATTTGAATGAACTGGGACAATTTTACATTGAAGAATGGTCAAAAATTCTGCCAAAAGCTCACTGACAAATATCCTAATCGTTTAAAATAGGTTATTATTGCTAAAGGTGCCTCAACTAGTTATTAATTTCATTTTCCTTGTCAGGGTATGAATACATTTGAATTAGCATTTTTGGAGTTTTGCAAAAAAATTGCTGAAATAAACAATTGTAGACATCTATTTCTTGTAAATTGTTTTCCTCGTCCACCAAAGCAAAACTTTTGCTACAATTTTTTTTTCCTATAATTCTTTGTTTTTGAGTGATTTCTAGAAATTATACATTTCCATTGGGGTATGTAAACTTTTGACTACAACTTCCTGTGAATATCTGGATGCCTGGGTTCAAATCCTTCAAATGAAATGACAAGAAATCTTGGTAATCAACTGCAACAGTTTCATAATATATACAGTAGACCCTGATATTGATATAATACAGCCATCTGAAATGTCTCTATAATATATAGTAGACCCTGACATTAATGCAATACAGACATCTGTAATGTCTTTAGAATATATAATCGACTAATGTTGATGCAATTTCACATGGAAATTATGTCACATTAAAATAATCTATACTGGTTAAATATTTGTACTATATTATAAAACATACAGTACATAGTGTTCTATCTGCTTGTATTGTACAGCACCCTGTATCATCTTCTATCTCATGGAAGACTTTAGGCAAGTTGAGAGCTATTTATCTACTAAAAAACATGAAGTAGGTACTTCTTAGAAGAATACTGGTACGATTTGGAAGCAAGTTATCTATCTATCTATCTATTGTAGCAAGTATCACGTTTGTCTTATGAAACAGCAGTCTAGTTATTAAATACTTCTTGTTCATCCATAGTTTCAAAACACTCAATCAAAATTCTAAGGTAAAAGAGCCTTCAGTATTCTGAAGGCGGCATGTGCCGAAAGGTTTGTTTTCTTGAATTACTATCTTTTAAGTTTCACCTTTTTGTTTGAGTGTTTTGAAGTTTTGAATGCACAATTTACAGCAAGCTTTACCTTTTTTACCTTTATTTTCACATAACAAAACTATGCTAAGGGTTTTTATGTAGAACCACATGGGGCTGAATATAGTTAGACAGCTTTTTATTGCCTGCACACGACACGCATCATGGAATTTTCTAAGTCATATGTGGTTCAACCACAAATATAGAAACACCACCCAAGGGATTTTATCTATTTGAGCTGGAATGACTCTGTGCTAAAGCATGCCCTTTCACAGCACAACTGGCAAAGCGGTCCCCTAACATGACATATCGCACGTCTCCACTTTATCCTTGTCGCCAGGGGTGACAAGTTACAGAACTTAGACCAATTTAAATGAATGGTGTAGTATTCAGAGACACAAACATAAAAAGTAAACTTAACAAAAATTGAAGAGCACCTGCAACATGACAGAATTTTTTTTTATTATCAAATTAAGATTTTATTTAGACTCCCCTAAGGGCAATCACTATACATTGATCTTGTATTTTCAATCGCATACAGAATATGCAATGTACATATTTAAATATGACAATTTTAATGTAACATTTGGAGATGGGAAAGGCCAGCCTAACCCGAAAAAAGTTTCATGTTTCAACACACAAGCCATTAACTGAAGGAAACGTAGGGAGCTTGCGTCAAAATTTCAAGTGTTGTCACATTTTGTTGCTAGGATTTGAGGGTGCTAATATTACCATATTATAAGGAAGAGATGTCCAAAATTCTTGGCTAAAAGATCCATACATTTAACAGGGAATTCTTGAAGAGCCATACAAAAAATATATAATAAAACATTTTTAAGTTTACAAAAAAGCTGACACTGACAGAGTAATTTTCTGCTCACTGAACATGTTGCATATTTAAAACACATTATCAATATACTGCATTTTGACTGCACTTGTTTTTTCCTTAGACTACAAAATGTCTTTGCATGGGAATACTATAACAGAGCCATACTGTAAAGCAGCAGTCAATGTTTTTCCTCATATCGTCCTAGAATTTAACAGTAAACAACCGCTGCATAACCAGTGGTAATAAAAAGTGACCTTGTACTAAATTAGAAAAATGCTTGGAGAAGGCTTTATCAACGTTTTAACATACACTGACTAAAACAGCTATGCTATACTGTACGTGGGAGATCTAAACATTTGGGATTGGTTAAGTTCATAAAAAATTGTAGCTTTGACCAACAAAACTGAGTTGGTGCCTAGTGGTTTAATTTTTTTTTTTTTTTTTTTTAAACATATTTTAACAGGTTACAACATCCCTCCATCTCTGTTTGCAACCCAACAAAATGTTGACCGAAGACTTTGGCTCCCATGACTGCATGGTAAACCTGAATTCAGTCAAGTGGGGTGATTATGTTGAAACATTAACCATTTCCAAGCCAATGTTTGTTTTTCTCTCTCAGATGGCAACCTCCTTTACCTGTAAGTTCAAGTAGTAATTTGTGCTTAGGTTAGAAATGTCAAAAACTTACTTAACCCATGTAGAGCAACACAGCAAACTGCACAAATACTGGTGGTTTAGGCATTTTAAAGTAAATATTGGGAACCTTTTCTTTGAAAATGAGTATGTTTCCTTTGATTAGCTTCCACCTACATTTGAAATATTAGAAACAGTCTGACTTGGAACTAAGATTCTTTCAGAGATGAATACAGCTTTTACAAGCACTTAACCTTTAAAAAATTAGTTTAAAAATACTGCAGTTTTTTTGGCTTAATTGTGGATAAAGTCTCATATTTTACAGTGTAGTACTCTCTTTTTTAACAAAAGTGCAAAAAAGTGTCTTCATATTCTAAACAATGCTATAGGAAAACACGTTTATGGTGACAGTGTATACGATTCAAGAAAACACCCAGGTGTTTGTGTGTGTAATATATATATATATATATATATATATATATATATATATATATTGTTGTGAGTTGCAGTCATTAATGTGTTTTCTGTAAAGTACAGTTAATTACAATCCATTTTGGTTGTCTTTAGTTAAACACAGGTGTGTCATAGACACGGCAGTGAACTAGGTTGACTTCAGTCAGTATGAGAAGTACGTCCACATCACGTGCAAAAAGTAGATAATTGTCTGGCAAAAACTAAGCAATATTCGATTAAGTTCGATGAAAACGTATTTTAAATATAAACACCAGGAATATCCCGACATTGTCAGTGTTTTTTTTTTCTTCTGTGTTCCCTATGAAAGTAATCGAATACGACAAATCCCAAAATGTCGCAGGCTACATTTCCAGATAGCAGCGTCTGAAGGGCCAGCCCATTTCAAAATGCGATAAATAATGCACACTTTTTGGTTGACCGGTAGGGGAAAAAAAAAAAAGTAATCATAATCCAGCACTTCCAAATACGTGCACAAATCCTTCCACAAGGCAAAACACAGCTGGCCAATATCGCACATTATATTTATTTATATATATAATATTTAGAGGTTGACCAAGTAAACGTTTCCTCTGCTTTTGGTTTGGGGCGATATTGACAGAATGACTAAGGTGTTTACCTTAAGTCAACAGCCGCCTATAGTCAATAGGCGGTAGACAGACGACTCCAAAATTACCGTTTCTTTTTCTGCTTCTGAGATTTCCTGCGTTTCAGGATCATTTCGTAGAGTTTGTCCATTCCTTCAGGGAGCCCCTCTCCAATGATGGCGCAGGCTGGCTGTACGTGGTAGCTGGTGGAGGGGCAGAGCTCGTGAAGCGCCAGCTGCTTTTCAATGTCCGCCACGGGGAGCGACTTGGGCAAGTCCTGCTTGTTGGCGATCACCAACAACGGCGTGCCCTGGTTCTCCGTAAACTTGGTGACTTTGTGCAGCTCTGTTTTAGCCTCCTCCAGCCGGTCTACGTCGACCGAATCCACCACGTAGATAATTCCATCGGTACACCGGCTGTAGGACTTCCAAAGCGGCCGCAGTTTCTCCTGCCCCCCGACATCCCAAAAGTGGCAGCTGATGCCCTTGGCGGTGCCGTTGCTGAGTTTTATCTTCTCCGTGTTGAACCCTATGGTGGGCACAGTGTTGACAAACTCGTTGAATTTCAGCCGGTACAATACGGTGGTCTTGCCAGCAGAGTCCAAGCCCAACATGACGATGTGAAGCGACTGGAAGGCGGATATGTTGGAAAAACTGTTTCCCATTTTTCTTATTTTGGTGTTTAAGTGCTACAAACAATACTCAAGCTGGGAAAAAACAGCTTAGGGAAAATAAAATCAAGGAGACTCGTTTTCCATTTTTACGAGTCAGTTGTGTTTGGAAGGCAATTCATTAATTAGCTACATACACAGCTGGAGAAAGTCAAAATACAGCGTGTTTACAGCGTAATGTCCACCAACTTAACACTAAAGTGGTTTGTTTTTAAAGAAAATCAACGTAATTGTATTTTCTCGCAAGTAAATAAATCCAACATTCCACCTCGCTCAATTTTAATCCCACAGCTGCACGAGCGAGGCAGTTCCTCAAACAATCGTATTTCAAATCCAATGTACAATTCAATTCGTCAGAACGCTGTGCCAAAAAGAACCAGTCTCCAGCATCTGCTGTACTGAAGAATTCCGTTTGGTTTCTTGTTGCAGCTGGAAAAGGTTGTTCAATGATGTTTACTATTTTTTAACTTTGTATCTTGAAGCTACACTTTTACAATTCCCAGTCCGATGCTGTTTTCTGTGTCTCTGATATCTTACCTTAACAATAATACAAAACAATTGTGTGCACACGCAGACGGTTTAGTGTCCCCCCTGCTCCTCGTCTGTGAACAAAGTCCTTTTCTTTTAATCTCAATACTGGGTTGGTGTGGTTAGGAGCCTGTCCCTGTAAACAGTCCCTTTCCAGCAGAGCAGTTGTCTAATAGTAACCCAACTCTCTCAGCTTGCATAGAAGCAGTCTCTCGGAACGCTGCATACCCAAGCCCCGCCCCTTGCTCAAGGCGTTCGAGATTTAAAGTGATAATGGTGCTTTTTTTCAGACAATTCTCCCAAGACCTTCCCGAGGTAAAAAAACACAAAATAATTACAAGTAGGCAGGCGAATTTACCCACTTGACGAAGCAAACCACTTGAATGTCGTGCAATTATGTAAACAAAGCTTGGGGGAGGGCTAGAATAGGATGGATTATTTTCACCGTTTAAACGGCGAGTGCCAAGGGGTTAATAATAGCCCCCCCCCAAATCCAATTACTACTGTTTATCTGACTGTAGCGATAAGGTTTAGAGACAAGATAACCAATATGGTTAACATTAGCATCAGAATCAATCCCCCGGTAGCAGCATTTTCATGACAAATCGAACCTTTCCTGGAAATAATAGGTTTATCGTAGTTTTTCACATTTTGATCATGTAGGACCTGATGCATGGCGTGTGCATATGCTGATGAAGTAATCTATGTATTTCTCCTACCCAGACCAACTATTTTGACTAGTTTTGATTTAGGGGTCTATTCTGTGAAACGGTATTTTAGGTCTCGATAAATGATTAGTCACAACAAGACATAAGACTTACGCGCCATCTGCTGGTACAGACCTGTCTACATTTGGTGCTACCAATTTTAATGTTATTATACATTGCATTTTGGGTATGGTTACACACTGATAACATTTTAAAGAAACATGAACATGGGTAACATACAAAAAATATTTTGTTATGTTGATGAGGGTTAAAACTGAGAAGTGACTCTCAAGTTAGAGAGAGAGAGAGAGAGAGAGAGAGAGAGAGAGAGAGAGAGAGAGATAGAGAGAGAGGGAGGATGTTTTCTCTGCCTGGAGGTCAGACTTTGTTTCCCAGTGATTCGTTATCAGTGTTGAGCTGCTCTGTGTTTGTTTCTGTACCACACATTTCAGTGCACGAGGGGGGGGGGGGGGGGGGGGGGTGCTGTGCTAAAAGGTCATGTTCGCTTTCTGTGAATTAAACCTTCCCAGAACAGAAAAACAACATCCAGCAAGCAGGAATAGATGAGTTCCTTTGTTCAGATAGTCTGCTACTCCTTCTGTTTCCTACTATCCATGACAAGCTTCTCACTACCTCCCTCATTATTGACTGCTGAATTATTTGACCCCAGTTTTTCTCATTTTCTCCCTACAGCAGCTCAGGAGAAGTGAAGGTCAGTGCGAACTGCGTTCCCCAAGCCAATCACCTCTTTACACCCAGGCTCTCCACAGTGGATGTGAGCTACCAAACCCAGGACAATGGCCAGCACGCAGGTGTTCATTTTATTCCCATTAAAAGCAGGCATTTGAGTCCCCAATGCTACCTGTGCTGGACTGAAAAAGTTCAACACTGTCATTGATCTAACTCTCTCCAGGAGTCAGGAACCAAGCAGATTGGAAATCACAATGGTTCTGCATTTATGCATCTGTCCAATTACTAGCCGTGTCTAAAGTAAAATAAATAAATAAATATATTTATTTTACAATACGATCCATATAAATAACTTGGACAAACAAGTTTATGTTACTTCTGAACCAAATCTGAAAAGTCAAAGCTGTAGAGAGACTAACTTTAACTGTTGTTTATTTTTGATATAAACTTAATGCATGAACTTATTTTAAATTGATAAGACGGGGACTTTCTTGCTATGTCTGCAGACTATATGTGAGTGTGAAATTCTAGACTAAAAACATGCCAGTACTTTATTGTCTTGTATTTTGTAATACGTTATGTGTTTTACAATTTCTGTGATTTCATTACTTTGATCTTTGCATTCAGTTGGGGATGAGCTGACACTTTTAGCTACCTCAGCAGGAATGTTGTATGGGCAGAATACTGCTGGTTGGCAACAATTAAGTGATAAGTGAAAAATAAATCAAATCTATATCTACACACTGTGCAACCTTATCACTACTTTGTGTCTAGCACTGACATGTTTACTACCAACATCCATATGTTTAATATCACTTCTTGAATAAATGAGAATACATGGATTTCTTTATCAGGACTTCATCAGTAACCTGGCAAAATAATCATTAAAACAAAGAAGTGACAATTAATATAAAGGTCAATATATCTGTTACTCTGTACAACACACGTTAACCCTTTCATAGCTGGAAAAAATATATTTTTCATTGACAATTCTTTCAATTTTTTGCCATTGCTTTATATGGGGAAAAATGGCATCCTCATATGAGGTCATCATGCAGTTGCATCTGTCATATATCCCCATGTAAAGACTAGAAACGAGTTTCTACGCGGTCGCCATGCATGAAAGGTTAATAATTAAAAATAGAAGTAATCTGTAAACATGCATATCGTGTTGTTTGGTTTATATATTGAGTTACTTTATTTTCTGATTTTTTCAATACTGCGCTGTACCTTAATACTATTCATGCAACCCTACTAATCTTATTGTTTTCATTTACGGAAGTCATTTTGTCACACATTCTTATTTTTTCCATGTGTAATGAAACCAGCTTGTGTAATTGTAGTCCTTTTGAGGGCCCTACTCCTCCTTTGCACCCTGTTTTAATGTGAGAGCTGTCTTTAAACAGCATCAGTCTTCATCATGTTGTTTAGGGTTATGAGGTGTGATAACTGTTAAAACATGACACTGTTTAAAGATGGTGCTCACATTCAATCATTGATTCAAAGTGGAAAAATGTTCAAGTGGGCCTACGTAGGATTTGATCAAAATAGAACATACCCACTGAAGGTGAAACAACTTCCATAGTAAACATTTCAGGAAATTCCCATTTTACAGACCCTTGGTGTTTTTCTACTGATCACTTTTTACAGGAAAACCCTACAGAGCGGGTAATTCAACAGAGGCTGTATCCCACAAGTCCCTGTTTGCCTTTCCCTACTAAAGCTGTGATATTGATTAAAAGGATTTGTGGATTTGATCCTAAACTTTGGAATACCCTTCAAAGAGTTTTGAGAGAGTTTGGAATTCAAGACTAGACTTTAAACGTACTTCATTAGTTCAGCCTAGCTTATTCCTGGGTTCATGTTAAAACCTTGTGTACAGCCAGATGTATATTGAGGTGCTAAATACATCATGTAGAACTGTTTGTGTATTGCTTTTAGAAGCTTTGTTACAATGATTTGTTACATTCCATCTCATATATACTGTAGTAGTAAAATACACAACAATCCTGCTTTCATAACCCACATCTGTAAAAGCATTTTGTACCACTGTTCTTGTCAATGTAAATGCATGCATCCCAAATCTGTAAACTGGAGAGGATTCTTTAAAAAAATCTGTGATTTAGAAATTGACTAATTAATTTTAAATGGTAATTTACAAAAAGTCATTAACTTGTAAATAATAATAATAATAATAATAATAATAATAATAATACTGTATGAAATAAGTTAGCCCAGATCATGTTTATTTTGTGTTTAAAAACATTTTTCTTTACAAAGACCCTGGATTTGAACTAACTTATATTTGGCACTTATAGAACTTTATTTTTGAGTGTTCATTCCACTAAATCACTTGTGTAGCCCTGTGGCCAAGCGCTGTTGAGTGGCGTGTGAGGTGACGTCACGGACCAGGAAGTAACAGAAACAAAACAATGGATGGCGATGGTGAAACTGAACGCAACGGCGCTCAGCATTTTATTAAATAATAAAATAAACAAAAGATTTAAACAAACAACAAACAAAAAGACTCGTTGGCCAAACAAATAAACAAATAAGTATTGTACTGGTGTAAACCAGCATGCTTAGCAGTTGTTTTTAATCGTTGTTTTAAACTCTCCTTGCTCGCTCTCCCATGATGTGGAGCAACAGGCAGCCCCAGGCGTTGCGGAGCAACAGGCAGCCCCAGGCGATGCGGAGCAACAGGCATCCTTGGACGGTGCGAGGCAGGCATCCTTGGGCGGTGCGAGGCAGGCATCCTTGGGCGGTGTAAGGCAGGCATCCTTGGGCGGAGCGAGGCAGGCATCCTTGGGCGGAGCGAGGCAGGCATCCTTGGGCGGAGCGAGACAGGCATCCTTGGGCGGAGCGAGACAGGCATCCTTGGGTGGAGCGAGGCAGGGCAGAAGCAGTCCTTTCCATGGCGGTGGAGGTGGAACCAGCAGGTATTCACTCTCTGCTGGTGGAGGTGGGAGGGGCAAGCTGTCCTCCCACAGCGCTTGAAACGGAGCCAGCAGGTATTCACCCTCTGCTGGTGGAGGTGGGAGGGGCAAGCAGTCCTCCCACGGCGGCTGAGGCGGAACCAGCAGACATTCACCCTCTGCTGGTGGAGCTGGGAGCGGCAAGCTGTTCTCCCACGGTGGTGGAGACAGAACCAGCAGGTATTCACCCTCTGCTGGTGGAGGTGGGAGCGGTAAGCTGTCCTCCCACGGCGCTTGAAACGGAGCCAGCAGATATTCACCCTCTGCTGGTGGAGGTGGGAGGGGCAAGCTGTTCTCCCACGGTGGTGGAGACGGAACCAGCAGGTATTCACCCTCTGCTGGTGGAGGTGGCAGAGGCAGAGGCAGCTCCTGCTGCTCTGCTCCTGGCGGTGGAGGTGGCGGAGGCAGAGGCAGCTCCCGCTGCTCTGCTTCTGCTGGTGGAAGCGGTGGAAGTGGTGGAGGCAGAGACAGCAGGTATTCTTCCTCTGCTGCTGGAGGCCTAGGTTCTGGACATATGGGCTCGCCCCTTCTGGGTGCCGGATGCACGGTCTCCCCCCTTCTGGGCGCCGGATGCACGGGCTCCCCCCTTCTGGGCGCCGGATGCACGGGCTCCCCCCTTCTGGGTGCTGGATGCTCTTCGTATTGCGTGGGGCATATGGCCAACGTGTGCCCATATGCCCCACAGCCAGGGCATAACTCCGCCACAAGGTTTGTAACATAAACCCCCCAGCCGTCATCCCCGACCTCCTCCGGCTGTTGCTGCGGTTGCTGTTGCTGCTGCAGCTTACCTCTCCCCCTTCTCTTCCTTCTCCTTCTCCCTGCCTTCCTCTCCTGGGCCGGTTCCTCCTCCTCGTCCTGGAAGGGGCAGATCGCTACCGTGTGCCCGTACACCCCGCAAGCAAGGCACCAGCCTTGGTCCTCCAGACCACCGAGGAGGTCCTCCAGTTCCCCGCAGCTGTTTCTCCAGCTCCAGCCTTCCATCATTATTATTATTTTTTATTTCTTTATATATATTTTTTCAAACACAAAAAACACTTTTTGAAAAAAACAACAAAAAAAACGCCCTTTGCTGTTCCTGGTCCGGCTCCTGGAGGCATTGTTTGTCCCACGCAGGACACCATATGTGGCCGAGCGCTGTTGAGTGGCGTGTGAGGTGACGTCATGGACCAGGAAGTAACAGAAACAAAACAATGGATGGCAATGGTGGAACTGAACGCAACGGCGCTCAGCGTTTTATTAAATAATAAAATAAACAAAAGATTTAAACAAACAACAAAAAAGGCACGTTGGCCAAACAAATAAACAAATAAGTATCGTGCTGGTGTAAACCAGCATGCTTAGCAGTTGTTTTTAATCGCTGCTGCTGTAATATAAAACATAAATCATAATATAAATAAATAACAAACAAAGGGGTGGGACACTCTGCCACAAGCCCATTAAAGATGAACAAAAGAAAAGTCTTACAAGTGTTGTCATTAATCCATTGACCACAGTCCCTGCCACTGAAACAGATATCCATCAGATTGCTGTTTTAAACAAGATAAACATTTAATTACAGCACCATTGAATTGCTTGACGAAGCTGTGTCTGACAAGGATGTCAGGAAAATGCATCCCTTTTGCCATCATAAGAAAGAGAATAAGAAAGGGCAATGAATAGTTTAATACAAATTGGATGAGTGGCTTTTAAGACCTAGATGTCATTAGCTAAGCAAATGAGGTGTTACTATTGTAGTGCACGGACTCTGAGCATTCTATAAATATGCTCCATTCACTTGTTTATTCTTTATTATATGATTGCAAGGAATTGCACTAGTAAGTATTTGGTTATTTATTGTATGTATTGTAACTTACATTAGGGTGAGGCATACCTTGTGGTTATGGTGACACCTGCTGTCCTGAAATAAGCAGTCTAGTTTGTGCTTGTTTTCTTGTATGCAGTCTATGAATTCCAGTTTTATATAAAAGTTATTCTTTCATGATTTTTCTCTGTGGTGTTGTCTTGGTACTGTGCCCACCTGGTGGTCATTTTGGGAATTGCACGCATACCTTTATAGGTTAGGCCTTTGCCAATAACAGGGGGTGGTGGCAGCAGTTTTTCTACCAATTTAGTTTACAATAATAAAGTGCCTTGGTCATTACCCAAACTAACAGTGACTCACCTAGATAAGGGGTTTATTACAGTAGTATGGTAAAATGTATTAAAATGAGTGATTTACAGGATGTGGAATAACTTGTGTTCTCATGATTCATGTACAAGTGTGTGACTGTGGCAGGGCTGAGGCCAGGCACATATACATTTCTGTATGTTATTTGCCATGTGAGAGTGTGTCTGGACTGGTTAGACTTGATTGGAAGGTGAACTTGAAAAACATGTGAGGAACGTGGTCAAGCTAGTGTGGCAATTGAGTATCCAATCTAGCTTGACCAGCTGTACTGTATAGGAGTTGCTGAGACCCAGCTCTGAGGTTCAGTGTAAGGCACCTGTACTGTATAGGAGTTGTGTTTCATTTTACTATTTTATTTGTAAATAATAAGTGTGCAGAAAAAGCTCTCAACTGAAATCTCCTGTCCCTTGCATCTGCTATTCTAGCCACCCAACCCTTATGAAGTGACACAGAGGTGGACAGATTTACACCTCCATATATCCTGACAATCTGAAATAATGTTAATACCAAGTTTTACCACAATTTATTAAGTGTTTTTCCAGAATACAGATATATGCAAAAATGTGAATCATATATTCCCAGGATCTGATATTCTCAATTCATGGAAAAAAAGGTTAATGCCAAGTGTCCTTGCAATTGGATAAGTGGTTTTCCATATATATGAGACACACTCCCCTATATATTATTATTATTATTATTATTATTATTATTATTATTATTATTATTATTATTATTATTATTATTTATTTCTTAGCAGACGCCCTTATCCAGGGCGACTGACCATCGTAAGCAAATGCATTTCAAGTGTTACAATACAAGTTACAATATATACCCATCGCCAGGGATTTCATCCTCTGCTGGGGATAATAATACATGTAAGGTTGTTAAACCTGAGATGTCATTTGAAAATCGAAACCACTGAATTCATTATCAGCTAGGAACCTAGCCAGGTGAAAGGCTTGTGCACTGATGTGCAGCCAGTAATATACTGCTCTTCTTAATTCACATTAATGACTTACATTCTGGTAGAGTAAGCAAACTTGTTAAATTTGCAGACAACACAAAAATAGGAGGTGACAAACACTGTTGCAGCAGCAAAGGTCATTCAAAATGATCTAGACAGCATTCAGAACTGGGCAGACACATGGCAAATGACATTCAGTATAGAAAAGTGTAAGGTACTGCACACAGGCAATAAAAATTTACATTAAAGGAGCTCCCGAGTGGCACATCCAGTAAAAGCACACACATAGAGTGCAGGATGCGTCCTACAGTCTGGACGTCGCTGGTTCGAGTCCAGGCTATTACTTTGCCGACCGAGTATGGGAACTCCCAGGGGGCGGCGCACAATTGGCCGAGTGCCACCTGGGAGGAGGGAGGGTTAGGTCAGCCTGGGTGTCCTCAGCTCACCGTGCACCAGCAACCCCTGTGGTCTGGCCGGGCGCGTGCGAGCTTGCCTGTAAGCTGCCCGAGAGCTGCGTTGTCCTCTGACGCTGTAGCTCTGGTAGCTGCATGGTGTGTCTGCAGTGTGTAAAAAAGGGGGCGGCTAATGGCACACACTTTGGAGGACAGCGTGTGTTCGTCTTCTCCCCTCCCTAGTCAGCGTAGGGGTGGTAGCGGTGAGCTGAGCTAAAATAATAATAGGACACTACTAAATTGGGGAGAAAATAACAAAAAAAAAAAAATGAACTGGCGACTACTAAATTTTAAAAAAAAGTACATTATAAATAGCATATGGCAGATACTGAAAACCTATGAAAAAGATCTAGGAGTTTATGTTGACTCAGAAATGCCTTCATCTAGACAATGTGGGGAAACTATAAAAAAAGGTCAACAAAATGCTTGGATGTATTGTGAAAAGTGTTGACTTTGAATCAAGGGAAGTATGTTAAAACTGTACATTAGCAAGACCTCATTTAGAATATTGTGTTCAGTTCTGGTCACCTCGCTACAAAAAGGATATTGCTGCTCTAGAAAGAGCACAAAGAAGAGTGACCAGAATTATCTCAGGTTTAAAAGGCATGTCATATGTAGACAGGCTAAAAATGTAATTTATTCAGTCTTGAACAAGGAAGACTATGTAAGGCTGCTCTTTAGTAGTCATAGTAGTTTGTTTTCTTTATTATTATTTCCATGTTTATTTATTTAATCACGCTTTCTTTTGAGCACTTATATGTATGTTTTATTCATTTTATTATATAAAGGACACGTTTATCATTTTATTCACGTTTGCTTTGTTGATTTGATTTTGCAATATTCACGTGTAGCATTTCGAGTAGTTGTACCTTTTGTCACTTTTAATCAACCCCCTCTTTAAAAGATTGTTGTCACTATAAACTGTGAAAGAGACTGCATGGTACAAATAGGATAAAATCTGTGAAAGAGACTGCATGGTACAAATAGGATAAAATCAACGTGACTTGATTAACTATTTCCACAGATTTTCCGGTGTTTTCCGGTGTTTATTGGCTATCCACCGATTTCATTTTTTTTGTATCGGTGGTGTTTTATCGGGTTTTATAGGTTAAAACCAAAAATCAGAAGCCCTAATTATATCCTATAACTGGTGTTTTTCTAAGTTGTAGCTACTCACCAACACAGGCACAGTCAGAGCTTTGTCATGTGGTTCCAGCTGAAACCGAATTTCAATCCATCCTTTGAAAGGAATTGACGTACCATTAACAACTCTGAGGCCAAGTCCATTTTTAGTACAAAATCGATCGTTTGATATGATATCAAAATCGTTCGATATCGATAATAAATTCCATATCGCGATGTCGTGGGATAAAAAAATCAGGTACGTTCGCAGAGACATAAATACTGCTAAAAATACAAACACAGTATAATCAAGTTTATTTTATATTAAGATACAACAAACCCTCTACATAGCAATCATTGTCAGTCTCGTAGGCAAACACCACACATACATTATTATGTAATCATGTTATTCCATTGATTGGCGTTTTTTTTTTTTCTAAGAATCTGATTAATAAATGTATTTCACATATTCAATAGCTATAAATCAAGAAAAACAACAAATCCACAACCTGTACCATATCTTGTATGCTCTACTCCTGTTTCTTCACCTGTTTCCTCTCACCAGCCAAACGATATGCTGTTTTCAAAAAGTGCACGCATCAACTAATTCAGAAACAGGACCGTCTTTTTTAAAAGGATACACACCTAAAAACGTAACACATAAAAACATAATAAACGGGAACATCGGCTTTAATATTTTGATATATGAATATATCATTTTTTTTTTCTTCCATTCAGAACATGCTCACAAAGTACTAAACGCTATTTTCATGCTGCATTTAAGCACTTATTTTGAGATATGCGATTCTTCCAGTGGCATTACAATTTAAAGCTTACTTTGGGTGTTCTTCAGTATGCTGAGGAAGGGACACTTTAGTATGGTCAGTCACTCTTGGTCCCGTAAGAATGACCTCCCCTCGTTTCCTGACCTGACTGATGATTGAGTATTTTGTTTCTCACAACACCATGCTAAATAATGTCTTGCTTCGGGCACCTACTCAGATCTTAAGCTTTTTCTCCATCTCATTGCTCACTACAACATTCAACCTTTCAAACAAAACCTCATCTGAAACATTATTATTCTGCAAATATGGCTGCATTACAATGCGCACACTGTCATTTAGCAGCTTGGGAAGTACTGACTGAAGAAATGTACTTTGCACCAAAATAGGGTCATATTTCAGGCCTGTATCAGATTCCTGAGATGCGAAAAGCATCTTTTGCCTTAAATCTAGAGTTCGAACTAAAAAATCTTGAAAAGCTCCTGATACAGTTCTCTTACATTTTTTTCTTGATAGTAAGATCTAAGGATCCTCCTGAGTTTAGGTAGGGACACGTCATCCTTTCCTTCTAAATAACTCCTAAGACTGAGCCCAGGGTTGATGGCTTTAATCACTGCATCCACTACTTCTTGCTCACTATAACCCTTTCTGAGTCCACTTTCAATCTGATGAGCCAAACTTGTAAAATTGAATCTCTCCCTCTGATAAGGATTGCCAGTTTGACCTGAGATTTTAAAATCTTTCTAGCAGACTGAACTAATTTTCCTTTTTCAGGCCTCATTTCATTTTTTTAGTTCCTCCATTTACTTTTTAAACTGTATTTCCATTAATTCTATTTTCTTTGCTCGTGCTCTGTTGTCTCACTTGTCGTACTACAGTGCAGTCTGTTTATAAGAATCACTGATATAAGAATCAACCGCATATAGTGATCAAAACCACTGGGACAAAATCATTCCTATACCAACCATTATAAAATAATCTGCTTGTAAGAATGAAAATCTGCTTATAAGAATCATTTTGGGGCAAACTGACTACATGTAATACGATACTTGATCAAGTGCAATGACATGTACAGTCAATAAAAGCTGTTTTTGAATTAGTGGGGCTTGCGAAGCAAGAGTCCCCACTTTAAATCTTCAACATACTTTTTTGGTCCATCTTCATTCACTTTAATGGGACTTTTATCAACATTCTAAAGCTCCCCATTGTTTAAAAACTCCCAGACTTCTAACATTCTGTTTACTGTAAACCATGTAACTTTTGACACAAATCAGCTACTTTGACCACTTTCCCAACAAGTAAGACAAAAAGTTAGAGCATATATAATCTTCCTCTACTTCTCTGCTATTCAAATCTGAAATCAGAACATAAATAACTTTTACCAATCAAGAGGTACAGCTGTTTTAGTAACCGCACCAACTACGTTTTCTGTGAACTTTTAGAAATAACTGCCGTTTTGACCACTTTCCCAACAAGTTAGACAAATACTTAGAACAAATGAAATCTTCCTCTACTTCTCAGCTATTCAAATATGAAATCAAAACAGGAATGGCGTCTACCAATCAAGAGGTTTAGTAACCATTTTAGTAACCGCATCAACTTCTTTCAGTAGGCTACCTCCCACTGTTGAATTAACTGTCATAGAAATTTCAAATTATAGCACATTCTAAGCATGAGACAATTAGTAAACAATGTGACTTTTGACACAAATCAGCTACTTTGACCACTTTCCGAATAAAGCAAGCCCCTCAACTTTACTTGTAAAGTTACCATCTAGTTTGAATTTGATCACATCTCACGTGATTGGGCACGTACGCAGCGTGGACAGTGCAATGATGCAGCAAACACTGCATTGTTTGTAATCAAACGTGCCTGCGCCACTGCATTGTGCAGGTATATTTTCTGTGTTCTGTTGGTGAAAATGTATTTTCAGTACAGAGGTGTTATTGTGTGATATGCATGTAGATGGCGTAGCTCTGCGTGGCGCGATAAGGAGGAGGAGGAGGAGGAAGAGGAGGGGAGGGGATTGCAGAGCTTTGCATCTCCGTTTAATGAAAAACTGCGAGATTTGCATCGCAACAGAAAATATGTAAGTTATAGATGTTTAAATGCAGTGGTAGTCCTGACAGTAAAATACTGTACTGTAATGTCATTTTAATTCAAAGGCCATTACATGTAACACCGCACGGCAGCTAAACTAGGCACCCTCATGAGACGATCGCTTCTCAAGTATACTGTAGTAAAATAGGATTCTGCAGCCTTGAGTAAACATAAGTGATAACCGTGATTATATAAGAAGCTGCTTACCCACGAGGGCTTGTTTTGATGTATTGTCCTCAGTGATTGAACACTGTATACTGTATTTAAACTGCTGATGGCACGCTTTTGCTAATTGTAATGCAGAGTGGCCGAGAACAGTGTAAATGATCAGGCTGGAGTCTTGATTTACAGTTTTAAACTGGTGTTGGTTTTATTTTTCTTACACTGCGGTGGCGAAACAACCTCTAATAAAACAAACAAAATAACTTTAGCTGGAGCACTAACTAACAGTACTTTGTGTGGAACAAACACTAGATCTCTTACTTGAGTTTTGGTTTCTTTTTGTTACTGCTTCCTTATGCCTCTATACCCCTGTCACAAGGCTGGCTGAGTGGTGACACGTCAGACCTGGAAGAAACACACAGACAGACGGTGGTGATGAGTAATGCTGAGTGCAATGGTGGCACTCAGCGTTTATTAAACGAAATAAAAGGGTTTTAAACACAAAACAGGACACGGCACTGGAGTCAAAATAAACAGGTAAACAAAACGAACTAACACACAAAACAAGCGGACGAACATTTAAACAAGTACTGTGCTGGCACTTCCAGCACGCTGTAGCAATTGTTTATCTTTTTAGTTCTTCTCCTTCTCCTTCTCCTTCTCCTTCTCCTTTTTCTTCTCCTTCTCCTTCTCCTTCTCCTTCTCCTTCTCCTTCTCCTCCCTCTCCCGTTCTCCACTCACAAACACCCAACCCCCAGTGAGTGAAAACATGCTGCTTTTATGCAGTTGTACCGAGAGTCGATTGCTAGTCAATCATTCAATTGGAATCTCGGTACAACTGCACGTGAATTAATTAAGTGTACTCCCGTGACCACACATTACATTTTAACCAGCACGTGAAGTGATCTGTGCCATCCTCGTGCCTAAATACAAGTCTACATTTTTAAATACACGTGAAACACAGACCCATTTATATCCCGTGTACCAATCTCTATATACCAACATTAACACATGCAACATACAACACAGAAATGCACACAGGGGTGGAGCACATTGCCACAACCCCCCATCACAAAGCTATCGGCTAAGCCATTTCTATCTAGGTGTCATTAACAAGCAGTTAACCAATTGACTATTATCCGTAATTCGTTAAGGAAAGCAGCTGTTGATTTTTCGTGGGCGTGCATACGTGCGGGAACTCGTGACATCAAGTGGTCAACCCATTACACTGCAGCCAGGGAACATACTCTTATTCACATACCAAGTTGGATTCTACACCACAGTAATCATATCGGCCCGCTTTTAAGAATCATCCGCTTATAAGAATCAAAACACCCGGGGCGGATGTGATTCTTAGAAACGGACTGCACTGTACTACTTCAGTTCTTAAGAAGCTGCTTGATGAGATTCTGGGATCAGTAAGCTACTGGGCTGAATGGCCTCCTCTTGTTTGTAAACTTTCTTATGTTCGTATGTACTTATTGTGGCTCACATAACTGGTTAATTTCATTTTTTAATTCCAGTAGTACAGACATCCCCTGATCCTCTAGATCACCTTCAACGATTTTCATGTTATCTGTAATATGTTTGATCAGTGCTGAGTGACCTTTGTCTTTAATATCTGTTTCAGCAGTTCCGGCAATGTTCAGAAAAACACAAACTGCTCTTAATTTATCTTGTGTTAACGTGTAAAGAAGGCTTCCAATTTCAATATTAAGGTTGTCTATCTCAGAATCTCCCATTGCAGCTTCTTTCACGCTCACACACACATCAGCGTTCTATTTTATTTTATTTCAACATAAAGGCTGGTTCACACTGGGCATATGATTCTGCCAGATGCAACGAACGGACGCAGGCTGTAGTTGACACTGAGCGATCCTCTCCCATGTTAATTCATTCTGATTGTTTTAAAAAAAGACGTCTCTTCTGGAGGTTCGGGGAGGCATGCACACAGCCGCATTTAACTTATACACTGTATAACCGCAGCGCCTCTTTTTTTTGATCCAAAAAAATAAAAAAATAATTATTGTGTGATTGACAGCATATGCCACAATTCAGTTTCATGGTAAAATAATTGACATTCGCTCAGACTTTGTTGAGCTGACCCGCTCAATTTAACCATCCCGCTATCAGTAAACACTGTACGGAGGCTGCTGAGACATGGTTTAAAATTCCTGAGTTGTTAGTTTTCATTCGGATTATTTATCTGTTTATTTATGGTATCGTACATGCTTATAATTATTAGTTATTTAGACATTTTCCGCTACATCTATACAAGTATAATTTATTCCAAATAATAAATGGTAAATTGTATTTTACTTGTAAAATTCTAAAGGAAAGAGAAAGACGTGTGATTGGTTGAACGCGAGTGATGTCACCAACGCCGAGAAGCTGAAATCTACCAACGCGTCCTCAGTGTCTACGATTTGAACGTATGGTGGTGCGTTTGTAGCGTCCGTCTGAATTGTATGCCCAGTGTGAACCAGCCATAAACCTCTGTTTACATCTGTTCATCAGTTGCTGCTTGCTTTCATCATATAATTACTGTACACACAGAGATCGTTGTCATTGACTTACGGTTCTGTATTTCAAAGCGGGAGTTTTGTCTTTAACAGATTCATCTTGTGGAGAGGCTTTTTGTTCCAGACTTATTTTTCTTTCCTCTTATTTGACTTGTATGGAGCACATCTCTCCTGGCAGGGCTCGCCAAATGTTACATACATTAATTTGCAGATAGTTGTTGTTTCCTTTTGTCAGTATTTTTATTTTGCTGTGACATGCGGCTATGAACCTCAAAACATAATGAGAATGAAATATGAATCCTAAATTTCTGGCCTCTGATTTTGGGTTTGAATTTAATTATTCAACTCCCAGGCAAATTCCAGTTGTTGTGAACCCAAAATCAAAACTTCTGTGTTATCTGAGTTTAACTGCAAAAAAGTTTGAAACATCAGATTTTTACATCATTCAGACACTCAATTAAATCAGAGACTGCAGAGGTATCCCCAGGTTTCACAGAAATATAAAGCTGTGTGTCATCAGCATAGCTGTGAAAATGTACACAAATGTATGCTTACGAAATATCTTCCCCATCGGTAGCAGGTATAAAGAAAATGATGAGACCAAGAATGCCACAGGTAAGTGTAGATAATCCTGATGCTGTTTCTCCCAAGGAAATAAAATTCTGTCTATTAATAAGATATGACTTAAACCAGTTTAGTACAATTCCAGACAATCCTACCCAGTTTTAAAGGTAATCCTTTAAAATGGTATGATCAACAGTATCAAATGCTGCACTTAAGTCTAATAAAACTAGAATGGAAATATACCCAGAGTCTGCATTTACCAATAGTCTCTGTACTATGAGCAGGTCGAAAACCTGATTGGAACTTTTCAAGAACTTTATTGTTCTCAAGAAACATATTAAGTTGATTGGCTACGACCTTCTCCAAGATCTTAGCTTTAAAAGGTAAATTGGAGATAGGTCTAAAATTGCTAAAAACTGTAGGATCTAAATTAGATTTTTTGAGTAACGGCTTAACCACAGCAGTTTTAAAAGCAGTTAGTACTGTTCCAGTTGACAAAGATCTTTTAATTTTTACAACAAAGTCACATAGCTCACTAAAATGCCTTTGAGGATTTTCATTGGAATTGGATCTAAAAAACAAGTGGAAGAGTTAATCTGCATCACTGACTTATTTAGAGCTTGTATTGTAATGAGAATAAAAATATGATCCCTAATATTAGTAATTTTACTTTCAAAATAATTCAGAAATGCCTCACAGTTAGCTGGTGTAGCTTTGATATGTGGGGGTGCAATCAAGGATGGGTTAACTAATTTATCAATAGTGGAAAAGAGGACCCTGGGATTATCACTGTTTGCATAATACGTTTTGAAAAATGAGAGCATCGGGCTTCTCTCAAAGCATTATTGTACCCCAGCCTATGCTGTTTCCAGATATCAGAATGAATATACCATTTTGTAGTCCTCCTTCTGCGTTCTAGTTTACGACCTTCCCTTTTGTTTTGGCGCGTGTCAGTAGTTACCCAAGGTTAGAAGAAATGTTATGAGTTCGAACCAGGGCCACTGCATCATAAGTATTTGATAAGACAATTCTAACTATCAACTAACCTATCAAGTGCAGCAGTGAGTGGTGATAGCCTCAGTATATCAGAGAGCCTGGATGCAGCTGATTAATTTATTTTGAGAGTTTTAATGTAAATCACTGCACTCTTAGTCTGTAAAGACAACTTAATCTCCATATGAATAGCCAAATGATCAGCTATAGTAGGATCTAATGTTGACAATTTCTGTACTTCTAAGCCATGAGAAATGACTAAATCTAACATATGGCCATTTGTGCATAGGCCCTATAACATGCTGAGTGTAATCAAGAGAAACTAAAAGCCTTAGAAATTTCACAGATTTAGGATCAGGTTCAAAATCAACATGTCTATTAAAATCTCCAAGTAAAAGGACCCTACTGTCTTTAGCAGAAAGCAATGACAGGAAATTGTAACATTCTGTCAGAAAAGATGAATTAAATTTAGTCGTACGGTATATGACTACAATAAAAACAAGTGATTATTTTCATTATTTTCTTGTTTAATATTGTGATGTGTGAGAAATAGTGGGAAGTGCGCAAATTCCACAAACAAATCTATGTTGCTGTCGGTATTAAAACTGTTAACTTCTCTGTGCTTTTAAATAATAAAACATGAAAAATGAAACTGACCCTGTGTATAGTGTTACTTTTACAATTAAGATTAAATTAAACTGGTGGGGACGCAACCTCTAGCATGTAGCTAGTACAGCAATTGCAAGCAACGACACTGTAGATTTCTTTCAGAGGTACATATTGATGTCCACACAAAAACAAAAACAAAATGTTGGTTGACAACAAGACATAAATGATAACATGCTCCTGTTTACAGTTTTTAAAAGAATATTCCAAAATGAAAATTATTTTGTAAAGACATGAATGCATTTGATATGTTTATTCTAACCAAAAAATACTTATTTGGAATGTCACTTGTGCTGAGTTAGAAAATAAACATACTGCTCCATAACACCAGATTTATATAGCGACATTTTAAAATTCAAACACGGAATTAATTATCCCCCATATTGATTATTAGTTTATTAAAATGATATGATATTGCAATTAATACAGCACTTGCCATTTTCAAACATGACAGAGTTGTAATTGATAGGAAAACATTTTAAACTCAATTTTGTTCCACAAAGGGAAAACCATCAGCCATGTTCACTATGTTGCCTGGGTGCGAAAAGATGAGTAATGGTTTCAATGTAATGATGCGCAATGCCCACAACGCATCAGACTGTCTAAAAACCTGCATGATTCGTACGTGATCTTTCTAGCGTGAGTGGACAGAGCCACACAACGTGAAGAATAACTGCCCTCAGTACTGCAGTTAAAAGTTGTCCCCTCCTCTTCAGCCTCAGGTACAGTCATTGCTGTCCCCTCCTCTCCAGCCTCAGGTACAGTCGTTGCTGTCCCCTCCTCTCCAGCCTCAGGTACAGTCGTTGCTGTCCCCTCCTCTCCAGCCTCAGGTACAGTCGTTGCTGTCCCCTCCTCTCCAGCCTCAGGTACAGTCGTTGCTGTCCCCTCCTCTCCAGCCTCAGGTACAGTCGTTGCTGTCCCCTCCTCTTTAGCCTCAAGGGCAGGGATTAACATTTTTCACATTTGATTTGGCTTCGCTAAATCTGACTTTTTATAAAAACCTTACATCCTTGGTGTGTGTCTCTTTCTTATATGTTATTTAGTGTCTCAGGTTGTGTTTATCACTGCATTATGTGGCAGATGTGGTTGTTTGGTTTTCCAGGATGCCTTCTGCAAAACAATGGAAATTCAATGGCAAAAACTTTGTTAAAGTAACATTAAGGTTTGGTTGCAAAAGTCCAAAAGGTTAGGAAATGTAACCTTACCCTGCAACCTTATGTGTATATTTCCTGTCACACTTGACATCACATATGACATCATCAATGACATCAGCAATTACTTCACTAAGCACATGACAAATTCTCCCCAAAGACTGGTCATAACACTGGGAAATCATAGTCCTTGTGATTGGTAACATGTTCACTAATTGCATTAGCATTCCCACAATGTTTGCTGTCAAGCTAATTATTTCACTAATGTTCTAAGTAAAATCAATAAACTCAGAATACAGAAGTGCAATATAATTAATTAGGGAACTTCCATGTATTACTAGAGCTAATGTTAAACAAGTCATATTTTTCCCAAATGCTATCAGCAGTATTCATACAAACAATATTTTCTGTATCTGGAATCTGCAACATTGGCTTTCTTATATTAACTGCACTGTTTCACATGGCAAAAGGAGTCACTGCTTTTTCTGCAGTATGTGTATGTTTGCACTGTGAATAACCATTCTTCTTTCAAACTTTACAGTTGACTATGAATGCTTGCTAACATACTGTTATGCTGGAAGCCAATTATGATGTATAGTGACGTGTTGTGTCCATATGGCCAGTCTTCAGGGAGAATTTGTCATTTGCTTTATGATGTCATTGCCGATGTCATATGTGATGTCAAGTTTGACAGGAAACATACACATAAGGGTGCAGAGTTAAGGTGGAGTATTTGAGTTGAGTTAAAATTGTCAAAATGAGTTGATTAAGAATCTGTATAAATAGCCATTCGAAAAGACATGATTTTAATTAACGCAAGAACAGCAAAAGATATGACCATGCCTTGCTTGAGTGTTGAAGATTGCTTGGTTGCTATCGGCATGATTGAAGGTGGCCTGTCTGTGAGAGAAGTTGCCTGGAGAATGAGATATTCTGCTTCAATCAGCAGACTAGTCCAGAGAAACCATGAAACCGGCTCTGTGAGGGACAGGCCACATCCTGGAAGGCAGAGGGTCACCACACCAGCCCAGGACCTTCACATCCGACTACTCCATCTGCGTAATCGCGTAAAGACAACCGCACAGAAAGAATGGTAGAACATCCCACAGCAGTCTATCCAGAGGCTGATCAGGTGTATGCGTCAATGCTGCCAGGATTTTGTTAATGCTCAGGGAGGTCATACCCACTGCTAACTTTGTTTAAGTAATGTTTTGCTTTTGACAGTGTGTCACGTTTTATACTGATTCTTTGATCTGTAATATTGTTCACATTTTCTGTGATTTTGTGCGATATCTATATTTAAAGTATTTGATTAAATCCATTAGACCAGAGTGTCGCGTTTCTTTTCTGCATCAGTGTGTAATATATATATATATATATATATATATATATATATATATATATATATATATATATATATATATATATATATATTATATATATAAATCTCTCTACACACACACACACACTGAACGATGTGTTCTGTATTTGGTGTAAGGTAAGGTTTTATTTATTACACAGTTCAGATTGGCAACTGAAAACAGCCCCGTGAAGCTGTGTGTAGAGCGTATTGAAAGCAGGACTCATTAGATCTATTTTGTGCACGTTTAAAAGCAATACGGGCAGTTTATCTGTTATCATATTCGAGGAATTATCACTTTTAGTACCTGCCAATGTAAAAATATTCCTTTTATTTCGTCAGACAAATAATTAAATTCAGATGTAAAACATAGTTAGATTACTTTTAGAAGTATCTCTCTTTAGCTTGGTATATTATTTCTGAATGCAGTAGGGATTCAAGGAAATGCATGCATATGGATTAAGGAGTGGTTAACATGTTGAAAACAGAAAGTACTGATTAGAGGAGAAACCTCAAAATGGAGCAAGGTAAACAGTGGTGTACCACAGGGATCAGTATTAGATCATCTGCTATTCCTAATCTACATTATGATTTAGATTCTGGTATAGTAAGCAAACTTGTTAAATTTGCAGACGACACAAAAATAGGAGGAGTGGCAAACACTGTTGCAGCAGCAATGGTCATTCAAAATGATCTAGACAGCATTCAGAACTGGGCAGACACATGGCAAATGACATTTAAATGAGAAAAGTGAATTTGGGAACGTTATCTGAAAAGCAAAGCGGCACAGAATTTGGGACGTAAATGAAAACTGTAATTACATTAGAGATAAACTAATGTATCCTGTAACAAAAATGTAATAGTGTGGAAGATATACATTTGCTATTAAAATATATCGTGCAAACAATTATAGATATATGCTATTTGAAAGAAAAAAGTACACCACTACAGAAAGCCAATTCTTACATTCGTGCATAACGTAATAATTGATATAAAGTAATAACCCATAGTTTGTTATATTAGTACAGCAAAATACCACATTATATTTTAATTGAATGGTTGTGGAAAGCAGATCTCTCACTCTCTCTGATCGCAATGTTATGACACATGGCAAATTATATTTAATAGAGAAAAGTGTAAGGTACTGCACGCAGGCAATACAAATATGTTGACTCAGAAATGTCTTCTAAATCTAGACAATGTGGGAAAGCTATAAAAATGGCCATCAAGATGCTCGGATATATTGTGAAAAGTGTTGAATTTAAATCAAGGGAAGTAATGTTAAAACTTTACAATGCATTAGTAATACATCACCTAGAATATTGTGTTCAGTTCTGGTCACCTTGTTACAAAAAGGATATTGCTGCTCTAGAAAGAGTGCAAAGAAGAGCGACCAGAATTATCCCGGGTTTAAAAGGCATGTCGTATGCAGACAGGCTAAAAGAATTGAATCTATTCAGTCTTGAACAATGAAGACTATGCAGTGATCTGATTCAAGCATTCAAAATTCTAAAAAGTATTGACAATGTTGTCACTGTTTTTATGGAGTCTTACTGTGGATGTTGTATTCTTGTATATGGTGCTGATCAAGTCTCTATACGTTTTCTCAATTCCTTTTTTTCAGAGAGCTTAATACAGATCTTGTGTAAACAGAGTCAAAGGCTTTTTCATATTCGATGAATCTCAAGCAAATTGGTAGTTCATACTCGTTGCTGGTTTGAATCACCTGCTGTTAACTTGAAGATGATCCATTGTACTAAATCCACTCCTGAATCCTGCTAGTTCATTTGATTGTGCTGAGTGAAATTTATCTTGAAGTCTGTTGGCGAGTATCTTGGTAAAAATTGTGTAGATTATAGGAAGTAAGCTAATAGGTCTGTAGTTCTTGAGGTCTTCTTTATCTCCTTTCTTATGTAAAAGTATCACTGATGCGTTGTTCCAGTCATTTGGCACTTTCTCTTGTTTAATACTATCTGTTAAAAATACGCGACAATATTTTTGTCAGTTCTTCACCTCCTCCTTTCATGATGTCAATCATTATGCTGTCTTTTCCGGGTACCTTTCCTGTCTTCATATGTTTGATAACATGTTTCACTTCTTACGGTAGAACATCTGGAACATCTTCCTCGGGTTGTGATTTTTTCTGTCTCGTCTTCGTCATCTGAACCTGAAGAAGACTCAAGTCATGTTCAATAAATATACCACTCCACAGGCAATTGAAGTCAATGGGATCAAGCTTGAAGAAGTCAATAACTACATATACTTAGGACAGTTAGTTTCGGCAACGGAGAACCAAATGTGCAAAATCAGCAGAAGAGCAAAAATGGGCTGGAGTGCCTTTGGAAGAGTAAGCATGGTTCTGAAAGGGAAATTGCCCTTATGCCTCAAGAGGAAAGTCTTCAACCAATGCGTGCTGCCAGTGCTAACTTACGGATGTGAAACCTGGACCCTCAATGCAAAAATTACTCAAATTACAACAACTCAACGGAGTATGGAAAGATCCATGCTGGGAATAACAAGAAGAGACAGGAAAAGGAGGAAATGGATAAGAGCACAAACAAAAGTATGCAATGTTATTATTACAGCAAAAAAACTGAAATGGCAGTTGTCTGGACATGTACCAAGAAGAACAGACCATCGCTGAACCAAGGAGATACTAGACTGTATCCCAAGAGATATAAAGTGACCAAGAAGAAGAACTCCAGGAAGATGGCAAGATGAAATTAGGGAACATGTTGGAGCAATGTGGATGAGGGATGCAGCAGACAGGCTTTCGTGGAAGAATCTTGGGGAGGCCTTCATCCAGCAGTGGATTGAAAAAGGCTGAAGATAATGATGATGAAGATCTTTATATAGTGAGCTAGGTTGCTCTGTTTATAAGGATGTCTAGCTGAAGTGGTGTACAATGACAAGAAAACAAAAAGCCTAGCCCACTCATCGGGGCCCTAGCTATACTTCTTCAGATCTATCTAATATCTGAGGTTGGCTAATCCAACTCTCAAACAAAACAAATGTTCATTTGCAAATGATCTTTTGGGTTTTGAAGACGTACTGCAGTCCGTTACCTCACCACTGGGGATTGCACACAGGTGAGTTCTAATTCAATTCTTTATCTTTCCTTAGGTGTTTGGTATTCCCAGGATTAACTTCTGGCACAGTAATGGGTGTGAGTGAAGGGGGCTGTGTGCAGTAATGGGTGTGAGTGAAGGGGGCTGTGTGCAGTAATGGATGGGAGTGAAGGGGGCTGTGTGCAGTAATGGATGGGAGTGAAGGGGGCTGTGTGCAGTAATGGATGGGAGTGAAGGGGGCTGTGTGCAGTAATGGGTGTGAGTGAAGGGGGCTGTGTGCAGTAATAGATGGGAGTGAAGGGGGCTGTGTGCAGTAATGGGTGTGAGTGAAGGGGGCTGTGTTGTATTTAAAGTCACTGACAGTGCTTTTTCAATAGCAGCTTTCTAATACAATATCAGAGCACTCTCGTTCCTCAGAAACGAATGATCTGCAGGGCTCAGTTCAGACCCCAACGTCATTAGGAATGATGGAAGGTGACAGCTTCTTTCCAATTCTAGTCATTATCCTCCAGTACCCAGTGACTAATATCCAGTGCCCTTTACCAGACTACTTTTCACTGACAATAAAGAGACACCTCCATGACAAGTATACTGTATTTGTTTGTCATTGAGGCTCAACGACTCAAGTTGACTTGACATGTAAAGAGCAACTCTTTAACATAGTGCCTAAAAGAGCGCTAAACAGGGCTTAAAATATTATTATTATTAGCTCTATCAACAAGATCACCCATCCTGCTTTACAGGGGGGCTAACCAAGGCATTGAAACCCATTTCCCTACCTCTTATTACCATGTGCATCTCTGCCCTCCCCCCCTCTGAAAAGCACACTTACCAATGATTTTAAATTAATTTCCATACCTCTTATTAGCTAAAGCAATATTATCAGTGCACGCATCTTTAAAGGAGTGCTAACCAGGGCTTTACAATAATGTTTTTGTCTCTTATTAGCACAGGCAACATTACTGGTCTTCCTTTATCTCTTATTAGCGCAGACAACATTATCGCTGGTCTCCCTTTATCTCTTATTTGCACAGACAACATTATCGCTGGTCTCCCTTTATCTCTTATTTGCACAGACAACATTATCGCTGGTCTCCCTTTATCTCTTATTTGCACAGACAACATTATCGCTGATCTCTCTTTAAAGGAGGCCAATTTTCTTTCCTCTTATTAACCCCGGCAGTGATGCATATCCACACAGGAAGATGTAGAGGAGGCTGGAATACTGTATGCCATATTTAGAAAAACAATTTTCTGATTTAATTACACTATGTAACACAATTTTTGTTCCTGGGTAGTAAGTGTTATTTCCTAATTGCTTATGCCTCAAAAGTATAGAAAATGGCTATTATTCCCCACAAACTTTGCTTTTGTGACCAGGACAGTGATATTTTGAAATTTACCTATTTCCAATGAGAAAACGGGCGAATTTGTGTCTTTTCATTCACATAAAGTCAGAAAAAAACAACATATGAATCCAAATGAACATGTATTTATACTATAGTAATACAAAAATGACTACAAAAGATTTAGAAGTGAGTAGTTTTTCGAGATTTACAATTATACTGTAAATCACTTTCACGAATCAGACCCCAAATGTAGTCTCCCATCATGTTCTCGTTATACTGTCCTTGGTAGCGGCATTCAAAGTCCAGTATATCCTGGTGGAAGCGCTTGCCTTGCTCCTCCGAGTACGCTCCCATGTTCTCCTTGAATTTATCAAGATAAGCATCAAGGATATGGACTTTGAGGGAAATCCTACAGCCCATTGTGCCGTAGTTCTTCACCAGTCTCAACCAGCTCCACATAGTTTTCGGCCTTGTGATTGCCCAGGAAGCCCCGAACCACTGCGACAAAGTTGTTCCAAGCCGCTTTCTCCTTACTAGTGAGCTTCTTGGGGAATTCATTGCACTCCAGGATCTTCTTTATCTGTGGTCCGACGAAGACACCGGCTTTGACCTTTGCCTCAGACAGCTTAGGGAAGAAGTCTTGAAGGTACTTGAAGGCTGCCGACTCCTTATCTAGAGCTCTGACAAATTGTTTCATAAGGCCCAATTTGATGTGCAGTGGTGGCATCAGCACCTTCCGGGGGTCCACCAGTGGCTCCCACTTGACGTTGTTCCTCCCCACAGAGAACTCGGTCCGCTGTGGCCAGTCCTGCCTGTGGTAGTGCGCCTTGGTGTCCCTGCTGTCCCAAAGGCAAAGATAGCAGGGAAACTTGGTAAAACCGCCTTGGAGACCCATCAGGAATGCCACCATTTTGAAGTCTCCTATGACCTTGATGCCATCTCAGAAAAATGCAGATATGTATCCACTTAGGCAGCTGGAACTAAACTGAACTGGTGGGCTTAAGGCCCCTGTATTTATACTACTATTTATATTACTGGAAAGTTCTAGAAAGTTCTAGAAGTTACTCCAAGTTTACTCAGCACTGAATCTATCTGGAATGTTCTGGAAAATAGGTAAATTTCAAAATATCACTGTCCTGGTCACAAAAGCAAAGTTCGTGGGGAATAATAGCCATTTTCTATACTTTTGAGGCATAAGCAATTAGGAAATAACACTTACTACCCAGGAACAAAAAAAATAAAAAATTTGTTACACGGTGTTATATTTATTAACATTTTTCAAAAATATAATTTATGATTGATTACAAAAAGTGCATAACAATATAACAAAAAAAAAAAAAACATCATTGAATTAATATGTTTGAAATCATTTTACATTAACGGTTATTAGCCTTGGTCCCCATATTTTTAAAAAGCACTTCAGCACTTCAACCTTTCCAAGTATAATGTGAAGCATACAGTGTTTCCACTGTGAGGGAATGTGGTCCTTTTTGCCCTTCTAAATCTTTAAGAACTAGTTTCTTTAGAATTATTGATGAACCACCTTTCTAATTGCGATGGACTTTCTTTAAGCACAAGTTACATCGTCTATCATAATCTCTGGTGTATTAAGCCTTTTCGTCTGTGTCTGTTATTCTGTATATCATTTGAATGCATCTACAGAACAGCTTGTCCAATAGTGATGACACTTACCAAAGACCTTCTTCAACACAAGCTATGTAAAGTTTCAGAATCTCAAGGTATATATAGGCTGTTGGTCTGCCAATCCAGCTGTCTATCTGTATAACATTTTAGAGTTCTGCATATTTCTAAATGGGCAGCAGTGTGGAGAAGTGGTTAGGAATGTGGACTGTTGACCGGAGTGTCGTGGGTTCAATCCCAGGTGGGGGACACTGCTGCTGTACCCTTGAGCAAGGTACTTTATCTAGATTGCTCCAGCAAAAACCCAACTGTATAAATGGGTAATTGTATGTAAAAATAATGTGTAAAAAAATTATGTAATTATATGTAAAAATACTCTGATATCTTGTAACAATTGTAAGTTGCCCTGGATAAGGGTGTCTGCTAAGAAATACATAAAAATAATTATAATACTAAATGGCACTAGCAACAAATTATCACTGGTGTCCCTTTGAAGAAGCACACATCAAGGCTTAAACAATTTCCGTAACTCTTATTAGCTGAAGTAGCTAATGCATTGCCTTCAGTAATTCACGGTTTATGTGTTAGACAACAATAAAGGAAATCAGACAGTAAAATTCCGGCATGGGTTTTTTTTCAGAAGCATTAGCTCAAGATTTTCTGAAGCTCTTCGTGTACCTTGACTACTTAACTGTGTGAGGCTACAACATATCACTGTGGTGCCACTAGGTGGTGCTAAAGCATTGCTAGTAAAAGATTCATCTGCCATTTACTCCTACAGTGCCACCAAAAACTATTCAGGCAGTAGCCTTCAATTTCAGTATTCATGTTCTGCAGTACATATTACAGTTCAATTGTGTAAACAAACAAGATTCTCAAGAAAACAATAATTTGGAATTCCTATGATATATTGACCAATAGTAAGACGATAAATCAAATAAATAATTAATTAGATAGGAATAGAAAAAGATTCAGTACCATCAGCAAATCAGCTTCCAGCTCTAACAGGCTTCTGTCAGACGGTAGATGCCTGCTGCTGCATCGTATCATCAACTGTGAATCAAATTTAAAATGGCCTTGACCTTGACTTTCATTAGTGCCTTTGGCTCAGGACGCATATCATAAATCATTAGATATGATTACAAAACAGACAAAAAACTAATATTAACATATATAATCTGTTTATACAGAATCTGTTTTGGTTTAAATGTTTAAAATTCTTTGTCATTGACATGCTGAATTTGAGATCTACACTTTCAGCAACATTATAAGCGTAGTTGCTGCTGATAGGTTCCAATGGTGATGTGACTTATAATTCAAAAGACGTTTGTCATTGAATTTAGTAATAAAGAAGTGGTTTTAATCATACAGGACTAGTGAAGGTGACTTTGTTTTGTGCAAATTAAACACATTTGTGTCAATTAAAAAGGCAAGTTTCAGGGGTCTATTAGTATTGTCCAAGAAAATCTAGCACTGGAAAAAAGCAAGAGGTAGGAGCACTTCTTAAAATGAAGATTAGGTTACATGAGAAAGGGAACTTATAATATTCTGCATGAAACTATGAGTATTAAAACTTAGCGGCGCTGCCTCAATCTGGTGACTCTGTAAAGTAAACCCTGCCTGGCCACTTTATTAGGTCCTGTCTGACCAGCCCCTGGATCCCTTGAATACTCTGGAAGGCGTCATGTTTGCCATAGTTAAGTACTGTTACAGAGCAAGTCCACCCAACATTGCTGCACTTGCACCCTGATGGTGATGGCTAACATGATAACGCACCTATCCACCATGCTGGAATTGTGCATGAATGCTTTGAGGAGCATGACAGGCTACAGACATCTTCCATGACCACCACAATCCCCAGATCTCAATCTAATCGAGCATGTTTGGGATGAACTTGAATGGTGCATTGTGACAGAGATCGAATGATGCCTGGTTTTAGATCTCCCTCTCGACCTGTGAGGACACTGTGTAACGGGAATAGAGTACCCTTAATTAAATGGCATGACAATTTATTCCATAGGGTAGGTGGAAGTTGGTCATTTAGGAAACAGTGTGGCATCTGAGGATTGGAGGAGCGGATGCGTTGTTAACCTAGGGGTCATGAGCGAGGATATAAATAGGGGACTTGGCATACGTGATCTGTTCCTTGGTAAATGGTTAGTGTTGAAAACCTACAAGGAGTCTGCGTGCTGTTTCGTGAACCGTGAGTTTTGTCTTGTGTTTGTTTGTGTTTTGTTAACTGTCGTCTGTTTTTAATAGACTACCAGTTGCACGATCCAGAGCCTTAGCGAAAGCCAGCATAAACCTGGACATCACTTTCACCCCTGCATTTCACGGAGAACTGTATTACACCACTTGCACGTATTCACTGTCACTAAGAACTGTGTTTGTGTTTTGTGTTTAGTGTTAGTGTGTAAAACTGGACTTTTTGGTTACGGGTCAAACCCGGGGAATTACAAATACCGAGTGATACACGCCGCTGTATCACTCCAACATTATTATTTATAGGTGTTCGCCATAAGGCTCTGAAAATTGTTAATTAAATCAATAAACACCCTTGCACCTGGAAATCATTGTCTGTCTGTTTTGTATCCACTCTGCACTGCACTCACCTGTATTCACTCACCACTTTGCCACATGCATTCATAACCACCTCTTCCTACTTCTCTGCACAATTGTATGAAATATTAATGACCCTTGAGACCCCTTCCAGCACCATGTGGTCCATGCCACGTCATGTCAAGGCTGTGATCAGGGCAAACAGTGGCCCAACCCGATATTAGGTTCTAATACTAATAAAGTGGCCAGGCAGAGTATCTGGTACTGCCAGCAGTAATCTCAGACTGCCTCCTGAACAAGTCCTTTCAGTTTCCCACAACGGATAATGAATTCCAGCTCTCTGGGCTTGCAGACAGTCACAAGCAATACTTGAGATGGCTCTTCATTACAGAAAAACCAAGCACTAATAAGGAGAGCTGGAGGACAGCTCTTGCCTCAGTGTGGTACACAGCCTCAGGGTAGATTACATTACTTGCATAATCACATAATCAGGGCGCAGTTTAACAGCATCTTACATAAACCCTGTGGGATTACAGTGTGCTACTTACAGTACATTGGATAAGGGTTACAACCCTGCGTTTAGCAGGGGTTTTAAATCAATACACGACTAATAAAGTATAATAATAATGTGTTTAAAGAGCAAGCAGCTTCAGGTTTGATTTTCCTTCTGCTGCTGCTTCTTTACCTCTTTACAAAGTCTGCACTTATTCTGAGTGTTCTTATTGCAATCAAACATTGGGCTTTCACCCGAGTCCAGGAACTGATCTTCATTCATATTTCAAACACTGTGCTTTCACCCCAGTCCAGGAACTGATCTTCAATTCATTCATATTTCAAATATAACCCTTCCTTTATATGTGTACAGAAATACACAAAGGAGACCAGCATGCTCTGTAGGGTGTGAGAGTTGTTGGGCCCTTTATTTGAGCCTGTTAAGATCAATTAAATATACCCCAGAGTTTCCTGTTGTGTTGCTGGCAATACACTGCTGTCCACTAGAGGGTGCTTACTACAGGAATACACTGCTGTGCACTAGAGGGTGCTACTACAGTAATACACTGCTGTCCACTAGAGAGTGCTTACTACAGTAATACACTGCTGTCCACTAGAGAGTGCTTACTACAGTAATACACTGCTGTCCACTAGAGGGTGCTTACTACAGGAATACGTTCACTGATAGATCATATTTGTTTTGGTATTTTCAATGACTCTTGTAAAATTGCACACACTGGGCTGGATTCTCAAATCTGTTTTCTCCAAATCGTTATCAGCACAGTTTTCTGAATGGAAAAAAACACCATAAACGTCTAAAATGAATAAGAAAGTCTTAGTTGTTTATTTCTGGTTTGGTAACTGTATTGGGTGTGTCTGAAAAAAGAAATGTGCAAATGACAAACTGGAGTAGCTTTAAGAATGTAGTCCATTATATTTACTGATGCACACATAACAAGGCAACAAGAGGATGCAAGCTATTAAAAATCGAATTGCATTGAAAAAAAAGCATTGTTCTATCCCAACACCTAAGAACCATTAACAATCAAAGACTTTAACAAAAAAACATTGAAACTTACAGTATGCATTGAAACTTACAGCATGCATTGAAACTTACAGCATGCATTGAAACTTACAGCATGCATTGAAACTTACAGTATGCATTGAAACTTACAGTATGCATTGAAACTTACAGCATGCATTGAAACTTACAGCATGCATTGAAACTTACAGTATGCATTGAAACTTACAGCATGCATTGAAACTTACAGCATGCATTGAAACTTACAGTATGCATTGAAACTTACAGTAATCGCTCTTCTGCACACCCTACTCTCTAGAATAATACTTCACAGGCCTTGTATTGTTTCAAGTGATGTCTTCTCTTTCAGTTTTGTCCAGAGGACCATAAAGCAAAATGTACCTTTCTGTACTTCAAACCAGTTGATCCATAGTGTTGGGAAACAAAAGTTGTTATGCCAGTGAGATTAGCAAAAGGTTTTTAAAACTTGCACCTTCTTATTCTGCTGGCTTAGAGAGATTCATATGAATTACATTTGTCAATGTAGGCCTACTCTTGTTTTAAACAACTGTTTTATTGCACTTACTGTTTTTAAAAGTGCAAACCCAGCCCTCTGTCTTGAAACCGCAGTGCATGTTGGGAGCACAGCACGATTTTTAAAAGAAAAGGACTGCTTTTTGTGGTATTGATTACTTCCACAATGAATAACGGCTTGATGTTTTTTGTTTTCAGAAGACAAAAATGCTTTTGGATTTTTCTTCTCTTATCCCCAGACCCTGAGCTCCACGCTGGTTTTGCATATGTGTTCCATTTTTCATTTACTTGGGGAAAGTCTAAATTCCACCTTATCCTACTGTCTGACTGCTCAGAAAATCTATGAACATGAATAAAAAACAGTGAATAGCCCTCCTTTAAGGGGGGTGGGGGTGGCAGTGATAGTGCTGCTAGTGCTAATAAGAGGTAATACATGGATTGATTAGCATGCCTTTGATTCAAATTAATTTATTCAGAATTTAATGATCTTGTTAATTAAAACATAAAAGAACCTGTTAATTGTGCAATGTGTTACGCTGTCTTTACTGCAATCCAATTTACTCATTTACAACAAATACATTTTATGAGGGTAGTCATCACTGATACTATTTAAAACACTTCTATTTGATCTATGTGGTTCTATATAGTACTAGTATTGTATATCATGATGGAAACACATAACACAACATTTCCCCAACGCATGTGTTAGTTCTGTGTATGTGATATGGTAAAACGTGCGTAGATATGTTGTTTTCTCTAGAATTCTTTTTACATAAAGGGATGATAAGTAGAATGATTCACAGGGCTACTTTATACAATCTGCATGCTCATGCTGTTTCATTCCCTACTCATTTCATCTCCTATTATGTGTGTTCTGTTTGATTCTCTATTAATCACACTATAGCGTACCCCGTCACACTATAGCATCATTTTGTGGCTTTACTAAATTAAACAAGTCATACCTTATCATTAAAGCACAGTGAACATTAGGGACAACTATATCTATTTTTACACAACATTGCAAAGTCTTTATAACAGTTCAAGCACCCTTATAGACCATATCCAGAAAAGTGCGGTTGGTGCCGTCTTTCTTGGCCACTATGACAATAGGACTGCACCACTAGCTCCTGGAAGGTTCAATCACCCCAAGCTCGAGCATGTCCCATACCTCTTTGCGAACGCCACTTTGTCAACTTTCTGGGATCTGGTAAGGTCTCTCCTGCACAGTGACACCTGGTGGAGAGATAATGTCTTATTCAACCAAATTAGTTCTGCCGGGCAAGTCAGAAAAAACATCGCTGAACTCCTCAATAAGCTTACGCAGCTCCTGTTGCTGATCTGGAACCAACTGTTCCCCCATCGAAATTATTTTTGTGCTAGTCTCTGGACAGGGGCCTAAATCATCCTCTATATTGCCTGGGGCTATAAACAAGACCTCCTTTGTGTGCCAGGGCTTTAGTAAATTGACATGATAAATTTCACATTCATTGCGGCAATCAATCTGTTTAATTTCATAATTCACCTTCCCTATAGCCTGAGTCACTTCATACGGCCCCTACCATTTAGCACACAATTTCAATTCTGATGAGGGAAGTAGCAGCATTACCTTGACTTCTGGTTGAAAGGTTCGAATTAATGCATTTTTGTTGTAATGCTGCTGTTGCTGGTGCTGAGCCGATCTGAGGTTGTCCTGGGCCAAATGACCGACCAAATCTAGGCGCTCTCATAGTAGGACCACATGCTTCACTACATTTTTGGACGAGCCTTTGTGCTCCTTCCACCCCTCTCCGAACAGATCGAGAATGCCGCAAGGCTGTCGGCCGTACAAGAGCTCGAAGGGGGAGAACCCTGTCGAACTCTGCAGCACCTCTCACTGCAAAAAGGAGGTAGGGAAGAAGCGATGCCCAATGCTTTTGCTCTTGCGTTACAAACCGTCTCAGCATCGACTTCAAGGTCTGATTAAAACGTTCCACCAAACCATCCGTCTGTGGATGATAAACAGACGTCCTGATGGGACGTATTTTTAATATTTTATATACCTGCTGTAACGTGTTAGACAGAAAATTGGTTCCATCATCAGTCAAGATCTTTTTGGGGATCACTCCTCTAGCCATAATCTGTACTAACTCAGTGGCTATTGCAGCGGCACTAGTGGACCTCAATGGAACTGCCTCTGGGTATTGCGTTGCATAATCTACCACTACTAATATATGCATATACTCAGAGTCAGAAGGTAGCAAAGGACCCACTATGTCCATTGTAATGCATTCAAAAGGAGTGGAAATAATCAGCAGTGGAACTAAAGGGGCGGGGCGCACTCGATCCAGTGCTACTCGCTGGCAGTCTGGACATGTGGCTACATATTTCGACACATAAGTATGAAGATCTACCCCATAGAGTCGAGTCAATATCCGCTCCCTTGTCTTGTCTGCTCTGAGGTGCCCCGCAAAAGGGATATCATGCGCCAGCCTCATGACCTCGGTCCAACAAGACTGGGGAACTAGTAATTGTGTTACAGGCTGTCCTGTGCCTGCGGCTAATTTACCCTATACGGTAATTGCCCCTTGATACTGAAGTGTGGATATACTAGTGCCCCAGCGCCATCAACATCCTTACCTTCAATAGACCAGACCTACCACATGTCCAGTATATTGAGAGGGGCAGGAGTAGCATCTGCCCTGGATGGCCCAGTAACCTCGCCCTCTTGGTCACACTGCATTTCGACTACTTTTGACTGGCGTTTGTTACCATTCAAGCACTTTCCCACCAGACCCCAGCCTAGTCTCAGTGATGCTCCCTCCCATTTTGCGGTCCTTCTTCTTTTATTTGTTTCTCTAGGACAGAAAATAGGAGAAAACATTTTGGCTTGAAAAGGAAACACATCACCAATCCTTTCCCTTTTCTTTTCTTCTGCCACGTTTATGTGTGCGGTTGAGACTGCCATTATTTGCATTAATTCTTTAAATTTTGGCCAGTCTCGGCCCAGAATAACTGGATGTGGCAACCTTTCCGCCACCCCTACCACCAGGTGACATTTTATCGGTCCTAAATATACTTTTAGTGTGGGGTATGCTGCCGTGTCTCCACGGATATAGGAGATGGCCATCTGACCTCGTGGCCGCCATGACACACCGCCCAACAGAGCTGTTCTAATTAAGGTTTGCTCACATCCTGTGTCCACTAATGGGTGGGTTTTCACATTGCCTAAAACCACATCAATCATACAAGGCCCCTTTCGACCATTTTCCCCGCGCTTACCTATCTCAGGTGCCCAATTACACGTCACACTCCATGGCAGTAGGGCATGACCTGGCCAGATGTCCCTGTTGGTTGCACCTAAAACAAGTTGGGGGGACAGAGGGAACAATGGTTAAATATTTGTCCCATTGCTGGTATGACAATGGGGCAGGGGCAACATTTCTACCCCAGCTGGGGGCCAACCTTGTTCTCCATGAAGAGGAGGCAAGGTTGCCCATAGGGGCCAGAGATCTAGGAGGTCTCGGTCCCGGTGCTGTAGATGGAGCAGAGAGAGGAGGTGGTGTGCCACTGCTCCAGTGGATGGGAGCTGTGGCCAGGTTGGTGTGGGCTGAGACCAGGGAGTCCTCAAAATCTTCCACCAGCTTTATTGCTGCCTCCAGGGTGGTGAGGTTGTGGCGCCGTATCCATACCTGGGTTTCGGCGCCGACCACATGGCAGAATTGCTCCATTGCTATAGCTTCACCCATTTTGCGCAACCACCCTGGGGTGTGTATCTGGGGATCTTCGGTACTCCCAAAATCATACCCTGCGAGTTTCCCCCGTGATGTTGAGACGCCGAAGGATGGCTCACTTTACCAAGTCGTAGTTGACGGCTTCGGTGTCTGTCATGGCCTGATATGCTGCATGAGCCTCCCCGATCAGGCAGGATCCCAGCTGGCTTGCCCAGTACATCCTGGGGCATGACGCGGTGGTAGCCAGCCACTCGAAAGCGACCAGGTAAGCCTCAGTGTCGTCCTCCACCATCATTTTCAGTGCCCTCGCCTTCAGGGCCATCATCACAGGTACCGGTGGTACTGTGGTCTGGATCGCCAGACCGATTTTCTCCACCAGTGCTGTGTACCACTCCTCTCTCTGTCTCTCCGTAGCCTCCCGTCTGCTGTCCAGTGCTTCCAGCAGTGCTGTAAGTGCTGCGTGATCCATAATCCCGTGTTCTGACACCAGTATAATCTAGTTTGGAACAGTTTTTAATTGTATCCAGGTCTGGTGACCAAACAATAATCCCCCGGCAATACACACCAATGTGTAGAGCACAGCAGGAAACAATAATAACTGGTTTTGCAAACCAAATAATAGTACACGTTATCCGCCCCACAATACAATACAATACACCAGTCCGGGTGCATGCAGTAGTGTTGGTGGTGGGTGATAACAATTTAAACAGTGACTGTAGTGCAGTGTTGTTCCGGGTAGTGCTGGCCCAAGGCCACAGCTCCGAAGACATGTTAGCCGTCTAGTGAATTTACAAAACAAAAGACAATTACTAACAGCGACAAAAACAAACAAAACACTCACAAATACTGCTCCCAATAATTCACAGGGGATCTCTCCCGGTCCTTCCAGTTTCGTATCTGCTCTGAAACTAAGCGAAGGAAAAGATTTACGATTCTCTGGCCCCTTTATGCCATTACGCATGACCCCTTGGTAAGTGATTGCAGCTGTCTTTACTGTCTGCAGCTGCTACATCATTTACCTTCCGGGTCAATACGTTCCTGCAACAGAGTCTCGCCTTTTTCCAGACTGACCGACTTCCCGTCCCAGGAAAAGAACTGTCAGGCCAGCCCGTCCAAAGTCTTTCCCTTTCGCTGCTTAGTGCCCTCACAGGTCGGGAGGGAGATTTACAACCAAAACTCATTATATTTCTGTCACGCAGCCATTTTACAATGGCACAATAAATACTAACTATGAGCATCAATATAACATGGTCAACCCTGAGTACATGCTCTCTTTGTCTATGGTCTGCTTGTTGGTAAAATAAGCGTAAATGGTAAGTAAACATTTAACCACAGCATGAGCTGTATTAATGTTCTCTGAGATGACTTATAACAAGAAGACCAAAGTAGAAAGAATTTCACTCAACAGCAAAACATACTGTGACAAAAGATGTTACTTTATTCAGTTGCAGTAATGTTCCTGATACATCGAATGATGCTGGAAATACTTTACAGTAAACATAAATCAAGTCCACTGAAGATAGACCAAGCTGGTAGTTACGACAAAAAAAGAATATTACATAAAAAAGCAACAACAAAAAGCTCAGTGTAATTGTTCATTTACGTAATCCATTCTTTGCTGTCTGTCAGGCCACATATTCTCATCCACATCACATTGAATATTTTCCCTCGCAGCGAGAGAAAAACCTCCTGGCATGTCGGAGCCATCCTTGGCAATCTTCTGCGGAGATTGCCAGACAACCCACATTCATGATATCGAGAAGTGACATTTGGTCATATGGATGGTTGTCATACACCTTCCATCGCCAGGCTGAAATGGGGTTAAGAAAAGGCGAGTATGAAGGGAGGAATTGCACGGACATGCGTGGGTGGGCTTCAAACCACTCTTTTACTAGACGAGAGTGGTGGAATGCTACATTGTCCCATATAACCACAAAGTCTGGCATATCAGGCCTCATCAGCTCTCTCTCTTCAGGGGGTACAATTCTATTGTGCAAGATATCGAGGAATGCAATTAGTTGTGCTGCATTGTATGGTCCAACAGTGGGGATGTGGGAAAGAACACCTTCTCTTGAGATGGCTGCACACATGGTAATATTCCCACCTCTTTGGCCTGCCACATTGACTGTGGCTCTGTGACCGATGATGTTCCTCCTCACTTTGGACAAATTGAATCCCGCTTCATCCACGTATATGAAGACATGTGGCAACACATTTGCCTCAAGCTCCATTATTCTCTGAGAGAAACACAAAATGAACATGGGTAGCCATTCCAACTGTCTGCAATGAAATATTGTAAGGAAATACATTACTGTGATGAACCCTTACCTGTACATACTGGAACCTAATCTCCTTCACGCTTTCACTGTTCCTTTCAAAAGGTACCCTGTATAGCTGTTCCATCCTTAGTTGGTGTCGTTTCAAGACTCGGTCAATAGTTGCCAGACTAACACTATGTACTAGCTGTGGGAGTCTACTGTGGGAGTCTACAGGTAACCAGAAATCTGAGGCAAGATAGGTAATTGGTCCTGCTCCTACTAATTTGTAATTAACTATTTAAGTATTATTTTTATTAGTTGGTGTTTCAATTTAGGGAGGAGTGTGTGTATGTGATTTTAAACCAGGTAGTGTGGTTATTTGAATATTAAGGTGATTTGCAATTTGTAACTTCTCAGGGAGGGTGGTTTGCATTTGGATTGGTCTCCACACAGCCTCCTGCAGTGGTGTGATCCCCTTTGAAGTGTGTAAAAGTATTGTCAATAGAGCAGTTAGCAGTTGTGCCAGTCCCCTTGCAAAGTGAGGTGGAACCCATCTAGGGTGTGCATATAATAGTGATCAGTCTACAGGAACCAGGGACTGAGGCAGATAGGCTAGCTCCTGCTTCAAGTAATCTTTAATTAACTACATTTGGTAACTCTGTAAGGTGGTGTTTGAATTAGCTGAGTTGGTGTGTGATTAGTACCAGGTGAGTGGTTTAATTGAATAGAAGTTGTTTTGCTATCTGATTGGTTTCCACGCAGTTGTTTTTTCATATTAAGCAGCCTATTTTAGCGCCAGCCAGAAGCGCCAGCCAACAGAAGAGCCTCAACAAAAGAGCCGGGAGTCTAGCTGTGGGAGTCCAGCGAGGGGAGGCCTGCACTGAGACGCTGTTCCAATAGATCCAAACCTAACGGGGCTCTAGAAGAAGCTCTCTACTAGTCAGGTCTGTACCCTCCACCCTACTGCTCCCACTGTGCCTTTTGTCCTGCTATGACTGTCTCTCACATCCCTGTTCTGTCCTCCCATCCTCGTCCTCTGCCCTCCCTCCGCTGCTGCTCCTCCAACCCCTCTAACCTCATTTCTCTGCCTCTCCCCCCCTCCCGCACACTCTCTGGTGCACTCTGGAACTGTCACTCTTCTGCTAACAAAGCTGATTTCATCGCTGCCTTTGCCTCCCACCTCTCGCTCGATTTCCTTGCTCTCACTGAAACCTGGCTGTCCCCTGATAACACTGTTACTCCTGCTGCCCTGTCCTCTCTCTACGTCCTGTCCCATACCCCGCGTCTCACTGGACGGGGAGGTGGGACGGGTCTTCTCCTCTCTCCCTCCTTACTCTTTTCTGTCCCCTCCGATCTCATCTCACTCTCTGTCAGTACCTTTGAATTTCATGCAGTCCAACTAACCTTTCCCTGTCAACTCCTGCTCATTGTTCTGTACCGCCCCCCTGGGCCTCTCACTCACTTTCTGGATGAACTCGACTATCTACTCTCCTCCCTCCCCTCCCTGTCTACCCCGACTGTCCTGTTGGGTGACTTCAACATCCATCTCTCCAACCCCAGCCACTCTGCTGGATTCCTCCCTCTCCTGCACTCCTTCGACTTCTGTCTCTCTCCATCCCCTCCTACCCACAAAGCTGGCCGTCAACTGGACCTCACCTTCTCCAGGGCCTGCTGCCCCTCCACCCTCTCTGTCACCCCCCTGGACCTCTCTGATCACTATTTCATCTCTTTTTCTCTGTCTCTCCCCCCTCTCCCTGCTCCTCCTACCCCCACTGTCACCTCTCGCCGTAACCTGCGCTCTCTCTCCCCCTCTGTCCTTGCCTCCACTGCTCTCTCTCACCTCCCTCCTATCGACTCCTTTTCACAACTCTCCGTAGACTCTGCTACCTCCACCCTCTTCTGCTCACTCACCTCCTCCCTCGACTCCCTCTGTCCCCTCACCTCCCGTCCTGCTCGCCCCCCCCCCTCCCCATCCCTGGCTCTCCTCTGCGCTCCGCTCGGCAAGAATCACACTGCGATCTGCTGAAAAGAAATGGAAGAGAACCAAACTCCCTGCTGCCCTAGACCTTTACCGCACTCTCCTCTCCTCCTTCTCCTCTACTCTCTCCTCTGCTAAATGTGCTTATTTCCAATCTGTAATCCAAGCCTCCACTAACAACCCACGTAAACTATTCTCTACCTTCTCCTCCCTCCTTAACCCTCCCCCCCTCCTCCTCCCTCCTCTATCTCCCCTGGTGACTTTGCCTCCTTCTTCTCTTCTAAAATTTCAGATATCTGCAAACTCTTTAACACCTCTCCCTCCCCCACACCCCCTCCCGCTCCAACTCCTACACCCACTGCAACCCCTACTAACTCACCCTCCTTCTCCACCTTCTTGCCCCTCTCAGACTCTGACCTCTCCTCCCTGCTCCAGGGTCACAAACCCACCACGTGTGCCTTGGACCCCCTCCCCACTCACCTCTTTCAAGCTGCTGCTCCTGCTCTACTCCCCTTCATCTCCTCCCTCCTCAACACCTCTCTACTTTCTGGTATCTTCCCCTCTGCCTTCAAAAAAGCCTCGATCACTCCCCTCCTCAAAAAACCTACCCTCGACCCCACCTCCCTCCAGAGCTACCGTCCTGTCTCCCTCCTACCCTTCCTCTCTAAAACCCTCGAGCGGACTGTACACCGCCAGCTCTCTGCTTTCCTGTCCAACCACTCTCTGCTTGACCCTCTCCAATCTGGCTTCCGCTCTGCTCACTCTACTGAAACCGCCCTCCTGTCTGTCACCAACTCACTTAAATGTGCCCGAGCTGCCTCTCTCTCCTCTGTCCTAATTCTCCTTGACCTCTCTGCTGCCTTTGACACTGTTGATCACTCTATTCTACTATCATCTCTTGCTGACCTGGGGATCTCTGGCACTGCTCTGGCCTGGTTCTCCTCCTACCTCTCCAACCGCACTTACCAGGTAACCTGGCGTGGAGCAACCTCCACACCTCACCCTCTCTTAACTGGAGTCCCCCAAGGGTCAGTCTTGGGTCCTCTCCTGTTCTCTCTCTACACCCGCTCCCTGGGCCCCCTCATCGCATCCTATGGTTTCTCATACCATTTCTATGCTGATGATGCTCAGATTTTCCTCTCCTTCCCCACCTCTGACTCCACCATCTCCTCCCGTATCTCTACCTGTCTGTCTGCTATTTCCTCCTGGATGCACTTGCATCACCTCAAACTCAACCTCTCTAAATCTGACCTCCTTTTCTTTCCCTCCTCCTCCCCCTCCTCTGATCTCTCCAGCTCTGTTCCTCTGGAATCTACCACACTCTCTCCCTCTTCCTCAGCTAAGAACCTTGGAATCACCCTGGACCCCTGCCTCTCTTATTCCCAGCAAATCTCCACTCTGGCACGCACTTGCCGATTCTTCCTGAGCAACATCCGAAGAATCCGACCCTTCCTCACCAACTATGCTACCCAGCTCCTGGTCCAGGCCCTGGTACTCTCCCGCCTAGACTACTGCAACTCCCTCCTGGCTGGCCTCCCTGCGTCCGCCACCCGTCCACTCCAGCTCATCCAGAACTCTGCTGCCCGCCTAGTGTTCTCTCTGCCTCGCTTCGCCCACGCTACTCCACTACTCCGCTCGCTCCACTGGCTCCCGATCACCGCTTGCATCCAGTTCAAGACTCTTGTACTAGCCTACAGATGCCTTGACCAGTCTGCACCCAGCTACCTCCAGACCCTCATCTCTCCCTACACCCCCACTCGACCTCTCCGCTCCGCCTGCACTAGAAGACTAGCTCTACCACCGCTACGCTCCCCTGCCTCCAAAGCCCGCTCCTTCTCCACCCTTGCTCCACAGTGGTGGAATGACCTTCCTACAGATGTCAGGACTGCCCAGTCTCTGACCACATTCCGGCGCCTCCTTAAGACTCACCTCTTCAAAGAGCACCTGTAGAACTCCTCTGTTTGTATCCTGGGACACTATCACCCTTCATGTAAATGTGCTTTATTTTGCTCTTATCAGCCCCTATTTTACTGCATTTAATCCTGTATTTCAGAATACTGTAATCTGCCAAGTTTTTAACCTGTAGTACTTTGTATTTAATCACATCCTGATGTAACTATCACTATTTAATCATATCCTGATGTAACTATCACTATTACCTGCTGTATTATTGAATTGTGGTTTGTCAAACTTGTACTTTACTGAACAAAAGTTATTGTATTTCTTGCTCTTATTGTATTACTTGTATTGTAACGCTTGAAATGTTTTTGCCTACGATTGTAAGTCGCCCTGGATAAGGGCGTCTGCTAAGAAATAAATAATAATAATAATAATAATACTATCTGAAAAATGTCATAGTCTTGTTTAATTGTAGTCTGGATCTCCCTCAAACACATTGAGTTGTTTGCAACCACCATATCTACAATGGCAGCCTCCTGTTCAGCATTGAAGACTCTTCCTCGGCCACCAGAGCGGGGTTGTCTTTCAATTCTATAAATAGATATAATGAAATTTTGATAGTCAAGGAGGATGATGGAAAAACTCCTTACATGTATATCATATAGTACTGTAATACAATGAAGTAATATATGGTCACTTACCTATTCTCATTTCTGAATATTCTAATTATTGATGCCACAGTTGACCTGCTTAGATTGGGTTGCACCCTCTGCCCAGCCTCTCGCATTAAAAGGCCATGATTTATCACATGGTCAACGATAGTGGCACGTATGTTATTGGAAACATCTGTTCTGCATCTTCCCCTTTAAGCTGCTATACCACCGCGCATGCAAACCCCTCTTCCTCTATGGGCTCCTGGTTGTGGTTCCCCTCTTTCTGTCCTTTGTCTTTGCCTTCTGACTTGCTCCATTTCTCGCCAACACCAACTCACTGGTGACCCTCTTTTATATGTGATTATGGACTGATTGTTGATTGAACAATTGAGCAATGAGGATTTGCACATGTGCAGTAGAGATTCATAGTAAGTGCTATCTGCTGTGAACACATGATCTAATCTTGTTTGACAAGACTTACCCAATTGATTTTTGTGTAGAGATTTGTGTTTACTCCTTTGCAAAACTGTACTTGTCATTTGCATTTTGTGTGAAAGCAACCATAAATGACTTATAGTTTTGCAAAAATGTATACTGTTCTGCTCGGTTAGGTTATGGTGTTGGTCATGTGAACCATAGTTTCATTCACATTGACTTAGCAATCGAGAAAAACTGTAATATAGCATACTCACACAGACCTGAACAAGAAAAAAGAAAACATTCTGGAGGAAACTATAAGATCTATAAATATACAACGGAACTAAAGTGCTATTTAGAGGTAGAGATTGATGTTCAGCATTGATACAGGGTACACATTGCTTTACACTTCAGATATATGTTGGGCTTACCTTTGAAAGTAGAAATAAAAACTTCAACAAGGAAAACATGCTTTCTGTACGGTGCAGAATAAAGTAGTAAAAAAGCACGTAAGGAGGGAGGGTCGCATTGGCCTAGGGAGGCAAAACTAGAAGGAACTGTTTCTCCTCATTATGGTACAGTGGACTCTACCGGCCAGGTGCCTAGTGAGCTTGGCCGGACACCTGCAGGTCTGGCCTTTGTCCTCCATAGACTGGTAGCTTGCTAACATTCAGTCCCTGGGTGTAGAAGAGGAAGCTGGCTCAGTCATGGGATCGAAGGACACCCTCTGAACCTTCAGGTCTCCTGAGTTGTGTGTGGAATTGCTGTGGTGAGGGAAACAAATAACCGGACACTCTAAGTTGGTTAGAAAATTGGGGGTAAAATAATCAGGCATTAAAATATGTTCCAAAATTTAAAAATTAACTGTGAACCATAATTTTAAATCAAATATTGGCAAGACTTCTTGTCAAAATGTGTTTCTAATTTCTTTCTAAATGAAGTGTGTTTTCATTACAAAACATTTATGCAGTGTTAGCACTAAATATAATCTTCATAGCACCATTATCCTAGTTTTTGTTATTTGGTCGTTTTTAAAATCTGCTGCAGGGAAAGCGTCATCATTGTTAAATAATTAAAATCCTCAATTGCCTTGATCTTTCCCTCATTCATATCTGAAATGATAAGACTGGACCCTCAGCCTTGATTGACTTAGAATACATTAAGAGATCATGAATTATGTTAAATAGAAAAACAGTCACAATTATTTATTTCAAAAAGGAAAAACTTTTGTGTTCATTTGTAAGCATCTTTGCAATTCAAATATATAAAGACCGCACTGAAAATGCAGGACAGGTTTTTCATGTGTGTAAGTATAAGCTGGTCTGGCTTATTTGGTGTAATAATGAGTGCTAAGTACTTTTCAACTGAAAAAGTAAACCAAGCTAGATTGATTTGATCTGTCTAGTGCTTCTACCAGCGAATGCCACGTACAGCAGTATATTTCATTGACAGTTCTGCCTACATGAGTTTATCTGCTGACTGAAGTTTAGCACCATGTCCAATAGGTCACTGGCAATCCCAGTTCAATGCTGCCAGTGGAAATCAACAGGACTAACTTAAAGAAAGAAAGAATGGGGGAGAGAGGGCAATAAACCATGTCTGCATTGCTTTTCATGAAAAGTGGAAGCTAATTTCCGTGAAATGTTACAGGACTTGATTCCAATAAATCAACGTAGTAAATGTTACATTGAAAAGGCAGGGATAAACATAATATATCCTTTGATAAGCAAGTATTTGAAGAACCCTGTCTGAAAAAAAGACTGAACTGCTCCTCCTGAGAGGGATTTTTTTTTATATAACTATCAAAAAATGCTGGTCTTTTAATCTTTTTAGGTATTGTTATTTTAAAATATATATATACTGTATATTTACAGTGCCTATAGAAAGTCTACACACCCTTTCAAAATGTTCACCTTTTGTTGCCTTATAGCCTGGAATTAAAAATGCATTTAGATATATATTTTTTTCATTTATCTACACATCCTACCCCACAACTTCCAAGTGTAAAAAATATTCTAGAAATTTGTAGAAAATTAATTAAAAATAAAAACTGAAATAGCTTGGTTGGATAAGTGTCCACCCCCTTGTAATAGAAATGCTAAATTAGCTCAGGTGTAACCAATCGCCTTCAAAATCACACACCAAGTTAAGTGGTCTCCACCTGTGCTAAATTTTAGCAATTCACATGATTTCAGGATAAATTCAGCAGTTCCTGTAGGTTCCCTCTGTTGGGTAGTGCATTTCAAAGCAAAGACTCAACCATGAGCACCAAGGCGCTTTCAAAAGAATTCCAGGACAAAGTTGTTGAAAGGCACAGATCAGGGGATGGAAAAATATCAGGCATTGAATATCCCTTGGAGCACGGTCAAGACGATTATTAAGAAGTGGAAGGTGTATGGAACCACCAAGACCCTGCCTAGATCAGACCGTCCCTCCAAACTGGATGACCGAGCAAGAAGGAGACTGATCAGAGGGCTACCAAGAGGCCAATGGCAACTTTGCAAGAGCTACAGGCTTTTATGGCCAAGACTGGTCAAAGTGTGCATGTGACAACAATATCCCAAGCACTCCACAAATCTGGCCTGTATGGTAAGGTGGCAAGAAGGAAGCCATTACTCAAGAAAGCCCACCTTGAATCCCATTTGAAGTTTGCAAAAAAACACTCAGGAGATTCTGTAGCCATGTGGCAAAAAGTTGTGTGGTCTGACGAAACTAAAATGGAAATTTTTGGCCTAAATGCAAAGCGTCATGTTTGGTGCAAACCCAACACAGCGCATCACCCAAAGAACACCATCCTTACTGTGAAGCATGGTGGTGGCAGCATCATGTTATGGGGATGTTTCTCATCGGCAGGGACTGAGGCACTGAGGCACTTGTCAGGATAGAAGGGAAAATGAATGGAGCAAAGTACAGAGAAGTCTTTGAAGAAAACCTGCTGCCCTCTGTAAGAAAGCTGAAACTGGGACGGAAGTTCACCTTTCAGCATGACAACGACCCAAAGCACACAGCCAAAGCTGCACTGGAGTGGCTAAGGAACAAAAAGGTAAATGTCCTTAAGTGGCCCAGTCAGAGCCCCGACCTAAATCCAATCGAAAATTTGTGGCATGACTTGAAGATTGTTGTCCATCAACGCTCCCCAAGGAACTTGACAGAGCTTGAACAGTTTTGTAAAGAAGAATGGTCAAATATTGCCAAATCTAGGTGTGCAAAGTTGGTAGAGGCCTATCCCAACAGACTCACAGCTGTAAATGCTACCAAAGGTGCTTCCACCAAGTATTATCTCAGGGGGGTGGAGACTTATCCAATTATGATCTTTCAGTTTTGTATTTTTAACATATAATTTTTTTCTCAATAAAAACTTTTTCCCCTTAACAGTGTGGAGCATGGTGTGTAGATAAGTGGAAAAAAATCCTCATTTAAATGTATGAAACTCTGAGGCACTGACACAGCAAAATGTAAAAAAGTTCAAGGGGGTGTAGACTTTCTATAGGAACTGTACTGTATATATATATATTAGTTCAAAGAGCCAGCTGCCCAACGTTTCGATATGTTGTACATATCTTTCTCAAGGGAGCCCTCCATAAGTATTAGGACAGTGAAGTCAAAATTGCTATTTTTGCTGTACACTCAAGCAATATGAAAATACGATTAAAAGATGAATATGAGGCAAAAGTACAAAATGCCTCCTTTTATTTCTGGCTGTTTCAACACATATATGTTTTACCAACTAAGAATAACAGCACTTTCAGAGTTCCATCTCCCCATTTTATGTGAGCATAAGTATTGGGACATTTGGCTCACCGGTGTTTCTAATTGATCAGGTGTTTCCTGTTGCATTGATTGTTCACACATAAAAGAACTGTGAATGTGTAATCTCAGTTCTATCCTTTGCTTTTGCCTTTGGAGTCTGCGATTGGTGTCAGTAGGCATAATCCAACATGAAGACTAGGGAGCTGTCTATGAAAGAAAAGCAAGCGATTTGGATGCTAAAAGAAAAGAGGAACTCAATTAGAACCATAGCACAAAAGTTGGGCATAGCCAAATCAACAGTTTGGAATGTCTTGAAAAAGAAAGAAACCACTGGTGTCTTCAGCAATCGACAACGACCAGGTCGGCTAAGGAAAACAACAGCAGTTGATGACAGAAAAATGACCAGAGCTGTGAAAAACAACCCTAAAATAAGTGTCAGTGAAATCACCAACAACCTCCAGAATGCTGGGGTGAAAGTGTCACAATCTACCGTTCGCAGAAGACTTCGGCAGCAGAATTACAAAGGCTACACTGCAAGATGCAAACCTCTGATCAGCACCAAAAACAGAAAGGCCAGAGTTTTATGGACAGATGAGACGAAGATTAACCTTTATCAAAGTGATGGGAAGGCGAAAGTGTGGAGAAAAAAAGTAACTGCAGATGATCCAAAGCATACCACCTCATCTGTGAAGCATGGTGGAGGTAGTGTCATGGCATGGGCATGCATGGCTGCCTCTGGAATGGGCTCACTCATCTTTATTGATGATGTAACGAATGATGGCAGCAGCAGAATGACTTCAGAAGTGTACAGAAGCATCTTGGCTACCAATGTACAAGAAAATGCCACCAGAGTCATTAGGCGGCGCTTCACAATGCAACAGGACAATTACCCAAAACACACTGCCAATGCAACCAAGGAGTTCATCAGGGGAAAAAAGTGGAAAGTTTTAGACTGGTCAAGTCAATCTCCTGATTTAAATCCGATTGAACATGCATTTCACTTGCTGAAGAGGAGACTGAAGTCAGAAACTCCCCAAAACAAGCAACAGCTGAAAATGGCTGCAGCACAGGCTTGGCAAAGCATCTCAAAAGATGATACCAAGAGTTTGGTGATGTCAATGGGTCGCAGACTCACTGCTGTTATTGCATGCAAGGGATTTGCGACTAAATACTAGCTTTTATACTTCTTATATTTACTTTAAGTTGAATTGTCCCAATACTTAAGGGGGGATGGAACTCTGAAAGTGCTGTTATTCTTAGTTGGTAAAACATGTATGCCTTGAAACCACCAGAAATAAAAGGTTACTTTTGTACTTTTGCCTCATATTAATCTTTTACTTGTATTTTCATATTGCTTGAGTGTACAGCAAAAATAGCAATTTTGACTTCACTGTCCCAATACTTATGGAGGGCACTGTATGTATACAGTATATATATATATAAAACACGGTTTGGAAAAATAACAACCTCTGATTGGTTAAACAGCATCACATGACTATGCGTATATAGCGTATACCATGGCTTGCATACTAATGAGTCACTTCACACTGAATAAATCACTACGCACCACTGCATTCTAAATTCCATGACAAACTGCCATTTTATTTGTTATTAGTTATAAAACCACTGCCAAACATGAGGGACATTCACCTATTTCCTTGAATATATTTGGGGATGAAAACAGATAACTGGTACAACACTAACTTTCTGAGTCAAGACAGCAGTCCACCTGAAAAAAAAAATATGGTCATTCATTTTAAGGAAATAAGTCAAAAAAATCTCAACCTCAAAAGGGAATTTTGTGCCAGTGCAAGAAGTTCAACTGGGGAACGGGAATTCAGTCTCCAGTTTTATAACGCTGAGCTGGACTAAATAAATATTGTAACAGTAAAAGTTTTAACATTTCTGCTGACAGCGAGTTTAATACCAACAAGAACATATTCCTGTCAGTCATGAAATCTTTTAGAAAAGCAGGTAAAGACAAGGCCAGACACCACCCCCGAATTACCGGTCTGGATTAGAAGTGTCTGTGGGAAACTGAGGCACTGTCCCCTGAATTGGTGTGTAAAGTCTGATTCGATCGTCAACTTAATCTGGCATGATTTGGATGCGACAACTAACAAAAACATATTTTGAGGTCCAAAAGCATGAAAACAGTGCCTCGCATATAATGAAGACACACACTCACCTCAAAATCCGGCTTCAGCGCCGCCTCTCCTGCCTTCCTCAGTGTCATCAGTTTGTGATTTGTCCTCGAGTTTGATGCGGTTCCAACAATATACTGTATACCACTTCTGACGCCTCGGGCCTTATCACCATCCCAGGTGTGGTATTATGTCACGGGAACCGCATCGCCCGTCATGGTTTATACCTTACATATATTTATATAAAATTGCTGAAATAAATAATTGTGACTTTTTTTTCTCATCCACAAAATCAAAATTTTGCTACAAAAGATTTTTCCTATAATTATTTGTTTTCGAGAAATTTCTAGAAATTATAAATTTCCATTGAGGTATGTAAACTTTTGACTACAACTGTATATATATGTGTATACTTGTCTGTTTCAGCTATAATCCTTATAAATGTATCAAACATATTTTGGAAATCATCTTTCTTACAATACAATTTATTATTTTATGTCTTTGGCTGGCAATTTAACACATACTTATGGAAACTATTTTTTAAAAACACAGTAATTCCAAGAATGATGGCAAACACCATAAAAAGGCAAGTGGCAGTGAAAAAAATGAAGAACATGTCATTTAAAAGGCACTTCCTCTTTAACTTGGATTTTACTGCAACAGTTTCATAACGCTGCCATTTTTACCATGGCACAGCAGGAGAAGGAGCGTTTTATAGTCCTTGGCATCACAACACTGATACCATTCTGCTTCACTGTTTAATAAGAACAAATTACAACAACAAAAAAACAGAAAAGGATGGATAATTGTGACGGGGGAGTCCTGTTGACATCGAGGAGGAGAGCGTCCGCTCCATGAAGAGAACTACTACACGAAACCCAAGATGGTGCTCGTGAAGGCATTGCTCAGCCGAGGCCGTTTGAAGAGGCAGGAGTCGCCATGAGGATGCCAAGACTCCAGTCAGTTGGTCAGTTGGTCAGTTAATTCCAGTACAGTGAGGGTTAGTAGTGTAGTAGGTTCCTAGAGCGGGACGTTCCTTTTAGTGGGACTAGCGCGCGCCATTTGTGGGCAAACTTTTATTTTTATCTTTATTTTGTTGTTTTTCTTAATCAAATCTCACACTAGGGCTACCATTGCTGGTACCCTAGTGGCAGCACCTGTGTTTAAATCTGCGAGCCTCTGCAGCTTGTCAAAGCAGAATACTGTTATTTTTTTATATGCCTGTGTTGCTTTCACTTGAGTGTAGGAGCTTAACTTTAGTTCAAGGTGCCTGCTATTGATCAGCCAAAGTGTCTTATAGAAGTAAGAGCCAATGCCATCTACAGATAGTAGCGATCTGCCCCTTTGGCTCAAGTTTACTTCTATTTTGCTGACACTAGATAGCACCAGCTCTTACTAATAAAGACACTGGCTGATCTAGCCTACATTATGTCTATAGGAGCCAAATAGAACTGAAGAGCAGCTCTTGAACTCATAGTCAAAGCACAGACTATGTGAGTAACTGCAATGAGAACAAATCCAAGCATCATAAAAGAGAAGAGGTCAGTAAAATAGCAATTTGAAGCTACTTACTCTTGAAATGGAAGGTTAAGTTCAGAATGGAAGGCTAGCACTGTTTTTCCCCACAGAATAATGAATACTGTAAGTGGAAAAGTTCACAGAGGTGGCAGCTGAAGCACTGGGAACAGAAACAATTTGCTACACTGCCCTGAGGCCAGTGGTGTGCCAGCATATGGCAGCTTTGATTGACCAAACTACTTCTCCGCGTTTCCCAGACTGTATGCATTATCTAAAACAAATGGTAAATAACATATACTGCAACACTCTTGAACAAATAGGAAAAAAATATCTTTGATGCCTTTCAATGCAAACCAGTGTCCCTGGCAAACCTGTTTGTTTCTCAAGGTTACTGGACCCATTAAAGCAGTGTAATGCAGAGAGCTTTTCCGACTGTGGATACTAACAGCAGTTACTGAGAGCAGTTCTACTTGGCGGAACTAGAGCTACTCTCATTGGCTTCAAGTGTTTCCAGTCAGAACTAAATTGAGAAGCAACTGAATAGATGGCCAGCAGGGATTTCTGAGAACATAATTCCAGTGAATATCAAGAAATATATACAGGCATGTAATAACCAAGGAACAGCACCTGGTCATTGAGCGAATAGTCTGCAGATGTTGACACATGATTGACAAGCATTGGTCTTGGCAGTTACTAAGGGCGACCAAACAAACCATAGAAACCATAGAAAGGTAAATTATGCTATAACTTACATCATGGGTAGCATTTCTAAACATGCCACCACTGACAGTTTTATAGAAAAAATATCATATTATTTGTCTACGTAAAATGTCTTTTTGAACAGTCCAGTAGCTCAGTTATGTATAAATTCAGAGATCAAGGCACAGCATTGCTATATGCAGTATGAAATATACTGTCGGATGATTAGACTGTTTGGCCCAGGATCTCGTCTTCTGGTTCAGCAGGAGCCACCATCAGTTGAATGATCTCTGACAAGGTCAGAGGTTAACCAAGGCCGGGTGATGGAGGACCACCGACCCCCAGAAAGGAGATACATTTGCAAAGGAGGTGATGGAGAAAGACTTGCAGAACTTTTAGTGAAAGGTAGACTTGGTCTAAATAGTATTGGGTAGCCAATAAGGTTAGCGTAGAGGGCTGAGCCTAAACCCTAGAATTACGTCAAACCTCCAAAGACTGAATTAATTATTTTAAACAATTTAACCGAACGTATCTTTTGCATAATATTTTAATAAAATATATTTATATTTGCTGTAAACCAAATGCCTTTGCAAACTCCAGTGTCCATCAACAAAGCGGTATGTAGCACTGATTTGGGCATTTTCAAGCGGTCATTATGTCTATTGCGTTGTGATTGTTGATTTACGAAATAATGTTAATATCTTAACGAGCAGTGCTTCTTGCGAGTATTTATTTTGTTTGCGTGGGAATTTAAAAGGAAACCTGTGATAATTGTCAATTTATCAGGAGTTAATTTGCACTTGGAAAAGGAGGGTTTTAATTAACGAAAGAGTAGGTGGAGTCTACTGGGGGAAACCCCACCAGGCCCTGTTTCTCCGCGCCTTCCAAGGAGGCAAGCTCTGCGGCCTGCTTCAGCATACTTGGAGCTGAGACCGGACGATCCCAGGAGGGTTCTCCTCCATGAAGTCCCGGAAGGCCTCCTCCATCAAGTCCGGGAAGGCCAGGAGTTTCTGAGGGTGAGAAGCTGTTGCCTGCGTCCGGAATACCGACCAGCGTGGTTCTGCCACTGGCGTCCAGGGGACTTGCTAGAATGCTGCAGCGTGCCCCATAAGTGCCGAGGTCGAGCTAGACAGTGGTGGTACACTGGCTTCCGAGGCAACCTCGAAGCCGGGTTCCACCTCGGCACGGGGCTCAGGCTCCCCTCCTACTTCCATGCCAGAGGAAAAGGAGGCCCGTCCTAGGAGGCCGCTATAGAGAGCATGTCCTCCTGTGCCAGCTGGGACGCCTCTTCTCGTTCAACCTGATATCCCCGGAGAGAGGGTACGGTATTTGGGGCAGCATTGGAGCTGGGAATGTGGCTGGAGCAGCAGGTGTGTGTTTAGACAGGAGCTCCAGGACCTGGGCCATCTGAGCCTTCAGGTACATAATGTCCCTGGCCTATTTGGATCACTTCACCCATCTCGCTTGCAGAGATGGGGCGCGACTAGGGGGGGCCTGTGCATGGGGAATGTCCAGCAGGGGGTCCAGCAGGGGATGCGGAACTCACCCTTGTGGCCCTTTCCAACCGGTTTTCCTTCACTCAGGGCTGAAAAGCCTCACAGATGCTACAGGCTACCTCTCTCCCGAGGGCCAAGGTGGTGTGCTGGATGCCCAAGCACCTCACACACAGTGTATACCTGTCCTCCTGAGGGATTTTGGCCCTGCAGGACGTGCAGGCATGAAACCCGGCCTTTCTCGTCATTGCGGTGGAGTGTTCTGTACCGACTGTGTCTACAGCGTGCACCGAACACCGCATGTACCGAGTGCACCGTGTGCACTGAGCACCATGTGCACTGAGCATCGTGTGCACTGGTTGTACCGAGCACCGTGTAATCAGGCACAGATTGCACCATGTATCGTGTGCACCGAGTGCACCGAACACTGCATGCACTAGGCACCGCGTGCACCGCGTGCACCGTGTGCACCAAGCACCATTTGCACTAAGCACCGTGTGCACCGTCTGCAATGAGCACCGTGCACACCGAGGTACCGAAGTACTGAGGGCTAAGCGTGCACCGAGGTACCGAAGCACCGGGGGGCAGCTATGCAACAGTACCTACCCTAACCGCGTGGTCACACACCTGGTCAGCGCGTAGCATACACCAGGGAGACACAAGGGTTGAAGCTGCGGCGGACGAGCTGAAAAGCAAACAGCAAAAAACACGATGTTGGGGGAGAACACACTGTTGGTTGCTGTGGAGGCCCAACTCACCGAGGTGGGTGGGCCTACGCAGCCAGCGAGGTCAACTCTACGGCGGAGTGTATGTAAACAGAGCCCGGTGGAGGAACACGCGGCTGGTTGGCTGTTGTTAACAACTGAGCTGCAGCTAATCCACAGCATGACCCAGACAAGATGAGTCATGCAGTCCAATACAGAGATGGGGGATGCGCAGCGGCAGCCAAACAAACAAGGCCCAATCCAGCTGCCAGACAGCGGCTGGTGGAATCACTCAACAGCGTGGATGCGGCAAGGCCTAGCCCCGTGGAGGAACTGTATTCTCCCAAGAGTGTAGTTTTTAGAAAGGAAAAAAACACACACACGCGTGAATAGTACTGCAAAGGCAGTCTCTCACACATGACAGACAGTAACAAAGAAGACAGCCTGCAACGCAAGCAAGCAGGCTGCTGAAGGACAGAAAAAGGAACTCAAATTTTGGAGTCGCTGATTCCAGGAAAGCGGCAAGCCACCTTTCAGCACGAATGCAGGGGAACTGCAGTCGACTCAAGATGCTCTTTCCTATCAACACGCTGAGCTAAACACAGAGGTCTTACCGTACTGTCTTGAGAAGCAAAAAGAGAAATGGCTTCCTCAGGATGACGGTTTTAATCCCTCGGTGGGCAGGACCGAGTGCGTCATTCCAGGAAGGGGCCTATCGGCAGCTCTGATATAAAGAGCTTAGTAATACCTACGCAATAGGCGGGCATATCCAATAGCAATGTTGGTGGTCGTCTTCAAATTTAAAGGGAAACAGACATTCTACACTCTAGAGCCAGTGAAGCTGGTACAAGAGGGAGAGGCGCTGAAACGAGAAACAAGGCTGCAGCGGGACGAGAAGCCGGAGACTGGAGAAGGGAACTGGGAAGCCAGGCACAGCAGACTCAGGACGAAACTCTGAGTGAAAGGAGAAACAGACTATTGCTACGCAGTAAAGGCTTTTACATTTGTGTAAACAGTGATTTAAAGTTACTGTTAGAAGCGTTTAACTTTCGTTTCTGTTGGACGTGCCAGGGAAGGTTCGCTTATAAAGCAGGAGGTTACAGAGGCGATACAGCAATTGTTTATGCTCAAAATATGCATGGATTGTATGAAAACCCTTCCAATTGTGATTCAAAGAATGGCTTAACGCTATGCTTTAATGTTGCTGTTACGTGTGGTAATTTGGGACTTTGTTATTTGATTCTCTACAGGCACCCGGGACTGAGGACCACGGAGGAGTTACAGCCGATTCTACATTGGGAGATTTCATGGATTACAGTACTCTCTATGGGTGACAGCCCCCTGCTGGACTGAGAGCTCCAAGTGGTCCTTGGTTTTGGATTAAAGTCTCCCGTTCCCCTTGTGTGCTCAGGACTGGACTGCGAGCTTCCGTGTTACAGTACCCGCCCATTGTGCTCCGTGAGTGGCAGGCTTGTCCTGTTGTCAATGGATTTAGTATACTGCTCTTATTTAAGATATATTTTAGATAGTGTTTTATAGTATTTTATAATAAGTTGAGAAGGAGCTTGAAGTTATTATTGCCGCTGAGGGCGCTGCTTTCTAGTTTAAGTATTATTACAGATACCTACTTATGTCAGGATGTGTTACCAATGTTTACATCCAACAGTTAAATACTGACTTTGAATTGGTGCGTTTGCCTGATAGACTTATAGCAATGTATTAGTATTACATATACTTGATATTTCAGCATAGACTATAGACTATAGATAGGGCTTCTGATTTTCGGTTTTAACTGATAAAACCCGATAAAACACCCCTGATACAAAAAAAATCAAATCGGTGGACAGCCAATAAACACCAGAAAACACATTAGAAACTGCGGAAATGGTTAATCTATTCACGTTGACTTTACCCTTTTCACATTTAAAAAATAAAACCTACTACAAAAATAATAATAAATACATTTCCCTGTGCTGCTGGCCAGTGCCCCACCTTCCTGACCTGTATCTATCATTGATTAGTTCTGAATACGTTAAACCCGCCCCAACTACTGAGTGACAGCACATTCCTACATTTCTAGTGGAGACTCCGCTTGGGAGATTTAAAACGAGATTACAGTCAGGGTGGAGGCTTGTTAGTGGGATTTACAGTTAAGACATGGAGGACTTAAAACAGAATTGTGGCGAAATGTACAAAAATGCCTACACACAAAACCCCCTGAAGAATGTGCCCGTGACCGTATGGATTTCGTTGTGGAAGACAGCAAAGGAAAGAAGGTACAGCTTAAGTGTGCAAGTACTGTCGAGTTACTACTATACATATTTGGACACACACACACACACAAAACGCTCAAGCATTTTGGAAAGTAACCGAATAAAAACGATTTACATAAAACTCGAAAATAGCTAAAAATAAGCACCGAAAAATACAATTAATAAAACCCAAAAAACAGACCCTAACTATAGATTGATTCTGATTCATTGCTTGCTTGATAGACTTATAGAAATGTATTAGTATTATACCTGTATATACAATATATATATATATATATATATATATATATATATATATACAGACATATATACAACTTGAAACTGACAAAAGTAATTGGCATCCACCATTGTTTATTCCATATTTAATAGAAATCAGACTTTGCTTTTGATTTTTTATTCAACATAATATTGTAAATAATAAAACAAATGAAAATGGCATGGACAAAAATGATGGGACCGCTAACCTAATTTTTTGTTGCACAACCTTCAGAGGCAATCACTGCAATCAAACGTTTTCTGTAGCTCTCAATGAGACTTCTGCACCTGTTAACAGGTAGTTTGGCCCACTCTTCCAGAACAAACTGCTCCAGCTGTCTCAGGTTTGATGGGTGCCTTCTCCAAACTGCAAGTTTCAGCTCTTTCCATAGATGTTCGATAGGATTCAGATCAGGACTCATAGAAGGCCACTTCAGAATAGTCCAATGTTTTGTTCTTATCCATTCTTGGGTGCTTTTAGCTGTGTGTTTTGGGTCATTATCCTGTTGGAGGACCTATGACCTGTGACTGAGACAGAGCTTTCTGACACTGGGCAGTACGTTTCGCCCCAGAATGCCTTGATAGTCTTGAGATTTCATTGTGCCCTGCACAGATTCAAGGCACCCTGTGCCAGGCGCAGCAAAGCAGCCCCAAAACATAAACGAGCCTCCTCCATGTTTCACTGTAGGTATGGTGTTCTTTTCTTTGAAAGCTTCATTTTTTCGTCTGTGAACATAGAGCTGATGTGACTTGCCAAAAAGCTCCAGTTTTGACTCATCTGTCCAAAGGACATTCTCCCAGAAGGATTGTGGCTTGTCAATATGCATTTTAGCAAATTCCAGTCTGACTTTTTATGTTTTTCTTTCAAAAGTGGAGTCCTCCTGGGTCTTCTTCCACGGAGCACACTTTCGCTCAAAAAGCGACGGATGGTGCGATCAGAAACTGATGTACCTTCACCTTGGAGTTCAGCTTGTATCTCTTTGGCAGTTATCCTTGGTTCTTTTTCTACCATTCGCACTATCCTTCTGTTCACTCTGGGGTCGATTTTACTCTTGCGGCCGCGCCCAGGGAGGTTGGCTACAGTTCCATGGACCTTAAACTTCTTAATAATATTTGCAACTGTTGTCACAGGAACATCAAGCTGCTTAGAGATGGTCTTGTAGCCTTTACCTTTACCATGCTTGTCTATTATTTTCTTTCTGATCTCCTCAGACAACTCTCTCCTTTGCTTTCTCTGGTCCATGTTCAGTGTAGTGCACACAATGATACCAAACAGCACAGTGACTACTTTTCTCCATTTAAATAGGCTGAATGACTGATTACAAGATTGGAGACATGTGTGATACTAATTAAAGAAACTAATTAGTTTGAAATATCACGATAATCCAATTATTTATTATCTTTTCTAAGGGGTACCAACAAATGTGTCCAGGCCATTTTAGAATATCTTTGTAGAATAAGCAATAATTCATCTCTTTTCACAGCTTCTTTGCTTTATTCTATGACATACCAAAGGCATGCAAGTATACATGATAAAATAGCTTTTAATTTCATCACTTTTCTGGAGGAATGAAGCATTATTTCAATGAGCTGTAAGGGTACCAACAAATTTGAGCACGTCTGTATATATATATATATATATATATATATATATATATATATATATGTAAATATAAATTTAGCGTTGCTTACATCAAATTGTTAAATGCTGATTTTGACGTACTATGCCTGCCAAATGATTTTGAGTGACGTGTGTATGTCAAATAAAATATCTGAACTTGCTCACTTGGTTTGTGGCTCCTGTTTATTCATCCTGAGGGTCAGAGGTGGTGACGCAGAATACAATCCAGAGAGAAGGACAAGGTTTAAATTAAGCAGTTAAGTTGCAAAAGCTATAGTCAACTGGTTGTCCCTCCACAAGCATTGTGGCATAAGTGTTTTTGTTCCACAACTGACAACATTTAGAAGCTTTATACCATTTACTGGCAGTCTTCACAAGCAAGATGGTTGCCATGGAGACATCTCATGGGGCTCATTCCAACCTCTTTATAAAAACACACTTCATATAATAGTAAAGAGGGCACTGTGTTCAGGCCTCATCAAAACAAGTCATATTTTATAGAACAATTTGCAGTGAAATACAGTTGGACCTAACAGCAATGTATCTGTGGTATATCTTACAGTAAGTAATTAATGGATTAAAAGCTTATCTGTAATTACCCTCATGAGAATATAACTATTTTACCCTGGAGTATAATCAAGATATAGTACTGATACAATAAACACAGACTGAAGTGTGCTTTGTATCTCCAAGCTCACACAAAGCATTTTTATTATGCTATTATCTGTGTGTTGCTGGGAAGATATGTCCGCATCCTTCTCAAACATTAAATAAACCATGATACCATTGGTGACTGTTTCCTGGTATTGACTGGTTGAGATACAACTATTTTCTGAAACTCTTGTCAGTGACAATGTGTGTGAGTTGAACATGGTTTGGCTGTGGTTAACCATTGGGAACTAGTTAATGGTTTAACCATGGAAATAACATGCTGTAATATAGCTTTAACATGATACATATATCTGGGTAAAGGGTTACTGACATGCTTGTAGTCTTTAGAAAAAACACTTTGCTTATCATTGCTGCCTGCGGTATCTTTCTCTACATAATAGTGTCTGTTTTAAGATTTGTATTTACATATCCTGGAACATCAGCTAGGGAATGAGGCTGAATAAATTGCTGTAGATATTTTCTCTGAACATCAACACCAATTAATATTTCATGTATGAATATTGATAGCTAAAAACAAAATTTGAAGTAGTTTTGGACACACAATAAATATGAGGCTCTGAACTAAAGACTAGAAGATCGTTTTTATCCATGAAAGGGTTAAAGTTTGTGTAGCTAATAAAATAATTCCAGTAAATCGTATCTAATATGCATGGCTATCACTTCACAGATCTCACATTTTCCTGTATGAAAGATGCACACATTATGTTTAATGTGTATTTTTGCGTAGGAAAAATAATTCAGAACTTTTCATTTTTTCAGACTATGACTCCAAGTATATGTCTCCAGAAAAAAATAAAAATAAACATGTTTGCCATTTCATTTTCTGACAAAATGATTGCAGGCATATGTAACAGGGCGGAGGCTGGACGTGAACCACCGACTTCATGCACCGCAAGCGAGCGTCTTAACCACAATGCAAAAGATCTGGGCTGGTTTGAACTTGTGGTTTTAGAGCTTTTAACCTCGTCTCATCTTACTGGCAGGCGAGAGAATCCGTAATGGCAGTGTATCAGACAACACTGCCTGTTACCCATACTTATAACACAGCAGACAGCAACGCTAAATGATGAGTTTCCACTGTAAACACTGCAGCCTGTTCATGTTCATTAACACCATAACATAATACAGAGTTAGTAAAATTTAGATGTTTTTTAAATAACTGTTTCCCTAGTAATAACCATGCTTTTCACCTTTTAAAATCATTAAGAAAAATGCTGAATATCTAGTGGCCTGAAGTCCTTAACCATCCCTCAGTAATGGCGATGAGTATTCAGTTTTAAAAGCTGTTGACACAGATACATTTAGATCTTCAGAGGAGAGACCAACATGCTGTCTGTCTGTCTGTCTGCTGTGCTGAATGAGCCAGGCTCCCCCAGCAAAGCGGACAGACATGTCTTTATATCGCTCTACCCGGCTGTAAGAAATCACTGACAAGGAAGATTCCACCCAGCAGAGCTTGTATGGATATGAGTTGAATGTATTCAGTTTCATTGTACAATATCTTTGAATAACCACTGCCTGCAAATGCATCATCTCTGTTTGAAACGCTTAATTTGCCGTGTAACAGTGGAAAGTCAATGAGGAACAATAGCAGCGCCTCTATTCAAATCACAGAAGGACGTGCACTGACAGGTTACTAGGCAATGGAGAAGAATGCTCTGGACTGGCCTTTCTGACTGCCAGCAATACACTTGTTTAGAAACACAGATTTACCAAGTATTTTGTCACTGTGTGCGGTCACATGACTGGTTAAATGTGAAAGAAAAAATAGTGTAATGAGGTTTAGGGGAAGCATGTCAACACTGCAAGTTTGCATTGAGATTTATTCACTGCTTCTCACCACTGGGCAAACAAAATATCATTTAAATACAGTATTTCTATGATTTAAGAATACAGTGGTGCCTGAAAGTATTCATCCGTCTTCTATCAGTTTTAATTTCCCTTGTGTGGCATGCAATATATACAGACGTGCTCAAATTTGTTGGTACCCCTCCACAAAAAACGAAGAATGCACAATTTTCTCTGAAATAACTTGAAACTGACAAAGGTAATTGGCATCCACCATTGTTTATTCCATATTTAATAGAAATCAGACTTTGCTTTTGATTTTTTATTCAACATAATATTGTAAATAATAAAACAAATGAAAATGGCATGGACAAAAATGATGGGACCGCTAACCTAATATTTTGTTGCACAACCTTTAGAGGCAATCACTGCAATCAAACGTTTTCTGTAGCTCTCAATGAGACTTCTGCACCTGTTAACAGGTAGTTTGGCCCACTCTTCCTGAGCAAACTGCTCCAGCTGTCTCAGGTTTGATGGGTGCCTTCTCCAGACTGCAAGTTTCAGCTCTTTCCATAGATGTTCGATAGGATTCAGATCAGGACTCATAGAAGGCCACTTCAGAATAGTCCAATGTTTTGTTCTTATCCATTCTTGGGTGCTTTTAGCTGTGTGTTTTGGGTCATTATCCTGTTGGAGGACCCATGACCTGCGACTGAGACAGAGCTTTCTGACACTGGGCAGTACGTTTCACTCCAGAATGCCTTGATAGTCTTGAGATTTCATTGTGCCCTGCACAGATTCAAGGCACCCTGTGCCAGGCGCAGCAAAGCAGCCCCAAAACATAAACGAGCCTCCTCCATGTTTCACTGTAGGTATGGTGTTCTTTTCTTTGAAAGCTTCATTTTTTCGTCTGTGAACATAGAGCTGATGTGACTTGCCAAAAAGCTCCAGTTTTGACTCATCTGTCCAAAGGACATTCTCCCAGAAGGATTGTGGCTTGTCAATATGCATTTTAGCAAATTCCAGTCTGGCTTTTTATGTTTTTGTTTCAAAAGTGGAGTCCTCCTGGGTCTTCTTCCATGGAGCCCACTTTCGCTCAAAAAGCGACGGATGGTGCGATCAGAAACTGATGTACCTTCACCTTGGAGTTCAGCTTGTATCTCTTTGGCAGTTATCCTTGGTTCTTTTTCTACCATTTGCACTATCCTTCTGTTCACTCTGGGGTCGATTTTACTCTTGCGGCCGCGCCCAGGGAGGTTGGCTACAGTTCCATGGACCTTAAACTTCTTAATAATATTTGCAACTGTTGTCACAGGAACATCAAGCTGCTTGGAGATGGTCTTGTAGCCTTTACCTTTACCATGCTTGTCTATTATTTTCTTTCTGATCTCCTCAGACAACTCTCTCCTTTGCTTTCTCTGGTCCATGTTCAGTGTGGTGCACACAATGATACCAAACAGCACAGTGACTACTTTTCTCCATTTAAATAGGCTGAATGACTGATTACAAGATTGGAGACATGTGTGATACTAATTAAAGAAACTAATTAGTTTGAAATATCACTATAATCCAATTATTTATTATCTTTTCTAAGGGGTACCAACAAATGTGTCCAGGCCATTTTAGAATACCTTTGTAGAATAAGCAATAATTCATCTCTTTTCACAGCTCTTTTCTTTATTCTATGACATACCAAAGGCATGCAAGTATACATGATAAAATAGCTTTTAATTTAATCACTTTTCAGGAGGAATGAAGCATTATTTCAATGAGCTGTAAGGGTACCAACAAATTTGAGCATGTCTGTATATATATATATATATATATATATATATATATATATATATATATATATATATATAAATATATATATATATATATATATATATATAGTAAGTATGGACTGGAGAGGAGGACTATAGTGGAAAATTACTGACCAGATGGAAGACTATTGTTACCCACAGGGGGCTATAATGCCTGAAGCCACCCTGGAGGTAACAATAGTCTTCCTGAGGGGCATTTCATTTTCGACTATTAACTGAGTCTGCAGTACATATTTAATATATGAGTCAGTCAAATAATAAGAGAGGCAAGGTTGGATAGTAAATATAACTTTATATACTGTAACATTAAGCAATGGATGTCAAAAAACTATTTATTGTTAAACTCTGATAAAACAGAGGTAATGCTATTGGGATAAAAAAAAAATACAAATTCAGATGTTCTTGCAGTTGACAGCTTCTCATTTAAGTCGAGGTCTGAATTGAGAAACCTGGGTCATTTTTGATTTATTACAGAAATAACTAAAATGCCTTTTTTTCATTTAAGAAATATCGCTAAACTAAGACGCTTCCTTTCCATGGAAGATGCAGAGAGACTGATGCATGCTTTCATAACATCCAGACTGGATTATTGCAATGCTCTGTTTTCTGGTATTCCCAGGTATTATCTTGACTGCGGATTGTGCAAAACGCTGCTGCCAGGGTTTTAACAAGAAGTAGAAGACATGATCACATGACGCCGGTATTGGCAGCCTGTGACAGAGAGCGAAGGAATTTGAGCTGTAAATCTTCCTCCTGACCAAAAAAGGCGCTGTGTAAGGTTGGTGGCATGCTTCCTCCTAGATGGGCAGCCTCGACGGTAGGCAGAAACTGGAAGGTGACCATATTAGGGGGAGCGCAAAGGACCCTTGCAATCAGCTAAGGGGCAGACAGCGATTGAAGAAACCATGGCACCAGGTTGATTGCAGCGAGGAGTTTTGTGGAACAAAGGGGAAGCAGCTATGTCAGTACCAAGCCCCCTTGTGCTGAGACGTGATTTACAGCCAGAACTATATGTGTGTTTGTTATTGTTTGTGTTCTTTGTTTGTCTACTGCAGAGGAGGACTGAGGAGATCGGGAGCTGCAGCCACTGAGCCAGCACTTACCCCAGATCACTACCCCACTGCACAGCACAGCATGGACAATACATCAAAACAATCAAAACGTCCTTGTGTGTAAGCCACTTGTTATATGATCACGATTATGCTTACTCAAGGCTGCAGAATCCTATTTTACTACAGTATACTTGAGAAGCGATCGTCTCGTGAAGGTGCCTAGTTTAACTGCCGTGTGGTGTTACATGTAATGGCCTATGAATTAAAATGACATTACAGTATAGTATTTTACTGTCATGACTACCACTGCATTTAAGCATCTGTGGCTTGCTTTTTTTCAGTTGCGATGCAAATCTCAGTCTTTCAGTCTTTCACTAAGCGGAGATGCAAAGTCAGTTTCTGTATATGAGACTAACAAAATGCTGGTGCGAACGTACATTTTAATTTAGGCACACGTGTGCGACTAGAAATTCCTAAAGGTTGACCATAAACAATAAACGTGATTTATATTTTCAGATGAGAAGTATAAAACAAAAGAAAAAAAAAACTCACAGTCGGATCTAAACTCATTGCTTAATCATAATATATTCTCTGAATGTAGTTTATTGGTGTCCACTGCCCACTGTTAATCACACATTAAAAACTACAAATGCCATACCCCACCAATTTCACTGATTTAGTGCGATGGCTACTCGTTTCCAGACAGTTTGTCAAACCAAGATGAGGAAAATAACAAATTCATATAAGTAGTCATCTTTACAAGAAATGAGCAATGCAGGTATGTCAGAAGATGAAAGCGAACAGGGAACTTAAAGTTAGTTACAGCGTGTTCACAGTTGTAAAATACAAATTTCAACCAACAGTGTCTAAAATATTTCCCCTGGCTTAAGTTTGACAATGTTAAAAAAAGAAAATCCATGTTTTGCACGTTTTATCAGGATGCAGGGGAACTGATGGCAGACAAGACTGCATTTTTAACAGGGAGCCATATATATATATATATATATATATATATATATATATATATATATATGCTATCAAAGAACAGGTGATTCCAGCTGGATTATTAATATTATTCATTATTGTTGTTGTTAATGTATTTATGTATTTTCTTATAACAGATGCTCTTATCCAGGATGACTTACAGTTCTTACAAAAAACACTTTACAAAAATCAGATCAGTCCAGACAGAAAACTGTAACAGAAAACAAGAAAGTCAAAAAAAAATTTAATTAGAAAAGGTAACATGTACTCAATGCGCAGAATGTTTCCATTACATGCGTTTAGCTAAGTGCCCTATCCTCAGCAACAGTGGCAAAGGGCCGCAGTGCCCAAGGGCTCAGTCCATAAAATATCCCTGTAGTTGCATTCTCCAAAGGCTCCCTTTCCTTTTCATGTCACTCACCCGGTAATTCCACACTCAGGTATAAGGACACAGCTGACTTTTTATTTAAAGTATTATTATTTATTTCTCATTGATATTAGAAGCATACTTTGACACCCACAATCTGACTATGCCATACAGGTGTGGTAGGAGCAGGGGGCATGGTGAGTGGGGGGCAGTTGGAAGGGTCTTTCAGCAGCAGTCTGAGTAAGAGATACATGTGTAGACTGCATCCACAGGCAGTGTTCTTGGCCGGCTCCATGCTGAGATTCCCGTCTTTGGGGCTTCCAAATAGAGTAGTGTTTTCAACATTGTGGGTTTGTTTTACAGTCCACACTTCTGGAAATATGTTTATGTATACTGTAAGGAGCACGGGTCGGAACTACTCATAACACCGGCTGACAGGCGCGTTTCTGTAAAATAAAGAATGGAGTTTGATGCTACAGAGATATTTTGTCCGTCTCCTTCATGTTGACAACAATTAGCAAGTCGCTACAATATATTTTTATTTAAGTTATATGTTGTATAGCCTACACTGTGGTCCACTGTTTCATTTCTCTATTTAGTAGTTTATTTATATATTTGTGGGGGTGGACATGCAACTTCGGGGGTGTCAATGCTACCGATGTGTGTTGAGCTTTGATTCTGCATTCCATTTGCAGGTTACATTTGAGTGTAGACTCGTCTGAAGAATATTGGTATGTACTGTACACCTATGACAGCTGCTAGGCAGGGTATTGTTAACAGTCTTTTGTCGTGTAGTATTCCAATTCTGCACAGTCACGCGTAGCTCTTGTGCATTTCTGCTGTATTGGTGTTGAATGCGCAGGTGGTTTTACGAGGCACAAACACATTTGCAAATTGAGCATAAAACTGCTATTTTCCAACTTTGCACAACAAATTTTGTGAGGGGATTGCGCATCGCTTTGAATATCTGGGCCTACAAGTCTACAAGAGCTATTGAGAAGACAGGCCAACACTTGGATGAATCAGTGAGTATGCTATGACAAGTGATCTAAAAGCTGTGATAAACACAAAGAAGGTCACACCAGATACAGACTGAACTTTCGTGCAATAAGCTTTATTTTCTATATAACATTTTCTTTGTATAACCTGTGTGTGTGTTTTAACTGTTGCAATAAGCCTATTTTTCTTTTCTTTTTTAAAAAAAATTTAGTAATCACCAATTATTTTATTATTTTCTACCAATCTGGCATATCTAGAAAATACAATAGCCTGGACGCGAACCTCCAGGCTATAGGGCAAATCCAGCACTCCACTCGGAGTGCCTTTACCAGACGTGCCACTCGGGAGCCCAATAAGCCTATTTTTCGATATGGCATTTACTTGGTATAATGTGTGTGTATGTGTTTGAAAACACATTGTTAGAATTATTAAAGTGTAAAACCTGCTTTGTATAACCAGTCTGGTGGGGTCCTGTGTGCTGAGGCAGGGTTTGCAGGTGGGGGTGGGAGTCAGGTCATTGGATGTTTATTCATCTAGCCCAGACCTTAATATATATGCATTTTCCTGTGCTGTCATATGCCTCTAAAATCCAATAAAATACAAAAATGAAGACCTCAGTCCCTTTCCACCATGCAAACCGTGCAAAGCGACTCTAGGATAAGGGACAGTGCCAGTTCAGATGTATTTTGTAGCAAGAAACACATTTCCTTTCTGCCTTTCTTAAAACATTCTCTCTCAGCTTGCATGTTTATGAATTTCCTGACTCACATGCGAGCGATCAGATATCTATGGCAACAAGCAGCTGATATTCAACCGAGCAATTAAAATGCAGAGGGAAAAATCATCCTGGCCTAGATTTGTGTATTATGAAACATCCATCAGCAAAGTTGTCATCTTTTTCTAGCCTGTGGTAATGCATTAGAATGCTTCTGGAACCAAAACAAATAAAGGATATATTTCTTCACTTGGACCCTTATAAAAGCTTACCCTAGTAAAAGCATAGCAAAGTGTAATAAAGCATAGTGAAAGCATGGTGAAGCACAGGTAAGCACTGTAAAACGAAAGAGATATGGTAAAGCATATAAAAAATAAAAACAAACATGGCAAACCATTGTACACTATAGTAATTGCATAGTAAAACCATGGTGAAAAGCAAGGGAAAACTGCAAAATTACTATGAAAATGTACTGAGGTAAAATGTTAGAAGGGCAAATAAGTAATATATATATATAACCAGGCTCAAATTTGTTGGTACCCCTCCACAAAAAACGAAGAATGCACAATTTTCTCTGAAATAACTTGAAACTGACAAAAGTAATTTGCATCCGCCATTGTTTATTCCATATTTAATAGAAATCAGACTTTGCTTTTGAGTTTTTTATTCAACATAATATTGTAAATAATAAAACAAATGAAAATGGCATGGACAAAAATGATGGGACCGCTAACCTAATATTTTGTTGCACAACCTTTAGAGGCAATCACTGCAATCAAACGTTTTCTGTAGCTCTCATTGAGACTTCTGCACCTGTTAACAGGTAGTTTGGCCCACTCTTCCTGAGCAAACTGCTCCAGCTGTCTCAGGTTTGATGGGTGCCTTCTCCAGACTGCAAGTTTCAGCTCTTTCCATAGATGTTCGGTAGGATTCAGATCAGGACTCATAGAAGGCCACTTCAGAATAGTCCAATGTTTTGTTCTTATCCATTCTTGGGTGCTTTTAGCTGTGTGTTTTGGGTCATTATCCTGTTGGAGGACCCATGACCTGCGACTGAGACAGAGCTTTCTGACACTGGGCAGTACGTTTCGCTCCAGAATGCCTTGATAGTCTTGAGATTTCATTGTGCCCTGCACAGATTCAAGGCACCCTGTGCCAGGCGCAGCAAAGCAGCCCCAAAACATAACCAAGCCACCTCCATGTTTCACTGTAGGTATGGTGTTCTTTTCTTTGAAAGCTTCATTTTTTCATCTGTGAACATCGAGCTGATGTGACTTGCCAAAAAGCTCCAGTTTTGACTAATCTGTCCAAAGGACATTCTCCCAGAAGGATTGTGGCTTGTCAATATGCATTTTAGCAAATTCCAGTCTGGCTTTTTTATGTTTTTCTGCCAAAAGTGGAGTCCTCCTGGGTCTTCTTCCATGGAGCCCACTTTCTCTCAAAAAGCGACGGATGGTGCGATCAGAAACTGACGTACCTTCACCTTGGAATTCAGCTTGTATCTCTTTGCCAGTTATCCTTGGTTCTTTTTCTACCATTCGCACTATCCTTCTGTTCAATCTGGGGTCGATTTTCCTATTGCGGCCGCGCCCAGGGAGGTTGGCTACAGTTCCATGGACCTTAAACTTCTTAATAATATTTGCAACTGTTGTCACAGGAAAATCAAGCTGCTTGGGGATGGTCTTGTAGCCTTTACCTTTACCATGCTTGTCTATTATTTTCTTTCTGATCTCCTCAGACAACTCTCTCCTTTGCTTTCTCTGGTCCATGTTCAGTGTGGTGCACACAATGATACCAAACAGCACAGTGACTACTTTTCTCCATTTAAATAGGCTGAATGACTGATTACAAGATTGGAGACATGTGTGATACTAATTAAAGAAACTAATTAGTTTGAAATATCACTATAATCCAATTATTTATTATCTTTTCTAAGGGGTACCAACAAATGTGTCCAGGCCATTTTAGAATATCTTTGTAGAATAAGCATAATTCATCTCTTTTCACAGCTTCTCTGCTTTATTCTATGACATACCAAAGGCATGCAAGTATACATGATAAAATAGCTTTTAATTTCATCACTTTTCAGGAGGAATGAAGCATTATTTCAATGAGCTGTAAGGGTACCAACAAATTTGAGCACGTCTGTATATATATATATATATATATATATATATATATATATATATATATATATATATATATATATATATATACACTGAGTGTACAAAACATTAGGAACACCTTCCTAATATTGATGCTGGCCCATGCTGACAATGCTTCCCACAGTTGTGTCAAGTTGGCTGGTAGTGGATCTCTACTCCGAATAGCTTGTTCCATCTCATCCCACAGATACTCAATTGGATTGAGATCTGGTGACTGGGCAGGCCACTGCCTTAAGCTGAATTCACTGTCTTAAGCTGAATTCACTGTCATGTTCATGGAACCATTCCTGGACATTCCTAGCCTTGTGGCATGGGGCATTATCCTGCTGAAAAAAATCCATCAGCAGATTGATACACTGCTGCCATGAAGGGACGCATCTGATTGGCAATGATGTTCAGATATCCTGTGGCATTCAAACGTTGCTGCACTTGATAAGGGCCCAATGTGTGCCATGAAAACACACCACCATGCAACCCCTACACGCACACACCACCATGTAACCCTTGCACGCACACTCCACCATGCAACCCCTACACGCACATACCACCATGCAAACCCTGCACACACACACCACCACCATGCAACCCCTGCACACACCACCACCATGCAGCCCTTGCAGGCACCCAACACCATGCAACCCTTGCACACAGACACCACCATGCAACCCCTGCATACACACACCACCACCAAGCAACCCCTGCACACAAAAACCACCACCACCATGCAGCCCTTGCATGCATACACCACCGTGCAACCCCTGCAAGCACACACCACCACCATGCAACCGCTGCATGCACATACCACCATGCAACCCCTGCACGCACACACCACCATGCAACCACTGCACGCATACACCCACCATGCAACCCCTGCATGCCACCACCATGCAACCCCTGCATGCACACACCACCATACAACCCTTGCACACACACACCGCCATGCAAACCTTGCACGCACACAACACCATGCAACCCCTGCACACATATACCACCATGCAACCCCTGCACACACACACACCCTCTACACTATCCTGATTCGCTCCCCTCCCCTCAGGATCGCTACAATATAGTCATGCCTAGAGGTTTATCAGACCTCAAAATGAATAGAATGGTGGAGTTCAATATATTTTATTCACCTATCACACGCAAAAAAAAAAAAAAATAAATACTATAAAGGCCTGTAGAAGGGTGTGGGTATTCACTGACACAGGAGACAGAAAGATGTACTTGAAACACTGCACAGGTGCCCAGTTTTATTTGTTTGTTTCTTATTTTTATTTCCAAGTGCATGTTTTAGCCTGTCTACCCCTTCCCCCCAGTCGCTTCACCATATCTGGGGCCAGTAGAGGGGTGATCCAATAGTATTCCTCCCAGGCAGCCTAGCTGGCATAGGTTCCGCTGCCTGGTACTGCTCAGCCAATGCGACCGCCCGATCCAGAGTGGGAGGTGCCTGACGCTGCACCCACAGCTGGGGGGAGGGATTCATCACATTATTCTCCATTTTATTGCAACTGAGCTACCGTTCAGTTGAGCGAAAATTGTAAAGCGGTACTTGAGCTAAAACCTCCAGATAGAAGGGGTACAGTTTCAAAAAAAATTGAAAACCCCTGGCCTACAGTATAAACTCAGGAATAAGGAATTGTGACAGAGATCGAATGATTCTTTGTGTTAGATCTCCCTCTCGACCTGTGAGGGCACTGTGTAACGGGAACAGAGTACCCTTAACTAAATGGCACGACAATTTATTCCGTAGGGTATGTTTAAGTTGGTCATTTAGCAAAGGGACGCAGCTACGATATCCAAACTAAATGACCCAGACAGTAAACGATGTGGCATCTGAGGATTGGAGGAGCGGATGCACTTGTTAACCTAGGGGTCATGAGCAAGGATATAAATAGAGGTCATAGCTGACGTGATCGGTTCCTTGGTAAATGGTTAGTGTTGAAAACCTACAAGGAAACTGTGTGCTGTTTCGTGAACCATGAGTTTTGTCTTGTGTTTGTTAGTGTTTTGTTAACTGTCGTCTGTTTTTAATAGACTACCAGTTGCACGATCTGGACTGGAGCTGTAGCGAAAGCCAGCATAAACCCGGACATCACTTTCACCCCTGCATTTCACGGAGAACTGTGTTATACCTCTTGCACGTATTCACTATCACTAAGAACTGTGTTTGTGTTTTGTGTTTAGTGTTGTTGTGTAAAACTGGACTTTTTGGTTACGGGTCAAACCCGGGGAATTATAAATACTGAGTGATACACGCCGCTGTATCACTCCAACATTATTATTTACAGGTGTTTGCCATAAGGCTCTGGACATTGTTAATTAAATCAATAAACACCCTCACACCTGGAAATCATTGTCTGTCTGTTTTATATTTGCTCTGCACTGCACTCCATTCAATCACCACTTTGCCACAGGAATAGATAAGGAAAATGTTGACTAATACAATTGAATAAGATTTATTTGAAGTTGTTGAAGGGCACTGGTCCCTCAAACCAAGAAGGTCTGATAAACCCTTACACATGACTATATATTGATGGACATTACATAAGCAAATTAGATGTTATTTTTTTTTTTTTTTTTTTTGGAATACCATGTTCCTTCTCAAAACTAATAATCAGTAGCTGATCATTCACGCATCCTCACAAGGTTTTTAAAATGCAAAAACAATAACAAATAAGCGGCGCTTTGCCGTAATATAAACATAAATCATAATATAAAATAAATAATAAACAAAGGGGCACCACAGTCTTAGACGTGTCAATGTTATTAGTGCTATCACGAACATTGTATTTATACCATGTCATGTACTGTCTAGCCTACACTGTACTTGTGAGATCAGATACAGGAATTACTGACAGAATCAGATTTTTAAAACAGAGTGGTCAAGGGATGCTACTGGTAACCATGGAAATAGCATTATTAGAATAGGAATGTGCAAATTAGAAGTTTCAAACTTTGAGAAGGAGATGGACTTTTCAACACAGCTCAAATCATTTTCCCAGGGCATACAAAAAAAACCCAACAAAACTCAATATTTGAGCGACAGTACGCTGAACTGCACAGAATGTATATAAACATCATTCAAAGGTTGTTAAGATGTCATTTGAAGCTAGCTGCTCTTTACCCCCTTTTATTGTGCTGAGAATGTTTTAGTTTTTTTTTTTACAAACCAAACAGTGAAAACGTCAAAAAACTAGCAGTCTTAACAACAACAGTGTGGTCACTCTTGTTGATCAGAATAGTTGGCTTGAAGATTATGTTAAAACAAGGCTACTCAAAGGTCAGCATGCAGCTACCGACACCAACAATAAGTCACGAAACTTACAAGCATATATAGGAAGCTACTGTAAATCGAAATCAGTACATTAGGTCTTGAAAAAGAAATGCTGTCCCTCTTCTTTACTGATAAGATCTGGTTCCTTTTAGTTTACAAATGAACCCCTGGACACATGTAAGGATAGATGGACAATCCCATATACCCCAAAATCTAAAAATCAAGATACCTTAAGCTAAGTAATTGCTGTACCAAATTACAATTGGATAAGTGATTTTCCAGATATACGGATGTACACATCACTGCCTCCACTATATTAACCCTGCAGGGATAATGAGAGGCAAAAAATTGAATTTAAAATGAATACACCTATTACATATAAACTTCTGGTTTCTTATTGTCCTGTTAGAAATACAGTTGAATACAGTGGTGGTTAATCTTTGAGCTACGTTTATCTTTTGCCAGACTGTGTCCTTTAAAAATGTACAGCTTATCTGCACCAGGGTCATGTATTCACTTTGTGCAGATAAAGCGTGAATTGTTTAAACAGGATAGTTATTAACCGGCTTGCAGGGGAGCAATTCAAAAAGCTCTGACAGCGCCTCGTAGCTCTGTTTACTTTCTCAAATCTAAATGTTACATTATTTAAAGAAGGCAGCAATTCACCATGTTCAAAAATGATACCTGAGGCAACACTCTGAAACCGCAAAGTCAAATACAAAATGGTGACATCATAATCTGCCACTTCCTGGTATTCTCTTGATCCCTCTTTTCAATGATGCATTAAATAAAGGCTGGTGAGGATTAGAAAAGTTTTTTTTTTTTTGTTTTACCTGTATATTAACAATAGATCTAAATTATAAGTGTAGTTACTTCTACAGTTTCCAATGGGGTTGTGACTTATAATACAGTATTAACATTGCCATTCAAGTAGTTAACAAGTGTTCAGAAAGTAACTATTACACGTTTAACTTGTAATAATTCTTCAAGTAGGTTCTCAGAACTGATGAGAAGAGTATGTGGTCACTGGTAAGGAATGGTCACTGGTCCCTCCAGAACAAATAAAACACCTTGCAGATGTTAAATCATTGCTGTCCTGACTGCTGCTCTACACCCCTTTGACGACATTCCAATGCAGCTGCCAAAGACTGAAAAAGGTTACCAACATGCTGCCCTTGGCAACAAAGGTAATATCTCTAATTAGTGGTAGGTATTAAGAAATATATGGAGCATGTTGCTATGTGGAAATGTAAAAGTGTGCTACATTAAGTTTTATACAGTACTAAATACAAAACATACAGTCAATATTATAAAAAGATGCACTTCCAAAACCTAAAACTAACTCAATATACAGCTATGGTCAAAGGTTTAGCATCACCCAATAGATTTTACTAAATTTGCTTCATAAAGTCGAATGAAACCTGCTGAATAATGCTATGTTAACATATTGAATTACATACCGCTTTGTAGTTTTCCATAAACAGACACAAATTAAAAAAATTGACATATTGAAATCTAACACAAAATACTGTACTATTATTGTGGCTTCCAGTAGACATTTACAATATAATTTTGTAGTTTCTTTGATTGCATGATGTTAAATAAAAGATCTAAATTAAGTTCATATATATATATATATATATATATATATATATATATATATATATATATATATATATATATATATATTCAAATTATGTCTCAATCCTAAATTTTAATAAATAAATAAATAAATAAATAAATAAATTCTAAACTTGATACTTGGTTTTAGATAAACTTTAGATCTCAATGATTAATATTAACATTGAAGGATAGATCTGCAGATGGCATTGTATGGTACTTGATTTGCACATTTCCTTATATCTGGAGACTGGCGGGAGTGTGGTTTGAGTTTTTGTAATGCAGGTTGGGCTGTATTGCCACATTCTAAATACTTTTGGCAGCAGTTTTATGAGTGTACACTTAGCTGTCCACTGGCTTTCCTGCAAAATGCAGACTGTTGATATTATAAATGTACGAGGGGGTGAAATCTAGAGGTACCTCAGTGTGTGCTACAGGAGTAATCAAGATCTGTTTTTTTAAGACGGGCCCTTTTCAGACATGCAGCCGGAGGCGTTTTAAAATCTGTCAATATTTACTGACAAAACCCATAAGCTATACTTCATATACTTCAACTCATAGGCTAAACTTCTCTAGCCTATGAGTTTATGTTCGTATTTTGTTAAGCTGCAGTGTCGGCTATATAAATATATATATATATATATATATAGGTTTTGGACAAAGAATTTGAACCAAGCACTGATTTGGCAAGATAAGTTTGCAAGATGTTCTTGATGGATATGTGACAATTGATTCCTCAAGATTTTTAATTTCTCCAGGGAAGTTGTACTGGGGGTGGGAATCTGCAGTCAGGGCCGGCGCAACCATATAGGCAGAACAGGCGGCTACCTAGTGCAGCAGATTGAAGGGCACAGCAGATTGAAGAGGGCGGCAAAAACAGTTCATAATTACATTTTATACTGCACAGTTCTTTAATCATAAAATGCTCAACATCATAGAACACTGTTTTTTATTCTGCAAAACTCATTGCTGATGTTACGTAACCATATCATGAGCAGTGGTGTAGTCCTAAATCTGGAAGTACAGGAACGCTGGGGGGGGGGGGGGGGGGAGGGTGATCATGCCGGTGCCAAGCGAAATCTCCGGTAAATACATAAATAAATAAATAAATAAATAAATAAATAAATAAACCAACACACACAGTTCTGGTGAATAAAATCAAGAAACTGGAAAAAGGCCAATCAGCATCAGTAGGACTGTATTAACTTCGGTTAAGGAACCAACAGTATTGACGGAATCATTTCAGTAATTCGAAACAGACAGGCAGTAGGCAATATGTCTCAGTATCACCACCAAAGTGGAGCTCTGAAGAGAAAAAACATGGATGTGACAGCACCGAAACACAAAACGAAGCGACGAGGGATATGGAACAGTCAAGGCCCGATACAACTGCAAGTGGCTATGAAAAAAAAAACGACGTGCAAACAGAATGACGAACAAGCAACAGTTGAAAGAGTACTAGTAGAAAATGACAGTGCTGAAGTTGTGATTGATAACTTACCTAAAGGAGCGGACTATCCAACAGATAGGACTAACTTTCCTACTAATGTTAGCGATCACCAAGTGAAGTGGTTTATAATAGATCGTGGATCATGTCACCTGAAAGGACCTTTCCCATGGGATGAAGAGCAAGGTGGGAGATGCTTTTCAGAACATTATTATAATCGTACAACAAAAGCAGCTGTCCGATTCCGTATAACATGGCTGTTATTCACCTGAACTTGATTCTGTATACTGTGAGTCCTGTTGGTTAATTGGGGACCGTAGCAAATTGAGCCTGCTTGGGCAAAAAGAATCCGTAATTGGAAAGGGTTATCAACCAAACTACAGGCACACAAAACTTCTCAAACGCATAAAGATGCATGTGTTGTATACATTGGATGTACACAATGAACAGGAAATACAGAAATAACAGAACTTTTGGAGACAAGTTCTGAAGTGAGTAGTTAATGTGACCTTAACTTTAACTACGTGCAGCTTGCCTTTTAGAGGACACAGGGAGACTCTCGCCGATGGAAATTCAGGTAATTACCTGTCTGTAATTGAGCTCTTACTGAGTACGATCCAGTGCTGAAACAGCTCATACAATTACCAAGCAACACAATTAAATACCTAAGCCCCAGAATTCAAAACAAAGTTATTGAGATTATGTCTAAAAGTACTGAAAACGATATTGTCAATGAAATAAAACAAGCATCATGCTTTTCAATTATAATGGATACAACTAAAGACATTAGTAAGGTTGACCAAATGAGCCAAATTTTTCGCTACGTCAGTGTTGAATATGAAAATGACAGACCAACTGCTGTAAAGATAAATGAACGTTTTTAGGTTTTGTTGAAATTCAGAATCAAAGCTGTTACGTTTGTTTGTTGTTCTGTTTACTGCTCTGTTGTGTTTTGGAAATCAGTCAATACTGTGTGGTTGCTAGGTTACGTGTTGCCGGATGTTGTGAATGTGTGTCGTGCTTGCAGGGATGTCGTAAGTGAGAGTGGTTGGGGAAACAGATGTGACGAGGCGACTGATGGGAGAGAGGATACTGTAAACAGCCAAAATAAACCAGCAACATGTTTAAGATTGCAAACACTGTTTCGCGTCCATTATTGCAATACAACATTGACGACGCAGATTTTCGTTTACTCCACCGCCTCCCTTTTTGGCTCTGCCTGGCGAACCGCCGGTTCCATGGGCTCGCTGGCTGGACTCGTTTAATAAATACCTGCTTGCTATGGGCTTGGAAGACGTGGCCAACCCGCGTAAGTGTGCTATACTGATACACTGTCTGGGCACAGAGGGACAGCGCGTTTTCCTGACACTGGGTCCTGCCTCGACTTATGATGAAGCAGTCGGGGTTCTCGCTGCACATTTGGGAGCCGCTCAGAGCGTCCTCCTCCGCCGGTTTAAATTCCGACAATGGAGCCAACAGCCTGGTGAGTCCATACTTCAGTATATATCTGCATTAAGAGAATTAGCACTGCCTTGTAAATTCGGTGCACTGCACGATGAGATACTTGGAGACCAGCTTATTGAAAAGACTTCCAGTACACAAGTGAGAGAGAGCTTATTATTGGAGGCTGATGATTTAACACTGACTCAAACACAAAAAATTGCCACTCAAGTAGAAGCAGCTTTTATCACTGCACAGAAACTGACTGGGACATCCTCATGTGCTACAGCTACAGACTGTGCAGTTCAGAAAATGCTGCAGCCTCTTAACCCATTAGACACTTCAGCCCTCGCAGTTCAACAAGCGCAGCACCGCCCTGCACGTTCTAGGCCACGTTGTAGGAACTGTGGGTCCACCAGGCACAAGTCTAGAGCCACTGACTGCCCTGCCCGGGGCCAACGGTGCAGAAATTGCAGCAAATTGAATCACTTTGCCAGGTGGTGTCACTCCACCTCAGTTTCAGCATCTGATCAGTCCCAGACCTTGTTCTCAGCTCTGGCTACCATTCATACTGTGCTCTTAACCCCATCACGTTTTAAAACATGTGATATATATATATCTCAATGACAAGTGCATTCCTCTGCTCTTGGACACTGGGGCCAAGGTTTCTCTCTTAAGCGTTGACACATACAGGCAGTATTTTTCCAGCCTGCCCCGGCAACACTTCTCCACTGCCCTCAGCGGATACGGACATGCCAGAATTGATGTTCTGGGTACACTGGAGCTGTCGGTACGCTATGGCACCAGGCATGTGCCTACATTCACATTCTACATTACAAGAACTGGGGCCAACTTAATGGACCTTGACTTGTTTACCAGCCTTGGATTTTCCTTGACAGATTACAGTGGCACAGAAATATTGCAAGTCTCCTCTCCCTGGCAGCAACAATGGCCTGCACTTTTTGGTGGTTTGGGCATTCTCTTGGACACCGGTCTCAACAGAACCGGTCATCCAGCCTCTGCACCGCATCCCACTTGCCTTGCGGGACCAGGTCTCAACAGAACTGCAACTCCTGCTGGACGCTGGGATTATAGAGCCATAACGCATCCCCCCAGATCTCCAATCTTGTAATAGCGAAAAAAAATCAGGGGGAATCAGAGTTTGTGTGGATTTGCGCGCTGTAAATAAAGAAATCATCCCTGACAAATATCCGCTACCTACAGCCGAAGAGCTCACGACCCACTTCTACGGTTCCACTGTCTTCAGTAAATTGGATTTACGCCAAGGCTACCTCCAGGTTCCCCTTTCTCCAACCAGCAGGGATCTCACAGCATTTGTCACACACACTGGGGTTTTCCGTTACACACGCATGCCGTTTGGACTGAGCTCTGCACCCAGCTGTTTTCAAAAAATTATGTCATCTATCTTTGCCGGCATTCCAGGTGTGTCCTTTTACTTAGATTACATTGTGGTGCATGGTCCCAACACTGCAGTTCATGACAAGCGCCTGCTTCAAGTGTTCCAAACACTCACCCAGCACAACCTAACGCTGAATGGTGACAAATGTCTTTTCGCTGTGTCCGAGATTGAGTTTGTGGGTTTTAGTCTCTCGGCCCATGGGATTTGTCCCCTCCAGTCCAATGTAGTCCTAAAGCAGATTTAGGCGTTCCTGAGCCTAAATCTGCTTCTCAGCTCGCCTCATTCTTGGGAATGACAGCTTATTATTTACGGTTCTTGCCACAGTACTCTGACACCACTTCACCGCTACGGCAGCTTCTGAAGAAGGAGGCCCCCTGGGCTGGGACTGGATCCCGGCCTGCCAAGCAGCTGTGCACATGCTTAAAAACCAGCTCACCACAGCCCCTATTCTGGCTCATTTTGACCTCCTTAGCACCACTTTGGTCACATGTGACGCATCGGCCATGGCAGTGGGGGCTGTTTTATCCCAGATACAAGAGGGTGTGGAGATACCTATAGCCTTTGCTTCCCGTGCTTTGAACTCCACAGAACAAAAATACTTGGTGGGAGAAAGAGAAGCACTAGCTTGCGTCTGGGCATGTGAATGCTGGCACATGTACCTGTATGGCCGGGCGTTTACTCTCAGAACAGATCACCAAGCACTCACAGCTCTGATGTCTACTTCGGGCACGGGACGCAGACCACTCAGATTGTACAGATGGTCAGATCGGCTACAGCAGTACAATTTCCAGCTCCAGTTCACCCCGGGGCGAGATAATGCAGTGGCTGACCTCTTATGCAGATCAGTTATAGCGCCTGAGCAGGGATCACAATCAGAAGATGCCGAGCAAGACCTGATTCAGATGTTTCACGGACCCCTGCAGGACATGGTGTCCCTCCAAGAGCTCCAGCAGGCATTGCAGGAGGACCCTATCCTCCGCACTCTACATTCCTATATTACAGACGGATTGCCACTGCAGGTATCTGGTGAACTGCAACCATTTTCCAGGATTAAGGACAAGCTGTCCTGCTGGAACGATTTTTGTGTGGCACAGTGGTGCCAAGTGCTCTACGTGCACGGGTGCTGAATATGGCACATGAGGGTTACCTGGGCATCGTCAAGTTTAAACAATGCTGCCGGGGACCTGGTGTGGTGGCCCGGCATTGACCATGATATCGAGATTCTGTTCAAAGACTGTATGGCCTGTTTGGTCAGCGGCAAGTCGGGACTCCCTGCCCCACTGCCGTTGCAGCCAGTTACCTGGCCATCTCACCCCTGGGAACATCTGCAGCTGGACATTTGTGGTGAAATACATGGTGTTCCCCATCATCAACGCTATTTAGTGGTTGTCTATGACCTGCATTCTAAATGGCCTGAGGTCGTCCCTACTGGGACAGTCACCTCCCAGACTATAGTCCACATACTGGACACACTGATTGCACGCTGGGGTTTGCCACGGGTCATCACTACAGATAATGGTCCACAGTTCATCTCTGATGAATTCTCTAGTTCCCTCAGCACCAATGGCATCAAACACATTCGTACAGCAGTCTACCACCCCCAATCTAATGGGGGGGGGGGTGGAACGATTTAATCAAACACTCAAAAATGGTATCCAAGCACATCTAGCTCAAGGCTGTGCCTTTCAAACAGCCTTACTGCAGACACTTATGCACTACAGGGCCACTCAGCACAACCACAGGGGTCTCACCAGCACGGTTGATGACAGGACGTGAATTGCAACTTCCATTGGACAGGCTCCGACCCCCGGGGACTGTTCCTACTCCACCTACTGCATGCACTGTCATCCAATGGAGCCAACAGCGAATGAAACAGAGGTTCGACAAAAGGCACAGGACAAAGCCACCTACAATACATCCTCTGGACTGGGTTCGAGTTAAGCGGCCTCACAGAGGTAACAAGCTGCAATCCTTCTGGTCTCCACCACTTTGTGTTAGCCGACAGCTGGGACCAGCAACCTATCTGCTCCAGGATGGCTCCCGGTGGCACGCCAGTAGGATGAGGAAAGTACTGGCACCTGAAACCCAGTCAGAGACCCAGTCATTCAGCCAGCTGGGAGCCTCCTTCTGTCCCACCAGTTTCAGCGATGGTACTGACATAGTAGGTCCTGAACCAGCAGGACCAGTGCAACATCCTCCAAGAGTCCGCCAACGTCCTCTGCATTTACGGGACTTTGAGACTTCATTCCATACCTGAACTTGGTGGGAAAGGGGGGAAAATGTTACATTTGTTTGATGTTCCATTTACTGCTCTGTTTGTTGTGTTTTGGAAATCAGTCAATGCTGTGTGGTTGCTAGGTTACATGTTGCCGGATGTTGTGAATGTGTGTCGTGCTTGCAGGGATGTCGTAAGTGAGAGTGGTTGGGGAAACAGATGTGACGAGGCGACTGATGGGAGAGAGGATACTGTAAACAGCCAAAATAAACCAGCAACGTGTTTAAGATTGCAAACACTGTTTCGCGTCCATTATTGCAATACAACAAAAGCACTTCAGGAATTGAATCTGAAACTCTAAAGTGCATAGAAAGCAAAGGTTTGGAATTAAATAAATGTCGGGGAAGGTTTTGATGGAGCAGCAGCAATGAGTGGCATTTACAGAGGTGTACAACTAAGCTCGAATCGAGCAAAAGAGATGAATGCGCTTTATGTACATTGTGCAGCACACAATCTGAATTTGGTTCTAAATGATGCAGTTGTGAACATCCATGAAGTGTTTTGTGTTAAACGCTGGGGTAATTCTTTCCTCTTTCACGAGTGAGTCAGGGGTGCACCTGAGTCTCTGATAGCCTTACGCTTTCGCTACGTGGACATACTGAAAGCACTGGCGAGTATCATTCTTCTGCCAAGAAATAAAGATGACTCTGAAGCGCTGTGGCTTAAAAAGCTTGAGTGTTTCCAGTTTGTTTTTCTTGTAGTCCTGCAGTGTAACACTTTAGAAACTGTGAATTGTGTCTCTAAAATGTTACAACGAGAAACATTTGATCTAATGAAAGCTGCAGAACTGATTCAAAGTGCCGCTGAAACACTGACAGCCTATCGCAACGACTTTTAGAATGCATTGGGAGACTACGGTTTCCATTGCATTAAAATAGGGCACTGACTGCAAATTCAAACAAAAGTCTGAAAAGTGAAACGACAATTTCACAATTTAAGCGAAGATTTGGAATTCTATAACCACAGACCCTGGTTTCTATGCCAGATGATGAGCTCTTTGCCAAAGCAGAAGAGTTCCACAAAACGTATAGCAGTGACATATCGCCATCATTTCCAAGTCAAATGCTATGTTTCCAGCATCACTAAAGGATAACATTCAGAAACTTACTTCAGTCAAAGAGATAACCCATCTCCTCATTGTTGAAAACACTACCTTGTCGTCTTCTTTGCCTGACGTCTGCACAGCATGTTTTTTGTTTTTATTTATTCCTGTCACTGTTGCCACTGCCGAGAAGTACCATGTGTCAAGAAAGACTATCGGGACTAGCCTTGTTGAGCATAGAACAAGAACACGCAAGAAAATTGAACACAGACAAGATTGTGGACGATTTCACTGCCATGAAATGCAGAAGACAGGCGTTTTAACTAAGGCTTGGTAGGTACACATATTTACTCAATATTATAGTTATGGGGCCTGAATTTTGTTTTTGCTATGGGGCCTGTGACATTCTCCGCCACTGCCTGTATCAATTGTTATTTCAAGGGGCGTGAGCTAGGGGGTGTAAGGATAGGGCAGAAAGGAGCAGTAAGTAGGATAGAAAGTGGTCACTGACTGAGGGCGACGATGCTGACACATATACCAGGGGCAGAGGACCCAGCAACCGAAGACAGGATAGAAGAGTGGTCACTGACTGAGGGCGACGATGCCGACACATCTCAGGGGCAAAGGACCCAGTGACCGAAAACACATATGAGGGTTATGACTCGGGGCCCGCCCCTCAGGAGGAAGTCAGTTCCGGTAGACCGGGACACGAAAGGAGATGAGAGAGGTACCCAGCATCTGAGACTAAAGGGGCACTCGTTAAACCACTGATTGGCCAAGACTTCACGCTGCCTGGGACCTGAAATAAGGACAAAGCATAGAGGTTAGTATGGGACTCGAGCACGAGTGGCCACGTCCTGAAAGGAAGGAACAGAGCCTCGAGTGAGTTAAGATAAGCGCAGGAGCTGCGACAGGACAGAGTGTGGCCGGGGGTCCGCTCTTACTCACATGGTGAGTACCCCCCTGAAGGTAAGGGAGGCGGATGCCTAGCTCTGAGGTCGGGGAATTGAGACTCACTTGCCCCCCAAAGGATGGACCCCTGGCACCTCACGAAATCTCCCACACCACATACTAACAAAAGACAGCACATGCCAGCGCATAACATAAACAAAAGACCAGAAGGACAAAACGGGACAAACAGAGGGATGGTTAGTGATTTAGTTAGTAGGAAGTGATTATGTGTATACCTGCTGCTCAGTGGAGAGTAAAACCCCCCATTGAGGCTGATTAGGGGAAAACCTCTGGTGGCCCCGGCGGACAGGAAGCCCCCACTCCGGGCATACTAGCGATTTTAAAATGAGCAACAACTATATGAGAGGAGGATGAATGAATGTAAGAATCCACCACAGAAGAGGACCAGCTCCCCACATTCATGATCTGGCTGTGATTAATGTTGGTCCTCGTGGCAGAGGTGGCTGTGCCTATAGAGAATGATGGGGGAGGGGGTAGAGTCGAGGAGGGAGGCCTGCACTGGAGGTGGGTTGAGAACCAGTGGCGGGTGATGATAGGAGCGAGAGGAATCAATGAACAGAGGGTCCGAGGGGGGGGGGGCAGGGTTTCTTATTGGGGAGATACCTTGACGTTGAAAAGAATGGGCAGATAGGAGACTCTACTTGACAGCTAAATGAACTGACCACGCTGAAATTGATCCGTCTTGGAGGTATGCAGCTGAATGATGAAGTAAGCATCTGAAATAGAAGAAAGGTCACAGAAACGAATACCGGCCACGGGGAAACTAGAAGCAGAAGAAACTGTGAATTCAGAGCTTTTGAGGAGACCGAAGAAGGCTGAGATGCAGATGAAGTAGCCATTCCTAAGAGTAGAATTAGCAAATGGAGGATGTCCATTGATATAGACAGGCGGGAAGGTGAGGAAGAGGGAAAGCTCTTAAGAATCCCACGGAGGGTCAGTCAAACTGCTGGTATGGATGACGATGAACGCCAGGACCTAGTTTTGATTGAAGGAATAGGATGAATCCGATTCTGGGCACAGAAGGTTGAAAACAATGACCAAGCTGTAGAACATGAAGATCTCGAAGAAGGGGCGAGGGCTGCAGACATGAAATACTGAGCAGATTGAAGGAGGTTACTGAGAGTAGGATTCAGTCAAATAACAGCTGGTGAACCTGGGGAGTCTGGAGGGGGGTTGGGGAAGCAGACGGGACCAACTGACAGAACTTGGATACCGAAAGTAGAGGCAGAAGGGGAGCTGGAACTGAACGAACATGTGTAATTGACTGCTGGGGAAGCTCAGCACCCTTTGTGCTACATTTTCTGGAAACGAGGGCAGAGATGAGATGTCGACCATCCTATATGTTAGTTAATACGGGATCGATTAGCGGTTTGCTACTATCATGTCTGCTTGGAATGGAAAAGGTGAACTCACATTCAGAGATTTGGGTTTCACACCTCCAGTCATTCTCCTAGTAGTGGAACTCCTTAACTTATAATCAAGACAGATTTCCAGTCTCGTACCACGTCTCTCACCATGTATTAATGCTGTAATATTTGAGAGGATGTGTGGACATATGAATAGATTGCTGAGAAAGTCAAGCACCCCATATTTTTGATTAGATGGGGATTAGCATTAGCCTTGATTGCGGAATGCTGCCACGATCTGCATATTGGAGGAAAGCTGGAGCGTTGGAAGCTCTGGAGAAGTGCAGTTACAGATTTAAACTGTAGACTAAAGCAACTTTTGCATGCTGCAATAGTGAGAGATCTGAAGAGGGAGCAGAGATCTGTTAGTGAGGAGCAATTAACAGTAGAGGACGGGATCTGCTGAACAGTGCAGAGATCTGAGAAAGTAAACAATGGAGTGCTGTCAATAGTGTGCAGTGGCCTGCTGTAGAGAGCAGAGATTTGCTGAAGCGGTTATCTGTAATAGTGAACGGTGGACTGCCATCGGTAGAGTCTGGTGGTCTGCTGCAGAGGATGAAGACTGCGTTGCTCTGAGGCTGCTGCAAAACCTATTGATTTGGTTGTGAGCAGTCTATGAGTGTATTGTCTATTGCAGAGTAGGAGGACACTTTGACTGAAACGTTGATAGTCGTAGGACATGGTTTCCGTATCTGACTGGCGGCTCATATTGATGAAATGATGACTTTGAAAGTTGAATAAAGTGCTTTGATGAGGTTGGTCAGTTTGGAGGAGCTGAGCCAGTGAGGAAGCACGAATCTGGCAACAGGAAGATGTCGCAGGGAAGATAAGTGCGTGGCTTCATGACCAGGCCCTCAAAGGGGAGGAGGGGAGGTGGGGAGGTGAGGGGCAGGGGGTTAGATTTGAAATTGAAGAATGTCAGTTGATATAGCTAGACAAAAGGTTGAGGCAGGAGGGTAACTCCCGAGAATCCCTCAGAGTGACAACAAATTGCAGGAATGGATAGAAAAGCTGGAGTGTCCGAGCTTCACAGCGATAGCAAACTGGCTTAAAATATATCTATATAGAACTTGTGGTATTATACTGCCATCTAGAGGTTATGATTGGAATTAAACCATTGTCTTGAGAGAAGCAAGGTAGAATATATGTGGTTATTGTGATTACAAGCCTTGTTTATGTAGAACAACATTTGCGTATTCCTTTAGATTTGAATAATAAATATTCGATACATGTTTTAGGACAGTTAGTCATGTATATGAATAAGTTAACAAAGTATTTGGTATTCCCGGAACCTCACCTCGTGTGTTTCCCCTGTGATATTCAGGCGCTGGAGGATGGCTTGCTTGACCAGGTCGTACTAGCTTGCCTCCTCATTAGAGATGGCCTGGTACACTGCCTGGGCCCTGGGATTAGACAGGGGCCCAGCTGACTGGACCAGTATACATTTGGCCATAATGTGGTGGTGGCCAACCGCTCGAAGGCAACTAAGTACGCCTCCGGGTCATCCTCCGCCGTCATCTTCTGCGCCCGTGCTTAGGGGGCACCATCACGGGTCCTACTGGTACTTAGGGTGTGGCTCCGAGCCCGATCCTCTCAATCAGTGCCGTGTATCTCTACTCCTTCTGTCTCTCCTCCGTCTCCTGTCTTTGCTCCAGCACTTGCAACAGCGTGGTCAGCGTTGCAACGTTCCTTTTTCTGACACCACGTGTGAACGAGTGGTTTGCAGTGCGCATGTGTACAGGTGATGCAAGTGCTCCAAACAATGACAGATACAAAGTTCATGGTTCAAAACGGTTATTTTATTTTTGGGTTCAGTCCCAAAATAATATCACAAGAATAACACACAACACAGACATAGTCACTTCTCCTGATAGTGCGTGCTCTTAGTGCAGGTGTGGTGCAAGGCAATAATAGTGACAGTGGTGCAGTGTAGTACGGATTTGGTACTGGCTGGTAGTGACAGCTCCCGGGTTCGTGTTAGCCATATAACAACGACAAACACAGACAGTTAGCAACAAACAAACAAAACACTTAACACTCACGATACGATTCTCAAGTCTGTTTCCTTTTTGATAACCACAATAAAAGGAACAGATTACATTGTCACATCCCCTATTATACCTTCAGTCATGCCCCCTGGCTAGATAGTTCAATCATGTCTCCTCAAATCCATGACTGACACTTCATGTACTGCATAAGGGCCATGACTTCTGCATTGTCACTCCGCCCCTTCCTGGATGCCCGGCTTCTGGCTGACCCTGGAATTAACTGCCAAACCATCCAGTCAACACCATCCAGGCACACTGTTCCTGCTACACAGCACCCTCACAGGTCAGGAGGGAGATTGTTGACTAGGATTTATTCGCTGTCACAGGGTGCCATGGAGATATGAAGTCTGAGGTCTTTAGTTTAGGGGCTATGCGTGTGCATAGAGGTTCAGAGTGGGTTTAGAGCACTGCACAAGTGTAAATGAGTGGCTCAAATGATAAGAATCTTTGAATCCAATCAACTCTAAATCTGCTCAGGTCTGAAATTTAAGTGTAAACGTGCTATTAGATCATTTTAATGTGTGGTGCACACAGTCAACAGGGGTGATTTAAAAGATACGTTTTTTTTGTTAAGGACATTTTTTTAAGCCATATTAATTTTTTAGGCCGCTCCTACCAGCGATGGTATCAGGGGGTACACGACAGGCTTGCAAACCCAAAACAAAACAAAACAATAATCCCCAATCTACATCCCGTGCACGAAAGTGTGCTCTTCAAAATCCGGGACAAACATGTAACACAAAATAAACAGACAAAGCACCGGCCATCAGTTACGTTTCCAGCACAAGAGGCCATAGTCATGTAGCTGCATCCCCTTTGTGCTGCCCAACTCCTCCCTGCAATCAGCCCGGCGCCCCGGTGTAACCAATCGCTGCCTGGCCCGCAGCTGATTGCATGGGAATTGTTTCAGGTACATGCAGCTATGCGCTTCCTCCAAGATGGCCGACTTCTGGTTTCCACCCACCATTGAGTGACCCATCTATGGGGAAGTGTACTACCAACCATACACAGCGCCCTCTGTGGTCGGGAGGGAGATTTACAGCTTTGATTCTTTCTCTCTTTATCAGTCCTTAAAAATCCTTAAAACAGTCCTAAACGATTTGTTAGTCCACATTGATGGTAAACTGTAAAAGTGATTTATTTTCCTGTACAAGAGCCTTTAACCAATTCTCTGTTTTCAATATTTCATGTTTCTTTGATGTGTATGTCAGATAGTGAATAAAGAGCCAGCGTTGTCGGTCCCGATATTGCCTGGGATGCTTGACTTATGAGACACCCTGATCCTGTATATCAGAAAAGTGGCAAAAAAACAAACAAAAAAGTTTAACAAAACTCTATTTGACAGCTGTCCCCTAATTTATACAACACCCTTTCACTGATAAGACTGATCATGTATTTTTATTGTGCAGATTGAAACTCGCTGTGTTAAGTGGCATTTGAGCAGCATACTGATCAGGCAGGAGCGGAACCACTCTGCGGTCACCATGGCAACCAGGGAAACTCTGCTGATGTTCTCACTGAAACTGAGTGCAAGATTATGAAGGAGCGCACTGTTCCCTCTCTGGACACGACCAGCAGCTTTATTATATTAGACCATATTTAATAATGTGCTTAACCTCTGGCCATATTCATTTTGTTCTGAGAAAGCACTTGTTGTTCTTTGGTACTCAGAGAAAGAGCAACTTGGCGTGTGTGTGAAATACCCCTGCTATCGAATTTATTATTCTTGTTTTAAACTCACTTTGTATCATTTTCTGCTGCAGCCGGCAAATCCTGGTGACTTTGAAAAAAGTTTAAAGTACTTCTGTGGTCTTAATACACATCTCTCTAAGTACAGCTGGAACACCAGTGCAACTGCTAACCTGTCCCTGTGCAACTCTCTACTCCTAATGGATGTAAAATTGTTTAATGTACCTGTGTGCTCTCAACGTAGCTTTTAGGATTACGTCTAACCTCCAAGGTCCTCTGGTACACCATTAACCTAGCTGATGTGAGAGGTTCCACATTTGTTCTTTGAGGTATTTCTCACAGATGTATTTCTTACATCTACTAGATGCAGGGGGACTGGTTAATGGTTATGCTATGGTACCAGATAAGCAATTGCTGACCCAATTTTATATTGCATTTTTACACTGCAAAATATGCTTTTTTCAAGACTGTTTTTTTCCTATAATAAAAATAACATGTTTCTTTCCCTTGGTAGTAATATTGGTCCATCTTATCAGCACAGAAACACTCTTGACAGCGTCTGGTTGTGCACTGGTTTCAGGTGCAATATAATGACCAGCATTATGAAGGGTGATTCGTCACACAGTCACCCACTAGCAGCCCCCCTGAGTCACTGAGGTCCTTGTCATCCATGTCTCTTTCACGTCTCTGAAGTATCCTTCTCATTTGTCTTAAATCTGATATATGCCTTTCTCCTAAAATGACTAGGGGAGAAACAAAGAGAGCGACAAAATCAGACATATTTCAATATTTTCCCTGTGGGTTCTGCTTTATTATGGTTGTGGTGAAATAATTGAACAACTCTCACAGTGCATATAAGTCTAGTGGATGACATGACGTGCCACATGACCACATACATTTGCATATATGTAGATTTGAGGGTTTTCTAAGTTTATCTTCATTGGCCAGTCAGTGTACAATAAACAAACCAGCACCAAGACATTTTAAAAAGGGTGAGATACCAGCATGGAATTAGATTCAATGTCATTTGGGAATTCAAGGGTTAACTGATATTAAACTACATAAATCTATTTAATTTAAAAAAGAAAACTGGCGAATTGATTAAGTACCATGAAGCTCAACTTGTCCAGACATGAATGATAAAACAATTACAGTACTTTTTCCACATGAAAAAACAGTGCTGAGTCATTCGGTAAGAATGCACGCTGCTATTCGGAGGTTTGCGTCAAGCACTGCTTTTCTTTGAAACACTGTTCTAGGAAGGTATTGCTTGCGCTTAATTTCTAATACAATTTGAGCTTCCTCTGAAGTTGATGTGTCAGGATTGACAGAAAACAGATTCTATTGTGTACATCTGTAGAATATACCAGAGGAAGATATTAGATACAAGAACTGCTTCATACTGTAAATATTTAGCTAACTGTAAGCTTCTTTTTTATACTTCACATATGGTATGTTTTTGTTGTTTACTTTTCAGAATAACCATAATAAATCATGGAACCGTGAATCCTGTTAATCGTGAGGTTAAAAAGTAAGTAGCTGGGTTCTGAAAAATATAGCGTTATGCCTCCCCACGTGTTACTACAACTGTTTAAATAATGTACCTGTAATTTTTATTTTCATTGTTGTCATCCTGATAACCTTTTACACTTATAACTTTAAAATCTGTTTCAAAGCTGTTTCATGGCCGCTCAAATGCACTGGGGTAGAGATCACTGCAGGAAGAACGATGCTCTGGCTTTTCTGTTCCGTACCGCATCGTGGATCGTTACTGCTGTATACCTGTTTGACAATATGGGCAATAATCCTTACACTATCAGTGCACTAGAGAGGACATTTTGAAAAGAGCAGGTGAAAAAACAAAACAGGTCAAAAACAGGTGAAATCTGATGGTAGTGGAATTCCGACAGAACGACTGTGCCTTAAAAAGACGAAATGCTTAAACACATATCCCACCTGGAACAGATTAAGGAGGAATGCTACAAAATTAAACACAAATGAATGTAGAGGTTTTTAGACCTTGCTAAAGTAAGGAGCACTTGCTAAAAAGCCAATATCGGAATCAACAAACCCTAGTCCTTGCCCTGTATTCCCTGTACTGGAATGCACTGCCAAAAATGGCTAAAGCCTATATCTAGACTATATCACACCTCATTCTCAAACACTGTACTTGTGTATAAACATGGTAACACAAAACTGCCAAACTCATAGTACTAATGCATGTGTCTGAAGGCTGAAGCCAAAATATTTGTCTTCTTATAGTTCAGTGTTTATGATCGAGCGTTTGAAGTTATGGCTCAGGAAAGCGTGTTTCTCCAGAAGAAATGTTAAACTACACAGATGACGATTGATGTTCTGTGCTCCTTTTGTTTTCAAACAACCTTTCCTGCATTTATCCCTCACTGTTCTGTAATCCCAGGGGCAATTCACACAGACTTGGCAAAGATCAACAACCCTGACATAAACACCCCAGGAGAGACCAGGAGCACTGCTACACATCAGCTATATGTAAACATGTCTTGTGGGACAGTGGCATTTAACTGTAGTCATCAATAGGGCCTTACCTTTCCATTGAAGGAAAGAACATATTCTACTTAAAGGGTACTTTATACAATCTTCATGTTCCTAATATTTAATATCTTACCTGTTTAATATCCTTTTATGTGGTTTTGCTTTTCCTGCTTCGATAATTTAGACACAGCGGTTGAAAAGGACATTAAGCCTGGTAAATAATGACCTAAGCAGAATGAACACACAGATATTACAATATTGACCAGGTACACAATTATTGGACCTTTTAGTACCTTTTTGGAATTATAAACAGCTTTGGGTAACTCGGAAGCCTGGTGATTGTGTTTACATTCTTGATTTCCATTCCTGAATTTGCATCATCATTATTTTTGGCCAGGTAGCAGCAACATGCACAAAATACAAGTCTGTGGATCCACCTATTTGATTTCAGAAAAGACACAGCCATAAGTCTTCTAGTTCCCACGAGTGATCGATAAATCTTTGTCTGTGTGTTATTATATTGACCAGTGTTATTCTATTGACCCGTATAAGTGCCATATACTTATATAATAGGTAGGTTAAATCAGCCAAAGTGTCTTTCCATTACAATAGACCCCTGCCTCTCTTATTCCCAGCACATCTCCATTCTGGCACGTACTTGCCGATTCTTCCTGAGCAACATCCGAAGAATCCGACCCTTCCTCACCAACTATGCTACCCAGCTCCTGGTCCAGGCCCTGGTACTCTCCCGCCTAGACTACTGCAACTCCCTCCTGGCTGGCCTCCCTGCATCTGCCACCCGTCCGCTCCAGCTCATCCAGAACTCTGCTGCCCGCCTGGTGTTCTCTCTGCCTCACTTCGCCCACGCTACTCCACTACTCCGCTCGCTCCACTGGCTCCCGATCACTGCTCGCATCCAGTTCAAGACTCTTGTACTAGCCTACAGATGCCTTGACCAGACTGCACCCAGCTACCTCCAGACCCTCATCTCTCCCTACACCCCCACTCGACCTCTCCGCTCCGCCTGCACTAGAAGACTAGCTCTACCTCCGCTACGCTCCCCTGCCTCCAGAGCCCGCTCCTTCTCCACCCTTGCTCCGCAGTGGTGGAATGACCTTCCTACAGATGTCAGGACTGCCCAGTCCCTGACCACATTCCGGCACCTCCTTAAGACTCACCTCTTCAAACAGAACCTGTAGAACTCCTCTGTTTGTATCCTGGGACACTATCACCCTTCATTTAAATGTGCTTTATTTTGCTCTTATCTGCCCCCTATTTTACTGCATTTAATCCTGTACTTCAGAATACTGTAATCTGCCAAGTGTTTAACCTGTAGTACTTTGTATTTAATCACATCCTGATGTAACTATCACTATTTAATCATATCCTGATGTAACTATCACTATTATCTGCTGTATTATTGAATTGTGGTTTGTCACACTTGTACTTTGCTTGAACAAAAGTTATTGGATTTCTTGCTCTTATTGTATTACTTGTATTGTAACACTTGAAATGTATTTGCTTACGATTGTAAGTCGCCCTGGATAAGAGCGTCTAAATAAATAAATAAATAAATAGTAAGCAGCAGCACCATCTAGTGCACAACTATTTATTGCCAGCAATACAAAATTGCAGATCACAAGATGGCGCTGGCTCTTACTTTTTTAAATACCATTTTGCTGGTCTAGCATGTGTTTAATATATCTGTGTGTGGCGGGGTCAGTGCCAGACTAACTTATATGCAAATTACGCAAAAACATAACATAGGGCCCCCAGCAGAATTGGGGCCCCTGCGAGGTCGCCGTTTGTTTGGGGCATTTTACAAAAACTGTATGCATGCGGACGGGTCCACACACACAGGAAGGCGCACAGAAGTTTGCTTTTGGTTAATTTTGTTCTTTTATGGCGGTTATGCATTTCTTTCTCGATTACAGCATACCTGGTCTCTGAGTCTCTTACGCAAACAGCTCCCTGCTAATGTACAATACTAAATGCCCTACTCCCTCTACCTCCTGGGAAAGATCCGTCCCTAATCTTACTATGTCAGCGGCATCAGTCTGTAGGATAAAATGTATGAATCATGTTCAATTTACATATTAATTTATTTCAGTTTTAGGGCCAATTTAAAAACCTGTCCTTTCTCAAATGTGTACAGTATGCCGCTTACATTTTTGAAATTTTCTTTTTTTCATTTGGGGGTTGAAATTTTAGAAAACAAGTGGTGTAAAGGTAAACATGTACAATGCGAGAGGCTGAAGGAAATTCAAAAGTGGTTATCTACAGCCGGCAAGAACGGTTTAAGTCCATAGTGTTTGTTTCAAATTCCCTGAAGCAGGCATTAATGGTTCGTCGTCCCCCATGTCTTTATCTGTCAGCTACCCTGCAGAGTTCATTTAAACCTGTATGTGATCAGTTAACTGTAAAACATTTACTGTTGTTATACAAACTGCTCAGTTGGATTCCATATCTATATGGGGTTTATTAGGACGTCGCCACATGCTCCAATCTTAAAACATCAAGAAAGCTCAAAACTGTGGTACTGTCAATACGCAATGCATGCTTGGAGTTAATCTTTGATCTCTTTAGGAGACAACCTACTGCAAACTATACTTACATTAGCATATACACTGAGTGTACAAAACATTAGGAACACCTGCTCTTTCCATGAAATAGACTGACGAGGTGAATCCAGGTGAAAGCTATGATCCCTTATTGCAAGTAAGTGGTTTAAATGATAGGCACTGAGCTGTAGTTTCGTATGTCAATTTATGGTACAGGACCTGTTAACTGTAATTTCTATTACAACTTGACAGGCTTCAAACCAGTGGTGAAGTGGTAAATAAAAAAGTGAGTATACTCCCCTGTTTAGTGCTCAAGGCCAGGCAGCTGCATGGTAGGAACTTAGATTTTGTTTACGTTTTTTTTTTTGGGGGGGGGGGGTTGGAGGACATCAGGGGCAAAAATGAAAGCCATTAAATGCATTTCCGGCACTCAGTTCCACAGGGACAGTGACAACACTGTTTGAAGAATGATTTGGGTTTTGTAAATAGCACAAACTAAAGAAAAAAAAAATCTCTCTTCCAAAAAAATAAATAATGTCCCCCCCACCCAAATAGTTGTTATTCAGCACTGTACAGGGGGGGATTTGTTAGTTACCTGCTACGTCAATTGTGGGTGTCTGCTGAATGACCAGAGAGAGACAGAGGGATGCCCCCCTTCCCCCCTTTTTGAACAACTTTATTCTGCAGCGGGTCGAGTGTTTTCTTGTAAAATATTCCCTTGAGGAAGGTTACTGAGGTTGCCTCCTTTAATAATGATATACGTTATTTGGAGGTGTTATGGTTCTGCAAATAAAAGAAACGATTTTTTAAAGCGCAATGACTGTCAGTAGAAGCGAGTAAACTCTGTATCCCTTATATGAGAAGTGGGTAAACGCTATACTGCCCAAATTAAAAGTGGGTAAACCCCGTTTACCTGCATATACCCTCGACTACACCACTGCTTCAAACCACAGATGACTTGAGTAATAACTTGTTCTAATACAACACTGAAAAGGTCGATGAATGTGGATTTGTTTTTTTAATTATACAACGCACTCTCCTTAAAGTTACAAAGAGAAAGAAATAGCAAATATCACTGAAGGGCTGCACATAAATGTACAGATTCTTTAAACACGTGTGACTCTTAGTGCGCAATTTGCTGGAATGCTGGAAGTAATCTGAACAGCGCGGTTGAGTGACATCAGCGGGGCTGCTGGCTCCAGCCCCTCCCTCACACGATGACATCACCAGTAACCTCATCTTTCACCAGCACAGTGAAAACTGACAAAGGAATAGTACCTACTGAGGAACATCTAGTGTAAACGAGTTCATCCACATTTGCACGGGTAAGTCACACAAATGTCTTAAGTGTGCAGTTTGCTTTTGAACTGTCTGTGTGATGAATAGTACCTGAAGCTCAGTTTTAATACATTTGTGTTCTGCCATGGTTGAATATGAAGGTTCCTTTTGCTACAGATATACACTGTAGCGCTGTAAACGGCAGTGTTTTATGTTTGATGGACAGGAACAGTTTCTGTTTAGTTTTCAACCTGTTCGCATTTAATAATATACTATATTTCGAGAGAATGTGTTGTTGGAGCTAGCTTTGGATTTTTTTTGCAGCCAACTTCAATATCTTTTGCCGTGGATGACTGTTCTTTTAGTAAAGCTAATTTTTATTTTCATTTTAAAACAAGTACAAAAGTATTTGACTTCAAAGAAAAACAGAAACAAAATGTGTTTGACTCATAACTGTTAGTAGTACATTCCATTCCTTTTTGAGTCGGTCAGACCGCTCCGTTTGATATATGCTCCACAGAAAGTAGCAACATACAGTATTGGTTTCTGCTGGAATTTTCTTTCAAGTTTTTTTTTTTTTTTTTGAGAGTTACTTTTAGAGGACGGTTAGTGATTCATTCCCGTTATAATTGATAGGACATTCCAATCCCTCGCTTCTTTATCTTGTTGACCGTGTTTGTAAATCCATTGGTGTTGACTTGTATTCATTAGCAAGCACTAACCACCACGAACCATCTCATCAATAGTGTTTCCATTCAACTTTTTTATGCGCTAAAACTCATGCGTAAAACAAGCAAACAAACAAACAAACAAAAAAAAAACAAGCTCGATAACTAACATGCGCGGGAACAATAAATAAATAAAATCAAAATAAATAAATCAAAATACGTTTGATAGGGGTGGATAAAAATGTATCCTGTACGATAAATGATGCGCACAAATGCAATGGAAATACTTTCCGAGCGAATTTTATGAGCTAGCGCATACTTTTTTCAGTCACATGGAAAACTACAAAGTAGTAATTCAATATGTTAACGTAGCATTGTTCAGCAGGTTATATTCGACTTTGAAGCACCATTGGTTAATTATGTAGTGCTGGGAAACTTTTGGCCACAGATGTAATTGCTCCCCACTAGTGTACCGTGCACGGGGGAAGGCAGCAGCAGGGCTGGTAGGTGACGTAATCACACACAGAGACATAAGCCCGATATACGCTCCTTGCAAGGGAGTCGGCTCTGGTACAGCGGTATCGGCCCTATGCTTCGGTGCGAGAGGTCCTGGTTTCGCGTCCGCCCACCGCCTGTGTGTGGATTGCCTCGCCCTGTGTGATGTGCCCTGCCTGCGGGAACCGAGATCACAGCATTGGTGTCAGAAGTAGCCGCAGGTACCCCAGCACTCACTCGTCGGACTGCAGCCTGGTTACACTGTGTAACAAATTATTTTTTTTTGGTTCCTGGGTAGTAAGTGTTATTTCCTAATTCCTTATGCCTCAAAAGTATAGAAAATGGCTATTATTCCCCACAAACTTTGCTTTTGTGACCAGGACAGTGATATTTTGAAATTTACCTATTTTCCAGAACATTCCAGATAGATTCAGTGCTGAGTAAACTTGGAGTAACTTCTAGAACTTTCTAGAACTTTCCAGTAATATAAATAGTTGTATAAATACAGGGGCCTTAAGCCCACCAGTTCAGTTTAGTTCCAGCTGCCTAAGTGGATACATATCTGCATTTTTCTGAGATGGCATCAAGAGGCTGCAAGCATCCGGCAGTCACATTTTGCTATGTCTGCGGCCAATTTATCAAGACAAGAGCGAAAAAGTACTCCGTGGAAGCATCTGCTAAGATGTGTGAGACCTACAAGGCATATTTCGGCATGCCTGTCGTGGATCAAGACAAACCCTGGGCACCTCATTTCACCTGCGAGCACTGCAAAAAAACTCTGGAAGGTAAGATGGACAATTGTTGCTCGGAATTTTATGCTATAAAATTTGTTAATTTTTAAAATTGTAAAAGTTTTTAATTTTAAAATGTTTTACAATTTTCAATGTTATTGAAAAAATATATATGAAAAATGTTGCGAGAATCTCTTACACATTAGTCATGGGTGAAATAAATGTATTTTTGTAGGATGGTACAGAGGGGAAAAGAGAGCCATGAAGTTCGCTATCCCAAGAATTTGGCGGGAACCCACTGACCACTCAAGCAACTGCTACTTCTGCATGGTGGACCCTTCCAAGCGGACCGAGTTCTCTGTGGGGAGGAACAACGTCAAGTGGGAGCCACTGGTGGACCCCCGGAAGGTGCTGATGCCACCACTGCACATCAAATTGGGCCTTATGAAACAATATGTCAGAGCTCTAGATAAGGAGTCGTCAGCCTTCAAGTACCTTCAAGACTTCTTCCCTAAGCTGTCTGAGGCAAAGGTTAAAGCCGGTGTCTTCGTCAGACCACTGTTAAAGAAGATCATGGAGTGCAATGAATTCCCCAAGAAGCTCACTAGTAAGGAGAAAGCGGCTTGGAACAGCTTTGTCGCAGTGGTTCGGGGCTTCCTGGGCAATCACAAGGCCGAAAACTATGTGGAGCTGGTTGAGACTCTGGTGAAGAACTACGGCACAATGGGCTGTAGGATGTCCCTCAAAGTCCATATCCTTGATGCTCATCTTGATAAATTCAAGGAGAACATGGGAGCGTACTCGGAGGAGCAAGGTGAGCGCTTCCACCAGGATATACTGGACTTTGAACGCCGCTACCAAGGACAGTATAACGAGAACATGATGGGAGACTATATTTGGGGGCTGATTTCGTGAAAGTGATTTACAGTATAATCATAAATCTCGAAAAACTACTCACTTCTAAATCTTTCGTAGTCATTTTTGTATTACTTTAGTATAAATACATGTTAATTTGGATTCATATGTTGTTTTCTTCTGACTTTATGTGAACGAAAAGACACAAATTCGCCCGTTTTCTCATTGGAAATAGGTAAATTTCAAAATATCACTGTCCTGGTCACAAAAGCAAAGTTTGTGGGGAATAATAGCCATTTTCTATACTTTTGAGGCATAAGCAATTAGGAAATAACACTTACTACCCAGGAACAAAAATTGTGTTACATAGTGTTATCAAGTCCGGGGCGGAATTGAGGCTGGCAGGGGAGGGTGTGCCTGCCTGCGTGAACCAGGATCGCTACAATATATATATATATATATATTGTAATATAAAAAAAAAAACTTGTTGAGGAGCACCGGACAATTACAGTGATTCAACTTAAATAACACTCATATGCGGGTGTCGACACAGTCATGTTGGCGGACACTAGAAAATACTGACCTCATAGCACGTAATATATCATGTCCGTTAGTATTACAACATTCAATTATAATATAAAATAAACAATTACTTCAATTACATATGAGGGAAACAGTACAACTTCAAAAAATATGAAAAGTCTGACGAGTCCCGAATAAAATGCAACCATGTTTTATTTGATTCATATTGCAGTAATACAATACACATTTTTGACCAGTTGCGTAGTTTGAATGAGAGATCATTCAATATCAGCAAGAGACAATAATCACAGTTAAGTTCAAACGTGTTAGTCACCCAGTTAACCTGAAACTCAAGAAGAACACAGTGCCAAAACTAATTTATCACAGCAATGTTAATGAATCATTAATTGACAGCATAAAGTTTGTCTTTTCCTTTAAAATATGAACGACAATTTGATATAGAATAAAACATTTTCTTATAAAAAGTTTAGATTTCGTTCTGTAGAAAATGTTTTTTACACATTCAAACAATATTATTTTAATGTCTTTAATTGACATCAGATCTCAGACAATTAGACATTTGCCGCGGCATTTCATTAAAATAAATAAATAAAAATAAATATAAACGATTCAGTCGGTCTAATGATTAAATACAGTTATTCGACTGACGAGCTATTATTGAGAACTACAGTAGATGCCCAGAGGATGAACACTGCGTGTTACTTTCCATTAGTCTTTCATTTGTTACAACAGGGCGTACTCAAGTCTTTCTTCATCATCAGCCCGGGTGGCTGTGGGCAGTTGACGACCTGAAACATGTCGTTCCTTCTGGTCTATTTTCAGTTCAGCAACACATTATATAACCAGAATGCACAGCGAGGTTGGTTATTTTCTAGAGTTTATACGCTAGTCTAGTGAGCAAATAGAAGAAAATGGATGTAAATGTCAAACTTTTTTTTTTGTTCAGATCAAGAAAATGTTTGCCATAACCATTTTTTAAGCTTGTGACGTCATTATGAATCCAGTTTAATGGAAACCTGTTTTTGTATGATAAAGGTCAAGTATATTTTTGGGTGAAATTTTGAAAGTTCGCTTGAAATTTGTTCGTCTTGTTGATGGAAACATAATGTCGATCCAAAAAAAATCAGACAACCACAGTGTGAGAAGGTGGTTGCGCTTGAAGTCTTTGCCCAATCATATTGTGAAATGAGTAAACATAAACCTTTGTAAATGTAATAATTTAAAGAGAAACAACTACGGTTAAAACAGATATTGGCAGTCCATGTCGGTTATTTAAATGTAACGAGGGGCTGTTTGAATTGGTATTCAAATTATGGGCAGTCTATTTAAAATAACAATGCTGTACACAACCCCTGCCCCTTGGATCAAAACAATGTACCCCGCCCTCCTCTTCCTGCTAAGACTTCCTTTAATAGTGTACAATGCTTGTGGGACCCCCTGCAGTTCCCAGGTGGACTATAAAAATGTTTATAAGACCAGTAAGGAACAAGTAGGGCCTATTTGCTTTGAAGTGAAATGTGCTAACTATTTATAAGCATAGCTCAGTGCAGTGAACTTGAGGAGACACTGATTGAACGGTTTCTTCAATACCCAGTGTCTTAAGAACTGATTAAACATGTTGCATTTGTTATTAGAGCAGGAAGTAATTTAATAAGAGAAAAGAATTGTATGCACTTTGATTCCAAAAATATACTTGCAACTTTAATTTCGTCGTCGTCTTCTTCTTCTTCTTCTTCTTCTTCTTCTTCTTCTTCCTGTTGAGCTGAGGTTGTATTGCAGTGTGTGTGTGTGTGTGTGTTTGCGTGTGTGTACAGAAATAAGGAGGTGGCACTACATCAGTCTTGGCAAGCTGCTGAACATTAACAACTTGGCTCATTTATTCAATGTACCACAAATGGCCCCATTGTTTCTCAGCAAACAGCGTGTGATGACAGTGGAACTTTCTATGACTGTGAGGTGCCTGGCAGGCAGCAGTGAACCAGTCCTTTCTTTTCAAGCAAACTTGTGGTTCTGTTTACAAATTTTTGTCTAACTTCGTTGCTTCAGCCAAGTACGCATTTAATAATTCATACAGTACTGAAATGTTTTATTTACACAACATCACAACACTTCTGTGTAGGTTCTATGTATTTTCACGATCAGAAGTTTAAATTCAAATTGATGGAGTATAAGCAAGAATTATAATATAAAATGCAATCCTGGAGAAAGCGATTCTTCCCCAAGCTTTCACCTTGTAAGGGCCACCATTTTAAACCAGTACATTTTGTAGCCTTTTTCAATTAATTAATGTTAAATATTAGCCTTCATTTGTAAGCAGAAGGCACAAGCTGTTGACCCTTAAATGGGGTCTTCTGTTTTCTCAGTCACGCCAACACATCAGACGTGCTCTTAAGTGTGTCGATGGTTAAGGCCCTGTGAAAATCATGGAAATTTTCTTTAAAATTCACGGCAGTGTCACATGTAAATATCGTATTTCGCAGAATGTGCTCGGAACTATGTTATAAATTACGTGTACAGATTATTATTATTTTTTTTTTAAACAGCAAATATACAGATAAATGCACTGACATCAAAATTAATATCAAAGCTATTCAAGCACTTTACAATAGCTTGTGAAACGGTGTTGTAATTAACAGCCTGTAGTTAAAGTGTATATGCAAGGACAGCGTTCAGTTCTAGTACGTCAGGTGCATGTTCACCATTTAGGTCTTGCAAAACAATTACAATGTGTAACCCATACTGATCTTATGCATCAGTCAACTCGTCAGTGACCACAGACAAGCAACCAGACTGTTTTACCAATTCCATAATCTCCTGCTCGTGATACTCGGCAGCTTTAAGTAAGTACTCTCGTCTCAGCTGGGCTGATGAAGGAATCACTCCACCATTTGCTACACTCAGTCTGAAGAATTTTGTATCTTTTGGTTTTTCAAAACGCCTCTGTCAGGTCAAAAAATAGTAAGTGGACTTTTGGAATATGGAAGTCACCGTTTTTTGTTTCTTTGCAAGTAAAGCACTCACAGTACTGCGCTGGATTTCTGCCTTTCTCTTTCGGTGAATAATTGCTGTCAACAGACGAGTTCAGTAGTGATCTACAGTAACGTTGCAGGACGTACAGAAGAGCTTACCTCAATTGCTGTGTAAACTCCTGCTGGATACTGCTTTACGTGATCTACTGCAGACACATTTTTAGTCTTTTTAGAGACATCCATTTTCTTATTTACAGTGTGTAGTATTTTAATTTCCCGCTTAGATTGCATATAGTCACATGGTGTGCATGGCGAATATTACACGCAGGCACATATCAGAGCAGTTTCGTTAATGTGATTTTTTTTTTGTATGAAATACAAATAATTATGAACTTATTTTTATTTCTTAATAATATTGTAAAAATCACATTATTGGGCTAATTTCACAATTTCCGCGCAGCCCGTGAAATTGTGATTTTTCACAGGGCCCTAGTCATGGTGTATTTGTACTTCCTGGGAATAACAAGACAGCTATGCTTGCCTTTTACTGAAAATGCCTTCATCGCAAGGCACAGCAGCAATCCAAAGAACTCCTCTGTCATCAGTTGGCATAGTAATGGGGCTCTAAGCTTTTAAGCTCTAACAGTCTATAAGAACACCAATGGGGGAGTGAAGCATGTAAAAAGAGGATGGTTCCACCAGCCAAGGGCATGATTGAACTGCTCACCCCACTAAGAGAAAGGGTGCTCCCTCGTCTAGAGGTTTGAGGCATGGAGACTGAGATGCTTCCTCTCCCCTGAGAGAAAGGGTGCTCCCTCGTCTAGAGGTTTGAGGCATGGGGACTGAGATGCTTCCACTCCCCTGAGAGAAAGGGTGCTCCCTCATCTAGAGCAGGCTATAGGCAGAGAGGCTCCCTTGATAAACAGAGAATTCTGCCAAGTCAGTATCTCTATTAGTGTTCCAAAAGTAATCACATAAAATGTAACTACTAAATTCAATAAAGAGAAAAAAAAGGTCAGGTATAATTGGGCACAACAAGCTGAAATAAATACTCAAATTGGTATTGAATAAATACAGACTACGTGATTGAGATTTCTTGGCTGGAACAGTCCAATTAAAACCAGGAATACACCTTACTATGTTAGTGGGACTTCATTACAGTACTTAACAGAAATGGCCTCACAATGAAATATGTGATGCAACAAACTAAAACACCTGTAAACAGTGCTCCAGATAAGGGGTGTACCGTCGTAATTCTCGACTAAAAAACAGCCATTTACGACCTTCCAAAAATATTGAGGATTTGTTTTACAGCCGTGGAAAAACAAATACGACCCCTGCCGCTTTAACGGCAGTACAGAAATTAATGAGTACGTTCTTGTAGAGCAGATTTCTGAAGTTCTGCACAGTTCACACAACAGAACTGCAGAAATATGCGCTTTTCAATCGCCATCGTGTGGGTGGTGTTATGTGCATCATACACATGAAAGGGGTCATACACAAAAAACACTCTTATCATATACTAATAGACGTATCCCCTCAACTCAACACCATACAACCAGCAGGACAGTAAACATAGACACAATGAAGCGTTCTTACCTTTGTATACCGGTAAGTTAGTGATAAGCAGATGTGTCAGCCGCACGAAGAGCAAAATGTGTAAATATCGGGACTTTCTTCTTATGCATCTGGACGCGGGACATTTGCTATGAAGAAATTCATTGTGGTATTCATTGAGGAACAGTCACATAATCTTCCAGTACAATTGAACATCTTGTGAGCTGTTTGTCGTAGAATCAGTGCCATCCTGCCTGCCCATCTTGACCATACATCTCGTTGACAGTCATATGTCATGTGTTTCTATTTTTTTTCTCTTTCTCTTACTTTTGTAAAATGCAGTCACTTTTTTTTTGCTTGAGATACATAAACAATTTGAGACACAGTATATTTTAAGTGCTAGAAAAGTGTGCACTTGTTATAGTCACCTCGGCTGTTTTGCCTTGCAATTGTCTGTTCGCTATCTGTCATGCTCTGTCTACAATGCGACTGCCAAAAGGAAGTTCACAGAGATGTTATATCTCCATGGACCTGCTCTATCTGCAACATTACAAAACAGCTTACTGTTAATGCCTTCTGTGCTGTACAAACACCTGCCGTCACACTGTCAGCAGGGCAGCCAGGACCACACTGATATGACGTGACAAGTCTGCAAGGTGTTCTGGAGAGATACATTCATATGCTTCTGTTATCACCAGCCTGGATGGCTACATAATACTGAGACATAATACTGTTCCTTGTGAATCAGTAGGAATTCATGATGTCCTGGATACAGAAGGTCTATCTGTCTGTCAGTGTCTGTTAGGCCTGCTGTCTTATTTTCCCCCATTGTGAATGACAGCGACAGGGAGATGCAGATTTATATATTATGGAATAATGCACCTCGGGATGTCGTATATAAAATAATCAGTCATGTGAGGGACATCCCATTTACACAAGTGTGTGTGTGTGCTATAGATGGACAAGGTTTCTGTTTATTTTGCCCATTCAGTGTTTTTGCTGCAATTTATTTTTATTCATGTACAGGGTAAGTCATCAAATGGAGTTTGAATCTGACTTTTTAGTTCACAGGTTTCACTCCCTGAAAAGCACCACAGAATTTGACACAATTTGTCAGTCTCTGCTTGAGAGAGGCACAGGACAGAATGGGAGAGAGGCGGGCGGTGCTCAGTCAGGACTGGGGCTCCCTCTCCCCCTCCCTGTCTCTCTGCTGTGAGAGTAGTAGATTATACCAGAGTCCTGGTTGTGGACCTGTATTCTGCAGCTGCTGAATACTTTATATAATATTATTCAACTACAGATATACAATGGTTCTAAGTGAGTAACACAGCAATAATCAGTACACCCACACGCATAGCTTAATTAAAAAATACCGTAACAAAATCATACATGTGAAGCACAGTGTGTGCTTCTTTTTACATAGTAAAATGTGAGGCCTAGAACAAAATAATGGCATACATATTATGTAAGATTTACTGAAATTATTTTGTTAGTGACTCAAAATAATACGTTTCACTGTGCCTGACTGCAGTCTGTAGTCCCTTACTCTTCATATGCATCAATTTCATATATAAACTAAAAATAATCAGATTTTTAGGCTAAAAGAGCAGGGAATGTTGGCCTCTGCCTGCGGTATTTCAGATCTTGAATCCAAATTTAGATCAAAAGGGGAGGGGGTAGCATCCTTTTAATCACAATGAAGCCACTATAAAGAGCTCCAATCTGGCTGGGGTTCCCCGTCACCAGGCATTTCCTTTCCACTTTTGTGAGCCACTTCCTGTTTTGGGGTCGGCTCCCCCAGCTTCGATAAACACAGGCAGCAAGAGTGTAGAGCAGCAATACAGTACAGCAGCCCCCTGCTCTGTCCTGCCCACACGCTTTCCACTGGTTTCCTGTGAGACATTCTGTTAATCCATCGCCACTGCATTAAAACATTGCTTTAATCCTCCAAACTACAGTACGCACTTCTCTTAAAAGGACAGATTTTTTAATTTATTTGAACCTGTTTTCTGTGTGGTGAGTCACAGTCTATAACCTTGCTTGTGAAGCTTAAAACCTTCTGTTTATTTCCCTGGCTCGTCAGTTTTACTGGGATTACAGTACATTGTATAGCTGCCATGTTTACAGAGTTTATGTGAGAAGCTCTCAGCAGCCCTACTGCACCCAGTCCTGGGTCTCAGAATTCCCCTCAATCATGTATGTTATTGAAAGAATATTCGGAGCACAATGCAGTATCTTGTAAACACTCAATAATTTTGTGACTTTATGGATTTTTTGCATATAAATGAATAGTATGTGGAGCAAGTAGAGTTGAAAGGTCACTGTGTCACGTGATTTGAATGGAACAAGGAAGTTCTTCAGTGCTAGTACTTGGGATTCTTCAAACAAGCTCAAAGCAGCTCAGATCCAGGTGGATTTGAGCCTGATGGAAAATAAACATTTACATTTTGCCAACATTTTGTTCAGTTGCTGAAGGTTAATCTTTTAGATATAGACTCAACATTTTGTCTACAAGCATAATGACTGTCAATCAATTGAATGTGAGTTCAGACAGTAGAAGGTTAATGCAGTCTACCATTCCGAGTTGGGACTTGAAATCAGTATGAAGTCACCCTCCTGCCACCCTTTTTTAAGATACATACGAGCTGTCCTGAGTAATAAATGAAACCCATTGCACTGTACAGGAGAAGGGACCCGCTGTCACCACTAATTAAATTGGGTACAGCGTTTTTAATCGCAAATTCCCTCTGAATTTTGAAAGACTATTCAAATATGAGCATTCTTACTGTTTGACAAGTTCCGTTTACATGAGTCAACCTGAGACCATAAGATGTGCTTATGTTTATTATATATACAATGCCTTGCAAAAGTATTCAGACCCCTGACCAATTCTCTCATATTACTGAATTACAAATGGTACATTGAAATTTCGTTCTGTTTGATATTTTATTTTAAAACACTGAAACTCAAAATCAATTATTGTAAGGTGACATTGGTTTTATGTTGGGAAATATTTTTAAGAAAAATAAAAAAACTGAAATATCTTGCTTGCATAATGTCTAATCAATAATAATTTAAATATTTTTAAAATGTACATCAGCATTTTTGCTTGCATCATACTTAACTTTAACTCAATAGATTATTAAGACTTTTTATTATTATTAATAATAATAATAATAATAATAATAATAATAATAATAATAATAATATCATACATTTTATCACTAAGTATTTGTATTTTTGATGTTAAGGTTGAGTATTTTATTTTGTGGGTAGAAATACTTTCAATTATTAGATTCAAATTAATGATAACATTTGTGTTAAGTCATTTTCATCAGGATTAACACATTTCTTTAAAGAAAGTAACATATTCAACCAAATCAAAGTTTAAGGATTATTCAACCAAATAAAAACATTATTAGGACGCACTGAAAGGTGAGCAAATATAAAATAAAACTCGTAAAGAATGTAAAAATGCCATGTTTTGTCACCTATAATAAATAACTTTACAGGAAACGTTGTTTCCGTAACAAGAAAGTGAATTCTTATAGCCTATCCTCTCTCACAAATGACAGACTTTCCTTGTGTGTGTGTGTGTGTGTGTGTCTATATATATATATATATATATACCGCACGTAGTGCTCACAGTACCCGGTGCATGCGGTGCTCGGTGGACACTGTGCAGCGGCTCCTGTGGTGCAAAGTGTTTCCCAAAAACTAATATTTTCGGAAAACTGAATCAGAAAACTGATTTTCTTAAAACGTCACTTTTCTGTGTTTACATGATTAACGATAGAAAGTCTAATTAGAAATCAACTGTATACTTGTGTAACAGGGCGAGGTGCCCTGTACATTGTTTTGTTTATTTATTTTTAGAACGGGGTCCCCCTCCGCCCCTGTGTTATTTTGTATTTGATTATTATTATTATTATTATTATTATTATTATTATTATTATTATTGTATTATAATTTAGTTAGTGTATTTATATGACGGCGAAGCGCCACATATTTTGTTATTGTTTTGTTTATAGATGTGACGGCGTAGCCGTTTGTTTGTTATTATTTAGTAGCGGGGATGGGAAGCCCCATCCACACGGTAATTAGTAAACTCGTGCAGAAGGTGGCCATCTCCCGAATTGATTAGGTGATTTAATTTGTTGCTAATCGGGAGATGGTCACCTGTATAAAAAGCCTGCAGCTCTCCATGTTCAGGGTTGGTGTACGAGAGGAGCGTAGAGAGTGAGGAGGAGAGCGAAAACTGAAACTTAAAAGAATAGACATAGGAACAGTGAAGGCAATCTGCCCAGCCTGACCTGTGTTGTTTCATTTATTTTGTGCTTGTGATTTTGTTGTGTTTACCTGTTTTATTTTCGCTCTGTGAGCAAGTTTCTTTTTGTTCAAACCTTTTATTTATTTTTGTTATTTGTAAATAAAACTGCGGCTCCACCGCGTCTTTCTTTATTTTAACTGCAGTCCCTGGTGTCAGTATTTTTCCTTTCCTGCTTCTGGCCTGACGTCAGACGACTCAGCCACCCTGTCACAACATGGATTGAAGTTTTCGGAAAAAGCAGGATATTTTCGCATGCAAAGTACTGTAGTACCCTAAGTACGATTTGAACAGACCGGACATTTTCTCTGCGATAGAATGGAGACCAATCCAATAACAAGTGCTTTATCGAAGTGTCAGGACTTAAATTCAAAGATTACTATCCTATACCTCTTTTCAGATTCCCCACAATGTGCAATCAGCCTTTCCAACAGCTCATCCTGTTCTATATTACCAGTTTCTTTTGCAGACATTATTTTAAATTATCACGTAATTTTAAAGCTGGAAAACATGTGCTGCTTCAGTATGGGCTATTAAAAAAATACATATGGACAAATATTACCTTATCCCTAACTTTATTATTATTATTATTATTATTATTATTATTATTATTATTATTATTATTATTATTTATTTCTTAGCAGACGCCCTTATCCAGGGCGACTTACAGTCGTAAACAAAAATACATTTCTAGAATCACAGTACAAGTATTAATACAATTAAGAGCAAGATAAAATACAATTACTTTGGTTCTAGCAAGCACAAGTATATGACAAAATCAGATTCAACGGAGCAAATGGATCCATGCAGACTGACTACATATTATTATTTTCTCTGTTTTCTAAAACCACGTGCAGGAATGAAGGTCAAAGTTTGCACATGTGCAGTACACTATAAGTTTTCCGAAAAGTGCGTTTACATGATATACATTTGGTTCGTTTTCGGAATTGAATCGGAAATTTCTAGGTGCTGTTTTCCGAAAACTGACCCAAGGAATATTCCGATGCATTTTCCGAAAACTGTGTTTACATGACTTTTGATATCGGAATTAGTTTTCAGAAAACGTAGTTGCTCATGCTCATGCTCACAAAGTATTAAAACATTTATGAAGGTAAGCTTTAACAGCAAATAAATATAATACAAGTTTCTTGTGTATACATGCTTAATTTTTAGTACTTGGTTCAAAGATTTTGTGGTATGAGCGAAAATAGTTCCACGCAATCTCCACCAACCTTCATATCATACCAACAGGGGTGTCTTTTGTGAAAGTTCAGGAATTAATAAATTAAAATATATAAAGTCTTTTAGAGGAAAAATAGTTAAAGTTGACTTATAGCCACTTCTAATAGTTGGCTTAACATATATATATATATATATATATATATATATATATATATATATATATATATATATAAAAAATCAGTAAAACAGTTGTAGCCTTCAACCTTTGAAATTCCTGTGAAAAAAAAAATAATTAAAAATTTTACTTTGGTAACAGTCGTACATATGGTACTGCTTCAAAACTGCTTACAAGACGCAGATAAACTCTGCACTTACCACGCTGCACTTTGCGTGCTGCGCTTGCCTGCACTCGTGCTTCTTAATGTCCTCCAACTCCCGCGATATCTCAGCTGCCATCGGAGATCTCGAAGTATTTTTATACACAGTCCACAGCTTTAAGGCAATTCAGTTAGTTGTAATTCTTAAATACAGTCCAATATTTTTTATTTGAAATCCAGAAAGCAGTTCCTACTCAGTCCCACACACACAGTAATTTACAAGAGCTGTTGCCAGCTTGGAAGCCTAATAATCTTAACAATAACAATAGGGATCCACAGCAACTTTGCTTGGACCATTAATAATGTGAACTTACAGTTGTCAAGTACAGTACTGCAGAAAGACGAGATTAGACAGAATGGTCTTAAACTTGCAATACTTTAAAATGCAATGGTGCAATACACATTCTAACTCCTTTCATATCTTCAGTGTATATAAATGGCTTATTTATATAGACATTCCAATGACCATTGCTGTTTTGTAATTTGCTGTTATTCCCCCCCCCCCCCCCCCCCCAAAACACCTACGCTAAAAATGAACACAAATTGGTTGATAAGTATTAGTGTTGCTCAAATTCTTACTCCAAAAAAACCCAAAACTGAGCAAGTAGATATGTGGTTCAAGTAGTAGCTCCCTGCATTATGAAACAAGTAGGAGAGATAACATAATAGTGAATGAAACACAATCTTGAGAAGTGCATCGATTTCTGTTCATTTATTTTTGTGTAATACATTCTCAGTAGTTCTGCCTTTTTTTCATTTTTACCTCAGTTTTCTCCCCAATTTGGAATGCCCAATTATTGTTTTTATCCTGTTTCACTGCTGCAACCCCCTGGTGACTCGGGAAACAGAGGCTTATACATGCGTCCTTCGAAATGTGTTCCTGCCAATCCGCCATTTTTCACACTGTGGATCCACAGCAAAGCCACCAGACCTATAGTGCTGGAGGACAGCACAGATCTGAATGGCTCCACTGCAGACTATCAAACACAGGGGTTGCTGGTGCGTGGTGAACCTTGGATTCCCCTGCTGACCTTATCCCTCCCTACTTGGGTGGCGCTCGGCCAATTGTGCGCCGCCCCCTAGGAACCCCCTGTCACTGTCGGCAATGACAATTCGAACCTGTGATCTCTAGGCTATAGGGCGCATCCTGCACTCCACACGGAGTGCCTTTACTGGGTGCGCCACTCTGACAGTGATGAGATACTCTGCAAGGGTGTCGTTTCTGTTTAATATGGATGAGCAGTAGTAACGGCCTAATTCAGCCCTGCATGCATGATTCGGTGTTTTCCTCTGGATTCTACATACAGAGTTTCTGCAGGATGCTTGTCCCATTTTGTGTAGTTCTGCTGGCTGAGTGGACCCCATACCTCACTTCCATATAACGCAATGGGCTGGATGACGCTGTCAAAAATTTTGGACCAGATTCTAATGGGTAGATTTATTTTATATAGCCTTCTTTTGATGGCATAGAAAGCTCTGTGAGCTTTTTCTTTTAATGCATTCACTGCGAGGCCAAAGCTCCCTGAGGCATTGATTGTTAGTCTGAGGTAACTGTAATTCAGTGTGTGTTCTAGGCCGGTGTTGCCTAGAGTAAAGTGGTATCTGTTTTCCTGAGATCTGGCCTTTTTTTGGAAGATCATGATTTTGTTTCAAATTCACTGCTAGGGCCCAGGTCTGACAGAACTGCTCTAGCAGAGTCATTTTCTGTTGCAGCACCTGTTCTGAGGGTGACAGCAGGACCAGGTGATCTGCATAGAGCAGGAAATTGACTTCCATGTCATGTATAGTGAGGCCAGGAGCTGTAGGCTGTTTCAACATCACCGCTAACTCATTGATGTATATATTGAACAGTGTTGGACTCAGGCTGCAGCCCTGTCTCACTCCACGCCCCTGTGAGAAGAACTCTGTTCTTTTGTTGTCAATTTTTATTCTGCACTTTTTTTCCGAATACATTGATTTATAACATAAACTTTACCCCTTACTCCGCTTTGGAGAATTTTATAATGTAAACCCTCGTGCCAAATAGAATCATATGCTTTTTAAAAATCAATGAAGCATGCAAAAACGTTGCCCTTATGTTTATGGTGGACGTGTTTATTAATAAGGGTGTGTAGGGTGTAAATATGGTCAGTAGTGCTGTGTTTTGGTAGAAACCCAATCTGACTCTTACTCAGGACGTTGTGTTCGGTAAGAAAGGCCAGTATCCTGGTGTTTAGAATACTGCAGAACACCTTCCCCAGGTTACTGCTCACACAGATGCCCTGGTAGTTGTTGGGGTCGAATTTGTCTCCATTCTTGTAAATTGGGGATACAAGCCCTTGATTCCAGATGTCAGGGAAACAGCCTGAATTCAGTACCAGGTTGAATAATTTAAGCAAGGCCTTCTGCAGCTCAGGGCTGCTGTATTTGAGCATCTCAGTTCTGATGCTGTCAGGGCCGCAGGGTTTTCTGCATTTAAGTGTTTGGAGCTTCTCTGTTAACTATTGCAGGGTGATTGGGGTGTCTAGTGGGTTTTGGTCATTTTTAATTGGTGACTCAAGCATTTTAAATTTTTCCTGAATTCATTTTTGTTCCAATTTTAAATCTTTTTTCAAAGTATTCTTTCCAAATAGTTCCATTTTGAATAGCCAATTCCTACGGTTTTGTTGTGTTTAAATTATTCCACATTTCCCAGAACTGATTTTGATCGATGGATTCTTCAATTTCGGTGAGAGTTTTGTGCATGTGATTTTTTTTGTTTTTGGTTTGATGTGTTTATATTGTTTCAAGTTTTCACAGTACTGCAGACGAAAATCTGGGTTGTGTGGTTGCTGATGTTTCTGATTAGATAATTGTCTTAGTTTTTTCCTAGTAGTTTTGCATTCATCATCAAACCATTTTACTTTGGATTTGGGTTTCTGATTTTTTTTTTTTAGGTTTGCCTTAATTGCTGCTTTTTGGAATATTTCATTTATGCATTCAACGGCCAGATTTACGCCTGTCTTGTTATGTTGGTATTGTGTTATATTGAAAATATTAATAAGGTTAGTGATTTTGGTGGAACTAATTGCTTTGGTAAATTCGTCTGTGCTGTTTGCTGCCCATCTGTATGTCTGGTTTAAGTTGTACAGCTTACAGGGCTGTGTGTGCGTGTTCCTGGGTTGTCCAATTCTTTTCAAGGAACACAGTGATTTGGCTGTGGTCTGACAGGGGGGTTTGTGGCCTGACAGTGAATGCGTTGATAGAGGAGGGGTCCATGTCAGTGATGGCATAGTCAACTACACTTGTCCCAAGAGCTGAGCAGTAAGTGAACCTCCCTAAAGAGTCCCCTTTTATCCTGCCATTAACGATGTACAGACCCAGGGCTTGACAGATGCACTAACTCTCTCCCATTCATGTTTACAGCACGGTCAGGGTTGTTTCTCTGTATTGTGGTGGGTCTGAGGTACAGAGGGGTCTGTCCAAATACATGGCTGTTACCCTGTGTGCTAATACAGTCAGGCTCTGAGCCTGTCCTGGCGTTGAAATCCCCACAGAGCAGCACATTTCCCTGGGTCTGAAAGTGGCCGTTCAAGAACTGTGAAACTATATGAAGTCTCTCAAATGTAAACATCTAACATTATGTACATCCAGCTGTTCATCATTGTGATGCTGAGCACTCTCCATTGCCTGACGAAGTTTCTATTTCTATTTTTTTTTTTTTCAAAGCCGAGTTGTTTGTACAGGTTTTGAAACAGCGGTCAGCAAACTACAGCTGTGCAGACACTGCAGATCGAACAACTGATTTGACCACTATCATTATTAAACTCCAGCCATGAGTAAATCTTCAGCTTGTCTGAAATGCTATCTTTTTTTAACTTTCTCTTCACTGACATTGCTTATTTGTGCAGTTGTATCACTAAGGCTGTATCAAAGCCTCTAATCTATCTATTAGTCAGTGGTGTGTGACGGAGTTTAATAAAAAAAATACCCTGAATATTTATTTTTTGCCAAATTACCCTTTGTATTTTTTCATTATGAAAATTTGTTTTTAAATTGAATATTTTTATACCATTTTATTTTTACAATGGAAAAGTGACCTATATTTTATTTTTGTAACAATTAGTATGAATCTCTCAGAAAACATTGATTTGTGTTTGTTTGAATTCAAATTTATTCAACATAATAGGCTCTCTGTGTTTGTTTTTGCTGTTTTATGAATGGTGCCCTTGGGTTGGATTTATGTTTTGCATTTTTGCCCCCTAGAACTGCTTTGGTGCCCCTGAACGCCCAATGAAAGCAACATTGCCTTGCTCTTCATGACCTTAACTTCATGCCCTGATATCTGAATTTTATTCATCATTTTTCTTTTGAAACTTCTCCAATCACATGAAATAATCTGTAATTTTCCTCATCTTGGTTTGATAAGTTTTCAAACTGTCTGGAAACGAGTAGCCATCACACTGATAAATCAGTGAAATTGGCAGGGTATGGGATTTGTAGTTTTTAATGTGTAATTAACAGTGCGCAGTGGACAACAATAAACTACATTCCCAGAGTACATTGCAATTGAGCTATGAGAGTTTTATCTGTTTTTTTTATGTTTTATACTGTTGGCTAAAAAAAAAAAAGATCACGTTTTAGAAATTTCATGTGTGTCTAAATAAAAATTTACGTTCACGCAAGCAAATTTTTAGTCATATATGCGACCAAATTAGTCACACTGTAGAGCCCTTTAGTTATGTTAACGATTTAGTTCCTGAGAATAGTTGCCACAGTTATTATTTATTATTATTATTATTATTTATTTCTTAGCAGACGCCCTTGTCCAGGGCGACTTACAATTGTTACAAGATATCACATTATACATTATTTCACATTATACATAATATACATTATACATTATTTTACATACAATTACCCATTTATACAGTTGGGTTTTTCTTACTGGAGCAATCTAGGTAAAGTACCTTGCTCAAGGGTACAACAGCAGTGTCCCCCACTGGGGATTGAATCCACAACCCTCCGGTCCAGACTCCAGAGCCCTAACCACTACTCCACACTGCTGCTATTATTATTGAGGTGTACTTGCCGCTCGCTGTGTTATTGTTTTCTGTAAAACACTGATATCCTGTCAGTTAAGAAAAGGCTTCATGCAAAAGCTTGTTTTAATATGGTCTCTTACGCTGGCCAGAGTCCCGCGCTTACAGGTGTATTGTCATATTTTTTACATATTCTTTAAATTCTCAAATTAATAAATCGAAAACCGGGTTGTAAAAAGAGACCCGGGTAGCGTCGGGTAATTTAAAACCAGGGTTTTACCCGGATTTTCGGGTACCTGTGCCGACCTCTGATTTTATATATTAGGGATGGGCAACGCTATGAAAATTGTATATCGATATCGTGCACGTATTTCAATATCAATAATATCGAAGTCTTCCAAAATGGAGAAAACTATAAACACAATTGCAGGAATCGAAATTAACACCAGCCCACCCGCCAAACGCGGGTTAATTTGGTTTGTGGCGGGTAAATTTCACACTTATACGCCACAGTGGCGGGTACATTTTTGTACACTTAACACTTTGAATGCCAGCGACTCTGTGCCAGTGGTGAGAATTTGCGACATATCGCTGTACCGTTACTAAACAGAAGCTATTGGCTAAAACAACAAGAAACTTGAAAACATTACATCACCACAATAAGCACCACAACTTCTGCTTTCGATTGGTCTATTATTTAATATATGCTGTCATTCAGGTTTCTTTTAGGAAATCACATATGAAAGTGATGTTGTTGACAGCCAAACAAAACAGAAGGAGGCGGTGCTTGCGCTGTGAAGTATAGGACTAGTTTTCCGTACAGTCCATCAGCATCTCTCTACTCTGAGGTTAGTTTCTGATATTTACTTAATTCAATCTAAAAGGATTTTTATAAACCTATATATAAATATATAGTATGTCATTCTTTTTGGATGTACATTGCTGTTAATGAGAGCTTGTAAAATGCTTACTGCTAAAAAAAATGCTTACGGCTAAATTAGTTGAAGTAATGTTTACATGTTTTTTTCTGATTGATTTACAATAAAGTCAAATATTATTTAAATATGTGTGGAAGGGCATAGCTGGCAGCTTATTAGATTGAGTGACACGGGAAACTTCCACAGGTTCAAACTCCCTCAAACATGTCTGAAGAAAATAAGTTTGCCCTGGCAGTGCTGTATATTTATGTCTTGAATTACTCCTCTTGTTTATTTTCTTTTTTATTTTTAGAATGACAAAAAAACACACTGCACTGCAGGCTGCTGGTCTTCTATTTGCCGACCAAGACAGTGAGCCTGAAAGTTGTGATCCTCAGGACAGTTTAGCTAGCGAGATAGGAAGAGATGAGGTAGGAAAGAGGGGGGAAAAAACAGCAAAATAACCCCCTGTGGCGGAGTGTCCCGCCTCTATGTATTATTATTTGTATTTTTATTTGCGGCGCGGATAAAAGCGCTGCGTCTTTTATTATATTTAAAAACCCTGTGAGGATGCATGGCTGATCAGCTACTGATTTTTTAAATGTTGCTCGCTCACTCCGCTCCCCGTACTCTCCTCTGTACACCCAACCTCGAGTGCAGAGAGCTGCAGGTTTATATACTCTGGCCGAGGGATTAACTAGTTGTTAATTATCTTATTATCCCTCGGCCAGAGTCTGCATGCGTTTGGTAAGGATGCATGACTGTCAGCTAGTTAAATAATCAGTAGCTGATCAGCCATGCATCCTCACGGGGTTTTTAAATATAATAAAAGACGCAGCGCTTTTATCCGTGCCGCAAACAAAAATACAAATAATAATACATAGGGGTGGGACACTCCGCCACCCCCCCCCAAAAAACTAACTAAAAAACTGTATTGTATGTAAGTGTAATCATATTTGTTCTACAGATCTACCAAATGAAGACATAAAGAAACTCTAGGGTTTTCTTGTATTGTTGCATTCTATTTGTATGGCTTACACGCATCTATTTACATATCTTTTTAGGTACAGTATTCTTATTCTTTATGGCAGATGATTGAGGTTTGTACCACCCTATGCAGATATGTGTGAGGCACACAATGCAAATCATTGGAAAGTGGAGTACAAATACCTACAGCACTGGGAACTTTGGAACCTCTGGGAATGAACATTCTATTCTAATAATCATGACATCATCCACAGAATTTTTGTATAATTACAATCCTTGAATAACAACAAGTTTACTGCGCTGTTTACTTTTCTTTTTAAACAGCTGAAGAAGGCCTTTTGCCCAAAACGACCTGAAAATAAAAGATTTTTTAATCTTTTAAACTTTTTGTGTACATTTTTTAAAAAACCAGAGGGTTGTGGGTTCAATCCCAGGTAGGGGACACTGCTGCTGTACCTTTGAGCAAGGTACTTTACCTAGATTGCTCCAGTAAAAACCCAACTGTATGAATGGGTAATTGTATGTAAAAAATAATGTGATATCTTGTAATTGTAAGTCACCCTGGATAAGGGCGTCTGCTAAGAAATAAATAATATATACAGTATATATTAATATATCCACTAAAAACTAATACCTACTGTAAAAATAGCAATGTTTATGGAATAGCCTGTGAAAAATGTGATGAAATCAAATATGTTGGAGAGACTGGAACCACTTTATATAAAAGAATTTAGAACCACCTTTCATTAATTAGAAGTAAAAAAATGAATGAACCAACAGTACAGCACTTCCAGAATGATGATGATGATGATGATGATGATGACCTCAGAATAGAATGTTCGCTCTAAATGGCTCCAAAGTGCCTAGTTTGAAAATAAGTTCACATTCCTTTTGTTCCCTGACAGCATAAGTGCCATAGCATTGAACCATCCCACAAATTGTGATGTCTTCTATAGTGTGGTCATTTCTGTTAAAATGTCTGGCGACAGGAAAGGTAGAGGTGTTAATTCGTATACTTCTCAGATGTTCCACGAAGCGATCAGCCAAGCGTCGTTTTGTTTCACCGATATATAGCTTGTTACATTTGATGCAGCCAATGCAATATACTATTCCTTTACTAATGCAAGTAAAAGTATCATGGATAGTATCAGGGCATGAAACAATTCAAAGAAAGGACGAGTTGGGCTAGTTGCAAAAGAATATCGGTTGCAGGTTCTTTTACTGTCCGTTTATCAAGGAAGTATTTTAGTGCTTGTAAACCGTCACTGTTGGGGATAACTGTGTAGAGGCTTTTGACATCCATTGAGAAGAAAGTTATATTTTCACTGTTACCATTTAAAGAAAACTTATCTATTATTTGCAAAAAATGGTTAGAGTCTTTAACGTATGAAGGTAGAGATTCCACAGTGGGTCTGAAGACATCATCAACGAACTTGGAAATTATTTCAGTGGGGCAGGAACATGCTGATACAATAGGATGGCCTGGGTTGGTAGGCTTATGAATTTTAAGAAGTAAATAAAAACGGCTACAGCGAGGGTTTTCAACAATAAGATTAGACGCAGATTTTGGTAATAAGTTATTCTGGATGGCAGAATGGATAGTAGATGTGACTGTAGTTTGTAACAGTTGGGTAAGATCATTTGGGACTTTCGTGTAGAAGTTAGTGTCAGAAAGTTGTTTAGATGCTTCTTCTATATATAGATCGTTTTTCCAAACTACTACAGCTCCTCCTTTTGTCAGCAGGTTTTATTTTGATGTCATTACATTTCTGTATATTCTGTAAGGCGTGATATTCATCTGTTGTCAAGTTTAAACAATTAGTGTGTTGTTGAAAATTAATTTGGCTTATTTCTCGTTCACATTTATCAATAAAAAAATCTAAGGCTTGAAAAGGTCCGGAGGCTGGTGTCCAAGTAAAGTGCTTTTGTTTGTATTTATGGAAAATATCTAAGGAATCAGAAGCTGTGTTGGAGGATTGTGAAGCACCTAATTCATTTGTATCTGTGTCTGCATGAAAATGGGCATGTAAACGTATGTTTATATATAATATATATTTAAATATATATATATATTTTTTTTTGTAAATATATATATAATTAGGGCTGTTCCGATTAACAGATTAAACACACCGATTTCTATCGTGCAGAATTTCATTGTATACAAAATAAAATCAACCAATAGAACTGCATTTTCTTCACGGCAGTCCAATCATAAGTGAGCAGGTAGGACATAAACAGTTGAAGGTCTTAGTAGGTTTAACCTACTGTGACCTGCCCCTTGTTATGCAGGTATCCAATCATGAGTGAGCAGAGGCGGGACATAATTTGGAGTTTAACCAATGGGAAAGTCAAAGATCTGCAAAACCAGGGCAGCTGTCCAATCATTAGTGAGCAGAGGCGGGACATATATAAATGCCAGGGTAAGGGTGTAAGAATAGCTGAATTTCACACAACATTGCTTATTATAGAAACCATTATTGAGAATTATATTGAAAACTTCAAAGTAATATTTAGAATTGCTTTTTACAAATTAAAAAAAATAAATAAATGTCATCAGACAACGGATACAATGTAGTCGATTTGGTAACGAAACAATTTTCAAGAAAAACTTTCTCACAAATACCTGAACTGACACAGGATGGGAAGGGATATACTCACCACTTCCAAAATTCAAATTATGAAAGGTACCCGTGGCTTACTGGTAGCTGTCAATTAAAAAACTTATACTGCTGGAACTGTATTTTGTTCAGTACAGAAAAGGCGATATGGAACAGCACTGGCTACAGCAATCTAGGATGTCTATCGAAGTCAGCACAAAAACATGAGTGTTCTCAAAGTCACTTGTGAGCCACTGTTACACTCAAAACTTTTGGTCAAACCCGGATTGATGTCCAACTGGATGAGCAGAAATGTTGTTTACCTTGGCAAGCAAGAACTGGCATTCATAAATGTATTCAAAAATGTTTTTGCATCTAAATCCAACTCACTGAAATCAAGACAGGCTTTCCTGTCCTTGAAATTTAACACAAGAAAAAAAAAAAACTTTAAAGAGAAAAAAAAAACTAAAATCCTCATCCTCATCTCGTTTTTTGGCAAGACGCCCAGAGCACAAAAAAAAGAAAGCTGAAAAGAAAAGTTACAAGTGTTCAAAAGTTCATGTTTCACATACAGAAATAAAAGTACTCCCTAGTCTTGCTGCAGTTACTAACAGCATGTAATTTAACAGATAAACTACAATACTGTATGGCCCAATAAGTCAGGACCTATTCTAGAAATAGAGTCTGGCAATAAAAAGAAAGTGTGTGTGTGTGTCAAGAGTCAGAGAAACAGGTTGAGGAGCTGCAAGGTTGAGGTGTGCATGGGTGAAAGTGCTCTGTAGACGGAAACCTGTCAAAATGACCTCTTCCAGGTCCATACCTATGATTCATGTAGAAATGTTTTAAAAATTGGGGATCAGGTGGGTATATATATATATATATATATATATATATATATATATATATATGGTTTTTTTTTTTTTTGAGGTTTTATTAATTATATTTTTCGGTGCTTATTTTTTAGCTATTTTTGAGTTTTATGTAAATCGTTTTTTTTTGGGGGCTTTGGTTTTTGATGTACTGTATGAAATTTGTGTTTTTGGTTACTTTCCAAAATGCTTGAGCGTTTTTTGTTTTTTTTTGTGTCAAAATATGTATAGTAACTCGACAGTACTTGCACACTTAAGATGTTTCCTTTGCTGTCTTCCACAACGAAATCTCTATGGTCATGGGCACATTCTTCTGGGGTTTTTGTGTGTAGGCATTTTTGTACATTTCGTCACAATTCTGTTTTAAATCCTCCGTAACTGTAATACAGCTTTAAATCCTGCTAACAAGCCACCATCTTGATTGTAATCTCATTTTAAATCTCCCAAGCGGAGTCTCCAATAGAAATGTGCTGTCACTCAGTAGTTGGGGTGGGTTTAAAGTATTCAGAACTAATCAATGATAGATACAAGTCAGGAAGGCGGGACATTGCCCAGCAGCACAGGGAAATGTATTTATTATTATTTTTGTAGTAGGTTTTATTTTTTTAAATGTGAAAATGGTAAAGTCAACGTGAATAGACTAACCATTTCCACAGTTTTTCCGGTGTTTTCCGGTGTTTATTGGCTATCCACCGATTTATTTTTTTTTGTATCGGGGGTGTTTTATCGGGTTTTATCGGTTAAAACCGCAAATCAGAAGCCCTATATATATATATATATATATATATATATATATATATATATATATATATATATATATATATATATTGTAAACGATCCAGTAGCGTGGTGCTGCTGACCACTGGTTTCCCGTTCCCACCAACTGGCACAGACTCGATACGTTTGCAGGCAAGTATGTTTTATTTACAATATTTACACAATACAGCAGTTTCTGCCAAAGGCTAATGCCTTTACGGGCCACTGACTAACTCACTTCTTCGACCCTCTCTAAGCTACTTCAAGACTACTACATGTCTACAGGCTTTGGCCTGTGCACGATCCACTTAGATGGGACCGAGTCCACTGGAGCGAACCACACTGGCCACTGTAGACGTGGAGACAGGAGAGTAGTACAGAGATTCCTTCCGCCGAAGTGAGTCAGTCCACAGGTAAGAACAGGGCCAGCTCTCTTCCTTAGAGCTGTCCTGGATCACAGGTAAGTACAGTATGGACTCCTTCTGCTGGAGTAGTCCTGTAACACAGGTAAGTCCAAGACAGGCTCCCTCTGCTGGAGTAGTCCTGTAACACAGGTAAGTGCAAGACAGGCTCCCTCTGCTGGAGTAGTCCTGTAACACAGGTAAGTGCAAGACAGGCTCCCTCTGCTGGAGTAGTCCTGCAACACAGGTAAGTACAAGACAGGCTCCCTCTGCTGGAGTTGTCCTGGAACACAGGTAAACGCAGGATGGATCCCCTTTAAAGAAGAATCCGAGGAACACAATGGAGATGACCCCAGACGTCCAGAGAAGTGAACAAAGATAGAACAAGTTATATCCGGGCTGTGGGGAAGGAACCCCTGCAGCCAACTCCTGGTCGTCCACGGAAGCAAATTGTGTCCCAACTAAAAGCAAGTGTCCACTTTTCCTGTGTAAACCGTATGCAATGTGTCTTGTATCTGTATTACAATAAACAATGTCTTGCACTTCCAGTCTAATAACTCCGTTCTTTCTGGTTATTATTCACTGTCTCTGCAGCGCGTGAATAACCAATACACCTCCTGGTCGTAAAGCATAAAACTAAACACCCTGCTGTTGTGACGGCGCACAACCGCACAGCGCGGAACACCGCGGGCCTCTTTTAAACACCCTGCTGTTGTGACGGCGCACAACCGCACAGCGCGGAACACTGCGGGCCTCTTTTAAATTGCTGAGAAGTAAAAATAAACTTCGACTAGCAACACGACGAAAGAAATAAATAAACTTTCCCAAAACAAAAGGCTACCTCAACAAGAGGAAAATCGCGCTCCGTTTAAACTAAATACTCAACTATATTCTAAATACAAACGATCACTTTACCTTACGATGTTCTACCAACACACTGGAGTTTGCAGGCTTCTTTTCTGCAGAACAATAGGGCGGTGTTCCTCACGATCACACATCGCCCCGATGGTTCTGCCCTGCTTCCTTATAAACCCAGAAACCCCTCCCAATCAATTGGCACTCGGATTTCTGGGTTGTGTAGTTTCTCCCCTAGCGCCGCCATTTCTTAAAGGCGACACTACCCTTTCCTCACAACATATATATATATATATATATATATATATATATATATATATATATATATATGCATCAGAATTAAGTCTTTTTTTATACAGTAAAACAATGCTGCTGACATGGCAAGTATTTTGTACTGCCTTACTTAGGGAATACTTGCCTTCAAAAGAACAGTACTTGCATTTCTTTGTTTAACACCTTGCTTTAATAAACTGTATGTGGGAGTTTTACATGTAGCACTGTGCAGAGGTGCCATTTGTCCTGGTTGTGCCATGTGGTGCTACTTGCATGTATTTGTAACTAATGCATGCTCAGTAAGTACATAGTGAAAATGTTATGCTGAAACATACCTCAGTGAGTATGTTAGATTTTTTTTTATTATACAGTTAAATAAACTGTTAATGCAAAAACTTTATTTTTACAGTTGGATATTAGTTATCAAATTGTCACAATCCTTAAAATTAGGTATTTGAAAAGTCCTTGAAATTTGTATCAGAAAAAACTGCATGAACCCTTGTGACAGGCTGGCTGCACGGAGGAACTCAGACCAGAGAGAGAAACACACACAGACGGTGGTGATGAGAAGATGAGTGCAAATGGTAGCACTCAGCGTATATTAACAAAATAAAAGGTTTAAACAGAACACAAAAACAGGACACGGCACTTGAGGCCAAAATAAATAGACGAACAAAAACGGACTAAAACAGTAAACAGATAATAATACGATGAGTGAAGCAAAACAAACGTTTCTTTCTTTCTTTCTTTCTTTCTTTCTTTCTCCTCTCTCTCTCGCCCGTTCTCCACTCACGAACACCCAACCCCGAGTGAATGAAAATGTGTCTATATATACTGTTGTGCTGGGATTCAATTACTAATTAATTATTCACTTGAATCACAGCACGTGAATGAATTACGTGCAACCCTGTGCTCACATATTACATACTTTAAATGCACGTGAAGTGATGTGCCATCCTCGTGCCTAAATACAAATCTACATTTTTAAATACACGTGAAACACAGACCCGTTTATATCCCGTGTACCAATGACTATACACCAACATTTAACACACCACACGCAACATACAACACATAACACACAAATGCACACAGGGGCGGGGCACATTACCACAACCCTGTATTGCATATGATTTTGCAGCTGAGGTTTTATAAAATTGATATTATGTGAATTGGGCTTATATGTAAAAGGTTTGAGAAACATTTCAAAAACTATGTTTGTTAACTAGCCTCATGTGTGATTGTCAGGTTGATCCATCTGGTAAAATGACAAGTTATAAGTGAAGTCATTTCAGAATTTCTTTTTCTACAAAGTCAAGTTCAATTTTGAAAGTTCTGAAAGTGGTCTAAAATGGCTCAGAATGCATGTATCACCCCAGACCACTGGCCAAATGATTGATTTAACCCCAGGCGTTTCAGATAAAATGATCATTGGCCACTTTCACCCATGGGTGTGTATAGGATGGAGACAGACGCACCACACTCGCCCATAGCTGGAGTCTGAGCCCATTCCTCCTGATTTAAAAAATGTAGGCACTATTTGTTGTGTGTGCAGCTCCTATATATACACACATACATACATACACATATTTATTTTTTTTAACCTGTATCTATAATGAGAGAAACACGTTAACAGCTCCTTATCTTTAAAAAAAAAAAAAAACGCATAAAGCATTTGAGAATTACACCATTGTCAATCTAAAGTGTGCTTCTGCTTTTCAATGGCAGCACCAAAAATCGATCTCTTAATCACTTCAGTGATGAAGATTTTGAAGTTGGTTTGGAGGATTTCGATACCAACGACAGTGATGCTGACTTATCACTCAGCGATGATGATGAAGAGGATGTGGAGCCAAGAACAGCAGGGGACTGGGTGTTTATTACTGATCCCTACCATGATGCCAGTCCTCCATCATTTGATTTTGCACCTGTTTACACAGATGTGCACCCCACCGTGAAACTTGAGTGTTTGCGTTGTCCATTGGAATCATGCAATCAAAACTAAATAAAACCATGTCTAGCTTCACTTATAATCATTACAGAATTACCAGTACACTTCAATAACACATTTAAACGTTCCGTAAATTGTTTTAAACAGAATTACATTTACACAAATTATACTCATTTTATGCTATTTTCATAGTGTAATGTGCACTCTCCTCTTCTGAAGACAAGCCATAATTACAGACAGGGTAACGAGTAATAGTGAAAATGTGACACTCAAATGCATGCAGCATCCCTTTGCTGCATTTCAGTGTCCTTTTAACTAAAATATACCCCCAATTTTTCATGTAATCTGTATTTATAGGTAACTTTTAAATTCACGTGTGTCTTAAAAATATAAAACACACACAAACAAACTCTTAACAGTCTGTGACATCACTGCTAGCACACTTAATTTGCACACAAACATTCAATCACAAAAATATTTTTAACCACTTCAACACCATGACGTACGCACGTACGTCAATTGAAAACCCACTTACAGTACCATGCCGTACCTACGTAAGTCAAGTTTCCCATTCTGTTCTATGATCAGTTTCTCAGTCTAGCGTTGCAGGTTTCCTTCTCTAAGGCAGTGCAAGTACTGTGGAATGTGCAGTGAAAGTCGGGGGAGGGTCAAGTGACATTTGTATCCAATTGCGTGTCATGTAGCGATTCCAGTCTGTAGCTGTGGGTGTTTTAGAAGGCTGAGATATAGCCATTCAGCTTTTACATGTGTCTATATATATATATATATATATATATATATATATATATATATAATGTGTTTTAAATGATTATTTTTTTATTTATTATTAGTTTTACTTGTTTATAGTTTATATAGTTTTTAGCGAAAGCAACGGGAGTGAAGTTCGGAGGATTTCGATACCAGCGACAGTGATGCTAACTTATCACTCAGCGATTATGATGAAGAGGATGTGGAGCCAAGAACAGTATAAACTGTACAAACAGAAGAGCATGCAGCTACTTTACAGCTGCAAACAGGAAGCTGTTTAGTTTGAAATGGCAGTACTGTGACGAAATACTATCAAAACACAGCACTGGGTACAGGCAATGCGGCAGCCAGATCCATCACAATGCCTGCGCAAAGTAGCTGTGTACACGCATTTGTGACTATCCCTCCGACACAAGTGAAGCAGACACCGTAAAAAAGGTACAGGGTCTGCTACGAAAATGAAAACAAAAGAAAAGACAAAAGAAAAATGTGCAGTGGTTGCGTAGGCAATCCCAGGTTCTGTTGTATTGAACATTTCAATAAATGGCACAGAGCAAGTCGATACTGGCACACGTTTTGATATTGTTTGATTTTTATTTGATAATTACTGTTTACCGATTATTATTATTATTAGCAGCAGCGTTTTTGCTTTCTTTGTTGAAAAAAAAAGTTTTTATCTCTATACTGAGTATGGGTATGTAGTACACAGCAGAATAAAGGGTTAATGAAAAACACAGTTTAAGTCATTTATTTGTGTTTTATTTATCATATTGTAACAGAACCGCACCCACTCGGGTTCGTTGCCCCTTTAAAAAAAAAGTCCCAGGACACAGGATTTGAAGGTTTTAACAGCGCTGACGCACTATTTTTTAATAAACAAACACAAAAACAAAACAAACACCTTGCTCTTTTCTTGAGCACTAAACTAAAACACAAAACAGAAACCTAAACTATATAACAGGACAGCTAAGCTGCTTACCTGCAAAAACCAAAATCAAACAAAAACAAACAGTTTTTAAACAAATAACACTAATCCCAACAAGGCTTCCACACAGTACCTTCCTTTTCATACGCTTGCACACCCTAGCAAACGGGCTCTCCACACAGCAACCCCAAACAGACTGGCTGCTTTCTTTAAATACTCTGCACCGGGCTCTAATTGACAGTGATAGCCAGGTGCAGGGGATCATTACTAAAAACAATTAACCAATTAAATTTACAATTAACTTAGGGTTTTTCAGCCCATGTCCTTCTGGGAGGTGTAGTCCTGTTTTCTTTTCCCCCAGGACTACACTCTCACAATATGTTAACATTTTATAGCAGTTACAGGTTTGAAAACATTATTATTATTATTATTATTTTCAAAATCTGGTACCTGGGAAGGGGTTTCATTTTTACATCTGGAGTTTAAGTGGTGAATAAAATATTCCTGGGCCTACATACATCTTAGTTTATTGGAGATAAACATTTTTCTTTCTCGCTGTAAAAAGTTTTCCATTAACACAATGTGGCAAAGTGGTTGCTGATTATGAGCAGGTGCAGAGGTGATGCAGTGCAGTTATAAACAGACTTGTAATCCGGTATGGAAAATTATTGTTTTATTTACCCCTTGGTAAACGATTACAGCTGACTGTATTGCCTGCAGCTGCTACCTCATTTACCTTCCGGGTCAATACGTTCCTGCAACGGAATCTTGCTTTTTTCCAGGCTGACTGACTTTCCGACCCAGGAAATGAACTGTCAGGACAACCCGCCGAAAGCCTTTCCCTTTCGCTACTTAGGGCCCTCACAGGTCGGGAGGGAGATTTACAACCAGAACTCATTATATTTCTGTCACACACAGTCACTTCAGCAAAAAGTCTCTTTCTTTACATGTGCTGCTCTCAGTTGTAACTGCGTTGCCGCATTCAAAGCACTCTCTTGGACATTTTTTTTAATAATTTCATGAAGTCCTTGCACTGACTCTCAAGTGTAATTTTCTGTTCTTTCAAATTTGGAAACACAATCTTGTCCCTGCAACAGGCAGTGTTTGCATTTGAAACAAAGCTGGAGCTGTTTATCAGGGACATTGAAAGTGTCTGTCTCCTGCACTTCGTAACATTGCGAGCATACAGAGAGGATTGCTTAGCGAGGGACCCCGCTCATCATTTCAACCTCAGGCAGCTCGCAGCCTTCACGCCTGATTTACTGATGTCATTCAAATCATGTTTTGCGGACTTCCTCAGACATGCCGATTTGTTCAAAGTCATAACTCATCCACATGTGTGCAGTGGACGCACAAAACCTAAGTATCATCCCTGGCATCTCCATTGGAGATTTTGAGCTGGAAGCTGCTGAACTGAAGGTGTCGGATATGTGGGTGTCAAAATTTTTCACTTTTTTTTCCGAACTGAAAACCTGGAATGAACTTCCAGCCACTTTCAGCACAATGCATTGTGTCAGTTTTGCCGTGCTGACAATGTTTGGCTCAACATACACACGTGAGCAGTCCTTCTCACATCTGAACAACATCAAAACCAACCTGCGCTCAAGGTTAACGGATGAAAGCTTGAATGCCTGCATGAAGCTGAATCTCACCAGTTACGACCCCAACTACAAAGCACTTATCTCATTAATGTAAGTAGGGTGCAATGAACTTATTGTTATTCACTTGTTTATGATGCCTGTTTCTCAACTTTTGTGGTGTCTTAGGAGTGCTAGAAACCAGCACTATGTCAGTGAACAAAACAGAGTGAAAAAAAATGCAGCGTTATTACCACCTACTGGTGTTGTATATAACTACCAGAACTACAACCAGCGCAAGTCTTACAATACTGCTGTTGTTATTACATAAAAATTCGCAAATATTTCTAATACACGAATGTAAACCTTGCTGTGGCTCTTTTGAAAAATTTCTCTCAAAATATTTGTTTGTTTGGCTCTTCTAGGTAAAAAGGTTCCCGACCCCTATTTTAGAGTTTACATTAAACACAGGAAAATCACATAATGTTTACAGACAGTTTCAACAAAAAAGTTTAATTTTCAATGTAAATATGGTGTTTCTGCTCTGAAAATGTTATGTGTGATGTTCATAAATAAAAATATTAAGTTGTATCCGATTGTTTGTTTTTCATTTTCATATCAAAGCCGTTTTAAAATGGAGCCGCAAATTTTGTGGGTGCGACGGTTGTATGTAGTCCGAAATCTCGGCGGTTCTAGTGTTAAACAGAAACAAAGGGGTTATCTTCCCTCTGAGGTCACAACTGCACTCTTGAGTTATGAAAGCCAGTCACTCCAACATGGGTGTATTTCAGGCCACATGCCAAGTCAAAGAGCTACAAGGTCAGGGAAGCAAGAGTTTTAAAATCCTTACACATCCATTACAATGATATATTTCAATACATTTACCAGTCTTATGAAGCCCTGCCTGATGCCTGATATAAGGGGCTTCATTATAAATTCCAAGTCATGTGTAGTGCAGGCTTGCAGCAGTTTTTTAAAGTGTCTTTTCCAAGGCTCGTTCTCCTGCAGTCTTGGCTGTAGCCGAATTAAAAAAAAAAAAATACTCTGCACATCATCTGAGCCAGGCGGGACACTGAGGATGCAAAAAGCAGCACGGGAAGTCGGTGTGGTTGATTTTTTCAGAATGTAAACAGAGTGATGCCGCAATTGTCTGGAGAAGGCATTGCCAGTTTATACCGTTTTTCTTTTTCTACCCATTTTAACATGAAAAGTAGTTCACTAACATCAACTGTAATTGCTTTGAAAGCTGTTAACTATCCGCGCTACCTGTAAAGTGTGAAATGTGTATGTGGTGGCAGTGAGATTCATTAACAGTACATACAGATACCATGTTCATGAGTGTGTGTGTGTATAGCTTCCTCTACATTGCCTTACTTTAAGCAAACAGCATCGCATATACACATAGACTATTTTATTATTAACATAAACACATTTATCCAATGTAATGTATTGTATTTTCTTAATATAATCATCTATTTTTATACACTTGAGTGGTCCAAAATTCTGGTGAAAATCAGGAAAAAACGAATAATAGTTTTTGTAAAACCCGGGAATTTTTCTGTAAAAATGTAGTGTAAACCAAAAACAAAGGGCCCTATATGTATTTAATTAATACCCACAGCAAATGCACCTACGAATGTCCTGCAGATTGTTAAAATGTGTATATGCTTGTGACGGGGACAGAGACTCCAACACAAGAAGCTGCATGTTTTCAAAAAACTAGACAAAACAAATAGGCCCAGTGGCAAAATAAATGGTTGAAACAAAAACGACAGAAACGACATATGCCCTACATCAATTTTATTTGTTTATTTCTTATTTTCCTTTTAGGAAAGCAGTTTTGATAATGCTTCAATGTTTTAACTCCTATTAATTGTGACTTTCTCCCTAGTAAATAGTTCTTTCTCTCTTGCACTCTTCTTTACTGGAGTGCTGGGGGAGGTGCCAGGGCATTTGTTTCAGAACAACCTGTCCCAAAATGAAATTTCTGCTGCAAGGTTGGAACCATAGAAACCACATAATAGCATTTTGAAGAGACTGGGCAGGCAGGCTGTAATGGCTGTTATCACAGCTGCAACAAAACTTAATTATTACATTATGTACTGGCTTGTTACCTATACACTGTGGTAAATCAAGCTTGTATCAAAACCTAGTGTAACAGATTCAAGACAAGCATGTATTTATTTAATGCATGTATTTATTTAGTAGAGAGGGGGACGATGAACACCTACCTCAATCCTGACCAGAACACCCCCTGCCTGCAGGTCTGTCCTGGGCCTCTCTCAAGCATTATACCTGCTTTCTTCCTAGGCTGATATATTCAAGTAATCTTTCATTCCTCCATTTATTGGCTCTAAACACAAGCTATGAAGTCCCTGGCAAGTCCTTCCTATTGGATTAATGACCAGAGAGTCAGGACAGGTGTTGACTAGGGGTGTTGGATTCCGTTTAACATCCTAAAGGTTAACGTTTAGTTTTAAACATGTTTAAACTATCAAGCTTTTACATATTGGGAATGTTTGTATCCAATCAGTAAAGCCATCATAAGAAGCCCTCCATCACTAATTTATAACTGACTGCATCATGCATTTGTATATAAGACTGCGTGTGTACAGCATTTGAATGGAAAATCCATAATGTCATGAATATGAAAATACATTTGTCACACACTATACATACTGGCTAATGCCAGTTTAATCTATAAATATTAAACACTCAATAGTACTACATATAGAATTATTCAAAGAAAATAAATTCAGTGAGAAATGTTTTTTCAATGACATTGAAAAAGATGTGAGAAAACGTTTGTGATTTAGAATTTATTACATTTCTTTTAGTATTTTGAAACTTAGGCATACTTTTGTATGTTTTACACTGGGCTGACATTTAAATGTAATAAACACAAATGTCTTCATCCACTTCTCCTCAGAACAGCTGTACAAACCGACTGGCAAAGTCAGCAGATCGAAATGACAGCCAGATTTCATATTCCTTTAATTTATGAGGAGGAAGATTTGAGCCCGATTCATTGTCAGGTTTTTAGCTAGCTCTCTCATGGTTTATATGTCCCCAAAAACCCTTGAAGGAATTGCAGCCTTATTCATTACAGTTAATGTAAATTGTAAATTCACATTGTTGGTGTCTGTATCAAATTCTTTCTTGTGTATTTAAAGATGCGATTGGGTACATACATGGCAAGATATGTCATGAGCAAGTGAGTCTTTCAGTCAACAGCCAACCTAAATGTCAGCGGCAGAGCACGTTCTTAAGCAAATTATCACTATTCAAATTACATTCACTTTGTATTTCAGGATTATGACTTAATTCACACACCAGAAAATGTACTTACTTAGAGACTATGTAGTGGGGATCTGAAAAATATAGCGTTACATGTGCCCACGTGTTGCCACAACTGTTTAAATAGTTTACCTGTAATTTTTCTTTTCATTGTTAACATCCTGACAACATTTTACACTTATACCTTTAAAGTATGTTCCAAAGCTCTTTTCAAAATGTCTTTTCTAGTGCACTGATAGTGTAAAGATAATTGCCCACATTGTCAGATAGGTAACACGGCAATAACGATCCATGATGTGGTACGGAAAAGAAAAGCCAGAGCACTTACGTTTTTTTTTTTTTTTTAATCGCATTTCCTGCAGTGATTTTGGTAATGAAAAATGACAGTTAAGTTATATAAACAGTTGTTGCAACACATATTTTTCGGAACCCTGCTACTTATGCTTTAAGTTGCCACTGTTGTCTTTTTTAACTGTGGATTGTGCTGTTTTATGCATTGGTGTTGTGCAGCTTTACTTAATCAAGACCAACTATCCTCATGTAGGTTATAGAGGGCAGAAATTAATGTGCTATGATAAAATGTATGTGATTTCTCTAAATTTGTAGCAGTGGATATGTTTGTAACATACTGGTGTATTTAATTTCTTTAGATACAATGGGCAGAGCTCAATAATCCCTAGTCCTTGATAACATGGATGTGGAATAATAGGACTGCAACTGGAAAGGATCCAATATGGCTGCTCAGAGAATCCGTGCTACGAATAACAACTACGTGCTCCCCCGCTGCAAATCAGAAGGGACCCTCATTGACTTGAGTGACGGGATGCCTGAGCCAAGCTTCAGTGATGTCAAAGGTGAGTGATTCTACTTCGCTAGGCTTTCAGCTTGGTAATCTGCAGCTAACCAAAGTGCCATTATGCAGTAGAAGTACTAAAAGCAAACAAAATGTAAATAATTTAAATCGCATAAGATAATATACCAGTTTCATCCCAGTGCACTTTACAAAAAATATAACACAATAAAAAGAGCTGTAAATAAAAGTTAAAAATGTTTAAAGCTTAGGTATAAAAATGTTGATTGACTCAGTATTCTGAATAGAACCTGGACGTGAGTTCCAAAGTGAAGGAGCTCGAAAACTACATGCCGTCACACCATACGTTTTTAATTGAGCTCTTGGAATTACGAGATTGTTATTGGCAGATCTCAAAGTGTGGGCCAGTTTGTAAGGAATAAGCAATTCAAATAGGCAGGACCGAAACCACGGATAGCCTTGTAAGTGAGGAGCAACACTTTAAAATAAAGCCAATGTAGTGACCTTAAAACTGGAGAAATGTGAGAGGTAGACATGGTGTCAGTAAGTAACCAAAACTAGAGACATGGAACCATATTTTAAAGCAAGAGCAAAGGCAGATTAATATTATAAGTTGTTGTAGTTCTGAGAAGTTTCTTAAAAATGCTGCTGCTGCTGCTTCTCATTGCAGTGCCTTCTCCAAGTGCCTTACTCCTGGATAAGTCTGCCTCCTTTGTAGATGCACGAGAAGTTGTTGCCCTCAAGGACTACTGCCCCACCAGCTTCACCACTTTGAAGTTCTGCAAGGGAGACCACCTATACGTGCTGGACACCTCCGGAGGAGACTGGTGGTATGCCCACAACAACACCGAAATGGGTTACATTCCTGCTGCCTACGTCCTGCCGGTCAGCCATCGCAACTCCTCTCTCAGTGACAGCGGGATGATAGACAACCCCGGGCGCAGTGCCAATGAGGGAGCCAAAGAACTTGACTTCCTTGGGGAGTGGACGGAGGTCGTCACAAAGCAGTCTACCAAGATGTATGAGAACAATCCGTTTCTGAACTGCTCCTCCACCAACCCCTTTCTCAATGGGGTTGTGCAGCCACCGCTTGATCAGAATAGCAGCGAGCAGACGGGTTTGAAAGCGGTGGACTTGCTTCTCTTTGACTCCCTTTCCCCTATCTCCTCTACTACCAACAGTGTCAGCAACAGCATCTTTGACAACACTCCCTCTAGTCCAAAGCTGGAAGTGTGCCAGGCGCTGAGGCAGGACAATCCTTTCTTCAGGAGCAAGCGTTCCTACAGCCTTTCAGAGCTCTCTATCCTCCAAGCCCAGTCCAATGCCCCTCCGGCCTCCTCTGGGTTCTTCTCCGGTTTGAAAGCCCCGGCCCCAGAGCAATTCCAGAGCAGGGAGGACTTTAGGGCAGCTTGGTTGAACCATCGGAAGCTTGCCAGATCTTGCCATGACTTGGACTCTCTCGGCCAGAACCCAGGCTGGGGTCAGACGCAACCGGTGGAGACAAACATAGTGTGCAAACTGGATAGCTGTGGTGGGGCCATCCAGCTACCAGACACCAGCATCAGTATTCACATCCCTGAGGGCCACGTGGCTCCTGGAGACACTCAGCAGATCTCCATGAAAGCCCTGCTAGACCCACCGCTGGAGCTCAACAGTGACAAGTACTCCACAGTGAGCCCGGTGGTGGAGATCAAGCTGAGCAACATGGAGATCAAGACCTTTATCACCCTGGAAATGAAAGTGTCTGTGGAGGTGAAGAAGGACAGCAGAAACACAGCCGATGTTGTCTGCGTTAGGAGTGACTGCAAAGAAGGGCCTTACTCCCCGATACCCCAAGCATACATCTGTGGGGACACTGTGCAGGTGCAGCTAGACAACTTGGAGCCCTGCATGTATGTGGCGGTGATCGTTCAAGCACAGAACCTTACGCAACCCTCCACGGTATGGGATCACGTGGTGAAGAAAGTCACTCTTGGTGTGTATGGGCCTAAACATATCCATCCCTCCTTCAAAACCGTGGTGGCTATTTTTGGGCATGACTGTGCACCCAAGACCCTGATGGTGAGCGAGGTGGGGAAGCAGGCCCACAGTGCCCCTCCAGTGGCCCTACAGCTATGGGGGAAGCACCAGTTTGTGCTTGGGAGGCCACAGGACTTGAAAATCGGAATGTATTCCAATATGTCCAACTACGAGGTCAAAGAGAATGAGCAAACCAGGATCGTACGGGGGTTTCAGGTGAAGCTGGGGAAAGTGAGCCGATTGATTTACATGATCACGTCCCGCAACGTGGATGACCTATCGGACTTCACCCTCCGGGTTCAAGTGAAGGATGACCACGAAATCATCCTAGCGCAGTTTTGCGTACAGACGCCTCAACCCCTGCCAAAAACAGGGGTACAGACCACAGGGCAGAGGAGGTTCCTCAAGAAGAAAGAGGTAGAGAAGATTTTACTGTCTCCACTCGCTGTAACAACTAAATATCCGATGTTCCAAGACCGATGCATCACTAGTTTGAAGTACGGCAAGCTCCTCAAGACCGTGATGAGGCAAAACAAGAACCAGTACCTCTTGGAGTACAGGAAGGGAGATATGATTGCGTTGCTTAGTGAGGAGAAAATCAAATTGAAAGGACAGTTATGGACCAAAGAGTGGTATATAGGGTACTATCAAGGCAAGATAGGACTTGTGCATGCCAAAAATGTGCTGGTGGTCGGCAAAATCAAACCTAGCTTTTTCGGGTCTGATCTCACAACTACAGTGCTTCTGGATCAGATTTTGAAACCTTGCAAGTTCTTGACGTACATCTATGCGTCAGTAAGGACGATGCTGATGGAGAACATTGGCAGCTGGAGGGCGTTTGCCGATGCGCTGGGCTACTACAATCTGCCGCTGTCATTTTTCTGCCGAACTGATATAGACAGTGAGCCGGAAAAGGTGGCCTCGGTGCTGGAGAAGCTGAAGGAGTATTGCAACAACGGTGACGACAAAGAGAGGAAGTCCTTCCAGAAGTACCTCATGACAGTAAGTGCTCAGTTTTCACTATGCAGTTGCAACCAGATACATTCTGCAAAATACACATCTAGTATTACAACCTGTTAGCCCAACTTAGACATAAAGGCTTTGGCAGTTTAGGACAAGAGGGAAGAGAGAGGTTGATATAAGTCAGTTCAGGCAAGGAAGGGGGATGGGAGTGTTTCAGATACATAAGAACATAAGAAAGTTAGATTCTTGAAGGATCCCAGGGTGTCAGCTTCAACAACATTACTGGGGAGTTGGTTCCAGACCCTCACAGTTCTCTGTGTAAAAAAGTGCTTCCTATTTTCAGTTCTGAATGCCCCTTTATCTAATCTCCATTTGTGACCCCTGGTCCTTGTTTCTTTTTTCAGGTCGAAAAAGTCCCCTGGGTCGACATTGTCAATACCTTTTAGAATTTTGAATGCTTGAATCAGATCACCGCGTAGTCTTCTTTGTTCAAGACTGAATAGATTCAATTATTTTAGCCTGTCTGCATACAACATGCCTTTTAAACCCAGGGTAATTCTGGTCGCCCTTCTTTGCACTCTTTCTAGAGCAGCAATATGTTTTTTGTAATGAGGTGACCAGAACTAAACACAATATTCTACTCTTACTAATGCATTGTAAAGTTTTAACATTACTTCCCTTGATTGAAATTCAACAATTTTCACAATATATCCGAGCATCTTGTTGGCCTTTGTGACAGTGTGCTCGTGTCACATGTGTGGGTAATTTCTGCTTAAGCAATACAGAGAGACATGGGAGGTAGAGTTTAAACGCCAACACAGGCGCACAGGATTTATTAATACAAAACAAAATAAAATAAAGGGGTCATGTGACGTTACCAGCGATGGTAACGGACAGAGGACACATACAGCTAGCTGAACAAAAGGCAAAATAAAACACAGTACAAAAACTACAAATAAAAAGGAGTCACAAAGGGCGAGCGCTTGCCTTATAAATGAGGCGTCCCGCTCCAGGAACCGGCTACTACGTAACACTTGCTATACATTCCTTGGAATCACTATCCCCTAAACTAACCTACTTGTGACCCGGTATTCATACAACGACTCCTGCTGCTTCATATGGCCTTGGCTGGGCATTGCCTTCACAAGCACCGCTTGCAGTTTCAGGATTGAGTAGCTGTCGTTCCTGCAGAGCGGACTCTCTCCTCTCGAATATACGCAGCTCTCCTCTGTAGCATGGCGTTGCAGTCGCCCCGAGCGATCTCCACCAGGTGTTTTTAAACTGACGGACGCTCGGTCGAGACCCGCCCACCTGCTGATTGAGGACTGGCACAGCCAATCATCCACTGCCCCTCCTCTCAACCAAACCCAGCAGGGAGCAAAGTCTCAAACGAGCGCCCATCTGTAAACAATCAATTAATCACAGAAATCAACTCCAAAAAGACACACAATAAACCCATTTCCACATACAAATGATACCAACACTAATTCCCACCTGTGCAGGGCAATCGCCCTGCCACAGCCTTTTTTATAGCTTCCCCACATTGTATAGATGAAGACATTTCTGAGTCAACATAAACTCCTAGGTCTTTTTCATAGATTCCTTCTTCAATTTCAGTATCTCCCATATGATATTTATAATGCACATTTTTATTGCCTGCATGCAGTACCTTACACTTTTCTCTATTAAATGTCATTTGCCATGTGTCTGCCCAGTTCCGAATGCTGTCTCGATCATTTTGAATGACCTTTGCTGCTGCAACAGTCTTTGCCACGCCTCCTATTTTTGTGTCATCTGCAAATTTAACAAGTTTGCTTACTATTACCAGAATCTAAATCATAATGTAGATTAGGAATAGCAGATGATCTAATACTGATCCCTGTGGTACACCACTGGTTACCTCGCTCCATTTTGAGGTTTCTCCTCTAATCAGTACTTTCTGTTTTCTACATGTTAACCTCTCCCTAATCCATGTGCATGCATTTCCTTGAATCCCTACTGCATTCAGTTTGAGAATTAATCTTTTAAGCAGGACTTTGTCAAAAGCTTTCTGGAAATCTAAATAAACCATGATGTATGCTTTGCAATTATCCATTGTTGATGTTGCATCCTCAAAAAAATCAAGCAGTTTAGTTAGACACGATCTCCCTTTCCTAAAACCATGCTGACTGTCTCACAGGATACTGTTACCATATAGGTAATTTTCCATTTTGGATCCTATTATAGTTTACATAAGAGTACATATAATAGAAGTCAGGCTTATTGGTCTGTAGTTACCTAGTTCGGTTTTGTCTCCCTTTTTGTGAATCGGTATTATGTTAGCAATTCTCCAGTCAGTCGGTACAACCCCTGTGTGAAGAGACCCTTTTTTTTTTAAATTTTATTTTCTCCCCAATTTGAAATGCCCAATTATTATTTTTGTTATGCTCAGCTCACCGTTACCACCCCTGCGCTGACTCGGGAGGGGCGAAGATGAACACACACTGTCCTCCGAAGCACGTGCCGTCAGCCGCCCGCTTCTTTACACACTGCAAACTCGTCGTGCAGCCGCCTCAGAGCTACAGCGTCAGAGGACAACGCAACTCTGGGCAGCTTACAGGCAAGCCCGCAGGCGCCCGTCCAGACTACAGGGGTCGCTGGTGCGCGGTGAGCCGAGGACACCCTGGCCGACCTAACCCTCCCTCCCCCCGGGCGACGCTCAGCCAATTGAGCGCCGCCCCCTAGAAGCTCCTGTCCACGGTCGGCTGTGGAATAGCCTGGACTCGAACTCGCGACGTCCAGGCTGTAGAGCGCATCCTGCACTCTAGTGAGTGCTTTTACTGGATGTGCCACTCGGGAGCCCCGAGACTGTCACTTTTAAACACTGCTACCTGCAGCAGCAGGAGGTTATTAATGTAATTACCAAGCTCTGCTGTAGCTCTGCAAAGCAAAACAAAAATGTTAATTTGTATCGAAACGGTTTTGGTTCTACTGATAACATATTAAAAACTGGAGAGCCTCAATTTCAGCATGTAACTTCTAATCACAGTATGTCACTACACCTTTAATAATAAAAATCCAATCTATGTGTTTAATTACCTCTATGGAAATTACTGTGGACTCTGAAGTAGGGTTTATCAGATTCAATAACATCCTCCAAGTGTCCCGTTTGCTTAGTAATTAGACTGTGCTTTGCTTGCTAGGTACAGTATAAGATCAGCCGTATAATATTTCTAAGCAGGTTTGGGGAATGTTCCAATTATGCCTCGACTGACCGCTGTGTTCTCTGCAGGGTTTAAATGTGGGCACTGTTTGTTGGGCCTTTGGTTCTGCCTGATACAGGAACTTCAGTAATTCTGTCACTTATGCCCTGAGTTTAATAGTGTTTGGCTTACCAGACAGCCTCAGAGGATGGTACCAGTGAGGGAATCACGCTTATTTATGTTTTCTGGAGAAAGCCATACAACATCTCTCTCTCTCTCTCTCTCTGGACAAATCAGTTGTCTAAATATAAGTAGAGTGACACTGGTCCTTTTTAACTTTTAAAAGATTGTAAGATACACAGATTTATCAGTATACTGTTGGACCACATGATCAAGGAAGGAGGAAAAGATAAATCTTATTAGTGTCAGTGTCCCTTTCCAAGTGTGCTGCCCAAAGCAAACTGATTTTTTCCCCATTTTCAAATTGCCTGTCTGCTGGGTACATGGGAGAACACTCTGCCAGGTTTATTTCGCTGCAGTGAAACAGTTTCCTTATGGTAGCATCCATGCTTACTTGCTGTGGTCTCGCTCTGTATTTATATTGAACTTGTGGTGGGGGTGGTGTTTGTTGATAGTTTGGATGATGTGATGTTTCATCAGCTGCACGCTCGTCCAGTATACTGGATACCCATGCAGGATGCCCAGACAGTTTGTTTTTGTTTTGTTTCTGTTTAATGGGTTTTATTTGATAACAGTTTTTACAGTGTTGGTAGTCAGGGTGTATCAATTCATCGTGCATGCTTTCTTTGCACTATGCATTGTATCATAATAGAGGAATATATTGTTTGTATTATGACCCGAAAGCACAACATTGCTCATCTTAGCTTGAACGAAGAGTGTGTTTTATAAAGTATACATTCGGCGCCGCCTAATCTGGATACTAATAATTGGGATTGCTGCTTAAATGGAATACAGCTCTGGGAGACGGTTCTTCCCATTGCTTTTTTTGTCGTTTAATTGGGATACAGTATTTTCAAATGATGAACAGAGATCGCTTTTCAGAGCAAGACTGGTCGCGTAGCACAGTGCAGTGAGTACGTGATTACCCTGTGACTTAAATTGCGTAACCCACGTTTGAACTCTTGAAGAAGGAGGAGTCTCCTGTGATTTCTCAAGCTGCCGTTGCAAAGAAAGTTGGCGTGTCAACATTGTAGGTGCCTCGCCTTGTGATAATGATGTATTTAAGATTTAATCATAATGTGATGTGGTGTGATTTCATTATTTTTCTTTTCATTAAGAAACCAAAAAGTGTGACTAAGGTAATCTCAAGTGCCTCTTGTTTAATTGGGACAGCCAATTATTCTGGATATTTTTCCTTCTCCCAGGACAACCCGATAAAGCTGTGCCGACTGTACTTGTCTCATTTCATATTTGTCTTTTAAATAAAATAGTCTGTCACTAAATGATCATTTGATCTTATTATGCATCGTACAAGTAGCCCATCAAGACCATCACATATATCGTAACCTGCATATTGTGATACATATTGTATCGCCTGAGGCAAATTAAATCTGACGAGGACTAGTTGATGTCTGTGTCTCAGTAGTTCTCCTGGGCGAGTACTTAAAACAAATGTACAGATATAGTCTCACTTTCACAGTCTTGCATTAAAAAATGCAGTGGTGAACAAGCATTCATAATGCTTACAAAACAGTCACTCGGAATTGAAACCTCCCTTCATCTCCCCTGCAATGCCAACCTCACTTTATGATGTTTTACATTTGAGTTCTCCCTCTGCGTGGGATGCAAAGTTTATTGGCTATTTGAATTTACTGAAACACGTTGCATCATTGAAGGAAATGTAAAGTCATTTTACAAAACTGTGGAGATTTATACCGGGTTGCGACCCCCACCACAAAAGAAAAAAAAAACAAATACTTTAGATGTCATTCGCAAAGGGGACCGCTTGTACTAACGAGATAAGAAAATAGGCCACGTTTTACAAAACATTTTAAAACTAATAAATAAACAATAACCATAATGAACATTATTGTAATATGTTGCTTAAAACATAATAACACAATATAATCGTAATAGAGTTGAGTTCTTACCTATAAATACAACAGTAACACAAAGTGTTAGGAGGCTGTGTGGTCCAGTGGTTAAAGAAAAGGGCTTGTAACCAGAAGGTCCCCGGTTCAAATCCCGGTTCAGCCACTGACTCATTGTGTGACCCTGAGCAAGTCACTTAACCTCCTTGTGCTCCGTCTTTCGGGTGAGACGTAGTTGTAAGTGACTCTGCAGCTGATGCATAGTTCACACACCCGAGTCTCTGTAAGTCGCCTTGGATAAAGGCGTCTGCTAAATAAACAAATAATAATAATAATAATAACACGTTTTAAAGTTTGGGACTCGCTGTCTGTAGCTTGGTGGTGTTTACATTATCGTCAGCATATTTTAAGAGATTGGAAGCTGAAATTACTTTTCTAAAACACACTTTTCTTATACCAATAAAGTACTGGTGAGCGATAATCAGTTTGTTTTAAAACCAGGCTTTAATCGCTGATAATAGATGCATAAGTGGGGATTCTGTGAGTGCTCTGGGGCTCAAGCACCAATGGAGGAAAATAAGGTCCCGCACAGTGCAAATAAATCACCTATTCTGTCAAATTATAGCGTGGATGCTTCACAATCAGAACAGTTATTGCAGTGTTTTAAAAGTAAAACATTTACTGGCGGCTCTGACAAACCGGAAGGCGATCCTTCACATATTGAAATAGGTTTTATATAAAGCCTCCCAGCTTTCTGGAAAAGATCTGCGCTTCCCTTGTTTTTCTATTGTATTTGTTGTGCTCTCATTAGTATCCAACCTAATAGATTCAGCGTCCGTCAGATCTGGCAGATTCTACTGTACTTGCTGAAGCAGTTTTCTCCCACTGCTAATAAAAAAATGTAGCCACCTAGCTAACAATTTCATCCCGAGGGCTACAGTGAAACGTACTGTCTTTAAATTGGGACTTTAGTGAAGACTGCATGTGTACGTGAGTACATTAATTATTGTAGGTAGTAATTCATAGTTATTTAATCACTCACAGGCTGTAACCCCGAACTCCACAAACCAGCCAGCATTTTTGTAAATAGCAGCACATATAATGAACAGTGAAATAAACATTGTATTTGTGTCATCAGTGTCACTTTCAGGCAGAGCTTCATGGTCGGCAAGGTGACACGCTTCACAGTTTCTCAGCACACAGTATAATAATCGCTCAGTAATGAGGTGCAAACAGTTGATTGATCGATCTGTAGGAGCATTTACTAAGGTGCCTTTGTTATTTATTTATTTTTAATCTAAATTTATAACAGTGTTTATTTTTTAGGAAAATAAAATGTAAGCCTATTTTTAGGGACCCCAACTGTTGTTGAATCCAACATCAGGACTAGCAATGATGTTTACATCTGGACTAGCAAGTTTAAATAGGTACCAATATATTATTAGTTTCTAACCCTGTATCGTGACCTGCATATATTGATACGTATTTTTTTGTGACATTCATATCTTGATACATATTGTGTCATGACCTGCACATCGTGATACACATTGTATCGAGACCTGCATATCGTGATACATATTGTATCGTGACCTGCATATCATGATACATATTGTATCGTTATCCGCATATCATGATACACATTGTTTGTGACATCAGTGTACTGTTACACCCTAATAGGAAGATGGTCTTGAATACTTTTCATGTCAATCATCACAACAGGGCAATGTTGGTTTCTCTGCAATGTTGTTGAACTCAAGTTAACTTTCCTCCACTTTTGGTGGAAAGTTAACTTCATGTGTAATGGTTTGTGATCTTTCAGTTATTTAGTAACACATCAGGATCCAATTAAGGGATTGTGACAGAAATACAATAATTCTTGGTTGTAAATCTCCCTCCCGACCTGCGAAGGCGCTAAGCAGCGAGAACAGAGTTCCTTGGATGAGCTGGTCTGACAGTTCTTTCCCAGGGTTCAAGGGAAGTCGGCCAGCCTGGAAGGGGGCGAGACTCCGTTGCAATAGCGCATTGACCCGGAAGGGAAATGACGTGGCAGCCACAGATTGGAGAGCTGGTTGCACTCATTTACCGAGTTGTCATGTGTGACAGCATAAAAAGGGATGTAGAATTGTAATCTGTTCCTTCGCTTTGGTTTAATGTGAGTAGAACCAAGAAGGACAGTAAAAGTAACCACAGAAAGTAAAACCGTGAGTGTTGTGTTTTGTTTGTTTGTAATTGTCTTGTCTTGTCTTGTACGTTACTAGACAGCTAACACAGGTCTGGAGCTGTCGCCAAGGGCCAGCACTAAACCGGACAACACTGCACCAGTCACAAATATAAACTTGTATCACCCACCACGAGCACTACTGCACGCACCCAGGACTGGCCGTGTTTGTATTATTGTGGGGCAGATATCGTTTATTATTTGGGACTGTCTGTTCTTGTTATATACCCCGTGCTGTACACATTGGTGTGTATTGCCGGGGAATTATTGTTTGGTCGCCAGACCTGAAATCTCCAAAATAAAACATTTCCAAACCGGATTACAATTATCTCTGTCTGCTACTTTAACGCACTGCATCACACCTGCCCCTGCTGCCACTCAGCCACTTTGTCACAGGTGGTGTCAGAACATGGGATCATGGACCGCAACGCACTAGCAGAGCTGCTGGAGGCGCTGGACAGTAGACGGGAGACAGAGGAGAGAAAGAGGGAGGAGCACAACACTGAGCTCATTGAACAGGTAGTGCTAGCGTTTTCCACAGCACCAGCCCCTACAGGAACACCAGCATTGTCAGCACTGAAGGCTCGGGCGATGAAGATGACGGCGGAGGATGACCCAGAGGCGTACCTGGTCGTGTTTCCTGGCGAGCCAGCTGGGACCCTGTCTGATCGGGGAGGCTCAGGCAGCCTACCAGGTTATGAGCGACCTCAACACTGCCAGTTACAACCTGGTCAAGCTGGCCATTCTCCACCACCTCAACATTATGGCAGAGACCCACCGGGTACGGTTCAGGGAGTACTGAAGATCCCTGGGGACACGCCCCAGGGTGGTTGCAGAGCAGTTGTGTGACCACATGGTACACTGGGTGACCCCCGAGAAGAAAACCAACCTGCAATGGGGGAAGCAGTGGTTGTGGAGCAATTCTGCCATGTGGTCGGCGCTGGTACCCAAGCCTGGATACAGCGCCACAACCCCCACACCCTGGAAGATGTCGTGAAACAGGCAGAGGATTATGAGGACTCCCTAGTCTCTACCCGGACAGGGATACTGTTGGTTACCACCCTTCGGAGCAGCCGAGCCCCTCCTCTCTCTCCTCCGCCATGACCACCACCGGGATCCAGACCTCCAACCCCAATGGGCCCCCTTGCCTCCTCTTCATGGAGACCAAGGCTGGCCCCCAGCTGGGGTAGAGGTGCTGCCCCTGCCCCGTTGCCATACCAGCAACAGGAAAAATATTTAACCAATGCCCCCTCTGTCCCCCCAACTTGTTTTAGGTGCAACCAACAGGGATATCTGGCCAGGTCATGCCCCGTTGCCATGGAGTGTGACGTGGCCGCGTGGCACTTTAGATAGGTAAGCGCGGGGGAAATGGTCGGGAGGGGCCTTGTAAGATTGATGTGGTTTTAGGAAATGTGAAAACCCACACATTAGTGGACACAGGGTGTGAGCAAACCTTAATTAGATCAGCTCTCTTGGGTGGTGTGTCGTGGTGGCCACGAGGTCAGATGGCCATCTCCTGTATCCATGGAGACACGCCGGCATACCCCATACTAAAAGTATACTTATTGGTCGGACCGATAAAACGTCACATGGTAGTAGGGGTGGCAGAAAGGTTGCCAGATCCAGTTATTCTGTGCCGACACTGGCCAAAATTCAAATAATTAATGCAAATAATGGCAGTCTCAGCCGCACACGTAAACGTGGCAGAAAAAAAGAAAAAGGAACGAATTGGTGATGTGTTTCCTTTTCAAGCCGAAATGTTTACTCCTATTTTCCGTCCTAGAAAAACAAATAAAGAGAGAAGGACCGCAAAATGGGAGGGCACATCACTGAGACAAGGCTGGGGTCTGGTGGGAGAGTGCTTGAATGGTAACAAACGTCAGTCAAATGGAGTCGGAAGGCAGTGTGACCAAGAGGGCAAGGTTACTCCGGCCCCTCTCAATATACCGGACATGTGGCACTCAAGCGCAGACATAGTGTGGGGCCAACATAATGACCCGTCACTAGAGCACGCTTGGGGGCAGGTCCGGTCTATTGAAGGTAAGGATGTTGATGGCGCTGGCGCGTTAGTATATCCACACTTCATTATCAAGGGGCAATTACTGTATAGGATAAGTCTAGCCGCGGGCACAGGACAGCCTGTAACACAATTATTGGTTCCCCCGTCTTGTCGGACCGAGGTCATGAGGCTGGCGCATGATATCCCTTTTGCGGGGCACCTCGGAGCTGACAAGACAAGGGAGTGGATATTGGCTCGATTCTATTGGGTAGGTCTTCTTACTGATGTGTCGAAATATGTAGCCACATGTCCAGACTGCCAGCGAGTAGCGCCGGGTCGAGTGCGCCCTGCCCCTTTGGTTCCACTGCCGATTATTTCCATTCCTTTTGAACGCATTGCAGTGGACATAGTGGTCCCTGTAGGGAAAGGTGAATTACGAAATTAGACAGCCCGATCGCAGTCTAATTGTCATAATGACCAAGAAAGACGGCACCAATCGCTTCTGTGTGGACTTCCGGAAGGTAAACACTATTGCCAAGTTCGATGCATACCCTATGCCTCGGGTCGACAAACTTCTAGATAGACTGGGAAAGGCGAAGTTTATCTCGACTCTGGACCTGACAAAGAGATACTGGCAGATCCCTTTAACCCGCAGTTCTAGAGAGAAAACCGCATTTTCAACTCCAGATGGGCTGTTTCACTTTAAAACCACGCCATTTGGGCTACATGGTGAGCCCACTGCCTTTCAGAGACTGATGGACCAGGTTTTACGCCCACATCATGAATATGCAGCAGCGTATATTGATGATGTGGTGATTTACAGCTCCACCTGGCGAGAGCATTTGGCTAGAGTTACAGCCGTCCTTCAGTCTCTAAGGGCAGCCCGGCTGACAGCTAACTTGAGAAAATGTGCGTTTGCCAAGACAGAAACTCAATATTTGGGATTTTTAATGGCAAAAGACCCGTGGTCACCAAAATTCAGGCTTTGGTCAACGCGGCGATCCCCAAAACTAAGACTCAGGTGAGGTCACTACTGGGATTAGCCGGTTATTACCACAGTGCCACAGTGATTAACCCATTAGTTGACCTCACCAAAAAGAGTGCTCCATATTTAATTAAGTGGTCAGCTGAGGTCAGGGGGTGTTTGATACTATTAAGCATAAACTGTGCCAGGCCCCCACCCTTATCACCCTTATCACACCTGATTTCACCAAGAGATTCATGCTGGGTTTGGGTGCAGTCTTGTCCCAAAAGGTAGACGGAGTAGAACACCCAATACTGTATCTCAGTAAAAAGATGCTACCTCGGGAGTGCAACTACTCCGTAGTCGAAAAGGAGTGTTTGCCATTAAATGGGCTACTCACTCTTTACGATATTACCTGCTTGGACAGTCATTTGATCACAAAAATGATGAGCAGTCAATGTCACCAAATACTTTGCATAATATGATTTTGAAATACTGTTACCAGAGCCAGTGACTTACCCTTAAACATCATTCTGGTACAATGTATACAATAAATGTATTCTATATATTACTCTGTTCGGTCCTTTGATTTATTTTGCTGAATTATGAACCTGAGGATCAAGCTGTCTGTTAGCTTCTGCTTGCAGTGCTGCCTCGCCGTGTCTCATTGTGAATGGAGGTTTGTATGAGAATCAGATGAATCGTCTGTCAGTCGTGACAGATGGCATGAAACATGGCCCATCCAGAAAGGCAGGCCTTTATGCAAAGTTATTATTTTTAGCTTCTTTTTGGTTTTTATTACTGGCTCAGCTGATTCAGAAAGAGGTATTTTTTTATAGTAGTACAGCATCAGCACATCCACAGCAGCCTAGATTTCCCAGTGTGATGTTCTGGAGCATTCCTTCTTCGATAAGTAGTTTCAGCAAACAGAAACAGCAACGAGAGGTGCATTCTGAAGCAGGTCGGCAAGGGTGTCCTCGGCTCACCACGCACCAGCGACCCCTGTAGTCTGGCCGGGCACCTGCAGGCTTGCCTGTAAGCTGCCCGAAAGCTGAGTTGTCCTCCGACACTGTAGCTCTTGAGTGGATGCATGGTGAGTTCGCAGTGTGAAAAAAAGCGGTCGGCTGACGGCACACGCTTCGGAGGACAGTGTGTGTTTTTCTTCGCCCTCCCGAGTCAGCGTAGGGGTGTTAGCGGTGAGCTGAGCTTAAAAATAATAAATAATTGGCCATTCTAAACTGGGAGAAAATAATACAAATAATTGGCAACAACTAAATTTATTAAAAAAAAAAAAAAAGATTCTTATGTTTTGTCCCACCATCATTTTGACCACTGCCATCATGCTTTTGCACAGCTCTCTGTTTCTTAGCAGTAGTCAGTCAGTCGCGCTGCTTTCTAACAGGGTCCAAGACAGCATGCTGGGATCTCATCAGAAAGGTTTCTAATGAATACCTGGGGTGAGCCCCGGCTGTGCAGAACATTGCTGGCTCCCTGGCGAGCAAAGCTGCTGCAAAGCTGCTATGCACTGGCTGCAGGGAAACCCATGGTTGGTCACAGCGGCTAAATCTAATACACAAGGCAGAGCCACATTCACTGGGTTGGTACTGGCAACTGGTACAAGCAATTTAGTTTACCCATTGAGATGCAGGTTTGTGTCACATCGGACGATTCGGCGACAGCATCAGCATGCAAGATACTGTAAAAGCAATCATAAATAAATGAGATCCCCAGGGGAGCTTGCCTGCTGAAAACCTGAGTGTAGATAATAAGAATAATGCTGGGGGTTAAAAGGCAAGGCAAGGTAGGCTTGAATTTGAATCCTACTCTAGTCAAATGCTGGTCAATAGGGGGTGTGCCGAATTCTCGTTGCTCTTACTCATATCGGCAGGTATCCAATGAATTCATTTCAGAATAAAAAAAATGTGTCTCCCTCACCTTTTCAATTGCTGCACTACTGTAGCTGCTTCCTGTCTTCAGATGTGGTGCAAAGGGCACTCACCTGTGAACATACCTGCACTGTCATTCCTGTAATTCCTTAGATTCTTGCGTGCTGCCAGCTGGTAATGGTTAACTTTATTATCCTCCTGTCTTCTCCCATCCCGCTGCCCTTTTTTGTATTCAAACTCTCTTCAGTATTGTCTGAAAATGAAACCAACACTGCAGCTGACCTTGCAGTCTTCCTTCACACAACATTGCTAGCAGATCCCAGAGACTTCCCTGAATCAAAGCACGCCTCCGTGTTGCCAGTACCAATAGATTTTGGATCCCTTGAAGGTATTTTCTAATGTACACACTCTCTTCCCCGCAGGCCTTGCTGAAGATAGACTGCCAGGGCCTGGTTGCCCGGCTCATCCAGGACTTTGTGCTGCTCACCACGGCTGTGGAGCTGGCTGCGAGGTGGAGGGAGCTGGCAGAGAAACTGGCCAAGGTCTCCAAGCAACAGATGGATGCCTACGAAGCTCCTCACAGAGACAAGAATGGAGTGCTAGACTCTGAGGTAGGTCTGAGCTGAGAGGAGCCAGCCAACTGCATTTACAGAAAAGGAAAAATATAAACTGTTTTATAGCATGTACAGCGTAGGGGTGACCGCAGCAAAGTTTGTAGAGTTAACACAATGTGCTCCATGAAGTAATGCAAAGCTCAAGATATATTCTAACCCCCCCCCAACAAGCTTTGAGAAAACTAGCGAAAAAATGTAGGTGTGCTATCTATACGTAACATTTTTACATATATCCAGCTGTGATGAAACTTTCTTTAACATCAATGATTAAGTGTCCGTATCTGTGCATACTGTCAAGGCGGTATACTGTTCCTTTCTTAAAACTGATCACCTGCTACAAAAAAATAATAATAAAAATATCACAATTTCAGATTCATCTAATTTTTCTTAATATTACAATTCAATACTGTTTTCTGGGAAATAAATAAATAAATAAATGAACCCACAAACATTTCAGTGTTCAGAAATTTGCATTTGACAGGTAATAGTAAATAAGAAATGTTACTTCAAACAAATGAAACATTATTTTGCACAGAGGTATAAGTTACGTTTTTCCAGGACACCTCATTATTTAATTTACAGCTCTGGCAAGGACTGGCATACATGATCCACAAGAGTGTATATTTGAAATGAAAAATATCTTTTTGTTTGTGTGCCTCCCTCCCTCCCAGGCGATGTGGAAGCCAGCCTATGACTTCCTGCTGACCTGGGCTGCCCAGATGGGGGACAGCTACCGCGATGTGCTCCAGGAACTCCATATGGGGCTGGACAGGATGAAGAACCCCATCACCAAGCGCTGGAAGCACCTGACTGGCACACTGATCCTCGTCAACTGCCTGGACGTCCTGAGAGCTTCGGCCTTCAGCCCGGCTGTGCAGGACGACTTCGCCATTTAACACCCCGGAAAAGACTCTGCCAGGGGTTCACTATTCATTTACTATTTCAAACGTTTTAAAACCCTTTCTTTACCCCTCCTATTTTTTTTTCCTACCATTGTCTAATAAATCCTACTGACTAAACAAAATACTCAGAGTACCCAATGGTGAAATACCCAGGGGTCACACTCCTTGAAGTATTTGGGACAAGTCCAGAACCGGGAGATGGTCCGCTTTACTCCACTCAGACCCCCCCTTGCTTACTAAATATCTTGGTATCCCTGAATAAATAATCACCATGTTGTTCAACCAGCCTGTTAGTCGGTTGCTGTTGCAGAAACACATTTTTGGGAGGGATAAAATGAACTAATGTCCTAAGTTTAGAAATAAAAAAATAACTTTGTTCAATGACAGATGTTCTGATGAGGAATCTTTCTCAGTGACATTGAAGACTAGGGGGTGCTGATACTTGAGTAATTACCTTTAAGAGGTATTTGTCCACAGATATTAAATTAATCTATTTACTAATGTGTTGTTCTCTATCAAGTTTGAAATGTAACTATTACCTAATGGGTATTTATCCTTAAAGACCCTATAACCTGAATAGATATAACAAAGACTGCTCGTCAAATGCAGTCATGCCCGACCCCGAGGGCATACATAGACCGCAGGCATAGATCTCAATATCATTTTTCCTTTCATCTGACCTGATTGAGAGAGACTACAAACAGATAACTGCTGAAGATGCTTTTATCTGCTTATTCACTTGTGTAATTACACTGTTAATGTGATTATAATTATATTACATGACTATAGTAATTGCTATTTACACGTATTGTGCACTCAGCCATGGTTTTTGGTATTCCCTCAGTGGCCTTGTGCTCCGCGCTAAGCCAGCGGCTCCGTTGCCCCTTCCCCTGGATCGAATACCTTAAGTCGACTACTTGTGTTCTCTCTGAGACTGCTAGCTTCGTTGAAGTTGAATATAAAAATGTTGTTTTTTATTATGAAAATTATGCATAATTAACAATAATAATAATAATAACAACAAGTTTACTGTTTTGTGTGGGGAAAAATAGTTTTTCTGTGTGTCTTTTTCTCTGTCTTTTCACAGAAATTGTAGCGCACCTGTTCGACCGAGACCCGCGGTTCGTGTTAAAACTGCTTGCAGTTTTTTCCCCACAGTGTCTTGTTGCCACATTAATTCTGCTTGTGTTCGCACTACTGTTCAAAGTAGAAGCTGTACTGTGGAACGTGACGTCAAATTCAGTGGACACAGGTGCACAGAGGAGTGGTGTGGATTTGTTTTGAATGATCACGAGGTCATACTGTCCAAAATGATAAAGTCTACCAAAAGATTTCACAGGAATTGAGAAATATGGGACCGCAGCACCAGTGCTTAATTTGTAAAGAAAGTGGAGCCAGGCTCAAGCAATGACAATAATACCGCCCTAAGAACCGTACATTCAAAATCATAACACGTTTATTTGAAAGAGTATTGTACGTACTAGTGTTAGATGTTTACAATCACGTATTCTACATTATATACAAAGTAGTAGTATGGGCAGAAAAAGTAATTAAAGGCAACCGCAGGACAAATAAGAAATAAAAAAAAACCTTTATACATGTTTTGTTATGGTTTTGCATTTAAACGGTTTAAAAAAACAAACAAATTAAAAGGCATTCAGAGGACTCCAGAAGGACGACATTGATTAAAAAAAATAAAAATACGCACCCCAACACGAACATTGGTTTGACCCATGGTCTGCACTATTATCAGCGATAATAGTGGTAGATTACAAAAAAGATTACCGTATTACTTCAATTTGGCGCCGCTGCGTTTATTTTAAATTGATCAAAATGACCGATGATGGCTCGGCGCGGGTGTGCAAGTGTAAAAAGGCTATTATAATAGGTTTCCTCAGTTTTTGGACTGTTCGATTAACCAAGAGCAATGTAGGTGGGCATCCCTATGAATCACTCCTGTGGTAACTGTGGGTCCAGACCTGCTCCTTTTCCTGCCGGTACACTGTACATCGAACGAGGTTACCATTCCGATTCACTAGCAGTTGCTGGGCTCAGCTCTGCTTCGGGTCTGGCTGTCTGTAGTGTTTCGTTGCCGCCCTGGTCTCTGCATGTAGTGCCATTGCGAAGGCTGTCACGGCTCTGACAGCAGGCTTTTGCCAGTCTTAGGATTGTGTCGGTTTGCCAGAAGCGCTTAGGTGGGCACCCCTATAGTCTGCTTAATTGGTAATTGTAGGCCCAAGCCTACCCTGTTCCCACCGGTACAATTTTGTACAACGAATGAGGTTACCACTCTGATTCACTACACAGTTGCTAGGCGAGCTCTGCGTCGGGTCTGATTGCTTGCAGTCTTTTCCTGCAGTGTTTCATGCCGTCTTGGTCTCTGCTTGCAGTACTGTTGCGAAGGCTGTCAGGGCTCTGACAGTGGGCTTTTCCCAGTCTTAGGGCTGTGTTGGTTTGCCAAAAGCTATATAGATGGGCATCCCTATATATTGCTTCTGCAGTAACTGTGGGTCACAGACCTGCTCCGTTCCCGACATGGTATACATACCGAACAGCGAACGACGTTACTGCACCAGGGTACCCGAATTGTGCTGTACCAGGTGTACCGTACCGAGTGTACCATCGAACCAGACCGTACCTAAGGTACCACCACCGAGTCTAGCATTCACTGAACCGTGCCTTACAAGGTACTTTACAGCAGCACTAGTGTTCAGGCATGGTGCAGCTGGGATCCGATTGGTTCATTTTACTGTCTGCTCTGTTCAACCTCGGTTCGTCACCGTTCAGACTTGGTTAAAAAGGGGGTATTGTAGTACAAAACAGTGATACCATCTCTGGTTCAAGACCAGAGGTGCTCTTCCTGTTTGGGACCGGAGCATGCAAAGGAGGCACTCGCAGAACGCAGTTTCTTTGAGTTTTATGTGTCCTCTAAGCGTACGCTAGAGAAACAGGTGACTCACAGCTCCGTGGAGCGGTCCACATCTGTACCACCAGGACAGGGCTCCCCATCATCATCCCTTTAAGGGGATGGCTGCATCCTTCTCTGAGGGCGCTGTGCTAAGGGAGAGCAGGATTGTTGAACAAGTGACACGGTCTTCCTCGTCATCCTCTGCCTCTCCCTTCCTTCCTCCTGTTTCTAAAAAGAGGAGGAGAAAATGTCACTGGTCTCAGATCAGTGGACTCTGGAAAGCTGGACAAGCTCTGGGAAGCTGTTTCTCAGCAAGGCACAATAGTGGCTGAGTTGTTGCATGAGCGCACTGCTCTGCCAGCCCCCGCTGTTCTCTTGGAGCAACAAGGGGCACCAAGCGCAGACTCACAACAAGACAATCTGCTTTCCATCGCCGCCTCTGAGGAGATGGGTGATCCAGAGTTACCCTTCTCTCTGTCGGCACAGCTTCTGCTTCTGCTTCTGCTTCTGATTAAAAGAGCTACTGAAGCATTACAAGTCCCTTGGCCTATTGATGAGACACGGAAACAGTCCATTTTTGAGGACCAGCCTACGTCCTCTCACACTTCCCCCCCCCCCCCCCCCCCCCTTGCACCCGGATTTTCTTTTCGAGGTGCACTCATCTTGGGGTCACCCGGCTACAGCTCCGTCTGTTTCCCTGCCTTGAGTTCCCTCCAGTAGATGCGGCCATCGCTTCTTTGGTGCAGACACCCAAGTTAGCGCTCTTTTATAAAGACGCTACCTGCCCAATAAACAGTGTCAGGTCTCAGAGGTGATCCTTAAGCGGGCTTACTCAGCTGGTGCGTTCGCTGCACGGCTGGGTAATTTATAACAGCATTTCGGTAGCTTTCCAAAGCTGTCTGCTTAGGTCTCTCTCCCAGAACCACAGACACACACCGCAACAGTTAGATGAGCTGCGGCTTGTTAATAAGAACATATCTCTAAGCTGAACAGACAGGCAGTGGGCAGGAATCTCTCCCAGGCACGAGTGGCTGACGGAGGTAAAGCATTGCTGTTGGATTACACCTGGGCATACTTTTGGACCCGCGGTAGATGAGATGCTACAATGCTGTCAACGCACAAGAGAGTCCACACAGGAGGAGCTGGTGCGCCTGCTTCCCATGCAGCCACCTCCAGTATGGAAACCAGTGCCAAACTGGCGACCAAGGCCCCAGCAGCCTCAGAGACTGGCACAGCCAGCTGCTACAGTCAGAGGGGGATTTCATAACTGTCCTGCAGCTGTGCTTTTGGGGAACTTTAACAAGTTCCACCATCAGGCACAGGCAAAAGCCTCAGGCTAAGCCTCAAGCTAAGCAACAGCCCTTGCAATTTGCTGCCGCAGGCCCACGGCACATTTTCAGGGAGTCACCTACAGTTTTGGTGCCAAAGCACCACAGACAACTGGGTGTGCACTACTGTACAGACCGGCTATTCTCTGCAATTCAAACCAGGGCGTGACTACTACTCTAGTCACAGACCCATTATTATTATTATTATTATTTATTTCTTAGCAGACGCCCTTATCCAGGGCGACTTACAGTCGTAAACAAATACATTTCAAGAATCACAGTACAAGTAATAATGCAATTAAGAGCAAGATAAAATACAATGACTTTGGTTCAAGCAAGTACAAGTGTGACAAAATACGATTCAATAATACAGCAGATAACAGTGTCAGTGATAGCTACATCAGGATATAATTAAATACAAAATACTGCAGATTAAATAACACTTGACAGATTACAGTACTCTAAAGTACAGGATTAAATGTAGTAAAATAGGGGGCAGATAAGAGCAAGTCAAGCGCATTTAAGGAAGGGTGATGTGTCCCAGGGGAAAAACAGTTCTACAGGTGCTTTCTGAAGAGGTGAGTCTTGAGGAGGCGCCGAAATGTGGTCAGGGACTGGGCAGTCCTGACATCTGTAGGAAGGTCATACCACCACTGCGGAGCGAGGGTGGAGAAGGAGCAGGCTCTGGAGGCAGGGGAGCATAAAGGAGGTAGAGCCAGTCTTCTAGTGCAGGCGGAGTGGAGAGGTCGAGTGGGGGTGTAGGGAGAGATGAAGGTCTGGAGGTAGCTGGGTGCAATCTGGCCAAGGCATCTGTAGGCTAGTACAAGAGTCTTGAACTGGATGCGAGCAGTGATCGGGAGTAGTGGAGTTGCGTGGGAGAAGCGAGGCAGAGAGAACACCAGGCGAGCAGCGGAGTTTTGGATGAGCTGGAGCGGACGTGTGGCAGAAGCAGGGAGGCCAGCCATGGTGTTGTCTCAGGAGGTGACAGCCCTGCTACAAAAGCGGGCTATTTGCATGGTACACCCTCTTCATCCCAAGTGGGATGGCGGCCTCAAACCAATCCTCGACCTCAAACAGGTCAACCTGTATCTGAGTCGATGGAGGTTCAAAATGTTGACCATGCGACAACTGTTGCAGTCAGTCAGGCCAGGCGAGTGGTTCACCACGTGGACTTAAAGGACACGTATTTCCACATCCCCATTAAACCAGGCTCACATGGAACTTGTCACATACCACCTTCATCAGTTGGGCCTGTCCATGAATTGTGCAAAGAGCCAGCTCTTACCCTTACAGTCAGCCTCCTATTTAGGAGTGCACCTGGTCTCCACGTCCATGCTGTCCACACTGTCAGACGACAGAGTGCAGAGAATAGCCGCTTGTCTAAAACATTTTCAGCTCAACACAGTAGTGACATTCCAGAAACTTGGGCTTGATGGCAGCAGCTTCCCAGACCCTTCCTTTGGGTCTTTTGCACATGTGCCCTCTCGCAAGGGCTCCATATTAATATTTTGGAGCTGCAGGCAGTGTTTCTAGCCTTGCAAAATTTTTACAGGAGGTTCATGGGAGACACATGTTTGCCCGGATTGAAAACACTACTGTGGTGGCTTTTATAAACCACCAGGATGGCCCCAGGTCCCCCAGTCTCCATAGAGTAGACCGCAAGCTGTTGCTATGGGTGCACGATCATCTCCTCTCTCTGCGAGCAGTACACCTGCCTGGGGTGATAAACTGGGCAGCAGACCTCTCAAGAATGCCAGAGCGGCATCACCACGCATTCCCAGCATGGGTACAAGTACTGCAATTTTTACAGGACCTCTTTGATGATGGGAACCCCCCCTCTACATCAAAGGTCTATTTGGCCATTTTGGCTTGCCATACTAAGATTGATTCAGTCTCCCCAGGAGCTCACTTCCTGGCGGGGCAATTTTTAAAGGGTGCTCGGCAGCTTTGGCCGCCTCTGAAGGATTTTGTCCCTCGTTGGAGGCTTAATGTGATGCTTGAAGCACTTATGAAGACCTCCTTTGAGCCCTTGCATTCAGCAGAGCTGAAATATTTGTCTATGAAAGCGGCTTTCACATCTGCTAAGCGGGTGGGTGAGATGCAAGTATTTTCAATTGCAAAAGTCTGCTTAATTTTTGTAGAAGCCAGGGCAAAAGTTATGCATTGCACCAATCCTGCTTTTTTGCCAAAAAAACATCTTGACATTCCACATTAACCAGATGGTGGAGCTTGAGGCTTTTCATGATCCTCCTTTCTAGGCTGACAAGGAGAGACAGCTCCATACGCTTTGTCCTGTGCGGGCTTTAGCGAATTATGTGGACAGAACTGAGAGTTGGAGGCAGTCTGAACAGTTTTTCATCTGTTATGGGGCTAAGTCCCATGGGAAAACTTTGTCTAAACAGAAGCTGTCAAAATGGATTACAGACACAGTTAAGACTGCCTATGAGCGAGCCAACTTGCCCCCTCCAGAAAAGCTCACTGCCCATTCCACCAGGGGCATGGCGATTTCGTGGACTTTGTTCTAGGGCGCATCTGTCAGGGACATTTGCGATACAGTAGTGTGGGCTACTCTGCATACTTTTAAAAGAAAGTAAGAAAGTTTACAAACGAGAGGAGGCCATTCAGCCCATCTTGCTCATTTGGTTGTTAGTAGCTTATTGATCCCAGAATCTCATCAAGCAGCTTTTTGAAGGATCCCAGGGTGTCAGCTTCAACAACATTACTGTGGAGTTGGTTCCAGACCCTCACAATTTTCTGTGTAAAAAAGTGTCTCCTATTTTCTGTTCTGAATGCCCCTTTATCTAATCTCCATTTGTGAACCCTGGTCCTTGTTTCAGGTTGAAAAAGTCCCCTGGGTCGACATTGTCAATACATTTTAGAATTTTGAATGCTTGAATCAGATCACCGCATAATCTTTTTTGTTCAAGACTAAATAGATTCAATTCTTTTAGTCTATCTGCATATGACATGCCTTTCAAACACGGGATCATTCTTCTTTGCACTCTTTCTAGAGCAGCAATATTGTTTTTGTGACGAGGTGACCAGAACTGAACACAGTATTCTAGGTGAGGTCTTACTAATGCATTGTAAAGTTTTAACATTACTTCCCTTGATTTAAATTCAACACTTTTCACAATATATCCATGGTTCTATCGGATGAATGTCGTGGATCCACAAAACCCTGGTTTTGGAACAAGAGTGTTAAGGGCGGCCTCAGGGTCGACCCTTACAGCATAAATATAGCGGTGAGTTCTCCCTCAAAATTTTTCGCTCCAGCTACTTGTGCTGGGGTTCCTAATGTTAACATGCAAGGTGGCCTTGGCCAAACTTGTGGCATTCCAGTTGTCTGCAATAATTGCCTTGCAACAGTTTTGGTATTTCTACCCATGAGGTAATGGTTACATTTCATACTTGATAGGTTGGGTTATTATCATAACCCTGGTTCCCAGAAATAGAAATGTAACAATTAACCTTCAAGGTCGCTGCGTCTATGATTGCAGCAGTCTTGAAGGAAAAATGATATTGAGATCTGTGCATGCAGTCTATTTATGCCCTTGGGGCGGGCATGACTGTGTCACAGGCTCTGACGAGCAGTCTTTGTTATATCTATTCAGATTAATGGGTCTTTAAGGATAAACACCCATTAGGTAAACAAGAAATAAGAAAAGTTGACCTTCCCCCACATTTACAATTGAGTACTAATCAATACTAATCAATAGCAATTAACTTCCACATTGAGTCTTTTAAAAGTCAATTGAAAGAGTCTTTTCCTATCATCCTGGGTGCTGACGTTTGTAATGCTGTACTACCGTACCGAGGCCGTAAACTGTCAATGAAAACATGTTGCAAAAATAGCAAATGCAACTGATTCATGATGTACATGTGACCTTTCTTAAACCTCAAGAGCTATCACTGTGTAAACTGGGATATGTATTTCTTTATCGAGTTTAATCAGAGATTACATTTAGCCCAGGACTACAATCTCACAATTCACCCCAGAGATGACACATTTCTAAAAGAGTTCAATAAAAATGATTTCATATCAAAATTATAAAAGACAGGTAAGACAAATAATGACTTCAAAATCTAAATGTTTTAGTTAGTTTGATCATGGCAGGTTCTATATTAAATCACACTGTCAGATTTGCTATTGATTGATACTCAATAATTGTGCAAACAAGGGAAACCGAGAGACTGCATTGTGTTGTGTTGAGTAATTAATTAACATGTTTTATTCCATTTACTTAATACCTAACTACAAATTTCACTGAAAAAGACTTCTAGTCAAAGCATTTGTCATTGAACCTGTTAAGTTTCTTATTGTATTTCTGCATCACTGGTAGATTCTATTCAGGGTATATGGGATGGGTTGCTCATTATCAAACATGTTTGAAGAGGGGCAATTATCTGTTCAGAGGATCCAAGATATTTATTGAGCAGTGGGGTAAAATGGATCCTACTACCCTCAGATATTCTGCAATTATTTATCAGTAAAAATACTTGTCGGATGCTCGTAATATACATGAAGAAAAACACGAAAAAGAACAGTCAGACAAAACTCCATTTTCTTTTTCAGTACAAAGATTTGTCTGTTGTGTGTTTTTTTATTATTATTATTATTTCTTAAATCTGCCTCCCATTTTTCTTTACTGGTGGAGTTACCTGCATAAGAACACTCTCTCTAGAAAGAAGATGATCGAATAGTTCATGACAATTAACTGCTTTTTACAACGGCATATTTGTATGTTTTTGGACTGAAGCTTTTTGTACCTTTTTTAGGCTTTTTTACAATTCCTGTGATAGCAGTGCCATAATATAAACAGAAATAACATTCTGCCTTTCCGATACTTCTGTTTAAAAGCTTTTTTTGTACAAATTGCAGAGAACAAAAATAACAATCAGTTACATTTTCTACAAGAGACTGGAGATGATTGCACTCGTATGTATAACAGGAAACCCCACCTATTGTTTTGAAATGTACATTTACAGCTGTTTAAATTGTATGAATTTTGCTTGTTTTTTGTGTTTTCTGAATATACATTGATACAAACCTCACTGGTGTCTTTACTCACTGGCTTGCACTACACGTGTACTATTAATACGGTACATTATGATTTGTGTAAATACAGTCTCCTGTAAAGGACTTGGTCATGTCAATTTTGACAAATGTAAATGTTACACGTCAGCCATAAATGTAGGATCCAAATACCAAATGAGGGGTATAGAACTAGAACACTCTCACCTAGAGAAAGACCTTGGTGTTTAGGTAGTCCACACTATGAGCCCCATTTATCAAGGTCTTTACACCAAAATTCACAGTGTGCCATTTTTGTCAAATGAAAACCTGTTAATTTTACAAAACTAGTACCATACAACTCAGGCACATTTCTGAATCATTAAATTAACCTTCTATCAAGGACAGAAAACCCTGGGACCATAAACTGATTAGACTGAACCATGGATTGAGAGGAACGGTAGTTCCTCGTACAAGTTAGAAAAACTTGTTTGAAACTACCGAGAGTCTCTATACAGCTCAAAGAGTTTAGCTGTTTTTACCATGTTGCAGCGGCAAAACTAAATCACTTAGAATTACCATCTGTACCAGTATCAAAAGTCTGAAACTTTCTTACCTCAAATGTGAAAAAACGTACATACCTCTTATACACAATGAGATATAAGTCATCAAACTAAGGTAAAATTGTTATTCTCCTTCTTCTTCCTCTTCCGTCTGCTTTTAAAGGGTGTGTAGCGACTATTCAAACAGAAAAGCTAAATAACTGGACATCTACCAATCATGTGATTCCACATGTTGGTCAAAGTCAAAACAAACCAGGGTATGCAAGAGGTTTGATTTCCACTCCATTTTTATTAAACACATTATTTATGTTTTAAAACAGCACATATAACAGGGAAAAGAAAAAAAAAAAAACCGTGGCTTGAACTTACAACATGACGGGCTTGAAGAGTACACAACCTTAGCCCACTGCGCCACTGCGCAGTTGTTGAAATGCGTTCCTTTTTAAGCTTACATCCAGCTTTTCGATTTCCTGTTTGAAAATTTCTAGTTTCCTGTTTGTTTCATAGATACCGTAAAATGGAATTGCACACAAGAGTGGCATGTAGCTTCCTTGTCTAAATCTCTGATCTCTGATAAACTGTAGTTCCTCGTTTAAATAAAAATAAATAAAGGAATAATTTATTTGGTAGAAATAAATACATGATTTAAACAAATGCATAGAGGAATAAATACATTTAAAAAGAAATATTTTTATATAAATAAATGTAGAAATGAATACATGTTTATATTATCACTGTATAATAAGTAGCCTTGCATTTAACAGGTTAAATCACGTTGGGCCACTGATTTCTCTGCAGGTACCTGACAAGGGGCAACCCCTCTGCAAGCCCTACTTGTATTTAGCCCGGCCCAACGTGGTTTACTGGGGCAGAACAGCGGGTACACTTGCTACATGTGCCAATTGCACAACTTCTTTGCTGGAAAAAGCCTTGCATTTAAAGGGTTAAATCACTTTGGGCTGCTGATTTCTCCGCCGGTACCTGACAAGGGGCAACCACTCTGCAAGCCCCACTTGTATTTAGCCCAGCCAAAAGTGGGGAAGAACAGCGGGTAAATATGCCACATATGCCAATCACTCAGCTTCTTATTCGCTTTATGTATCTATGTTGAATAAGTAGCCTTGCATTTAACAGGTTAAATCACATTGGGCCGCTGATTGCTCTGCCGGTACCCAGCGAGGGGCACCCCCTCTGTAAGCTACACCTGTATTTACCCGGCCCAACGTGGTTTACTGGGGAAGAACAGCGGGTACACTTGCTACATATGCCAATCGCTCAGCTTCTTATTCTCTCTTTATGTATCTATGTTGAATAAGCAGCCTTGCATTTAACGGGTCAGATCACATTGTGCTGCCGATTTCTCTGCAGGTACCTGAAGAGGGGCAACCCTCCTGTAAGCCCCACTTGTATTTAGCCCAGCCCAACGTTAGATACATAAAGCGAATAAGAAGCTGAGCAATTGGCACATGTAGCAAGTGTACCCGCTGTTCTGCCCCAGCAAACTTCATTGGGCCGGGCTAAATACAGGTGTAGCTTACAGAGGGGGGGCTCCCTCACTGGGTACCTGCAGATAAATCAGCGATCCAACATGATTTAACCGGTTAAATGCAATGCTACTTATTCAACGTAGATACATAAAGAGCGAATCAGAAGCTGAGCAATTGGCATATGTGACATATTTACCCGCTGTTCTTCCCCAGTAAACCACGTTGGCCCGGGCTAAATACAAGAGGGGCTTGCAGAGGGGTTGCCCCTTGTCAGGTACCGGCAGAGAAATCGGTGGCCTAAAGTGATTTGACCAGTTAAATTCAAGGCTACTTCTTCAACGTAGACAAATACATTTATGCGCTAAAAGCCAACTTCAGTCTCGTCTGTAAAACCACAGATGTGTGAAACGTTTGCATGTAAATGTAATGTGTGTATAGTAAAAAAAGTGCTCTATTCCTAAACAGCAGTATTTATACCTCATTACACCTGACTCTTGACCGGAGGGTTGTGAGTTCAATCCCGGGTGAGGGACACTGCTGTTGTACCCTTGAGCAAGGTATTTTACCTAGATTCAGTATAAACAACTGGATAAATTGGTAATTGTATGTAAACGTAATGTGATATAATTGTGACAATTGTAAGTTGCCCTGGATAAGGGTGTCTGCTAAAAAATAAATAATAATAATTTAAATGGAATGTGCTGAACTATTTGCATTTGACTTGGTATTTGTATATTCTGAAATATAAGAATTTGCATTTGAATTTCAAATCATGGGAAAGCTTCAAAAATATTTCAATTTTAAACAGTTTTCAATAATAATGCTCATAATAAAGTAGAGAGACTTTTCAGTATTGCTGGTAAAGCTGATTAACCTGAAAGATGCAAACTAAACTTTTGAGAACTTCATGTTTATTAAACATAACAAACAAAACAAGTACACATAATAATTGTGCAATACACACATATATAAATATATACATATATCTCATCATTTATGTCTGTTTGTGTTTCAACTGAGTTCTCAATTATTAAATTGATCCCCCAATTGAACTAACAATTAGTGACTTAATGCAATGTTAGAAATAACTTGAAATATCCAACTCATTTGGCTGCTTTCACAAACCCTGATCAGCACTAATCTTGGACTACTTTACCTGAGTTAACATTAGGTAGTCCTAGATTAGTGTTAATTAAGGCCTGTGTAGCAGCAATTTCTACAAATAATTCAAATGCTCTGATTAGACATTTTATTCATTCAACTGAGGGTTAAATTTGTAATTTAAAGCTCAGTTGGAACACAAATCAGCAAACACTGGCTCCTCAGGACCAAGATTGGGAAACACTGTTTTATGTAACTTGCTTCCCATATTGGTACATACCTGTTAATTATTATGAACTACGTGATTACTGTGTTTATGTTGTTATTATATAAACTGTTTTCCTTGTATGTCACCTTGGATAAAGGCCTCTGCCAATTTCATGTTAATAAATTAACATTTGTTGTATGGGAAAGTATTTGAAGTCCATTTAGCATTTGTCACATATTTGCATTTGTATTTAGTTTGGTAGTAAATGTATCACATTTTCATTTGTATTAAGCAAATTTGCAAGAACATTGACATTGCCACTGGTCTCAGCTGTTTCCTGCTGTTTCCTGCTGTATGGAAAACACAAGTATGCTCAAAACCATAACCATCAAATTTAACAATGGAGTCACCCATACCTTTCTACATTTATGCTCAAAGTTTGAAATCATGGATAGAGTCTACATTGTTCGAGAGCAGTTCCCAGTCATTGGTGCTCATGCAATCACCATTCACAAATGCCAGGGGATGACTCTAAAAGCAGTTATGATGGATCGTGGTAACTCCATTTTCTCCAATGGACAAAGTTTTGTTGCACTTTCCACAGTTACTTCCTTAAGCGGTATCCACCTTATTAACTTTGACCCCACCTGCATGTCAAACTGCAGTTGAAGAGTACCATCGGGAAAGAGGGATTTATTGTCCTAAGTTGATAAGCTTGAAGGAGACTAACATGCACAAGGGACACAAGGTAAAAGTTCATGCGCATTTCATTCACTGAGCCATCATTAATGTTCAGGAACAGCAAAAGCCTCAATCTTCTAAGAGAACACTTGCACTTACACATCCATTCAGAGGCTTGAGCAACCCCAATTTCACATCATGCTATGCAAATGCAACATTGCAGTGCCTTCTTCACTTGCAACCTCTGAAGGATTCATTAAAGCACAGTCAACAAGAGGCTATCAGGAGCTTTATTCACAAATAGGATCACTTGCCATCCACTGCATCGCTAACTACTGTGGATATTTGTCACTTCTTAGGAGAACCTTTCAATAGAGATGAGCAGCAACATGTTGCAGAGTTTCTCACCAAATTGTCTGAAATTTGTCCTGAAGTATCTCGCATGGTTTCAGTCACAATAAGTCATGACATTCTATGTACTACATGTAACTACTGCTCATCAAACCAAGAGGTGTTGCATGTTTATCCCCTACATGTACCTCCTGGTACAGATTCCATGTGTTTGGAAGAACTCATTTGTAGAAATGACAAATGGGCAATGATTTCTGGTAGCAAATGTAGGCAATGCAAAACTTCTCCAATCATGAAACGTGAACTTATTCAATCAGCAGGATGACTGATTGCAGTCCAACTTATGTTTTGGGAAACCAAACCAGAAGGGACTGTTACAAAGTGACACAATGCTAAGTTTACTGCTGTCAAGAATAGCACAATTACTGTGGTCAACAGGAATTACCAATTAGCTTCCATTATCATACACCAAGGACAGGGTGTTACTTCAGGACACTATGTGTCTGTTCTTGCTGTGGGTGCTACTGGAAAATGGGTGCTTGCACTTATTGAAGTCAAACCATAAACGAAATGTATACGACCTTTTATGAAGAGATCTAATGCTTTACAAATGCTTTAGCCTATGTTCATAACACCACTATATCAAGGAGAATAATGTTTTTTTCCAGCATTAAAATGTGTTAGTATACTACCCTTTAGCACCGACATGCATATGTACCCTTTGAACCATTCATAACATTGTAGTTTTGTACCTACATAAATATCAATATATCAATACCTACCAAAATATTGTTTTCACCACTCATGCAACTATAAGAATATAATGTTTACACTTTCAATACTGTCCAAAACTCCCTTCTACCATTATTTTACTTTCAAATCTTTTCTCATTTCTCTTATATTACTCTACTTATTATTCTCTTGTAATGTTTGTCTGTCTATTTACCATACACATTCTCGAATATCTTTCCCTCACTTTATTTATTATTTGATGAAGTAAAAAAGAAGTGATATCTATAACAAAAACATTGTCAATGTAAAAAAACAAGTTAGAAAAATGCAACAGACGTTTAAAGGGGTGATATCAAACACAAAAGTCCAAGTTAGGAGAAGAAATTAGGCCAATCTTGTCAAGCATCAAGCAAATAGGCACAATTGGAAAGGTGCTGGGGCCCAAGATTCACACAATTCTTGCTTCTAACTTGGCGCCTTTTTTTGATCGCTTCGCTCCACTTTATCGCTCCACTTGCAATGCACAGTGGCGCAGTGGGCTAAGGTCGTGTGCTCTTCAAGAACGTCATGTTGCAAGTTCAAACCACTTGAAATGCTCTTTGTATGACTTGAAGTGACTGAGACACACACTCACACACTGAGAAGTCTGATGCTCACTAACCTGCCCGAATTGTAATCTGCATTCTGAAATAAGAACTGTTACATTCAAAATAATCTTTAAAATCCCAGGACAAAGACAGCGGTGTCAGTTAATGCATTCATATGCAAGACTGAATGCATATCTATTCAGTCTTGAACAAAGAAGACTACGCGGTGATCTGATTCAAGCATTCAAAATTCTAAAAGGTATTGACAATGTTGACCCAGGGGACTTTTTCGACCTGAAAAAAGAAACATGGAACAGGGGTCACAAATGGAGATTAGATAAAGGGGCATTCAGAACAGAAAATAGGAGGCACTTTTTTACACAGAGAATTGTAAAGGTCTGGAAGCAACTCCCCAGTAATGTTGTTGAAGCTGACACCCTGGGATCCTTCAAGAAGCTGCTTAATGAGATTCTGGGATCAATAAGCTACTAACAACCAAACGAGCAAGATGGGCAGAATGGCCTCCTCTCATTTGTAAACTTTCTTATGTCCTTATGTTCTTATAATATGTCAACTAATTTACGGAGTTTAAAGAATTTGGTATTTTGTGTTCAAATTTTAATATTGTCACTGTTTTGTTTTTTTAAGAGCATGGTTGGCTATGATGACGTAATTCATTGATTCATTTTGAATTACCCTCAAAGAACCATCACAGATCTTTTTTATAAACAATCTGACTCAGTGGTAAGTCTTGGTGGGTTGCAATCTTCACGATTCCAGTTGAATGGTTATTTTTCTCTAAAGGAACAAGTTTCAAAACCACAGTCAGGAGTAGCATATAATCCCTGCTTATTTTACTGAGCGTACAATTGTTACAACTGCATATCATGTGGGACTTGTAAGACATGCCAGTAGGATTTATGAGACATGAATTAATCAAAAGCAAACTAGATTTAAAACTCCTCGTTCATTTATACATGTTTGAGTACAACAGGTGCTAAACCTAATGCAAGTGATTGACACCTCTGATTTAGGAAAGCTCCTGGTAGCTTTTTAATTAACTCCAGTGAGCTCACACAGCTGTTTAATAATCCATAGTCAAATCTTAATTGCTAGAATCCACATGCATAGTGCAGGCTGTTTATTTGCTGGAATGTGTTACTTTATTACACTTTGCTATGCTTTTACTATGGGGACATTTTGTAAGGGTGTAGTCTTTTGCAGGGACCCTAATATGATTATAGAAACATACTGTACACAGCCCATCCCATGCATTGAACATATAAAATACTTGTCCTCCAGAGGTTGTTTAATAGTAGTTAAATCTTAAATGATGTGTTAGCTTATGTAAGAGACACCCTAAACATGATAGTGTTAGCTTATATAAGAGACACCCTACACATGATGTGTTAGCTTATATGAGACACTCTACACATGATGTGTTAGCTTATATAAGAGACACCCTACATATGATGTGTTAGCTTATATGAGACACTCTACACATGATGTGTTAGCTTATATAAGAGACACCCTACACATGATGTGTTAGCTTATATAAGAGACACTCTACACATGATGTGTTAGCTTATATAAGAGACATCCTACACCCTATTCACAATGGATATTGCAACAAGAACGACTGCAAACTTCATAACAAGGTAAGTGATTTTAAACCATTTCCTCTTTAAGAAAAGGATCATTTCAAAGCTGGCTCTTATTCACAGTAGTATCAGCGCTGATACCATCACCCAGGGCAGGGCCTCTCTCAATACCATAAAGCCTCATGTATTTCATTTGCCAACTGCACTTCCTCTGATGTCAGATTTCAATGGACCATACAAGAGATCCAAGCTGTGCCTGTGCCGGCCCTTTCCTCTCCGTCCAACACTGCAACAATCAGCCTGATACAGAGCCAAGCCCCTCTCATGCATAACAGACCCTGCTTCACTGGGAAACATTCTGCAGTCAGAATCCATTTTTTAAATTATTGTTTAGTTGGCGTTCAATTACACAATACGCTGGCGCCTGGACAAGTATGTGAGTGTGTGTGGTCTAAGCGCCCTATATATTGCACAACAAAGACATCCTTTTTTACTACCCGTCACTTTTTAATACCACTCATGAACTGTCTATTGCGCTTCATACCACTCTTATTGTATGCAGTTTGGGCAAGAGGACCACTAAGTGAACGAACTAATGAACAAACGAACGAAGAAGAGAATGAGGACCACATCATAACACACCGACTAGCTCACCATGAAAATTACACCATGTAACAATTTTTTTTTTTTTGTTCCTGGGTAACAAGTGTTATTTCCTAATTGCTTATGCCTCAAAAGTATAGAAAATAGCTATTATTCCCCACAAACTTTGCTTTTGTGACCAGGACAGTGATATTTTGAAATTGTACCTATTTTCCAGAACATTCCAGATAGATTCAGTGCTGAGTAAACTTGGAGTAACTTCTAGAAGTTTCTAGAACTTTCCAGTAATATAAATAGTAGTATAAATACAGGGGCCTTAAGCCCACCAGTTCAGTTTAGCTCCAGCTGCCTAAGTGGATACTTATCTGCATTTTTCTGAGATGGCATCAAGAGGCTGCAAGCATCCGGCAGACGCATTTTGCTATGTCTGCGGCCAATTTATCAAGACAAGAGCGAAAAAGTACTCCGTGGAAGCATCTGCTAAGATGTGTGAGGCCTACAAGGCATATTTCGGCATGCCTGTCGGGATCAAGACAAACCCAGGCACCTCATTTCACCTGCGAGCACTGCAAAAAAACTCTGGAAGGTAAGATGGACAATTGTTGCTCGGAATTTTATGTTATAAAATTTGTTAAAATTTTTAAAATTATAAAAGTTTTTAATTTTAAAATGTTTTACAATTTTCAATGTTATTGAAAAAATATATCATATATGAAAAATGATGCGAGAATCTCTTACACATTAGTCATGGGTGAAATAAATGTATTTTTGTAGGATGGTACAGAGGGGAAAAGAGAGCCATGAAGTTCGTTATCCCAAGAATTTGGCGGGAACCCACTGACCACTCAAGCAACTGCTACTTCTGCATGGTTGACTGTGGCAATGTGCCCCGTCCCTGTGTGCATTTGTATGTTGCGTGTGTTAATGTTGGTGTATAGATTGGTACACGGGATATAAACGGGTATGTGTTTCACGTATATTTAAAAAGTGTAGATTTGTATTTAGGCACGAGGAGAGCACAAATCACTTCACATGCTGGTTAAATGTAATATGTGAGCACGGGGTTGCACAGAATGAATTCACGTGCTGGGATTTCAAGTGAGTAATTAATTAGTAATTGAATCCCAGCACAACAGTATAAATAGATGCACGTTTAGTCACTCGTGGTTAGGTGTTCAGTGAGTGGAGAACGGGATTGGGAGACGGAGGTAATAATAATAAGAAGAAGAATAGTTAAGTGTTTTCACTCACCGTGTTTGTTTGTCTCCGTGCACCGTTTGTCTGTGTAGTCCGTTTTGTTTGTCTATTTATTTTGGCGTGTAGTGCCGTGTCCCAGTGTTTTTGTCTGTTCCAACCTTTTATTTTCTGTTTATTAAATGCTGAGCGCGATCACGCGCCCAGCTTATACCAAACCACATCTCTCTGTGTATTCCTTCCTGCTTCCGGTCTGACGCCACCCACTCGGGCCGTCTTTGTGACACGTGGTGTCCTGCGTGGGATCGACAGCGCCTCCAGGACTCAGGCCAGAGCAGGAACCGCAGTTTTGGATTTAAAAAAAAAATAAAATAAAAAAAAAATGGCAGAAGACGCCATCAAAGTGCGGGACTGGATGCTGGAAAATGCTGGGCTGGAGGCCCAGTCTATACCAGTAGTCGTCCAGTTCCTGCAGTTTATGGATAGGGAACGATGGGAGGCTTATGCAAGGGAACAGACCGTAAGCACCTGGGAGGAAGGTGTGGGTTTGGTCCTCAGCTACCTGGAGGCAATTATAAGTGGAAACAGCAGCCCAGGTAGCAGTCCCACCAGCAGAGGAAGAATGCCTGCTGTCCCCGTCTCCACCAGCAGAGGGAAGAATGCCTGCTGGTTTTGCCTCCACAGCCCAAGCGGGAGGAGAGCCTGAGCGTCCACAGCCCAAGCGGGAGGAGCCCGAACGTCCTACGCCTGAGTGGGAGGAGCCCGAACGTCCTACGCCTGAGTGGGAGGAGCCCGAACGTCCTACGCCTGAGTGGGAGGAGCCCGAACGTCCTACGCCTGAGTGGGGGGAGGCCCGAACGTCCACAGCCCAAAAGGGAGGAGTCGGTGCGTCCACAGCCCAACAGGGAGGAGTCGGTGCGTCCACAACCCAACAGGGAGGAGTCGGTGCGTCCACAGCCCAACAGGGAGGAGTCGGGGCGTCCACAGCCCAAAGGGAGGAGTCGGTGCGTCCACAGCCCGAAGAGAGGGAAGTCGGGGCTTCCACAGCCCTAGGACCCAAGCTGCCAGCAGAGGGTGAATACCTGCTGGTCCCACCTCCACCAGCAGAGGGTGAATGCCTGCTGGTTCCACCTCCACCGCAGTGGGAGGACTGCTTGCCCCTCCCACCTCCACCAGCAGAGGGTGAATACCTGCTGGTTCCACCTTCACTGCAGTGGGAGGACTGCTTGCCCCTCCCACCTCCACCAGCAGAGGGTGAATACCTGCTGGTTCCACCTCCACCAGGAGCAGAGGAGCTGGAGCTGCCTCTGCCTCCACCACCGCCCAGGAGCAGAGGAGCTGGAGCTGCCTCTGCCTCCACCACCGCCAGGAGCAGAGGAGCTGGAGCATGCCTCTGCCTCCACCACCTCCAGGAGCAGAGGAGCAGGAGCTGCCTCTGCCTCCGCCACCACCACCGCAAGGAGCAGAGGAGCAGGAGCTGCCTCTGCCACCACCACCGCAAGGAGCAGAGGAGCAGGGAGCTGCCTTTGCCTCCGCCACCACCACCGGAAGGAGCAGAGGAGCAGGAGCTGCCTCCTGCCACTTCCAGGAGCAGAGGAAGCAGGAGCTGCCTCTGCCTCCACCACCGCCAGAAGCAGAACAGCAGGAGCTGTCTCTGCTTCCCGTACTTCCACCACGGGGAGTACGGTGGCCGGAGCCCCAGAAAGGGGAGCTGTCGGCCACAAAGAAGGGGGAGGAGGTCTGGAGAACCACTTTCCCCAGCAGCAGTTTCGCTGCAGGAGTTCTTGTGGCCGGAGCCCCACAGGAGGGAGCTGCCAGCTACGAAGAAGGGGGAGGTCGGGGGGACCACCTGCCCCCGCAGCTTTTTTCGCTGCAGGACGGGACCAACAGGCTGTCAGCCGTGCCACTACCGGCAGGGGTGCTGACAGCATGGCCAGCCATGGGCCCCCTGAAGCCTCCCTTCCCAGCCCGAGACTTTTGTCCTGGACTGCTGGATTTTTAAGGGGGGAGGTGGCCGTTGAGGCCATGTGTGCTGCGCACAGGGGGGGTATATGTGGCAATGTGCCCCGTCCCTGTGTGCATTTGTATGTTGCGTGTGTTAATGTTGGTGTATAGATTGGTACACGGATATAACGGGTATGTGTTTCACGTATATTTAAAAAGTGTAGATTTGTATTTAGGCACGAGGAGAGCACAAATCACTTCACATGCTGGTTAAATGTAATATGTGAGCACGGGGTTGCCAGAATGAATTCACGTGCTGGGATTCAAGTGAGTAATTAATTAGTAATTGAATCCCAGCACAACAGTATAAATAGATGCACGTTTAGTCACTCGTGGTTAGGTGTTCAGTGAGTGGAGAACGGGATTGGAGACGGAGGTAATAATAATAAGAAGAAGGAATAGTTAAGTGTTTTCACTCACCGTGTTTGTTTGTCTCCGTGCACCGTTTGTCTGTGTAGTCCGTTTTGTTTGTCTATTTATTTTGGCGTGTAGTGCCGTGTCCAGTGTTTTTGTCTGTTCCAACCTTTTATTTTCTGTTCTGTTTATTAAATGCTGAACGCGATCACGCGTTCAGCCTCACCAAAACCCCATCTCTCTGTCGTTTGTGTTCCTGTTTCTGGTCTGACGCCACCCACTCCGGCCGTCTTTGTGACATTGACCCTTCCAAACGTCGGACTGGCAAGAATGCACCTGCTGTCACCTATCCGGACTTCCTTCATCCATCGCCCCGGTGCCACACTGCCATGAGCTCCCCGTACCCACTCCTCCGGAGAGAGAGCAGCCGTCTTTAGAAGAGAGCAGCAAGTCAGAGAGCGAGGAAGACGTTCTAGATCCAGATGACAATTTCAGAGGTGGAGCTGAGGAGAGAAACCCATACTACCCCAACCAAAAAGACCTCAACGATTAGAGATCTTGGTCTCACCAAGTCCAATGCCAAGCTTTTGACGTCTACGCTCAAGCAGTGGAACTTGTTGGATGAAAGTGTGCAAGTCGCAGATCAGAGGAAGCGTCACCAACCTTTTTCCAGCTTCTTCACCCGTCAAGATGGGCTCTGCTTCTGCCACAATGTGACCAGTCTGTTCAAGGCAATCGGAATCGCCTGTAACCAGAATGAGTGGCGCCTCTTCATTGACAGCTCATCCAGGAGCCTCAAAGCCGTGCTGCTCCATAATGGTAACAAGTACCCGTCTCTTCCCCTGGCTCACTCGGTGCACCTCAAAGAGGATTACAACAGCATCAAGACCTTGCTGGACGCCTTGAAGTATGATGAGTACGGCTGGGAGGTCATAGGAGACTTCAAAATGGTGGCATTCCTGATGGGTCTCCAAGGCGGTTTTACCAAGTTTCCCTGCTATCTTTGCCTTTGGGACAGCAGGGACACCAAGGCGCACTACCACAGGCGGGACTGGCCACAGCGGACCGAGTTCTCTGTGGGGAGGAACAACGTCAAGTGGGAGCCACTGGTGGACCCCTGGAAGGTGCTGATGCCTGCCACCACTGCACATCAATTTGGGCCATATGAAACAATTTGTCAGAGCTCTAGATAAGGAGTCGACAGCCTTCAAGTACCTTCAAGACTTCTTCCCTAAGCTGTCTGAGGCAAAGGTCAAAGCCAGTGTCTTCGTCGGACCACAGATAATGAAGATCCTGGAGTGCAATGAATTCCCCAAGAAGCTCACTAGTAAGGAGAAAGTGGCTTGGAACAGCTTTGTCACAGTGGTTCGGGGCTTCCTGGGCAATCACAAGGCCGAAAACTACGGCACAATGGGCTGTAGGATGTCCCTCAAAGTCCATATCCTTGATGCTCATCTTGATAAATTCAAGGAGAACATGGGAGCGTACTCGGAGGAGCAAGGCGAGCGCTTCCACCAGGATATACTGGGTTTTGAACGCCGCTACCAAGGACAGTATAACGAGAACATGATGGGAGACTACATTTGGGGGCTGATTCGTGAAAGTGATTTACAGTATAATCGCAAATCTCGAAAAACTACTCACTTCTAAATCTTTTGTAGTCATTTTTGTATTACTTGAGTATAAATACATGTTAATTTGGATTCATATGTTGTTTTTTTCTGACTTTATGTGAACGAAAAGACACAAATGCACCCGTTTTCTCATTGAAAATAGGTAAATTTCAAAATATCACTGTCCTGGTCACAAAAGCAAAGTTTGTGGGGAATAATAGCAATTTTTATACTTTTGAGGCATAAGCAATTAGGAAATAACACTTACTACCCAGGAACAAAAATTGTGTTACATAGTGAATAGCATCGAACATCAATGAGAACCTCTGGCGGTTGCTAGGTTACAGCTTTCTATAAAAAAATAAACTAAATGTACACATACATTTTAATAAATGATGATTAACTGTCTGAAAACAACAGCTTTTCATTTTTCCTTGAGGGAGATAGTGGATTTACAAGTAAAAGGTGTTTCTTAAATTGAAATAAACAACATAAACAAGGCCGTATCCAGTAAGGCACCCAAGCCACGGGCCTCAGTTAAAATCATGCTAAAAATTATTTATTTAGGCCCTTTTACATTTTGCTTATTTTGCCACAAAATAAAATGCATTTCATCCCTCATTGTGTGCATACTTTAATTTCCAAGTCCAGCTGATATCTATAGCCTCTTTACTGTATATTTACTTATGTCAACTGATTGATATTGTAGTGACCCGGGCACCATTCTGTGTCTGCTGGACTTTTATGTTCTCCCGTTTGTGTGTCTTGTCTGTCTTGTGTATGTGTTGCATGTAGTGTAATGAGGAAAGGAGCCGGAATAGACCCGGTTGGTCAGTCTGAGTGGAGTGGGCGGGAGCAGCTGAGTGAGGTGGTATAAATACCGCCTGCGGTTCAAGTGGTGAGTGGAGAAATGCGCTGAGACAAAACAATTAAATGAATTAATTACAAGGTAAAGAGATCATCACAGTTGAGCTTATTTTGTCATTATCATTTTTCCATGATTAATTAAGAAATGGAGATGGTGTAATGACGCTAATTACAACAGGCAGGCGGAGTGCTCAGAAATAAAACCCAAAAACCAGAAACCCTAAATATCTGTTCTGGTCTACTGGTATATTATATAAGCATTTGACTATTGCATTTGAAGTAAATGAGCTATTTCATATTTTATTTCAGACTGTGTGTAATTGACACTGGTTGAGTTGAGGGTTTGCCAAGTTCATAAGGCTGTGGTTTGCAAGGAGCCTCGCAGCTGGCCAATCACATTAATAGAAGTAAAATACATATTCAGGAGTATAAATCAGAACACATTGCTTTGTTATGATGTGCTTACAACTCACGCAGCTAAACTCTCTGTCTTGTCAACCCGCTTCAGCTCATTTTATTGCTGAATGTGATTTTATAATTAATGTCACACACAACTTTATATATGCAAGCACTCTTGTCTTCTCGGTATTTGGAGAATGCAATCACTGTTAAAATTCAAGTTTAATAGATCAGGATTTAAAACTATGTATAAAATTTAAAAGTATAGCCTACAACAAATATTCTGCCATAGCTACATTTCTTATTTTCTTTTATATTGAATTTGAATGTTGCAAAGAAAAAACTACTTATTTCCACTGTACAAAACCGCACAGGTCCTGCAAATTTAGAACCTCTGATACTCCAAATTCTATAATAGTATCTTATTCAGAAAAAAAAAAAAGTTAACTAAACTTTTGTTTAAATAAACCGAATATAATTATGTCCTCATCAGTGGTGTAGTGGGAAATAAGAAAGTTGGTAAACTCTCTTGTTTGGTGCTCCAGGCCAGGCAGTGGCAGGGTAGGAACATAGGTTGACCATTGTTTTTTAATTGGGTTTGGAGGACATCAGGGGCAAAAATGAAAGCCATTAACATGCATTTCTGGCACTCTATTCAAACGACGACTGCACTTCTCGAGTTGCATGCACGAGTATTTTAAAATAGTGCTGCAGGGAATTCGGTGTGCTGAGAGGGTCAAGACAGAGGGCGATTAATGTGAGTTAAAAAATGAATCTAAAAAAAAAATGAACGCGTTTATCGCAGCAGTTAACTACGGTTAACTGACAGCCCTAAACACATTAACAGAACATAAACAACCATAGCACAGAACTCGCAGTCCAGTGCCTAGGTCATTTTTCATGGCTGGCTACGGCTCTGATAAATAAATAGCAATAGAAGATGAAGACGAGCTGAAATGAATGGTTGAAACTGATGATTTAGCATAAAATACTGCAGAACTCCATCAATCATTTATTATTGAGAAAATCCACATGTAAATACAGTGTGGAACCGCCAGAGGGTAGCATGGTCTAACTTGAGCTACTAAGTGTAGAAGATAGTAAGTGAACATCAAAAAGATAAATACTGTATTTGTGCAAAGAAGAGTGCTTGCAGCCATACTCCAGTGTGTATTATACACCTCCCTATACCACTGTATATATTTTATTCACACTCTTTTGCTTTGTCAGGCTCGTCAGTGAACAGTCGGGTCTGTCATACAAAGAACACAAGTACACTCCCAGCTTGATTAGAGGCAGCCACCGAACACTTACAAACATATTAAAAGGCATTACATCTGAATAAAATAACAGACAAAACCCCAATGTTAACATACTTAATCTGTTTATATATAACCTGTTGGTTTAAAAGTTTCAAATGCTTTGTTATTGACAATGACAGATTTGCACTCTCAGCAATATTATAACTGTAGTTGCTCAAATTTACCCTTTTATTTGAAATGCGAAATAACATGGATTTCTTTTTATTGCGGAAAACTAGGATCCCTGACTAAGTCCTTTTCTTGGATTGTAGTAGTTCTTTCTTGATCCTGAAGATTCCTGTGTGTCCAGTGACATCCAGTGGACATATGTAGAACTGCCACTTGCTGAAGTAACCAGAGGGTCTGGACCTTGAGGAGATATCATGACAATGTTCACGTCTCTGTGCTTAGATTACTCGACATCGACATCACATATTCTGTGCATGCATTCTGGCGATTCCCTAATTACTTTTCATTAAAACACAAATGAATAACATTAAATACAATACTGACCCCTTTAGAGTCATTACCAGCAACGTTGTTCCTTATTTTAGCATGTACAGTTCAAGGTTAATGACAGTTCAAATGAACCACTTTATCAGAACCCTATTTGAGGCTTGTAGTTTTAAGAGGCTGTGAGGACTGCATAATTCCATTCATTGTCAGGATCGATCCTCACCTTTTTTAGAAGTCCTAGTTTATTGAGGGCTGCTGTATAGCCACAATTCTGAGAGGTTAACAGCTCTGAGTTAACAGATCTGCCTGTCTTCACTGTGTGTGTTATCTGAAACAAAAACACATTGCAAATGTGAAAAAACACCAAGTTATTAAAAGTGCCCAGCCATTTAAAGTGGAGATATCAAAAACACAAGCCAAGTTTCAAGAAACCATTGGGGCAGCCATGCCCAGCACAAAGCAAATAGGCACAACTGTAAAACTGATAGGGGCCAAGGTTGCCCCAATTGTTTCTTGTAACTTGTATCAAATACACAAGCTAAGTTAAAATAAACCACTGGGGCAACCTCAGGCAGAACGTGTTGAGTAAAGCTCAACGTCTAGTCCTCCGTCAGCTTTGAATTTTGAGGAGGTAGCTGAGACTGGGAAAACTGTTGAGGCTGGATCAGAGGATATTGAGGAAGCACAAGACCTGCGAGGTGAGTCCTTAGAGGTCATTCAGGCCTTACCTAATGACCCAGCTTTATGGCCAGAAAGAATAAGTGACAACCAAAGACGTGAATTAGTCAAAACAGGTCCAAAACAAATACTGGATATCGAATTTCCCCAAAATATTGATACTGTTTCCCAACGCTTTACAGAGGAAAGCTATTATATTGATCTTAAAAATGGCGACAAAATTCTCAGATCGTGGCTTGTGTATTCCGCAGATAAAGTCGATAGATAAAATAATTTGCTTTTGTTGTGCTCTTTGGAAAACAGGATAATGTTATTTCGATGGATGGCTTCAATGTGTGGAAGCGCCTTCATTCAAGCCTCAAAGAACATGAACACTCTAGGGCCATGATAACAGCTTGATGTTAGCTCCTCATCACTCAAATCAAGTAAGGCTCTCAGTGCTACCGAGAGTCGATTGCTAGTCAATCATTCAATTGGAATCCCGGTACAACTGCACGTGAATTAATTAAGTGTACTCCCGTGACCACATATTACATTTTAACCAGCACGTGAAGTGATCTGTGCCATCCTCGTGCCTAAATACAAATCTACATTTTTAAATACACGTGAAACACAGACCCGTTTATATCCGGTGTACCAATCTCTATACACCAACATTAACACACGCAACATACAACACAGAAATGCACACAGGGGTGGAGCACATTGCCACAGCCCATCATAGCACCTAGTCTTTACTCTGTCCCGGTGATTCAGTCCCCCCATCTTGACTCTCCCTGCTGCCGGCAGAGCAGCAGCCATGTTGGGCCTTATCTAAGCAATTCAATTTTTTTAAACTTCCTTTCAGGTAAGCATCGAATCAATTGCATTAATTTAATTTCACTATTCTATGCATTCATTACAGTGCTATCTTCAAACTGCTTTTTGAAAATTTGCCAGCTTTGCTTTCCCGATTCATGCAGCTCCAAGCAGGCCCCTTTGCTATTGTTATGGTCCTTTTCAAAATGGTCGCCCTTCCGCTCTTGCTTCCACCCACATTGACGTCATCGCAGGTTCCGATTTGTCCTTCTCTTCTGGCATGGCATCCACGATGATGCCTAGCATAGCAGCCATCTTGTGTCGCACCACGCGTTTCACCTACCTTTCTCACTCGCTGCCACAGCTCCTCCATAGCTCCTTTTTCTGACACCAGTGTGGTGACACAGGGTCTCTTTTGTTTTCTTTGAAACAGAATAAATTGACAGATTTTTATTCCCTTTAACACTTTGTCCCTATGGGCTGAGACCACAGCAAAACAATAAACCCACTTGCTTATATAATTTATATCTATAGACTGTCAGTACCTGCTCCCTCTATTCTCGTTCCTACTCCAGTCGCTCTCACAGTCACTACCCAGCTTTAGTTCTGGCTAACCCTCACAGGCTTATTTACTGCAATTGTACTTTTCTGTCTGCTCTCAATCGTTCTCATTCATTCATCACTCTCCTGCTCTGATGTATTCCCCTGCCTTATACCCCCAGCCTAACCCTACCCCCGGACCCACTCTCTCACCAATCACTGCAGCACATCACTCTCTCTCGCTGCCTGGCAACCGCTGGAGCTACACCATTCCTCACCAGGGGGTGATCACCCCTCCTTGAGTCAATCCTCACCCTTCCGAGTCAGTCCTCATCCCTCCACGAGTCAGTTGTCACCCCTCCTCGAGTCAGTCCTCACCTCTCCTCGAGTCAGTCCTCACACCCATCCACGAGTCAATCCTCACCCCCATCCTCGAGTCAATCCTCACCCCTCCTCGAGTCAATCCTAACCCCTTCTCGAGTCAGTCCTCACCCTTCCTCGAGTCAGTCCTCACCCCTCCTCGAAAAGAATTAAACATTCATTATTAAATAATCTCCCCGAGGTCCTTTTGGAGCCTCGCACCTCACTTATGTATATTATATACACTGCTGCCAAAAGTCTTAGACATGTTGCATTTTTCTACTCTGATGCATTATGAGCATCAACAATTTACTCAAAGCCTCCACTAGTGTTTTCTACTATTATAACAACCTTGACTTGCATGAAGAAGGAAAAACATTGCATGAAATAGCTTGCATAACTTGATTTTCAAGGTGTGGTATCTGAAGCATAATCAGGAAGTACAGAGAAACATCATCTGTAATTGACAAACCCAGGACTGGAAGACCCAAAAAGCTGTCTAACAAGGATGAGAAATACTTGAAGATAATATCCTTAAGGAATAGAAAGACAAGCGTTGAATTGACAACAGAACTGGCAGAAGGCACAGGTGTCGTTGTCCATCCATCCATCAAAGCACCTTTGACCATTGTTCCATAGACTAATTTCTGTGTTCTTCTGCATATTTTTTACCCTTTTAGTCTTGTTCCACTTTCTTAACAGTGATATTCTTACTGCAACACATCCTTATAAGTCCTGATTTCAAGATTGACCTAAATACTGTTGATTTGATGGACAACGACACCTGTGCCTTCTGCCAGTTCACCACAACACTGGAAAATGCAATACGTTGCAAACCAAAGCCATGAGATGAAGGGCAAATAAAGTGTCTACATATACAGAGGTGCTTGAAACATTCATAACATAGCAACAATCCAGTAGTGTGTTAAACACAGAACAGGTAATATAATAACAATTGCAAAATGCTTCTTGTCTAATTTGACCAACATTTTGATAAGAAATGTCTTTCTTGTTATAAAAAACTACCCAAAAGACATTAAATGCCATTGAACACAGCTGGCTTAACGGAGAAGGAAGGCAATGCAAATATAGAAACAGACTAAAAAAAGTTCTATTTATTGGCAAAGGCAGCCAGTTCTTTAATATAAAATCTCTGATTTAAGTCAGATATGTCAATTACATTATGTCAAAGTATTTCACTGTTGATAGTTTCTATTGTATGTATTTGTGGTATACTGCTATAATGAAATATTATGAAATCATGATTGAATTTGGATATGTCAATTGCATTATGCTGAATCAATTATTATATTTATTTTTTTTAAAATTACACTTTAATTTATGTGGCAGATTGCTTCTGAACATATCTAGCAACCGGGAGGGGCACTCGTTCTTTCTGATCAGGGTGGGATCAGCCAGGCAGAATACCAGAAGGAAAATAAACTAGACCACACTACTATGTCAGGCAATGAACATTGTTTTATTAAATACAGGTGATAAATAATACTTAACAAACAGGGTAGATCTAGAATACACAGCCACGGCAAGCGGTTTGCACTGCACGTTAATTAAAACAATAACTAAACACAGAATTACAATTTAAAACTAAAGGTCAGTGCGGCTCAAAAGAAAACAGCAATAAAACCAATACAACCTATCTCCAGCACTCCTCTAAAACCCCAATGCCTTTTAAAATACTAGTTTAAAAACATATACATGACAAAATGGAGACCAAAAGTGCAGGCAGGGAGATACGCCTTTAAATTTGGCGGCTCTTTCTTTCCTATTTGTCTTTCTACCACCCGCCGAATCAGAGAGCCCCGCACTGGACGAGTGGGAGAGAGCACAGCTGGGGGTGTGGTGCCAGGAGAAGCCACGACGCTCAGACAGGGAGTGGGATGAAGTCATCCAGGTGGTCGTCAAGTCGCTGCCGGAGAGACTACAGCCCCTGCCAGAGAGTCCAGCTCTGCCGGAGGGAGAGTACCCCTTCATGCCAAGGAAGGAGCGTCCTACACTGCCAGAGCCCCAGAGAGAGAGTGCAGCATCACCAGAGTGCCCAGCGCTACCGCCTGAGAAAGAGAACCCCGTGCTGCAGCTGCCGGCAGAGAGCTCTGCTCCACAACTGCTGTCTGAGAGAGAGTGTCCTGCGCCACCCAAGAGAAAGTGCCCCACACTGCCAGTGAGAGCACGCCATGCAGCCACCCCTGAGCGACTGCACAGCGACACCAGCAAAAGAGTGCCCTGCGCTACCAGAGGGAGAGCAACACGCCGGAAGAGCCCCAGAGAGAGAGCCCCACACCGCCAGAGCCACAGAGAGAGAACGCCTCACCGCCAGAAGCCCAGTGAGGGAGCATAGCGTTGTCAGTGCCCCAGAGAGAGAGTCCCACACCGCCAGAGCCCCAGAGAGAGAGCCCTGCACCACCAGAGCCCCAGAGAGTGCCCAGCATCGCCACCCTAGAGAGAGTGCCCCATGCCGTGGCTGCAGCACCCAGCCCTCGCCAAACAGCAGCTGGGTTCCGAGGTTGCTGTTGGGGCTATGCTAGCTAGCCCCTGCCCCGCTGTGTGGAGGGGGGCAGCGGCCCCAGGAAGCCTGGACCCAGGAGGGACTGCCGTCCAGGACTGGCACGGGGGTCTGTGATTGGAGGCTGCTCTGGAGCCCCATGATGCGGCCCAGCCCCTGAAGTGGTCGTCAAATTGCGTCGCCCTCAAACGTGCCGCCAGGACCCGTCCGTTGCTGTCCTCTGCCCTGGCAACTACATGATGGGAAGCTTTTGAGTGGGGGGCAGTGTAACGGCGGGTCAATTTGGGACTGCTTGGGATTGGACGTGGGGGGGCAGGGGGATGCGGGTGCGGGAGTGTTAGTGTTAGTGTATTGCTGGCGCACTGCCTGGGGTGTCACGTGCACAGTGCAGCTGTATGTAGATGGGATCTGTGTTGGCTGCACTGATTTTTGCTCGGCTCTGCTGCCCCAGCTGTTTGCGCAGGACTGAGGGTCTGAGCGATTGGACCGTCTGTATGTAAATGTACCCCTGTTTGTGTGAGGGCTCGGGGGGATCACTATTTAGGAGCTGCCTGCGTGCAGCTTGGGGTCGTGTTGTGGTTTTCATGTAGCTGTGTGTCCTGGAGCTGTCTATCTGAGCTAAACCATTTAATAAGAGAGCGTACATTTGCCTGCTGTTCCAACACTTCAATAAAAATAGCAGTTTTCACTGCTTTAAACTGCATCCTGTGCCATCTTCATTTCTTCCTGCTGCGGACCAGATGCGCTGCCACTACAATATATAGCAGACTGTTAATTATCTGATATATACACTGATGCACACAAGAAACGCAACACTCAGGTCTAATGGATTTAATCAAATATTTTAAACAAATATATCAAACAAAATCACAGAAACTGTGAACAAAAATACAGATCAAATCATGATAAGTTTACAGTATAAAACGTGACACACTGTCAAAATGAAAACATTACAAAATTAGTATAGGGTATGACCTCCCTGAGCATTGACATCCTCTGGATAGACTGCTGTGGGATGTTCCGCCGCTCTTCCTGTGCAGCTGCAGCCAGCTTAATGGTCCTGGGTGGGTGTGGTGACCCTCTGCCTTACAGGACGTGGCCTGTCCCTCACAGAGCCGGTTTCCTGGTTTCTCTGGACTAGTCTTCTGATTGTGCAAGCAGAACATCTCATTCTCCAGGCAACTTCTCTCACAGACAGGCCACCTTCAATCAGACGATTTTCGTTACTCAAGTGAGGCATGGTCGTTCTTTCACTGTTCTTGCGTTAATTAAAATCATGTCTTTTCGAATGGCTATTTAGACAGATTCTTAATCAACTAATTTTGGCAATTTGAACTCAACTCAAATAATCAACACTGAGCACCTGGCATTTTTATGAAATCACATGACTTGAGCTCAGTATTTTGTTATCCCAAGGAACAATACTACTCAACAAACAAACAAACCTATCTGCTCACTATGGAAAATGTAAATAACATTATGTATGTGCCCAATGAGCTATTGATGTAAAACTTAGACTGTTGTGTTTTCATTGTGCATCAGTATATATATATATATATATATATATATATATATATATATATATATATATATATATTGTGGGGCAGTGAGGGCTAATAAGTATGTCAGTCTGAGGCTGACAAGATCTATGTTCCCCTGTTAAGGTGAAAAACTTGTAGTTCATGATAGGCGTCATGGCCGAAGTAGCTGGGGAAACTACATTTCCCAGAAGCCTTTAGGGCTGATGGTATTCAGCCAGAAAAGGGAAACACCTGGCTAATTGGGTAGATAGGGTGTTGATTGTCTGAGTATTTGCAATTATCTGTGCTATATAAACTGTCCTTTTGTTCTTGGTGTAAGAAGGAGGTGGCAGGAGTGTTGAATGTGGAGAACGTAAGTGCAGAGTGATTAAAATAATTGATAAACTAGATTTAAGACAGGGAAACAGCTTAGCTGTCCTGTGTGAGTTAGGGACTTCAATATAGTGAAGTTAGTATCTTCAAGTGAAGATAGGCTTTTGGTTTGTTCTGTTTGTAAAAGGGTTTATAGTATTTTGGTTCAAATATTTACTTTGTTCCTGTGTTTTGTTTTATTTTGTGAGAATAAAAGTGCGCCAAGGCGCTGAACAATAACTCTGTCTGTGGGTGTTTGCTGTTCCTGCCGCTAGTCAGTCTTGACTGCCCGCCACGCTACCACATATGGTGGCAGCGGCGGGATTCTAGTGCCCTAGAGAGAAAAAAAAAAAAAAAACACATAAATTATGGAAGATGTTCTCAGAGCCTTGTTGCAGGCCACTGCTACTCAGCAAGAAGCAAACCAGCGTCAAAGAGAGCAGACAGAGGCACAACAAGAAACTAACCGGCTGCAAAGGGAGCAAGCAGAGACACAGCAAGAGACAACTCGGCTCCTGTTGACCCAGATCGCACGAGGGCAATCCGAAAGGCAGGAACTGGCGAATCGGCTTGCCACGGTAGAAAACAACGCACCGGGTGGGAGGCCCATGATGAGACCGAGCCACGTTCTGCAAAAGATGACAACCGGTGACGATGTAGAGGCTTACCTGCTTGCTTTTGAACGAGCTGCTGCTCGAGAGTCCTGGCCCAGGGGACAGTGGGCTGGGATAGTAGCCCCGTTCCTGATCGGGGATGCCCAGAAGGCGTATCATGATCTGGAGGCAACAACAGCGGAGAACTACGACAGCTTGAAAGCAGAGATCCTGGCCCGAGCTGGCGTAACCCCAGTAGTTTGTGCACAACGTTTCCACAACTGGAAGTTTCAGGAGAAACTTGCCCCAAGGTCTCAAATGTTCGACCTCATACATCTGGCTAGGAGGTGGCTAAATCCAGAGGTCAACACAGCGACCCGAGTTGTGGAGATTCTGGTTATGGATCATTATTTGAGAGCCATGCCTGCCTCCCTCAGGAGATATATTGGTCAAGGGGACCCAGGCACAGTGGATGAGTTTGTAGCTTTAGTTGAGCGTCACTTGGCTGCAGTAGAACTGTCTCGGTTACCCAACGAGACACTGTCAAGGAGCACCGAGCGACCCTCTACCCTGAAGGACTGGTCTCGCAATGGAACCGGTAAGAGGGAAATGGGGAAAAGGGCCTCTGAAGAGCAGCCACAGGCTGTGAAGGGACTGGGGAGTAACAGGCATATCAATCTAGAGCGGTATAAAAATTTTAAATGCTTCCGTTGCCAAGAGTATGGGCATATAAGTGTGCAGTGCCCAAATGAACACGAGCCCATGCAGTGTAACGTGGGTCTCAATGAGTATGATTGTGGGGTCGTAAATGTGGTGAACATGGCACTAGGAGTGCATAAATTTCTAATGCCTTTAAAAATTAACGGGAAGGAAGCTCTGGCACTCGCAGATTCAGGTAATGCAATTACATTGGTCTCCACGAATTTTGTGGAATCAAACCAATTGGACCATAATCTTAAAACTGGAATTACTTGTGTACATGGGGACGTAAATTTTTATGCAACCAGTATGGTTACCCTTGAATGTCAAGATTCAAAGTGCAAAATGAGAGTTGGGGTCGTGCCTAAGTTGCCGCACGCAGTAATTCTAGGAAGAGATTATCCAGGGTTTGATGCACTGGTTAAAGTTGAAGGGGAATTGGCTCCCCCGGCTGGAAATTTAGTGTCAGGCGAAATTGGCCCAGAGGAGTGCCTTGAACAGATCTTCCCGTTTCCAGACCCGACACTGTTTGTAAAACCCCAAAGAATTCGAAAAACAAGAAGGGTTAAAAGAGAAGAAAGACGCAAGGGCCCCATAGGGGAAAGAGTACCAGAAATGTTACTTGGGGAGAGGGCAACTGGTACAGAACCAGTAGACATTCGAGACCAGGAATTACTGGAGCAATGGTCTCTGCCAGATTTACAGTTTGGAAGGGAGCAGTTAAATGATCTCTCACTAGGGAATATTAGGAAATCTGTGGTGGAAATAAATGGGGTGCCGGTGGAGGGTAAAACCAAAAATCCTGTAGAACATTACATTCTCAAGAATGATTTGCTGTATAGAGTCGTACAAGAAGAGGGAAATGAGGTCACACAGTTACTGGTGCCACACCCCTATAGAAATATAGTAATGAAGTTAGCCCATAGCCACTTGTTTGGAGCACATATGGGGGTCAAGAAAACTACACAACGGGTTTTAAAGAGGTTCTTTTGGTTGGGCATATATAAAGAAATAGAGCAGTATTGTTTGGGGTGTCCAGAGTGCCAGTTAGCGAGTCCCCGGTCCCATTTTAGAGCGCCTTTAGTTCCCCTTCCAGTAATAGATGTGCCATTTGACCGTGTAGCAATGGATTTGGTGGGGCCCTTACCTAAGTCAGCCAGGGGTCACGAATATATTTTAGTGATTCTAGACTATGCCACACGGTATCCAGAGGCTATTCCTTTGCAAAACACCGCCTCAAAAACAATAACAAAAGAGCTAGTCCAGGTTTTTTCGAGGGTGGGAGTACCAAGGGAAATTTTGACGGATCAGGGTACTCCATTTGTATCGAAACTTATGCGAGACCTATGTGACTTATTAAAGATTAAACCCATCCGTACGTCGGTGTACCACCCACAAACGGATGGCCTAGTTGAGAGGTTTAATCGCACCTTAAAGCACATGCTCAAGAAAGTAGTCGGGACGGACGGGAAGAACTGGGACACCCTGTTGCCGTACTTAATGTTTGCGATACGAGAGGTTCCTCAATCTTCTACTGGGTTTTCCCCATTTGAGTTACTTTATGGGAGACAGCCCAGGGGGATACTAGACATGGCAAGGGAAACTTGGGAGAGCCAAATAGACACAGGTAAGAATGTGATAGATCATGTAATGGAGATGGGGGAGAGAATTAGGAAGGTGACCCCCATAGTAAGAGAGCACATGGAGAAGGCTCAGTTAGAACAGATGGGAAACTATAATAAGAAAGCACAAGTTAGAGGGTTCCAACTTGGGGATCGCGTGCTGGTTTTAGTTCCAACACCTGAAAGTAAACTGTTTGCCAGGTGGCAGGGGCCCTATGAAATAATTGAGGTTATGGGTCCAATAAATTATAAAGTGCGCCAGCCAGACCGCAGGAAAAAAGAGCAGATCTACCACATTAATTTGTTGAAGCCGTGGAAAGATCGTGAAACCGTCTTAATCGCAGAAGAGCCAATAGCTGAGGGTGATAGGGCACCAGCAGATATAGTTCACATAGGCCCCAATTTAGATGCGACACAAACTAGAGAGGTACGAGATTTAGTGAATAGAAATCAGGACTTATTCACCACATTACCAGGAAAGACAACGTTAGTGCACCACGATATAGTCACTGAACCAGGGGTAAAGGTAAAGCTCAGACCCTACAGGGTACCAGAAGCCAATAGGGAAGCCGTAAAAAGTGAGGTTGAAAAAATGTTACGCTTGGGGGTAATCGAGGAATCCAATAGTGAGTGGACCAGCCCCATAGTCTTGGTTCCAAAGCCGGACGGGTCCTGGCGATTTTGTAATGATTTTCGCAAAGTAAATGAGGTATCGAAATTTGACGCTTACCCAATGCCCCGGGTTGATGAGCTGATTGAGAAATTGGGCAAAGCCAAATTCTTGTCTACACTGGACCTTACCAAAGGTTACTGGCAGATCCTGTTAACAGTTCAGGCTAAGGAAAAGACAGCTTTTGTGACCCCGGAAGGTCTATTTCAATACATGGTCATGCCCTTCGGATTACACGGTGCCCCTGCGACATTTCAGAGGCTTATAGATATGTCTTAGACAGCTTACGTCAGGCAGGGCTTACAGCTAACCCCGAAAAGTGCCATCTGGGTTTAACAGAGGCAAAATACTTGGGCTACGTTGTCGGTGGTGGGTTAATTAGGCCACAAGTGAGCAAAGTGGAAGCCATAAAAAACTGGCCGAGGCCCATAAATAAGAAGCAGGTTCGGGCCTTCCTGGGTATCGTAGGATATTATCGGAGGTTAATTCCGGACTTTGCTACAATTGCGGCGCCATTAAACGAAATGACTAAGGGTAAAACTCCAAATATGGTTAAGTGGACAGGAGAGGCTGAAAAAGCCTTTAACCAGTTGGGAAACATATTGTGTAGTGGCCCAGTATTAATAGTCCCTGATTTTAAAAAGCCATTTGTGTTGCAGACGGATGCCTCTGATGTGGGTCTCGGGGCAGTGTTGTCACAAATGATAAATGGTGAGGAACATCCGGTCATCTACCTAAGTAGAAAATTGTTACCAAGGGAGCAGCGATATGCCATAGTAGAAAAAGAATGTTTGGCAGTAAAATGGGCTGTAGAAACCCTAAAATATGATCTACTGGGTAGAGAGTTTTCTGTGGTGACAGATCACGCCCCACTCAAGTGGATGAGTCTGAACAGAGAGAAGAATGCCAGTGACAAGGTGGTTTTTAGCCTTGCAGCCATACCGCTTTACCATTAAACATAGAGCTGGTTCAGTAAATGGAAACGCGGATGGTCTATCCCGAGCACATTGCCTCTCGGCGGAGGCCGCTCTAACCAGAGCGTTTGAGCTGAGGGGGAGGATATGTGGGGCAGTGAGGGCTAATAAGTATGTCAGTCTGAGGCTGACTAGATCTATGTTCCCCTGTTAAGGTGAAAAACTTGTAGTTCATGATAGGCGTCATGGCCGAAGTAGCTGGGGAAACTACATTTCCCAGAAGCCCTTAGGGCTGATGGTATTCAGCCAGAAAAGGGAAACACCTGGCTAATTGGGTAGATAGGGTGTTGATTGTCTGAGTGTTTGCAATTATCTGTGCTATATAAACTGTCCTTTTGTTCTTGGTGTAAGAAGGAGGTGGCAGGAGTGTTGAATGTGGAGAACGTAAGTGCAGAGTGATTAAAATAATTGATAAACTAGATTTAAGACAGGGAAACAGCTTAGCTGTCCTGTGTGAGTTAGGGACTTCAATATAGTGAAGTTAGTATCTTCAAGTGAAGATAGGCTTTTGGTTTGTTCTGTTTGTAAAAGGGTTTATAGTATTTTGGTTCAAATATTTACTTTGTTCCTGTGTTTTGTTTTATTTTGTGAGAATAAAAGTGCGCCAAGGCGCTGAACAATAACTCTGTCTGTGGGTGTTTGCTGTTCCTGCCGCTAGTCAGTCTTGACTGCCCGCCACGCTACCACAATATATATATATATATATATATATATATATATATATATACAGTACTGTGCAAAAGTTTTAGGCAGGTGTGAAAAAATGCTGTAAAGTAAGAATGCTTTCAAAAATAGACATGTTAATAGATTATATTTATCAATTAAATGCAAAGTGAGTGAACAGAAGAAAAATCTAAATAAAATCCATATTTGGTGTGACCACCCTTTGCCTTCAAAACAGCATCAATTCTTCTAGGTACACTTACACAAAGTCAGGGGTTTTGTAGGCATATAGTCAGGTGTATGATTAAACAATTATACCAAACAGGTGCTAATGATCATCAATTCAATATGTAGGTTGAAACACAATCATTAACTGAAACAGAAACAGCTGTGTAGGAGGAATAAAACTGGGTGAGGAACAGCCAAACTCAGCTAACAAGGTGAGGTTGCTGAAGACAGTTTACTGTCAAAAGTCATACACCATGGCAAGACTGAGCACAGCAACAAGACACAAGGTAGTTATACTGCATCAGCAAGGTCTCTCCCAGGCAGAAATTTAAAGGCAGACAGGGGTTTCAAGATGTGCTGTCCAAGCTCTTTTGAAGAAGCACAAAGAAACGGGCAACATTGAGCACCGTAAACACAGTGGTTGGCCAAGGAAACTTACTGCAGCAGATGAAAGACACATCATGCTTACTTCCCTTCGCAATCGGAATATGTCCAGCAGTGCCATCAGCTCAGAATTGGCAGAAAACAGTGGGACCCTGGTACACCCATCTACTGTCCGGAGAAGTCTGGTCAGAAGTGGCCTTCATGGAAGACTTGCGGCCAAAAAGCCATACCTCCGACGTGGAAACAAGGCCAAGCGACTCAACATGCACGAAAACACAGGAACTGGGGTGCAGAAAAATGGCAGCAGGTGCTCTGGACTGATGAGTCAAAATTTGAAATATTTGGCTGTAGCAGAAGGCCGAAGGGCTGGAGAGCAGTACACGAATGAGTGTCTGCAGGCAACAGTGAAGCATGGTGGAGGTTCCTTGCAAGTTTGAGGCTGCATTTCTGCAAATGGAGTTGGGGATTTGGTCTGAATTAATGGTCTCCTCAATGCTGAGAAGTACAGGCAGATACTTATCCATCATGCAATACCATCAGGGAGGCATCTGATTGGCCCCAAATTTATTCTGCAGCATGACAACGACCCCAAACATACAGCGAAAGTCATTAAGAACTATCTTCAGCATAAAGAAGAACTAGGAGTCCTGGAAGTGATGGTATGGCCCCCACAGAGCCCTGATCGCAACATCATCAAGTCTGTCTGGGATTACATGAAGAGAGAGAAGCAACTGAGGCTGCCTAAATCCACAGAAGAACTGTGGTTAGTTCTCCAAGATGTTTGGGCCAACCTACCTGCCGAGTTCCTTCAAAAACTGTGTGCAAGTGTACCTAGAAGAATTGATGCTGTTTTGAAGGCAAAGGGTGGTCACACCAAATATTGATTTGATGTAGATTTTTCTTCTGTTCACTCACTTTGCATTTTGTTAGTTGATAAATATAAACTATTAACATGTCTATTTTTGAAAGCATTCTTACTTTACAGCATTTTTTCACACCTGCCTAAAACTTTTGCACAGTACTGTGTATATATATATATATATATATATATATATATATATATATATATATATATATATATACTGTATATACTGTATGTATGTGTATATATATATATATATATATATATATATATATATATATATATATATATATATACAGTGCCTTGCGAAAGTATTCGGCCCCCTTGAACTTTGCGACCTTTTGCCACATTTCAGGCTTCAAACATAAAGATATGAAACTGTAATTTTTTGTGAAGAATCAACAACAAGTGGGACACAATCATGAAGTGGAACGAAATTTATTGGATATTTCAAACTTTTTTAACAAATAAAAAACTGAAAAATTGGGCGTGCTAAATTATTCAGCCCCTTTACTTTCAGTGCAGCAAACTCTCTCCAGAAGTTCAGTGAGGATCTCTGAATGATCCAATGTTGACCTAAATGTTGACCTGATGATAAATAGAATCCACCTGTGTGTAATCAAGTCTCCGTATAAATGCACCTGCACTGTGATAGTCTCAGAGGTCCGTTTAAAGCGCAGAGAGCATCATGAAGAACAAGGAACACACCAGGCAGGTCCGAGATACTGTTGTTGAAAAGTTTAAAGCCGGATTTGGATACAAAAAGATTTCCCAAGCTTTAAACATCCCAAGGAGCACTGTGCAAGCGATCATATTGAAATGGAAGGAGTATCAGACCACTGCAAATCTACCAAGACCTGGCCGTCCCTCTAAACTTTCAGCTCATACAAGGAGAAGACTGATCAGAGATGCAGCCAAGAGGCCCATGATCACTCTGGATGAACTGCAGAGATCTACAGCTGAGGTGGGAGACTCTGTCCATAGGACAACAATCAGTCGTATACTGCACAAATCTGGCCTTTATGGAAGAGTGGCAAGAAGAAAGCCATTTCTTAAAGATATCCATAAAAAGTGTCGTTTACAGTTTGCCACAAGCCACCTGGGAGACACACCAAACATGTGGAAGAAGGTGCTCTGGTCAGATGAAACCAAAATCGAACTTTTTGGCAACAATGCAAAACGTTATGTTTGGCGTAAAAGCAACACAGCTCATCACCCTGAACACACCATCCCCACTGTCAAACATGGTGGTGGCAGCATCATGGTTTGGGCCTGCTTTTCTTCAGCAGGGACAGGGAAGATGGTTAAAATTGATGGGAAGATGGATGGAGCCAAATACAGGACCATTCTAGAAGAAAACCTGATGGAGTCTGCAAAAGACCTGAGACTGGGACGGAGATTTGTCTTCCAACAAGACAATGATCCAAAACATAAAGCAAAATCTACAATGGAATGGTTCACAAATAAACATATCCAGGTGTTAGAATGGCCAAGTCAAAGTCCAGACCTGAATCCAATCGAGAATCTGTGGAAAGAACTGAAAACTGCTGTTCACAAATGCTCTCCATCCAACCTCACTGAGCTCGAGCTGTTTTGCAAGGAGGAATGGGCAAAAATTTCAGTCTCTCGATGTGCAAAACTGATAGAGACATACCCCAAGCGACTTACAGCTGTAATCGCAGCAAAAGGTGGCGCTACAAAGTATTAACTTAAGGGGGCTGAATAATTTTGCACGCCCAATTTTTCAGTTTTTTATTTGTTAAAAAAGTTTGAAATATCCAATAAATTTCGTTCCACTTCATGATTGTGTCCCACTTGTTGTTGATTCTTCACAAAAAATTACAGTTTCATATCTTTATGTTTGAAGCCTGAAATGTGGCAAAAGGTCGCAAAGTTCAAGGGGGCCGAATACTTTCTCAAGGCACTGTATATAATATATATATAATTATTATTATTATTTATTTCTTATTTCTTAGCAGACGCCCTTGTCCGGGGCGACTTACAGTCGTAAACAAAAATACATTTCAAGAATCACAGTACAAATAATAACACAATTAAAGAGCAAGACAAGATAAATACAATGACTTTGGTTCTAGCAAGTACAAGTATGACAAAATACGATTCAATAACGAGGGTGGAGAAGGAGCGGGCTCTGGAGGCAGGGGAGCGTAGAGGAGGTAGAGCCAGTCTTCTAGTGCAGTAGGGCACCCAAGACTGACTCGTGGGGGACTCCTGTTGAGAGAGGGCGAGGTGTGGAGGTTGCTTCACGCCAGGTTACCTGGTAAGTGCGGTTGGAGATGCGGTAGGAGGAGAACCAGGCCAGAGCAGTGCCAGAGATTCCCAGGTCAGCAAGAGAGGATAGTAGAATAGAGTGATCGACAGTGTCAAAGGCAGCAGAGAGGTCGAGGAGAATTAGGACAGAGGAGAGAGAGGCAGCTCGGGCAGAGTTTAGTGAGTTGGTAACAGACAGGAGGGCGGTTTCAGTGGAGTGAGCAGAGCGGAAGCCAGATTGGAGAGGGTCGAGCAGAGAGTGGTTGGACAGGAAAGCAGAGATCTGGCAGTGTACAGCCCGCTTGAGGGTTTTGGAGAGGAAGGGTAGGAGACAGGACGGTAGCTCTGGAGGGAGGTGGGGTCGAGGGTAGATTTTTTGAGGAGGGGAGTGATAGGAGGCTTGTTTGAAGGCAGAGGGAAAGAGACCAGAAAGGAGAGTGGTGTTGAGAAGGGAGGAGATGAAGGGAAGTAGAGCACGAGCAGAAGCTTGAAAGAGGTGAGTGGGGAGGGGGTCCAGGGCACAAGTGGTGGGTTTGTGACCCTGGAGCAGGGAGGAGAGGTCAGAGTCTGAGAGGGGCGAGAAGGTGGAGAAGGAGGGTGAGTTAGTAGGGGATGCAGTGGGTGTAGGGGTTGGAGCAGTCCACCTGAAAAAAAATGCAAATAAAATAAGTGCACCAGCAACTGTCAAGAGTAGACATATAACAGGAGATGAGGAACAGCTAAATGAAACAGAAGAAAACAGATTGAAAAAACTGCAGCATGGGCTGTTAATGTACTTAGAGACTGGTTTAAAGAAAGAAATATGGATTCATTCATTTTAAGGAAATAAGTCAAAAAATCTCAACAACAAAAGGGAATTTTATGCCAGTGCAAAAAGTTCAACTGGGGACCAGTATTCAGTCTCCAGTTTTATAACGCTGAGCTGGACTAAATAGATGTTTTAACAGTAGAAGTTTTAACACCTCTGCTGACAGCGAGTTTAAAACCAGCAAGAACGTATTCCTGTCAGTCATGAAAACTTTTAGAAAAGCAGGTAAATACAAGGCCAGACACCACCCCCCGAATTACAGGCCTGCATTTGAAGTGTCTGCGGGAAACTGAGGAGCTGTCCCCTGACACCGCGATCGACTTCGTGCGTAAAGTCTGGTCTGATCTTCAACTTAATCTGGCACGAGTTCCTCTTACTTCCTCAGTGTCATTTGAAACTCCGCCCATCATCAGCTTGTGCTCAGTCCTCTAGTTTCTAGGGAGATGCCACTTTCGATGCAGAAATTCACAGGCACAATATAAAAGCAGATCAAATGCATGAAAAACACAAGCCAAGTTATAAGAAACAATTGGGGCAACCTTGGCCCCCATTGGTTTTACAGTTGTGCCTATTTGCTTTGTGCTGGGCAAGGTTGCACCAATGGTTTCTTGAAACTTGACTTGTGTTTTTGATATCTCTACTTTAAATGGCTGGGCACTTTTTTTCACATTTCCAATGTGTTTTTGTTTCAGATAATAAAGACAAAAACTTATTCAAAATTAAATATGGAGTAGATCACTTTCTTCCGAGTCAGCGCGGGGGTGGTAACGGTGAGCTGAGCTAAACAAAAATAATTGGACATATTAAATTGTGGAGAAAACCACAAAAAAAAATGCTGGAGATGCGTCACAGATTTCAATAGTGTAGGCTGCACGGCATATATATATATATATATATAGTCCCGGGACTATCTCAAATATTATCTGCCAATAGTGTGGTGATTTTGGGACTACAAAACGGATTTCACTTGGGACCTGCAGCAGATTTGCGGTGAATAAGCATGTGACATGTAGCCCCTGGAAACTGTACTCACATATCTTTGAAGCTCATTGTATGAATGTTGGGAAAGAGTATCCTCTAGTGTTTCAATATAAACTTACATTTACTGTGACTGATTTAAATGTGTACATCCATTGACAAGATATATGTATATATATATATATATATATATATATATATATATATATATATATATATATATATATATATATAATTAAAAACATAGTGGCCAGTTGAAAGTGTTTTTATCAACACATTAATCAGAGGACACAACTAACAAGCTAACATAGACACACTTCTGAATTTATTTATTTATTTATTTATTTATTTATTTTACTAGCTTTTAGGTTATTTTCCTTCCATACTGTAAAGAAAAAACAAAACAAAAACAAAAACAAAAAAACCTGCACTTTGGAGTAAACTATGGTTTATTTTGGTTTTAAATTTCAGGAAACATCTAATTTGTGTTTAATTACTCTGGAATTTATAAAAGTAAGCACTGTTCGATTTTATGGCTGGTTTTGCAGGCCCCAGTTAGCATTAATCTTGGACTATCACATGTTACTTTAGGTAAAGGATTTGTGAAGGCATATATTAATGTTTCGCGCCAAGCACTAATGCATTTTAATCTAGCTATCTCACTATTGCATAGAATCAGATACCATGGTTTAACACAAAGTCGAGTTTGCTAACATGTGTTTCTTTCAAAACTGCACATCAGAGACCTATAAAACAAATGAAAGTGGAAATATTTTGTTAACTACAACCACTTTAATGTGTTTATGTGCCATCCCAGCCATTCCTAGCATCTTGTGATTCAAGAACATTTAAGGGATTGAATCATGACAATGTGAAAATTATATATCAGACAACAATAGAAAATACAAGCTGTGTCAGCTCTGCTCATCAAGCAGCATCTAGTACAATCACAACAATTGTTGGAGATGCGTCACAGTCAGTAGTGTAGGCTGCACGGTATGTGCTTACAAGCATGCAGCACAGCATGGGCTTGGCTTGTTTAGGGAGAGTAGGAACTGGCTCTGTGGATCTGCGGCTCACTTCAGCTTAGGGAGGAGTGGGTACATGGTGTGATATGACCATTCAGTAAAAGAGACTCCCAACCTCATTGACTAATGCAGGGCCATACTTTGTGCTGCTGCCCATAAATCTGGTCTATAGTCACTCCTGTGGTCAATAGTTCCTTTTGATGTCACGCCCCAGCGTGTATCAATCCGGTACCTAAACCTGTTGTCTTACCACTATACACAAGTTGTTTTTTTTTTCCACCAGAAACCTGGTGACATCTAGTGGAGAAAATAAAATGTCCACTCTCTCACAGCCTGTCCTGTATACTTAAAAATGGTCATATTATTTTCATACTTGTAAAGTAATTTACTGAAACCCAGTAGCGGCTGGTGAATTCTAAGACAATAAAAACTAACTAATATAAAAACTAAAAAAATTATATATTAAGAAGGATGGGTTTCAGCAGAGTATCTTTTTTCAAAGCTATGCGCATACTGTAACTACAGATTGGGGAAAAAAGTCACAGAAAACAAATGTATTGAAGTAACACGATAACATTACTCTCTTTCACACCCATATGCACATTATATAAGAACATAAGAAAGGTTGCAAACGAGAAGAGGCCATTATACAATCAGGAATTTGAATACAGCACAATATGTAAGTGACAAGTCTGTACAAGCATCAACTCATATCTTAAATCAAACTGTACTCACCTACTCATGGCTGTTTCACCTGCAAAACACTGTGCTTGGGCGATAGATAACACGCCCCACCACTAAACACACGCAAACAATGCCATTCAACGCAGAGCTCAGGAATCACTGCTGCGCTTGTGCTACAGGGGCATCAGGGAAACCACCCAAGGTCCTTGCAGTGGTAGCGCTGCAATGATGTTAGTAGCGGCTAACGACAGAATAGCAAATTATTATTGAATTCAAACTGGTGGGGCAGTGCCCCAACGCCCCGTATATACACCAGCTGCACCTGCTTAAACCTTCATTTGAAACACAAGGTCCATCCAAGTTTATGTAAGATGTAAACATCTTAACTATTGTTTCTTTTGGTCTTTTGATAGTTTGTTAATTGATGTAAATTCATTACTGTATTAAGGGCTATATTTTCAAAGTTGTAACTGAAGCGCCATATTAATCAATTAAAAAATCAACAGATGACATCCTAGAAATGTTTTGACTTAACAATCTGATGTTGTGTGTTTGTAAAACGCTTTCACAAAGATTGTCAAAGGATGTTTAAGTGCCATTCTTACCTGCAGAAACACAACTGTTTTATTTGCGAGGCCCCATGTCTATTTTGAATGGCAGCAGGAACCATTTGGACCCCAACTAAAAGCCTTCCTAAGAGGGTATCCTGGAACAGCCTGGAAGCTATTCTTGCTCCCTGGCAATGTAACCCCTCACACACAAAGCAAGGCACAGAGGTGAATACATAAAGCTGACTGGTCTTTTCTGCTGCCGAGCAAAGCGGACAAAGCAAGAAGCCCGCTGGAGGACGGAGAGAGAGAGCGCTGATTGGAGCAGGCCTGCCAAGCCCCTGCGTTCTGAAGCCAGGTAGTGAGTCACACACTTCCAGAGGCAGTGAATAAAGAAAGCCGCTGAGAACCCATGCAGTGCCTAGGCTGCTGTTACACAATGGGACATTATCTCATGGCCATCGTGTTTGACAGCAGGGAGAGAATGAATACACTAATGCCAGCAGAGGAAACAAACTCGGAATTTGACAATATTTAACTTACCTTTACAGGAGGAGTGTCTGCCAGATCCACTTGGGATCAGGGATATGATGCCCAAACCTGATGTGAGGTACAGGTCCTGATAAAGTGCCCAGGCAGTCTATGTTCATTTTGTTATGCTGGGAGTGGAAATCCTTACTACAGTCTTCCAGAATTACCCTTGGAGTCATCAATTCAGTGTTTATTCTGAAACATCAGCTATTTATAAAGCCTATACAGAAGCACTTGACAGCGTTCCATCAAAAATTAATGAAACTGTCTTTGGAACAGTGAGATATATCATCACACAATATTGATTGATATCTGTATATATATATATGTATATAATCACAGAATATGGATTCACTGGTTATGCATATCATGTGCATAACAAGTGAGTCATTCATGTGAGGGACAGTCTATTATGGGGAAGAGTGTGCTACATATTGCAGTTATTCCCCATTATTCAATGGGAAACCGAAAGTTGTCTTCCCTATCAGTGCATTACTTATACAGATGTGCAGTACATTAGAATAAAATTAAATTGTCCACATGAAATAAACTGTGGACTTTGTTGCCTCAGCTCCATAGTGCTGCAGTAGCAGCAAATAAATACATACATAAATACCTGGCCAGGTAGCACCTTAATGGGTGTATATTTATGTTATTTGAATGTATAGGGCATAAATATGATTTCATATTTCGTAAGCAGTTCAAGGTTACAATGATCAGGAAAGTGGATATATTATATTTTTTCCCCCTAATTATTATTATTATTATTATTATTATTATTATTATTATTATTATTATTATTATTATTTATTTCTTAGCAGACGCCCTTATCCAAAATGTTCTTGAATGTGCTTAATTATAACAGGCCTGTGCTTTAAAGGAGAAGTCTTATTGGGATCATAATTACCTTCTCTAATTTTTGCGTGGAAATGTGTCTGTAGCCTAAACCCAAGTACAGCCCCTAATGAGTCCTGGCTCCCTACCATGAGTCAGAGCTGCTTGCTTCTCCTTTGACGAATCCTACTGGACAGTGATGTTGCAGTACGGTAATATGTGCATCAATACAATCAGAAGCACAAACCGGGACCAACCACTGCACACATTCTACAAAGTGTTTGAGCTCCTGAAACAGTGAGTTGTGAAAATAGTGTTTCACCCCATAGGGTATAATGGCCCATAGAAAAGCATTAGATGTCAAACACAGTCACAGCGAAGACATCTGATTCCCTTAGAAGTGCTTATTTTTCAGCAGCTCACAAAATACTGTAATATATCACTCACCTTTTAAAGCAACGTATTTATTTTTTAACCAACTTAGGTTCATGAAACCTGTTATTGTGCAACTGGTTTTAGGGGCTTTGCTACTTATCAGCAGCCAACCAAATGCTAAGCTAAAGAAAATGACAGCAAATTAAACTGGTGTCAATCATACCTGACGCTGCTGACTTTGGCCACTAGTATCTCTGCCCTACTCTACTGGTCAAAAACTACTGATGAACTGAAAGTGTTGTTTACAGTAATGAACAGGTTTTGTGGTGTTCTAATGAAGAAGCTCAGTCCAATACATACTCTGAAAGGTGGATTTATTATGCTTCTAAAAATAACCACAGGAAACAAAGAGTCCTAATTATAATTTATCCAAATAAGCCCAAATGAGCCGTAGCCTTTAAACTTATCTGATGCAGCTAAAAAGGGAGCGTCTCTTTAAACACACTGGTTTTAGTGTAGGAAGCAAACAAAAGTGTCCTGTTAGCCGACATATGTGAAATGTGTTTCGAGTCTGATTAAAAGCAAACAAAGAAACATTTTGTGGTGTAATAAATAGCTTTTTCAGCAGGCTGATTCCTGCCCTAGCTCCAGCACAGTGAGATCTGTTTATGACCAGAACATAGCTCTGTGTATTCACTGCTCTTTGTGTTCATCTGATAGGCATTTAACACTATGCTGCATGCAGTGCCGTGGAAAACAACAAAATAAACAAGATGGTTACCATAGAGATTGTTAACCTGAGGCCTGTGGGTGTCAGCAACCAAAAATCACGAAAAGAGATTTTTAAAGAGAAGCTTCAAATGTCATTTTATGTATTTATTTTTTATTTATTGTGATTGTGTTTATAGTGTTTGAAATCATTCTGAATGGTTCAGGATTGCTCCAATATTGAGATATTATCAGCTTTCTAATTCTCTGCGCCTGGCTTTGAGCTTGTCTGGAGAATGCTAACTACCAACATTGGACAGATTCCATTCTTATTACATGACATTATGACCTTTCTACTCTTCAGGCCCCACCATCTCCAGAAAGAAGCTGAAAAGCATGCAGATTTAAGGAACATGATAATAACTTAATACTGGAGCAACAGAACTGAGAACTACTCAGAACCATGCAATCGTAAAGAAAAAAAACTATTAAAATGACAATTATACTTGTTCTTTAATATCTACATTATAATTTAAATGTCCTTATAAATGACTTATTTAAAAAAAATATATACCATACTTTTACTGTTTGTTATAGTTTTGAAAGTTTTTGTTACAAACATTTAAAAAAGATAGTAGTTTTCAACACCCCCCGTATTGCAATAGAGATTCAGTCAGGACAACTCATACAAGATAAAGCATTTTGACTTGCCTGGTTTTGGCGTGCATCAAGAGGCTGCAAGCATCTGGCAGACGCATTTTGCTATGTCTGCGGCCAATTTATCAAGACAAGAGCGAAAAAGTACTCCGTGGAAGCATCTGCTAAGATGTGTGAGGCCTACAAGGCATATTTCGGCATGCCTGTCGGGGATCAAGACAAACCCTGGGCACCTCATTTCACCTGCGAGCACTGCAAAAAAACTCTGGAAGGTAAGATGGACAATTGTTGCTCGGAATTTTATGTTATAAAATTTGTTAAAATTTTTAAAATTGCAAAAGTTTTTCATTTTAAAATGTTTTACAATTTTCAATATTAATATTAAAAATATATCATATATGAAAAATGTTGCGAGAATCTCTTACACATTAGTCATGGGTGAAATAAATGTATTTTTGTAGGATGGTACAGAGGGGAAAAGAGAGCCATGAAGTTCGCTATCCCAAGAATTTGGCGGGAAGCCACTGACCACTCAAGCAACCGCTACTTCTGCATTGTGGACCCTTCCAAACGTTGGACTGGCAAAAATGCACCTGCTATCACATACCCGGACCTTCCTTCATCCATCGCCCCGGTGCCACACTGCCATGAGCTCCCCGTACCCACTCCTCCGGAGAGAGAGCAGCCGTCTTTAGAAGAGAGCAGCAAGTCAGAAAGCGAGGAAGACGTTGTAGATCCAGATGACAATTTCAGAGGTGGAGCTGAGGAGAGAAACCCATACTACCCTAACCAAAAAGACCTCAACGACTTGATTAGAGATCTTGGTCTCACCAAGTCCAATGCCAAGCTTTTGACGTCTAGGCTCAAGCAGTGGAACTTGTTGGATGAAAGTGTGCAAGTCGCAGATCAGAGGAAGCGTCACCAACCTTTTTCCAGCTTCTTCACCCGTCAAGATGGGCTCTGCTTCTGCCACAATGTGACCAGTCTGTTCGAGGCAATCAGAATCGCCTGTAACCAGAATGAGTGGCGTCTCTTCATTGACAGCTCATCCAGGAGCCTCAAAGCCGTGCTGCTCCATAATGGTAACAAGTACCCGTCTCTTCCCCTGGCTCACTCGGTGCACCTCAAAGAGGATTACAACAGCATCAAGACCTTGCTGGACACCTTGAAGTATGATGAGTACGGCTGGGAGGTCATAAGAGACTTCAAAATGGTGGCATTCCTGATGGGTCTCCAAGGCGGTTTTACCAAGTTTCCCTGCTATCTTTGCCTTTGGGACAGCAGGGACACCAAGGCGCACTACCACAGGCGGGACTGGCCACAGCGGACCGAGTTCTCTGTGGGGAGGAACAACGTCAAGTGGGAGACACTGGTGGACCCCCGGAAGGTGCTGATGCCACCACTGCACATTGAATTGGGCCTTATGAAACAATTTGTCAGAGCTCTAAATAAGGAGTCGACAGCCTTCAAGTACCTTCAAGACTTCTTCCCTAAGCTGTCTGAGGCAAAGGTCAAAGCCGGTGTCTTCGTCGGACCACAGATAAAGAAGATCCTGGAGTGCAATGAATTCCCCAAGAAGCTCACTAGTAAGGAGAAAGCGGCTTGGAACAGCATCTTTTGTAGTCATTTTTGTATTACTTGAGTATAAATACATGTTAATTTGGATTCATATGTTGTTTTTTTCTGACTTTATGTGAACGAAAAGACACAAATTCGCCCGTTTTCTCATTGGAAATAGGTCCAATATCACTGTCCTGGTCACAAAAGCAAAGTTTGTGGGGAATAATAGCCATTTTCTATACTTTTGAGGCATAAGCAATTAGGAAATAACACTTACTACCCAGGAACAAAAATTGTGTTACATAGTGATCAGTGTATATCAGAAATATCAGAGTAGGATAATACAGGCACAGTACACTTCAAAAAAATTACCTATATGGTAACAATATCCTGGGAGACAGTCAGCATGGTTTTAGGAAAGGGAGACTGTGTCTAACTAACCTACCTGACTTTTTTGAGGATGCAACATTGAAAATGGATAATTGCAAAGCATACGACATGGTTTATTTAGATTTCCAGAAAGCTTTTGACAAAGTCCCGCATAAAAGATTAATTCTCAAATTGAACGCAGTAGGGATTCAAGAAAATGCATTCACATGGATTAGGGAGTGGTTAACATCTAGAAAACAGAAAGTACTGATTAGAGGAGAAACCTCAAAATGGAGTGAGGTAACCAGTGGTGTACCACAGGGATCAGTATTAGGTCCTCTTCTATTCCTAATCTACATTAATGATTTAGATTCTGGTATAGTAAGCAAACTTGTTAAATTTGCAGATGACACAAAAATAGCAGGAGTGCCAAACAATGTTTCAGCAGCAAAGGTCATTCAAAATGATATAGACAGCATTCAGAACTGGGCAGACACATGGCAAATGAAATTTAATAGAGAAAAGTGTAATGTATTGCATACAGGCAATAAAAATGTGCATTATAAACATCATATGGGAGATACTGAAATTGAAGAAGGGAACTATGAAAAAGACCTAGGAGTTTATGTTGGCTCAGAAATGTCTTCATCTAGACAATGTGGGGAAGCTATAAAAAAAGCCAACAAGATGCTCGGATATATTGTGAGAAGTGTTGAATTTAAATCAAGGGAAGTAATGTTAAAACTTTACAATGCATTAGTAAGACCTCACCTAGAATATTGTGTTCAGTTCTGGTCACCTCGTTACGAAAAGGATATTGCTGCTCTAGAAAGGGTGCAAAGAAGAGCAACCAGAATTATCCCGGGTTTAAAAGGCATGTCATATGCAGACAGGCTAAAATAATTGAATCTATTCAGTCTTGAACAAAGACTACGCGGCGATCTGATTCAAACATTCAAAATCCTAAAAGGTATTGACAATGTCGACCCAGTGGACTTCTTTGACCTGAAAAAAGAAAAAAGTACCAGGGGTCACAAATGGAGATTAGATAAAGGGGCATTCAGAACAGAAAATAGGAGGCACTTTTTTACACAGAGAATTGTGAGGGTCTGGAACCAACTCCCCAGTAATGTTGTTGAAGCTGACACCCTGGGATCCTTCAAGAAGCTGCTTGATGAGATTCTGGGATCAATAAGCTACAAACAACCAAACGAGCAAGATGGGCTGAATGGCTTCCTCTCGTTTGTTATGATCTTATGTTCTTAAATATGTATATATTATTCATTTTTTATCCAAGGTGACTTACAGAGGCTAGGGTGTGTGAACTATGCATCAGCTGCAGAGTCACTTACAACTACGTCTCACCTGAAAGACGGAGCACAAGGAGGTTAAGTGACTTGCTCAGGATCACACAATGAGTCAGTGGCTGAGGTGGGATTTGAACCGGGGACCTCCTGGTTACAAGCCCTTTTGTTTAACCACTGGACCACACAGCCTCTTATAGCTGCATATAGATGTCTCTGAAACTGTATAGTCATGCAATACATTGGAGAGTTTTATTCTGATTGTCTGTAGCTTTAAGCCACCAGGATTTGGACAAGAGCTTTGTTGTTCTACCCTTTCTAGAACAATACTCGGTTTCAAAGGAAATGGATGGCACAGCATGTTAATGAACAAGTCCTTTTCACTAGATATCTTGGCCAGACAGAAGCAACATTCATCTGCAGACTGTCAAATAGAAAGTGAAAACAAGCAATGTGTTCTTTATACCTCCTGCAATGACGTACTGCTAAAGAAGAAAGCAAAAACAGCTGATCATCACCCAGATATTTCTAAATGGTAAGATCAAAGATTATCCATGGGTTTGAACCTGGGACACCTGGGTGAAAATAAGTAATGGCTTTACCCCATCATCAGATTTAGAGATACAGTAGTCCGTCGCATATCTGACTGTGGTGGGACCAGAGTAAGGGCGGATATATAAAAAGTCAGATAAATGAATCCTATTTTAAATACCATTATACAAAACTATAACAATGACTATATTCACACAATTATTGTTTTGAGATTCAGCCTTTTTTCCCTAAATCCCTTGTTTAGTAAGATTCAGGGTATTAATGCTTGTAGCCGTCTGCCGTGTGGGTGCGTGCATTCGTTGCTGAGTGACATGCAGGAGATCGAGACAGAGGTTGAAGTTGATACCCCCTGCAGGCAGAATTTATTTACATATCAACACACTGAACAGCTCATGTGACACTACCAGCAATGGTAGTGCATAGAGTACATACAACACAGAAACTTTGTATGAAAACTTTGGAGGGATCTACAATCTGAACTAATCTTCTCTGTTAAATAATAAACGGCTACTCACCTGGCTGTCGGTGGTTTTGACTTGGTTACTCACTCTTCGGTATGCAACCCTGGTTCTCTCTCATTCACTCACTCACTCACTCACTCACTCACTCACTCACTCACTCACTCACTCACACACACTGTACTGAAGAGCTTGATCATGGCAGATAAACAGTAAGGGTGGCTATGTGACGGACGGATACATGACGGATTATTGTATTACCTTACGGGACAAAGTTAACACTAGACTCTCTGGGGAACTCAGAATCAGTCCAATTTTACGACTGTTCAATGTTTATTATAGTTTTTTGAGAGTACAGGGTTTAAATAAAGTACAACAGCCAGCAGAACAATGAATACTTACAAACTTTTAGGAGAAGATACAGTATATGGTGAAGCGTTTATTATCTCAATTATACATCACGCATGAGAAATCAACCAATCACTGTACAGATGTCATCCTGTGCTTATGGATCAATTTGAAAGTTAAAAAACAACAGCACTTTGTGTTTGTTAGTAGTACCTAGCTACAATATATATATATATATATATATATATATATATATATATATATATATATATATATATATATGTCTTAAGATAGTACATTAGTTATCTTGTTATCTAGACAAAACCAGACTGAAATATGAAGATCCTGATATGTTTGTATTTGTGCATGCCCTCAATGTAGATGCTGCATGAATTGATTCCAATGCTACAGGTACTGCTGAGCAAGGGTGTACTATATCACATTGCAGAAGTAAAGCTTATGAACAGCACAGGAAATGAGCAGGGCACTGACGCGCATGATGCTGAAGTCAGTAGGCAGTGTAAAGCCTTCCAAGGCAGGGGTTCCCAAACTCTCTTAGCTCAAGGCCCCCCATGACTGAGAACCCCCACCCAAAGAATCCACAGAAATTGAGTTTTCCAAGAAGGTAGTAGAACCTGACTACAAGGGTTAGGTCATCTTTCTTTGTAATGCAAGCAAATCCTAACTGAATATACTCACTGTCTTATTTTCAAAATTTGGATTTTGATCACTTTAGTGAGAGAGGTTGTTCATTTGTACCAGTAGAATTACTATTGCTTTCAGTTTGTTTAGTATCATTTCTCGGACTCCCGGTTTGGGATCCCCTGTGTTAAGGCACCAAGTGACGTGTCCATTGAAATTCCGCTACGGATGGAAATGTGGCATAATATAATATATTAGCCACAGTGTCAAACTACCTCCAAAGCTATTGTATGCACCAGACTTCAATGCTGTAGACTAATAAAATGCACCATATTAACTTCACAAGTGGCATAGTCAGTATCCAGTCAGCTTAATACAGAGCTGCTCAGAAGAGGAAACTCTCTTTAAAGAAGTGCTGAATCTGTGCTGACATCCAGCAGAATGAAATCACTGCCACCGGGTCAGACTGAATGAAGAGCTCTCCTCATCTCCAGCTTCTCATTGGCCAGGCCAAGCTGCAGTGAGGCTGCAACACAGTCAGTAGGGGACCTCTCCACTCCCTCAGCTATAAAAAGGCAGTGCGCAGCTCTATGTGCTTCATTCCCTGCAGACTTCAAAGCCAGCTACAGCGAGGTAAGAGGAACCTGGCATAAACTTTTTGACGGTTTTCATTTGTTTTTGTTTTTTTGTAGTTTTAGAAGTGTTAAATACTGATTTGCCTGTCTTGTATTTTATTTAATGACTTAATTATTGTATTCATTTTTTAAACCGTGTTCCCTATTCACAATCGTTTTTTTCTTTAGAGTGGACACACTTCAGAATATAGATACATTTTACAACTTTGCAATTGCTTTACTGGGGAAATAACTACATGCTTAATCCATGTTGTTCATTCATGTATGAAGTTTACTATAGTATATTTGTACACTATTTTTGCAGTTATACTGTGTGTGACTGGGATTAACCGTGTATTTTTGTTTAGTTCCCAGTGACTCAGCATTCTCATGCTTTATACACCTTTAACAATTACACTTTTTACACTTTGCTATGCTTTTATCACTGTTTACTGCTGTAAACTGTTATACGGGTACCATCGTTTTATGACTTGGTTATCCTCACAATGAAGAAATAAAAATGCATTATGGTAATTACAGTGTCATTAATGTACATGTATTTTGAAGTGTAGCTGACTGTTTTATACATTAAAGAGCTTCAAATGACAAACACAGACTAGATCAGCCAGTCTATGTATGTTTTTGAGTTTGCTTTTGCATTGCTGGAGTGCCGCTTACTGACATAAAGGCACATTCTCAAAGCTATTTACTCCAATTCTTTACATTTTTAGATTTCAATTCTTGCTCAATATCTTCAAAATATCTTCAAGTTCATTAATTCAATGACAAATGCTTCACATAAAATTTAGCACTGTTGAGTGTTTAACAGTTGTGGATGTTCTTTCAGATTTGGGACCCTGCGTTGCAAATGTCTGACTTAGAGAACTCCATGGCAGCCATCATAGATGTGTTTCACAAGTATTCGGGAAAGGAGGGAGACAAGCACAAGCTGAAGAAGAGTGAACTGAAGGATCTGATCAATAACGAGTTAGCAAGCTTTCTAGGGGTGAGTAACTGCATGTTAGAAATGTTAAATACCACCAAGAGGATTCAAAGATTCAACATTCCTGTTTAGTATGCTAATGTATTATAGCCTGTTACTATTGTTCTTTCTATTTTACTATTACTCTATGAATTCAATCACTGTACTGATTATTATTATTATTATTATTATTATTATTATTATTATTATTATTATGAGGTTAGAGGGGTTAGGGGAGCAGTGGCAGAGAGAGGACAGGAGAGAGTGGGAGGAGGGGAGAGGCAGAGGTATGAGGTTAGAGTGGTTAGGGGAGCAGTGGCAGAGAGAGGACGGGAGAGAGTGGGAGGAGGGGAGAGGCAGAGGTATGAGGTTAGAGGGGTTAGGGGAGCAGTGGCAGAGAGAGGACGGGAGTTGGGACAGAGTAACAGGGATGTGAGAGACGGTCATTGCAAGACAGGTGAGACAGATAAGTACAGTAGTGGGAGCAGAAGCGGTGGGGAGGGGGGGGGGGTACAGACCTGTGTAGTAGTTGGTGTCTTCCAGAGCGCTGCTAGGTTCAGCTAGGCTAGCTGTCTATTATACTAACTAGATGGATAAAAGCTGTGTGTAAACCAATCAAATTACAAATCAACCTCTATTCAATTTAACCACACTCACCTGGTACTAATCACAACAGTAGAGCATCTAATTAAAACACCACCTTTGTAATGTTACTTAAATACTGCCAATGTTAAGAGTTGGAATGAGGCCTCTAGTAACCACTGGGAGAGATCTGAAAAAGGTCCTTGCTATACCTTTCCTCGCTCGGACTGCCACAGCTCAGACTGCCCTTGGACATATGGCCCTTAGACTGCCACAGCTCAGTCTGTCCTTGGACGTGTGGCCCTTAGACTGCCACAGCTCAGACTGTTCTTGGACGTGTGACCCTTAGACTGCCACAGCTCAGACTGTTCTTGGACATGTGGCCCTTAGACTGCCACAGCTCAGACTGCCCTTGGACATGTGGCCCTTAGACTGCCACAGCTCAGACTGTCCTTGGACGTGTGGCCCTTAGACTGCCACAGCTCAGACTGCCCTTGGACATGTGGCCCTTAGACTGCCACAGCTCAGACTGTCCTTGGACTTGTGGCCCTTAGACTGCCACAACTCAGACTGTCCTTGGACGTGTGGCCCTTAGACTGCCACAGCTCAGACTGTCCTTGGACGTGTGGCCCTTAGACTGCCACAGCTCAGACTGTCCTTGGACATGTGGCCCTTAGACTGCCACAGCTGAGACTGTCCTTGGACGTGTGGCCCTTAGACTGCCACAGCTCAGACTGTCCTTGCATGTGTGGCCCTTAGACGGCTGGCGCTTAGAATGGTTGGCGTTGTAAGACACTGTTTGCCAAGTTATACTATCCTGTAGGCCTAGAGCCGTATACTTAACACAAAATTCTAATCAACCTCGCAATTCAACAAAGCCCAGCACAGTTTACAAAATAATTGTTAAAGGCAGGGATAGTTACCCCAGCAACAACGATTTAACTATCAAATTAAATACGATCTACTTATCTGGTTATATGTTGAGTCGCTCAGAAGCAGCATTGGAGTACAGAAAAGGAGCAGAGACACACAGCATGTGTGGCCTCAGTTGCAACAAATTAATCAGGCAAACAAAACTCATTCCATGTCTTCAATACATACACGGTAAATGAAACTACCTTGCTCTATAAAAACAGACCGACCTGCTCACTATCAAGTTGTTTTCAGATCAGGGTGCCATTGTCCGCAGCATCCCATTCATTTTGTTACAGTATATTGGTTGCACAGTGATGTAGGGCCTATGGGAGACCCCACCTATGTACTAGAAACAGTACTTGAGGTAGACATCTTGTGAAAGTGAAAAATTGTTGCCAGAATGTAAACATTGAAAATAGAAATGTCGGAAACAAAATGTATAGATTTGTAATAACACATGGGAAATATTAAGCTATAATTTTAACTTTGTCTTCTCTGTATAAACGTTTTTTTTATTATTATTATTAATTGTATTTATTAGTTAAACTCTCTTATACATTACTTTTTTAAAATAGACATGCTTGTATTTATTTATTTATTTATTTATTTAATTTTTCAAAACTTTTGAAAGTAGCAGAATTTTTCTGGTAATTTCTAATGTACAAAATATTTTTTTTACATCCCGAAACTACATTAAGTCAGAGTATAAAATAAAAAAAAAACAACAGCAAACTAGTAAATGTGAGGTATCCACCACCTTATTTAAACACAAACTATTACAATTTTCAAAATAAATACAGATCTGTGTATTTTGTATTTTACTTTTTCCCTTTAAAATATAATTCTGTTAAGTCTGGCCTTTTGCAGATAGCCATGCAGAGGTTCAGGCAGGAAGCTCACTTTTAAGCTAGATTAAAATTGTAAACATCAAGCATATTAGGCTCCCTTATTATCAGAACATGCTAACGGCTCGGCTTTATATATTACCTCAATCCATTCGTCCTGCTGTACGTCAGAGTTCTCCTCCTCCTCCCCAGCCTTCACCCGTTTTTTCGCTTCCCTACAGTCAGCCTCTCCACTATCAGCAAACTAAACTTTGGGCAGGGGTACCTCGAAGGGCAAGACATAGACCAAAGATGTAATGGAAATATGTATAATGTTGTATTTGTTGTCTAAACTAAAGTCCTACATTGGGTCGGGTACCTGCGGCTCGGGTTCGGGTCAGAATGTGAACTTTTCTGTTTTGTACTATAAATTATTATACAGTACATTTCTCAAAAAGATGCAGGGGAATGAATCTGGTTTACAGCTTTTATTTGTGTCCATCAGTCCAACTATTTTTCAAACTCAACACAATGAATGAACCTTAGTATTCAGACTCTAGTAACAGAGTAATAAAAAAAAATAATGCAAGTCTTAATTTTATATTGTGATGATTTCTTGCTTCTGGTTGCTCTCTATGACTGTATTTTATAGTCTTCCACCCACTACCAGGTATTATTATTATTATTATTTATTTCTTAGCAGACGCCCTTATCCAGGGCGACTTACAATTGTTACAAGATATCACATTATACATTATTTCACATTATACAGATATCACATTATTTTTTCATACAATTACCCATTTATACAGTTGGGTTTTTACTGGAGCAATCTAGGTAAAGTACCTTGCTCAAGGGTACAGCAGCAGTGTCCCCCACTGGGGATTGAACCCACAACCCTCCGGTCAAGAGTCCAGAGCCCTAACCACTACTCCACACTGCTGTGTTATGTTATTTAAACACTGTATGTTTAAATAACATAACACCGACAACAGTAGTATAGTTACCCTCCGTGGGTTGTATTTATTTTTTTGAAAAACAAAACCTAAACTAAACACTTATTTTCCTCCAAACTAAACAGGGGCAGGCTAATTCTGCTTACCCTGAAACAAACTATCCATTCAGTTTTGTTACCTCAGGGTTTGGTCTCTTATCTTTGTTCTCCAATCCCCCATGGTTCTTCCATCTGCTTGTTTTATCTATGTCTCACAGGTGTCCTTCATTACCCAAACAATTAAGCCATTAACCCATTTTGTAAGGCCTTTAGCAATATGGCTGCTGGTTCCACCAGTTCCTTCACCAAGATGGAGTGGGTTCAATAAATGCAGGGGGAAAAGTGCGGAATACCCTCCCCAAACGAAAGACTCACGCGCCACCTATGGTCTCAAAATGACATCCTATTCCTTTCGAGACATCTGTAATTTGTTTTGAGACAGCTCTGTTTATTTTAAGATATTTCTAAATTACTTCCTGTTCATTTGAAGGTATCTGCCCCCTACAGGTGTGATGCAGGTGTAGCACTTCACCTGGATACAGTATAATAAAGCTCCATTCTGTTTCCTTCCAGCAAATCAAAGACCAGGCGACGATGGACAGTTTAATGGAAAGCCTGGATACTGACGCTGACTCGGAATGTGACTTTCAGGAGTTCATGACCTTCATCGCCATGGTGACCATCGGCTGCCATGAGTTCTTTGAACACCACGAAGATGAGTAACAAACTCACCCACCATATATATATATATAAATCATTCTAGTTAAAATGCACTGCAGACTTGTAACCCTTTCACCTGCCTTAACCTGTATACAAGCCTATTGATGAAGCTTAATAGATGGTAATGCCTTTGGACCTGGTTTGAACCTTGGCTGGCTGGTGCTGTTATGTTTTAAATTGTTGTTTTTAATTTCTGTGGTGTTTACAGCAACTGTGGTACACCATAATATCTTAAAATCTTTCCAGTTTGCGGTCAATAAGCAAAAAAAATATGTAGGGATTGCACTGTACATTTTTCTACATCTCTAAGAAATGCAGCCATTCTAAAAAAGAAACATTTATATGAGAAGTCAGGCCATCACACATAGCTGACATGATAGGTGATATTTAAGAATGCTTTGGAGTTGGTGTTGGGAAAGTTTAAAAATGCTATTTTCCCTTGCCTTATGTTTAAGTCACGTGTAGAATTAGCAAGATTAATCTGACGGTTTATTTTCTAACGTTGCTGGCCACCTTTACCGATAAATAGAACCTTTTTTTAGTCTGTTTCTATATTTGCATTGCCTTCCTTCACCGTTAAGCCAGCTGTGTTCAATGGCATAAGACACTTCTTATCAAAATGTTGGTCTAATTAGACAAGAAGAAATTGCATCTGGTATTATATTAGTCTCACCTGTTCTGTGTTTAACACACTAGTGGATTGTTGCTATGTTATGAATGTTTCAAGCACCTCTGTATATGCAGACACTTTATTTGCCCTTCATCTCATGGCTTTGGTTTGCAACGTATTGCATTTTCCAGTGTTGATGTGTTGGCCAGGCAAGGTCATGTAAACAGATTAGGAGTGTGTGCTGATAACCTTGGTACCTTATGCCAAGCACTTGTTGAATGTTTTAAGACTGAAATGAATGACAATTGAGCTTGCAATGTATCCTTGTCACAAGGATAGTGTCACAACAGTGTTACTGACAATGCATAAATGCCTAATTTTATATTACTGGTACATTATAACTTTGTAGCAAATTTAATTCAAGCTAGAATTTGGCTGAAACGTATGTCCCTTTAATGTGATTAGGAATGGAAAGCATAGCTAGCAGATAAGCTTTGGAAGACTGTCTGCTTGTATTAAGATCATTAATAAAATGGTCAGTGCAAATACAGAACTGGTTTCTGGTGTGTCTATGTGTCTGTTTCCATGTATCATATCCAGTATTTAAGCACATACTACAAGACTGCTGTATGATTGTTTTCCCCTGTTCTATGACAATATCAAACAAAGAAGGGCATTCATCAAATATAACATTGTGTTTGCAAGCATCTCATAAGCCTTTAATAAAATCAGAGGAATTCAGGTTCAGGTCCTGGCTGTGGCCGATCTCAGCTGTGGATTATTATTATTATTATTATTATTATTATTATTATTATTAATTTCTTAGCAGACTCCTTACCCAGGGCAACTTACAGTTGTATACAAACAGTACATACCAAGAATTACAGTACAATTAAGAGCAAGATATGAAATACAATGACTTCAGTCCTAATAAGAGCAAATACAAAACACAGTACGATTTGAAATCAGGGCAGTTCAAGAGTAGATAACAATGTTGATAGTTACATCAGGGTTAGATACGAGTGCAGGTGAAATACAAAATACTACAGATTGGGTTAAGTGCAGGATTAAATACAGTAAAATAGGGAGCAGATGAGTGTAAGTTAAAGTGCATTAAAGGCAGAGTGCTATATTGTCCAGAAGGGAAGAGTTGAGTTTTAAAGGTGTTGTCTGAAGGTGTGTCTTGAGGAGGCACTGGAAGGTGGTCAGGGACTGGGCAGTCCTGACACCCGTAGGAAGGTCATTCCACCACTGCGGGGCAAGGGTGGAGAAGGAGCGGGCTCTGGAGGCAGGGGAGCGTAAAGGAGCCAGTCTTCTAGTGCAGGCGGAGTGGAGAGTTCGAGTGGGGGTGTAGGGAGAGATGAGGGTCAGGAGGTAACTGGGTGCAAGAGTCTTGAACTGGATGCGAGCGGTGATCGGGAGGCAGTGGAGTGAGCGGAGCAGTGGAGTAGCGTGGGATTCTGGCCAGGAGGGAATTATTATTATTATTATTATTATTTATTTCTTAGCAGACGCCCTTATCCAGGGCGACTTACAATTGTTACAAGATATCACATTATACATTATTTCACATTATACAGATATCACATTATTTCTACATACAATTACCCATTTATACAGTTGGGTTTTTACTGGAGCAATCTAGGTAAAGTACCTTGCTCAAGGGTACAACAGCAGTGTCCCCCACTGGGGATTGAACCCACAATCCTCTGGTCAAGAGTCCAGAGCCCTAACCACTACTCCATTGCAGTAGTCTAAGCGGGAGAGTACCAGGACGAGGAGTTGCGTGGAGTAGTTGGTGAGGAAGAGTTGGATTCTTCGTATGAAATGCAGCGGTCAGAGAGGTAGAACCAGGCCAGAGCAGTGCTGGAGATACCCAGGTCAACAAGAGAGGATAGGAGAATAGAGTAATCAACAGTGTCAAAGGCAGCAGAGGTCAAGGAGAATTAGGACAGAGGAGAGAAAGGCAGTGACAGACAGGAGAGCAGATTCAGTGGAGTAGAGAGGAAGGGTAAGAGGGAAACAGGACGGTAGTTCTGGAGGGAGGTGGGGTCGAGTGTAGATTTTTTGAGGAGGGGGGGTGATAGAGGCTTGTTTGAAGACAGAGGGAAAGAGGCCAGAGAGGAGAGGTGTTGAGATGAAGGTGAGTAGAGCAGGAGCCGCAGCTTGAAAGAGGTGAGTGGGGAAGGGGTCCAGGACGCACATGGTGGGTTTGTGACCCTGGAGGAGGGAGGAGAGGTCAGTCTGAGAGGGGAGAGAAGGAGGAGAAGGAGGGTGAGTTAGTAAGGGAGACAGAGGGTGTTGGGTTGGGGGGAGGAAGAGGTGTTAAAGAGTTTGCGGATATCAGAGATTTTAGAGGAGAAGAAATAGGCAAAGTCATCAGAAGAGATAGAGGATAGAGGAGGGAGGAGGGGAGGGGGGGAGGATTGAGGAGGAAGGAGAAGGTAGAGGATCATTTCCGGGGGTTGTTAGTGGAGGATTGGATAATAGATTGGAAATAGGAGTGCTTAGCAGAGGAGAGAGTAGAGGAGAAGGAGGAGAGGAGGGAGCGGTAGAGGTCTAGGGAAGCAGGGAGTTTGGTTCTCTTCCATTTCTTTTCAGCAGAGCGCAGTTCTGTTCTTGCTGCGCGGTGCACAGAGGAGAGCCAGGGTTGGGGAGGGGAGGGGCGGGCAGGTCAAAAGGTGAGGGGACAGAGGGAGTCGAGGTAGGAGGTGAGGGAGGAGAAGAGGGTGGAAGTAGCAGAGTCTATAGAGAGTTGGGAGAAGGAGTCGAGAGGACAGAGGGAGAGAGAGAGTGGAGGTTACAGCGGGAGGTGACAGTGAAAAAGATATGAAATAGTGATCAGAGAGGTCCAGAGGGGTGACAGAGAGGGTGGAGGGGCAGCAGGCCCTGGAGAAGATGAGATCCAGTTGACAGCCAGCTTTGTGGGTAAGAGGGGATGGACGGAGAAATTGAAGGAGTGAAGGAGAGGAAGGAATCTGGCAGAGTGGGTGGGGTTGGAGAGTTGGATATTGAAATCACCCAACAGGACAGTTGGGGTAGACAGAGAGGGGAGGGAGGAGAGGAGATAGTCGAGTTCATTTGGAAAGTGAGCGAGAGGTCCAGGGGGACGGTACAGTACAATTAGCAGGAGATGACAGGGAGAGGTTAGTTGGACAGCGTGAAATTTAAAGGTGTTCAAAGAGTGTGAGGAGAAGTCAGAGGGGACAGAAAATAGTAATGAGGGAGAGAGGAGAAGACCAGTTCAACCTCCCCGTCCAGTGAGACACAGAGTATAGGACAGGATGTAGAGAGAGGATAGGGAAGCAGGAGTTACAGTGTTATCAGGAGAGTGCCAGGTTTCAGTGAGAGCAAGGAAATCGAGAGAGAGGTGAGAGGCAAAGGCCAAGATTAAGTCAACTTTGGATAATAAAGGGAGAGTTGCATTGCTAGCAAGCGCTGCATTAATATAGTAAAGGTGTAGTAAAGCATAGTGAAAGCATGGTAAAGCACAGAGCGGTATGCATATTATTATATTTAATAACATGGTACACTATGGTAAATGAATAGTATAATCATGGGAAAAGCATAGGATAACTTTAACATTACCATGGAAATTTAATGGGGTAAACTTTTATAAGGGTAATTCATGCACTCCGCCACTGATCTTTCATTTTCTTGGCCATTGTAAATTGGGGAAAAAGGATAAAAAACATAGGCACTCTAAATAAAAGATTTTCCTTTGTGCTAGCCAAGTGGGTTTGAATTACGCACTTTGTTCCTCTCATCCCCTCATATTGAAGTTTGAATTCAGGCTAGAAGTCACAGTAGGTTAATTAACAAGCTCTAAATTATATAAACATGTCCAAATATGTTTACATATCAACTTTCACATGCTGTTTCAACATGCCCTTTTGTTTTTCTTTTTAAAATATTTGTTCACAATTTTCCTTTAATCAATAACCGCATAATTCTCTTGTTACAGCGCCGTCATGCTTCCAAGTTAGGAAGACATCTGAATTGTTCCATGCAATACCACATTAAACTAAAGCCAGTGTCCCTGGAGAAGGTGCATTGGCAACATCATGGCATACTTTGAAGTTTTACAGCTGTTTACTGAATTTATAAGCTCTAATATCTTATTGTACAACATTGTTAAAGTGCATAGAGTTTGTGTTCATATCTACAATACTAACACTATGTCAGGGGGTCTCACTACACTGGTTAAGAAATGTTGTTGATGGCCACAAGATGGAGACTTCTTTTTCTCTTGAAATTGCCTTGTGTAACTGTCCTAGACCACATGTCACCAATACATCAACATTCAACATTCAACAATTTCAGAAGTCAATTATCAAGTGGCTTGACTCAAGTCCTCTGCACTAATGTTTTCAATTATTCTGAGATGTTTGGTGTTCTGTTGCTCCAGTTTTGAGTTTTTATAATTTCTCTAAATCTGCCCCTACTTTGGCTTTGATCTGCTTTTAGCTTGTCTGGAGGCAAGATCAGGCTAGAGTTTCTTTACATTAGTAGTACAAGCACCATCTACTGTTACAGAGTGCACAGCAGTGTACTGACAGCAAAAAAAGGAAACTTTAACCAAAATAGTGATGAATTAAATGGTGCCGGCTCTTCATTTCATAACGACACTTTTGCAATAAGGGAATTTGAAGCTTTTTAATGTTTTAAATAAGTTTGAACTGTATGAATGGTTTTGGAGGAAACTGTCAACAAAGCAAATAGAGACAAGCAAGATTGCCTACTTATTCTCAAAGTGTTTTTTAAGTCTTACTGTTAAAATACTTATTTATGGTTTTGGTGTATGTACTGTATTTAGGCCCTGTAAGTAATTCGATAAAGATGGCGGATGTGTGGACAGGGTACTTCAGCGCTAAATCTCATTTTCCAAAACTTGAACCCAACACATAGGCATGGTTATATAATTAAAGGTTTAGCATGTTCACACTTGTTTCTCTGTTTTGTATGAATTGTTTGGTAAAGAAGGTTGGTTGGTTTTTCAGAGTCTGTTTTATATAAAAAAAATACAGTTTGATATTCATGGGACTGTGTGGGTGTTGTTAAAGAAGCAAGAGAGCAGTTTCAGAAACATCAAACATGCTTTATAAAACATTCTTCAAACACCTCACAAGTTGAAGCTTTGTCAATAGGGCTTAAGTTCACACTTTAGAAAATGTAGCATTAATAAGAAATACCGCTGGTGACAGAGCTAATGGCAACACTCTGATGCACCAGTTGTACTGGAGATGTTTGAGAGCCATACTGCACCCTTAGAGGCGCTATAAACTTCACAGCCACCACGATGTGATTACTGAAACCGAAAATGATTCAGAGAGTGAATGTAAACAACAAGCAGAAAACATTAGTTAAGATATCTGTGATATTTCATACCCATACCAAATTAGTCAATAAAGAATTACAACACATTGGACTATATTCTCAAAGCCATTTACTCCAAATTATCATTAGCGGATATTTTTTTGAAGGATTTGTAACACCAATTAATTATTTAAAATGAATAATAAAAAAATAATAATAAAAAAACAACATTATTATTATTTATTTATTTCTTAGCAGACGCCCTTATCCAGGGCGACTTACAATTGTTACAACATATCACATTATACATTATTTCACATATCACATTATTTTTACATACAATTACCCATTTATACAGTTGGGTTATTACTGGAGCAATCTAGGTAAAGTACCTTGCTCAAGGGTACAACAGCAGTGTCCCCCACTGGGGATTGAACCCACAACCCAGTCCAGAGCCCTAACTACTACTCCACACTGCTGCCCATAAGACTACTTAAGACTATATAACATAAGACTACTTGCAAGTCTCAAAATTAAATGTCAAATGTCAAAATTAAATGCCATTGTTTTTTACTTCTGGTTGAGTAACTATATTGGATGCGATTTTCCTTTCTGAAAATAAAATGTGCTAATGACAATTTGGAGTACATTGAACACTATAGAACATTGTAGATTATACTACTGTTCTCCCATTGTTTTCTATGGAGGGCAGCCAACCATTCTGTTATTACTCAATAATGGAATGGTAAATATAGCACAGCTGAAATGACACTAATTAATGACACCTGTTTTTGCTTGCTGATGAAACACTTCTAATGATGATTGATCCCTGCTCTTAAAAAATCCACTCCGTGAACTACAATGATTATTTCAGACAAAGGTAAAAATATAAATAACTTAGTAGTATAGTATAATAGTGTAATGTCATTGCTTGGGCGTGTTCCTTGTTAATAATTGAACTCCCTTGTTCAAAAATCGACTGCAACAGTCACAAAATGCTATTATCCCTTTATTTTTGAATAGCAATAGGGGTTGTGGGACAAGAATGCAGATCCCCAGAGAGCTGGCTGTCTATCGTGTTTAAAGGCATGAAGATTAATTTCAGACAGGGATATAATCACCATTAAATACAAAGAAATTGTATCTGTCCATTTCTGGTCTGTCTGCTCCTAGTCCTGGGAGCTGTAAGGCATGTCATTCTCCTCACTCCAGTGCTTGCCAGTGCTTTTCTTCCTGTTCCTCTCCGCCATGACAATGGCAGCCACTACAGTCACAATGACAGTGAAAGTGATGATCAGCACCGCCACGGTCTCTCCGATGCACAGCCTATTATCCACGTCATCCAGCTTGTAGCCATTCAGCTGAGGAGGCTCTGTGCACGTCATGTTGAAATAGTCATCCAGAATGAGCCGCTGGACACTCTGGAGCTTTCTGAAGACCCTCTGGAGGTCACAGTCACAATGCCAGGGATTACTGGGCAGCAGTGTGGAGTAGTGGTTAGAGCTCTGGACTCTTGACCGGAGGGTTGTGGGTTCAATCCCTAGTGGGGGACACTGCTGCTGTACCCTCGAGCAAGGTACTTTACCTAGATTGCTCCAGTAAAAACCCAACTGTATAAATGGGTAATTGTATATAAAAAATAATGTGATATCTTGTAAGTGGATAAGGGCGTCTGCTAAGAAATAAATAATAATAATAATAACAATTACTGGCCAGCACAATATGAGTCCCATAGGTCTGTATGCTGGGGAACGTCTTGAGTTTGATGTTCTCCAGATGGTTGTGGACCAGGTTGAGTAAAGACAAGCTGGTCAAGGAGGTGAAGACCCCGATATCAGTGCTGTTGATCTGATTGCTCTGCAGGTTTAGGACCTCCAGCTTCGGCAGCAAGGGCGGTCATGTTGTTGTCCTGTAGAGTCAGCCTCCGGAGCTGTGGAAAGCCCCATTCTCGATAAAGCTGATCCTGTTGCCTCTGATATTGAGCATCTCCAGGTTCTCTAGGTGTAGGAGGCTGTTGCTAAGCAAGGCCTTCAGTTTGTTTTCTGACAACACTAGTTCCCTCAGAGAATTGAGACCAATGGAAAATCTATTACCAAGAGCAGCCAGCTTGTTTCAGCTCAAATCCAGCTTTTGAATGCACTGGAGGGAAGAGAACGCTCAGTCTGCCATGTGGTTGATGTTGTTGTCATTCATTAGGAGTACCTTCAGCCTCCAGAGGGGCCAGAAGGCCCTGACTGGAATAGTTGTCAGGTTGTTTCGGGATAAATCAAGGTGTTCTGTGTCCGAGGGTGTGGCGTTTGGGATGAAGGTGAAGGAAGAACTTGAGCAGTTGATGAATTTGAACATGCTGCGGCAGTCACATCCTTTCAGGCACGGAGGCTGAGGCACAGAGGTGGGGCTTGCGACACAAAGTTGGAAGAGAAACCAAAAATAGAACTTCATCCTTGTCTTCTGTGGGGCCTTTTAAAGACAAGAAGACTGAGTGACAGTCATTTTCAAAAACATACCATACGACAACCATGTATTATTAATATATGATAAAGAATACATTATAGTGTAACTATATGATCCATATATATTTTTTATTTGTAAATACTGTACATTTTTAATATAAGGTAAATATATAAATATATTTTAAATGTCCCTTTTTTGTACTAATTTATTTCCAATATATTATTTCTTAAAAAATCACCTAGGAAAAAACATTATGCATTTGTTTTGGATTTATTAAATAAACAGTTTCATTAACTTTTTTCATAACATATGTAATGTCTAATATATATATATATATATATATATATATATATATATATATATATATATATATATATATATATATATATATATATATATATAAAAAACACACACACAACTAGCTTTCGAGTTAAGGTTAAGGTAGCTTTTGACTAGTATACACTGCACTGATGAGTCCCAAAGAGGGTGAAACATGTATGCAGTTGCTGTGACTTTTAAAACGCTGTGAATGTTGAAGCCTTTTGGTGACTTCATAACTCTCTCTCACTCTCTCTCTCCTCTACAACAAGTATGAGAACAGATTAGTAAATACAGTAAAACAGGAGATGGGGCAACTGTACTATTTAATCCCATTCAGATATTTTATGACCTCTAAATAGATAACCGTCCTCTTTTCACATACATACATACATACATACATACATACATACATATACACAGGTATAAGTCTTAAAAAAGAAACTAATTTTGAGGAAAAAAGAGGAAATGTCCCATTCTGCATTTATTCAATTATTCCAAACCTTGTTGGAGAGTAGTGTACAGAAGGAGAACAAACACTTAAGAAGCAGTTCAATAATACATATTGCTATTGCAAACATTCCTTACTCACGCTGGTTAAAAAAAAAACATTTCCCTGTGGTAACTGTCAAACATTAGTAAAACAAGGACAATACAGTCAAATGTCATTAAATATATTTGATTTGTACAGGACCAATGTTAAAATCAGAACATTTCTTAGTTACAGTGCATCCAAGCTTAGAACCAAGCCTTACCTTTTTAGTACAGCAGCAATCTCCACTGTGCTCTGTCGTCTTTCAACAGGATGTGTCGAGTGATGGAAAAAGAGGGCTGCTGGCGGCTGGGTTTGAGGAGGAGTGCTATTGTACGAAGGGTACCTCTTGAAATGTGAGAGAAAGAGAGAGAAATAATGAATGTGTTAATAATTCAGACAGCTGGAGGCTGGGAGAGGTGCAGTGCCACCTGGCCAGGCCTGTGAGCATTAAGGAGGTCAGGAAGATAAACCCATCCCGCTGCTGCTGTCCCTCAGCGTGGTCACAACATCAGCTACTGATTACAGTGTCACGCTGCGACACCTTCATCACAGGCTCCCTGGAATGGATGTCAAAGTGTTCCTTCCTATTCGTTTTACAAAACTAGAACCAAACAACAGTATCTCTATAAAAATTTACAATGCAAATTTGGTGGTAATCCTTCCAAATTCTACAACAGACTTATTTGTATTTCCCTCACTATTTTATGGTGTTTTATGGTGAGTGGTTCTAGGTTCTGTTGCTCCAAAACCATTCCAATTAAGGCTCCAGCCACATTCTCACATGTTTTTGGCAGGGAGGAATTAACTCCATCCCTGCCAACCATCACCAAACACCAATACATATACATAGGCAGAGCCTATATACTTAGTTGTGCCACACATAATAAAACCCTACTAGGTGATACAACTACTGGGAATATTAGCACAATTGCAATGGCAGTCTAATGGTGCCCCTATTGCATATGAACTTCAACAAATGAAATATTTATGCCATGCAATATGAAGCAAAAACACATTTTCTACACGCATATTCTTATTTTACATGAAAAAAAGAACATCACTGTACTTGCTACAGATCAGATGCACTCTTTCACAAACTGTATTTATACATGCTATATGATAAAATAATTAAAAGGATAAAACACGCACATAAAACTCCTTATTGGGGTCTCCCTTTGGGTATAAAAATAAATAAAACATAGAGTGTAAAAAATACAATGAATAGTGCAACTAAAACTGTATACAATAAAACCACCAGTGAATAAAACAATTAATACTTTGGTCATTTGTGACACATAACCTGAGAATTCTGATGGTGTGTTTTAAAGTTCTGTTTGATTTACCTACAGCGTGGCAAGACCAGCTGATCACAAGAAGATTCTCACAGTATCTCACACACTGAGGAAGGCACTAGCTGAAACATCTCCCTACTGGACTTAGCTTGTGATTGTTTTACCTTAGATTTCTGCGGCTGCTTATTCAAGGTGCCTCCAGGGCCGCCAAGAGTCGTCATGGGCCCCGGGGAAGAATTGGTATGTCCCGCTGTATTTTAAGCAATATAACCGATCATTCTCCAATTGTGTTTCACACCAGCTGAAGAAAGTACTTTATTTATTTTACACAATACAATTTTTCTAACATACTGCTGCACCACATTGTTTTGAGCAAATTATAGATATTAATAATAGAATAATTCATACTGTGGTATATATTGTGCAACTTTAGGGTTCTTTTAAAGTCTTTAAAAAAATACATAAATTGCTATGCCTTTTTTCAGCTTTTTGGTGTAGTAAAATATGAAATGCAAAAGTTCAAATCATTGTGTGCAAGGACGTGTTTGACAGCGCCTGGATACACAATCATTACACAACATTATCAAACTGTCCACATATCACCAAATTACTTCAACATTTTCAGTAATTTTACACACAAAAAAATCCACCATACCACCATATGTTTCATAACCATATGCTTATTTCAAGCTGTAAAAATTACTATACTATATTATTAGCCAATGAAGATAAGTATATACTGTGCAGCAACAGAAATATGCCATGAGTCTCTCCAGCATCCCCCTTCAAGGTTAGCACTCCACCCTGAGCATTCCAAGGCCCTTATATATAGAATAAATTTCCCATAAGGCAACTCTCATTTAAAGATACAGCTCTCATTTTTAAAAAAAATAAAAATAAATCCAGATGCAAAAATGCTTCATTAGCATCATCAAAAAATATTTTGGCCATATACACACGTAAGGTTAACCATACACATATATAAGACAACAACATAAAGAAAAGTGCACTTTTAAATATTAGCTATGACCTTTAACCTCTAAAGTCAGCAACCATTTTGTTTCTGCTGATGTGGCACTATCAGTCATCTTTATATGCTGAGGTATCACTGGCAGCCATCTTTTAGACACTGCTGATCAGCTACTTCCAGCAACAAGGATTTTTGCACACAGGTATGAATAATACTAGGGTTACCATGTGGCTCCAGATTAACCGGACGCTGTGAGACAGAACGGGATTTCAAACTTGCCCCTAAATTGAAATAAATGAAGGTGTAAATGAACCATCCTTAGCTACAATTAAGAATGGTGCTTAAATACCCGCATGCGCGTCAAATAATTGTATTATACCAAGAATGAATTGCAGCCAGTCGCTATTTTTTTCTGTTTGTTAAAATTCAATCGCCCATATTATTCTGCAAATACAATCGCATCATCACCTCACTGCTCTATTGATAGATTAGCTATTCGTTCATTAAGATCTGATCAGAAGCAGCTGATCCGTGTGAATTGTTTGCTGCGACCAAGCAATTCCACCACAGCAGGATTAATCTCAGCAAAGGTGGAGCTCATTTATACGTGAATTACTTTCAATTTAGGGGGGGGTTTTGAAAACCCGGTCTGTCTCAAAGCGTCCGGTTAATCTGGAGCCATATGGTAACCCTAAATAATACGAACTTTGGTTTTTTAATTCTATTTTTCTTTGCTTATGTTGTTCTCCAAGAATGGGGATACACTGCACTGATTTGGGGAAAATGGGGGAAATGGTATGTCAGAATTCATTACTCATGCATATCACAAACCCACACACATTCATACATGAAGGGAAGTAGGAAAGGTTCTTGGAGTCAACAAAAATACCTTGTACAAAAATAAATTAAAAAGCCACCCTGTCACAAACGTATTTGTCAGAATTCCAGTAGATCATAGCCTCTGTCCATCTTTTAGATTTAGAAATTTAAATCAAGGTTTTTAGTACAAATCCCACACTAGTGATGACATCGTCAATTCATTTGTATATTTGTCACACTTCACATTTTTCCATAAAGCTGGAGAACGGATTATGCAATTGTCATGAAACTTGCTTAACCTTTTAGGGTCCGCCCAATGTTAAATATCCTGCCGGTGACCTAGCCCTTTAACTCTTTTTACTCAGGCACTGTGAGAGACAGCCCTGCTTATTTTGGAAAGAGGAGATTCAGACCTTTAAAATGAGGTTCTACTTGTGTATTTCTGGTAGATGACCATATTAGGAAATCGCCTTGAATGCGAGTGTTTTGGAAGTTGCTGCTGCAGTAAACAAACATTTTCACACAAAATCTTTACAAAATAAATGGTGACATCGAAGGACCAATTTTCTAAGAAATATATATATTTTTTCTTATTTGTGAATCAGATGCACAAGACCAGAGCTGTTTAGGGTTATGTTGGTTGCCATTCAAGCCAGTGAACAGCCCCATCTTGAGCCACATGAATAGGGTGCCTGGGACTAATAATTTGAATTTTTTTTGTTTTTGTTTTTACATTTTCAATTAATCCATTTTTTTTTGCGTTGCTTTTGCTCCCTTTTATATATATGGCCATAATTCCTTTATTTTTTATCCAATGTGTTCAACATTTTACCTGTAACTTTTACAGTTAAAGAGTTATGGGGTCCATATTAGGTTTGGGGTCCATATGGACCCCAGGCATAGTGTATTGGCAGGCCCGACTTCACGTGAATATCTCAGGCACCGTAATGCTAGCTTTGTTTGTTGCCTATTACTCGGTCGCTTCAACAGATAGCGTTTCGGTTTCAACGTCACTTCAAAGAGCAGGTTTTGCGCTTTCTATTGATGTCAGGCATGCACTTATGTGCACTTTCTACTACTCCCTCATTCAGTGCTCCAGTGCTCTGACAAGCAGCAAATCGGTAGGTGTGTTCAAGTTAGTATTATTTATTATTTATTTCTTAGCAGACACCCTTATCCAGGGCGACTTACAATTGTCAAGTGCCTGTAACTCAAAAACAGAAAGAGCTAGGAAGACTTTCCAATGATATCTCACTTGCCTGGATGACATGTTCCTGGGAACAAACTACAGCGTCCAGAATACAGTGGTGCCTTCACTTGCTAGGACTGCTGTGCGCATTGGGAGTCTTATCCATTTTGCATAGCATAAACAACACAGTATCCCAAATGATGGCTACAAGTAAAGGAAAAGCAAAATAAAGTGTTCATATACACATTTTCATTCATTCATTTACTCCAGTTGTTAGTTATATGTTGTTTTATTGCTGGAGTCCGTTCTGAGTGGGCTGCAGTTCTGAGAGGAATGATATTTCCTAGACTTGTTTGCTGTGTTGAGTAGATAGCAATTCCTAAGTATGATTTTATTATTTAAAGCAATAATACACAACAGGGTGTGTGTTATCATGAGATATCACCATGCCTTGGTTGCATTGTGAAGCACGAGACAAAGTCGTCCTTCAACCAGCCATGAAGTGGTGATATCTCATGCTAACACACAGACCCTGGAGTGTATTATTGCTATTATTAAATGGGTCTATGAGTGTGTTGTTGGTGGTGGTAAATAAAGAAGACTTTAAACTTTTTTTTAATATTTTTTTATTTCTGTATAACTTTCCACTGAGAGAAAAAGTTCCCTAGTGGAAATTCCAGTAGAAAATTGGCAACTGGTTTCTACTGGTGACCAGCTGCAATCGGTTTCAAATGGGTTTTTGGACAGCTGAACTGGTCTACTGGTTTAGGTTGGAAACAAGCTGCTGGATCTCTACTGGTATTCAGTACTACAGGTTTCCCAGTAGCTCTAATGGTTCATACTTGTACTCATCTCCCAGTAGCTCTACTGGTCTCCTAGTACCTCTACTGGTCTCTATTGATACTGGTCTCCCAGAAGCTCTACTGGTCTCTACTGGTCTCCTAGTACCTCTACTGGTCTCTACTAGTACTGGTCAGTAGCTATACTGGTTTCTACTGGTACTGGTCCCCAATAGCTCTACTGTGTCCCAGTAGCTCCACTGGTCTGTACTGGTATTGGTCTCCCAGTATATCCATTGTCTCTTTTCTGATACATAGTATTTCCTCCAAGTAAGTAAATTGTGACTCAACTGACTTACACATAAGAACCTCAAAAGTGTTAAAATACTTCTGGGTAGAGTATAGGCTTTGAGACCAACAGATGAGAAACAGTTGGAGCATAGGAGAAAAAAAAATAACTTGCTGTAACAGGGCGAGCAGCCCTGTACATTGTTTTGTTTTATTTTTAGAACGAGGGTTCATCCTCCGCCCCTGTGCAGATTATTGTTTTTGTTTATTATGATTTATTGTATTTATGACGGCGTAGCGCCGTGTTATTGTTTTGTTTATTTTTTAAAACGTGTCCTGGCAGAGGCGAGATCAGTGCTCGTCCTCTGCCAGGAGTAATTAATTAAAACTCGTGCAGAAGGTGGCCATCTCCCGAATGAATTAAGTGGTTTAATTTGTTGCTAATCGGGAGATGGTCACTTGTTAATAAAAGCCTGCAGCTCTCGGCACTCTAGGTGGGTGTTGGAAGGAGAGAGTGAGCGAGAGGATTAAAACGAAACTAAAATTAAACTCCAGGAACAGTGAAGGCAAATGCTCAGCCTGACCTGGGTTTTGTTTATTATTTTTGTGTTCGTGATTTTGTTGTGTTTAACTATTTATTTTGCTCTGTGAGCGAGTGTTTTCTGTTTGAATATTTTATTTATTTTTTGTTTGCTTTGAATAAAACGGCGCCCGCGCCACTGCACCATACCTTTTTGTTTTTGTTGTTTCCTTCTTCTGCCTGACGTCAGGACCCTCAGCCATTCCTGTCACACTTGCATTAAATGCATTTTTTTTCTTTACTCCTATTATCTAAATCTTTGTGTTTACACTTACTAGTAGTTTGAACTGTAAAATCATGTAACTTTTTTTTTTGCTCTAACAATGTCAATAATTTTTTTCTGAGACATACTGTCCTATCTTTCCGTGTCATCTTTTGATCTCGTCTTCAGCAATATTTTGCCCTTTCAGCCACTGGTGAAAGCAATCTATTAAAAAAAAAAAAAACGTAATATTATGTTTAAGTTGGAATAAACACATTATGGTTGGTTATATATGAAGTCCATATGTTACAAGCAATTGATAAGCTATGAGCATTTATTGCATATACTGATTAATATTATTGAAACTTACACAAACCATACTGTATCACATGGCAATGTGGATACCTGACAAAATGGGATACTAGATTGGGGCTGTGCAGATATATTTAATGAACACATTTAGTTTGAAAATCACTTGCTACTAAAGCTCTTGTTACTATACCACGAGTTTGATAGAATAACACTGTTTTTTTAAAATGCAATCTTAACAGTAAAATTGCTTTACAAACATCTCATTGCATTATTTATTTTCTTCATGACTTGTCCTACACTAGAAACAAAACTGAGAGCTTGACATAGTCAAATAACACTCAACGTCCTGTTTCTTGGTACACAAACACAACAACTGAAAATCTACAGGATACATATAGTAGGCTACACAAGAAGTGATATTAAATAATAGGAAAATGCAAAGTGTACACAAAAGTTTAAGTACATAAATCTGAGTAAATACTTACTCTTCACAGCCTGATATTTATGTGGAGTAAGAGGTGGTTTTGCAACCGCTCTCATGTGTTTGAATCTGTTGCAGATTTTGCCTTCTGTGCTTCTTCAGCACTTCTTGACCCCAAACTGCTACAGCCAATTCTTTGCAAAAAACAGAATCCTTACTTGTATTGGCAATCCACATCCATTTTGCTTCTGGCAACCAAACATCTTCTCCAATACATATCTTTAACACAATTACAGAAAGGTGCTGTGTTTATGTTGAACAAGGAGGTCAGATCAGTTCCACAGTAGCTAAAATTGTTAGCTTAACAATGAACCATTTGATTTTAAACCGTTTTGTATAATATCTTCTTTTTTGGGGCTTTGATAATAGTTTCTTGTTTAGGCTTCTCAGAACAAGCTGCCCCCGTAGCCAGCACATCAGGCCAGCAGGTAGCCGCTCCAGTCAGCGAAACTCAGCAGGAACATTGTCTGATTTTTAACTAGATAAAAGCATTCATGCAACCATTCGCGGATACCTTATCCTCAGTCAATACCAAACTCAGCAACTTGGATAAACGGGTGTCCAACATCGAGCAAGAGAAGCAAGGTTCCACAGTGCTTTCCTCCATACCTGCAGTAAACTCAACCGCTTCTACTGTAGCTGCAGTCACTTCCGGTTTGATACCAACCTTGGTCCCTATGGTCACGCCTCCGATCTACAATCTTGCAAATGCCACAGAATATGGTTCCGCCTCCACAACCACTGCTTGTTGTCACTCAATATTCCCTCATTCGGCGAAGCATAATTGAAGGTAAAGACGTTAATCTGGTTTCTCTATTGATGGCTACATCTGAATTTCTGGACCACAGTTGTGGATTTATCAGTCACACTGAAATCCAGAGACCCCAGAGTACTGAAAAATCTGACTCTGGGGGAATTCGTCCTTGCCTTCACTATATACAGAGATGTGCTATGTTCAGTATTTGTTACTTCAGAAATTCTATATAGTGAAGCTATCTGTCAGATATGAAGGGACCATGTTTTTCGATAACCACAAATCATTTTCAGCTAAAGCAGCAGCTATTTTGGCAACAGATAATCACATCATCGACTGGGCACAACCTGATCTAGACCTATTCAACAGGATTTTCAAGGCTGTCTTCTCGTTTCAGGTTCTCTGGGGGTGCATCTCCATCCCAGCTTTGGAAGTCTATAATTCAACTCATCGAGGGCAGCTCTCTGAGCCAGAGTTACCCCTTTTCTTCCTTCCTTTCAGGTTCTCAAGCCTCTATTTATGTACGGGCCCCGCCCAAGAGACGGGGACCCCTTGTGTATGTCGGGGACCCCTTTTCTATATTCAATCTTTATTAACTCTATTTCCCATAGGGTGCCATGCGCCTAGCACTGGAGGTTGCGTCACCACGACACGGACTCACCTAATTGTGACGGTGACTTCACCACGACGCGGGCCTCTTCCTGCCGAGGGCTTGGTCCTAACTGGGCGGCTTTCCGAGAAGTCAGGTGATGTCACAACAGGAGCCTGGCTCCCGCCCTGTGAACCATCTGACAGTAACCAGACAAAAGCAGTAAACAATGGCTTCCATGTTCACTCGTTTGGGAAAAATAAATCTATTTAACCACTAAAGCACTGAGCCAAGTAGTTCTCAAGATTCTGACTGTATCACTACAATGAGTTATTTTATAAGTTAATACACTGTATGTGGGGTGTCTCATATTTTCTTCTAGGGGAGAGGAATGTGAAGAAAAGATGAATGAGTCTGGCTGCTGCTCAAAATGTCATCTTGTACACCAGGCTTATCAAACTGGGATCTGGGTACCCCCAGGGGGGCACAAGATGGTTTTAAGGGGGCTGTAGGACATAAAGAATTGTTCTCTCCCAAATGACCCTGACAAAGCTTTGTTAAATTTATTTTCAAGAAAACCGCTATACTGTTTTGAATGTAACACTTACTACCTACCTATCAGTGTCTTTATTTCCAATGCCTGTGCTTACAGTTTGTACTATTATACAATAAAATGGTGGGATTGTTAGGGTCCTCAGTCAGGATGCCATGGGTGGATGGGAGCCAAGAAAATTTGAGAACCCCTTTCTAATACAAGTCGAGCCTCCTTACACACAATGTATTAACCTATTATAATTCACTGAAACAAAGACTATACTTCTTATTCAAAATAAGTGTTTTTGGTTTTACTTTAAAAATTGTGCCATATGTTCCATACAGGAAACAAGCATTGTCCCAAAACTCCCAGTAATGGAAAGAGATTGTAGGTAGCTTGAGAACTCTGTCATTGTTTGACTGAAGAAGCATATACAGTATATATGTATCAACCAACTGAACAGGATAAAGTGCATGTTTGCCCTGTGCTAAAAGATGCTTCATTGGCACAGAATGGGGTTGGGTATCAAGATGAAATTTCTGCAGCATGATATTCTATACTATCAAGGACAAGATATGGCATGGAAACCGCTGATTCTTCTTTGTGTGCAAAATAAACCCCCTATCTCCCCTGTGTGTCACTCACTGTCTTCAGTACGGTGCCTGAACATAAAATCCAGGCCCAGGATTCAGTGGGAAGATAACAAAACCATGAGCCATGCTGCCAGCGGAAGAGCATCACAGGTGAAAAAAGGGATGACAATATTATTATTTGTTTATTTAGCAGACACCTTTATCCAAGGCGACTTACAGAGACTAGGGTGTGTGAACTATGCATCAGCTGCAGAGTCACTTACAACTACATCTCACCCAAAAGACGGAGCACAAGGAGGTTAAGTGACTTGCTCAGGATCACACAATGAGTCAGTGGCTGAGGTGGGATTTGAACCGGGGACCTCCTGGTTACAAGCCCTTTTGTTTAACCACTGGACCACACAGCCTCCTCGAAGAGTGATGCTCCTCCTTTTCCATCGCCAATTGGTTTATTAAAGGTCCACCCATGTCATCCTGCCTGGGCAACAAAGGAAGAAGAATGCTAGTTGAAACATATTTACAGCAGAGCCTCTGTGTGCTTTCAATTCAGGAAGATTAGAAGCTTAGAAAAATAACTTTATAGAAGGTAAAGACAAAGGGAAGCACCAGTGCTGAAAAGGGGTTTAAAAGAGGCAGATGAATTTGTAATCTGCTCCTCGGGACTGGATTATAGAGAAAGTAAATACATCACAATAGTTTCTGCAATTTGAACGGCAAATGTTCTGATTCATGGAATGAGCAAAGACTTGTGTTTCAGGATGGATTTCAAAGCCAAATGGCCTCTCCATGAACTCTCAGGAACACGAAAGTACAATTGATATCATGTTCAGGAAACAAAACAATATTCCTTTAAGTGGTACAGAACACCCTACGGCATTTACAAAAAATGCTTTATTTTATCTTTGCTGTATCGCAGCAATATATATTTCAACATAATCCCATTTTTAAAAATATTTTTATTCCTACATCCTGGGGTCATATAATTGAACTCGGGAGTGTATTTCCCAATTTATACTCAAGAGCCAGGAGAAAGATAATTATTTTATACAAATCACAGTGTTTCTAGATCTTGCTCCCTCCTGCAGCAATGCTGGTGCTCTGATTTAAATGAAAGCTGAATTGGGGGGAACAGAAAACCAGCACTGTTGCAGGTGGGAGCATGATCTGGATACACTGCAATGTTTAAAAGATAGATGGCAAACACTCCTGCTTAAAAATTTAGAAATGTATTCCCCAGGTTTTTAATTTTTTGTTTTGTTTTAATAATGTGGCTAATCATTTAGTCTAACTTGTCTGTTTTTGTATATGTGAAACGTTTTAGAATAACTAGAAGTGAATTTAACAACGTTTAGTGAGCTCTAAGCTGATAAGATGTTTTAAATGTTATTTTAAAATAATTTTAGCTTGTTTGTGACTTAGTTAAGTGAAGTCAAACACTTTCAACACATTTTCCCCCAACACTGTAGGTGAACTTGCATAATTATTCACAACTCCAACTCCTCCTCCAGGGTTAAGGAAAAAACACTGAGCAATTTTTTTTTTTTTCTCTCTCAGCAACTCCCATTTAACATTTCACGTGAGGGCACAACTTTTTCTCAAGCCAGAATTGCGGGGAAAAATCCCTGGAGCTGCCCTTGTGAAAGTTGTTCCCTTTCAATATCTGGCCCTTTGTTCTTCAAGCATCGCTCTGTGGTATCCAGTTCATCTTATATACAGAGTATCTTGTATTAATGACATTTGCATCATGAAACCGGTTGCTTCCGGCTCCCTCTGGCAGAATGTGATGTCCCCTGTCACATTGTTAGTATATTCTATTGTAGAGCTTTGCAGGAATAAAGAATGAAAGGATTTCTGGGTCTTGATTTGTGGGCCAATCAATGAATTAAGTGTTAACAATAAAAGTGTCCAAACTCAAATCTACTACTGCCACGTAGGACTCCTGATTTTGCCTGCCTGACCACCAACTGTCCTGGTATACTCCCTTCCAGGAAGTGAGACAAGATAAACAGTTATTACAAATATGAGGCATGGTCATAGTATTCCAAGCACCTCAATAGCAAACTTGATACTGTACATTAAGATTGTTTTGTAAAACTTAAGGAGGGAGGCAGTTTATGTGCCTGCCTGCCTGTCAACTACCTTGAAGAATGTAGACAAACTGGTAAGCCAACAAGGGCCTGTTTCAGAAGAGTGCACAGAAGGCTAAACTATGGAAGATAGTAAACATTCACCAGGAGTCAGATTTTTGTGTAACAGGATTGATGAATTTGTGGGACTAAAGTGTTTTGACCGATTCAGCCCAGCAGATGGTGTTCTCCTCTAACATGAAACATTGCCTGTTTAATCAAGCCCAGCTGTGCCTGCTTCTCCTTCTCTGCGCAGCGGGTGGAGAGAGGCGTTCATGTTCAGTATGATGAAAAACACAAAAAGCATAATAGAGGGCTAATGCTCAAGCATTTAATCTCTAGAGGCCTGGGTTTGAGTCCAGCAAGTAAAGTGAGTTTGTTGGGCTGAAATTAGCATGTGCAATCCAGTCTGCTTCAGTCATGTAAAGATCAAAGCGCACCTATATGAAGCTATATATATATATATATATATATATATATATATATTATTATCTCTGATTGGATTTTCACTGCTTCCCCTTTAAGGAGTGTTAACTACGGCTGTAAAATCCATTTTCTTACCGCTTATTAGCAGAAAGCAGTAGAAATGTTATCACTGGTCCCCAAGATTTTTAAATCCACGTCTTACCTCTCATTAGCACTGGCAATATTATCACTACTGCCCTGTGTACTAAATCTTGAATTGGGGACACAGATTTTCACATATCACACTAGAAATGTTGTAGGATCAAACTGCTGCTTTCAGGATCATTATGACTTCCTGTGTCAGCCTCAATCTCATGGTACAGCAGAGCTGAATGAAAACCTGCAGGACTGGCCTTGGTCCTCCGGGGGCCGGTAGCTCACTAACATCCACTCTCAAGTTCCTGGGTGTAAATTGGGGGCAATTGGCTTGGTCATGGGATCGGAAGACGCCCACTGAACCTTCAGTTCTCCTGGGCTGTTCTGGGAGTTGCTGAGTTTTTCTGGCCAGTCTATTAGTAATGCTAGTAAGGTAGAAAAAAAAAGTTATTTGCACACCGGGGCTTCTGCCAACTGTAGATATTGCATGATTTCCATTGAAAGTTATCTCCACTACTTTTGAAAGGTGCTCTAATTACTAATTAATACCTTACTGTAATATGTTACTTGTGACAGGGTGGCCTGTTTATTTATTTGATCTATAAGGGCCTGAAAATGATCAGGGTTCAGTTGAGCTCTAGCATTGAAAATGGATGCTGGAGGGAAAAGTAGTTGACCAGAGGGCAAGGAAGAGGGGACAGGACATACTGTGTTACAATTGTGGCAAATCTGGACAAATATAAGGTTTTTGCCCAAAGAACCAGTCTTCCTCTAAAGGCAAACCAGATAACCTGTCCTTATTGGCAGTGAACTTTATGTTTAAAACTGTGACATCAGAGAGAGAATTAGTAGAAGGCTTAGTAGACTCTAGACTGGTTAAAATGAACCTGCTCAGCAACAGAAAACTATTAGGAGTCACCACTATCACTTGTGTCCATGGAGATACAAGGGAATATCCTGTGACAAATGTAAAGATGAAGATTAATGAGCAGGAGTTACAGATGAACGTGGGGTTGGTTAAAAACTTACCCTACTCAGTAATACTGCGCCAAGACATTCCCATCTTTACTGACTTGATGAATAATTCACAGGCAGGACCTTCTCTTGGTTCAGATGTCACGCATAAAGACTCAGACCTGGACGAGGAAGAACTTTTGATCTTTTCTTCAGATATATGGGAAGGGGCAAACAACATCTCACAAAGGGAGAAAAGAAAAGGGCTGAAAGGTTGAAATCTGCAGCATTACCATTGAGACATGAAATTAAAAAAATAAACAGGCCACCCTGGCACATTACTCAAAAAAGTGATCTGATTACAAGTAACTCGTAACTCAGTTGCCAAACAACTGAACCTTGGATGTGTTTTAACAGGAATGTTATAAGGCAGTTAAACTTAAGTGATCCCCTTTAGACTCCTCTGTAGGGCACTGATTTGGGCTTGGTCTGTGGTATGTATGATAATGATTATGAAAATAATTCATTTTCATGTGGCGTCCATCTGGCCCTTTTCAAAAACACTACATTTATTACAATTAAAATGAAAGGAAATGCACTTCTAATCATTTATATTGTGAAATCCTCCTTAAAGATTTCCTGTTGTTGAACTAAATACAAAGTTCTAAGCTGACCGTGTATGAAAACATGGTGGCGTTTTTTTTCAAAATCTTCTTTGGAGAAAATAGTTATCCTTAAATGTTGCCATCCTTTGCATGAGGTCATTACATTTGTATTTGATTATCCAAATAACATCAAAGTATTGCATACATGACATTAAGTATTCAAACTGTGGAAATGGCCCCTGGGTGTCTGTGGGCTGCTGAGGGATGACCAGGAATGAGCACTCTTTCAGACCACTTCTACAAGTTTGCCACAGTAAAGGATACAGCTGCTTTACTGATCCCTTGTCATTTTATAAAGCAAACATTTCCCAAATCTGAAAGAACAATAGACAAGAATTGAAGGGCCAAGTACAGATGTTAAATTACACTTAAGAAGTCACCACTTAGTAAATCACACAGCTTTATCTGAAGACTGCTGTTGGATATACTTTTACTGAGTAATCAGCTGCAAATTACATATGTGTCCCTTACCTGTTTTTATCGATGTTCTTACTGCAATTAATCAAATACTGTAAATACAGCAGAACTTGTCAAATCCCCTCCTGTTAGATACCATACCCTCTATTAACCGAGAACCGTGTCATTTATACATGCTGCTACTAGCTGAACGGTACGGATGGAAACTGATCAATGCACATTTTTGGGTCTAAAACAGTACTTTCAGCTGTAGCAGGACAGAATGGATTCAATTGCAGATAAAAATAGAAAAGACAGTGTGTTTGGGAATTCAGTTTCACTTTCTGCATGCTGTCACTTCACCTGACTGCCCAGTTTAACAACGTTAAATAAAAGAAAACAAGAAAGCAAGGGATTAATATCATTACTGTACCGTTAAAAAGCTGAAACAAGATTTCTCGATGCAAAACAAAAACTTTTGGGTTATTTTGGCATAAACTAAGAAAACACGGTAAAAACTGTTTCTGGAATGCTGTTTTGTAAACGGACAAATATTGTATTACAGTGCTTTGTTTTGCAATCATGTTCTCAAATTTTCTTTGTTTAGTATACATGCAGTACCATACTTTGGTGTTTTGGACACACCAATGTAACTGACTTTATTAATTTATAATGCTCCAATGTATTAAAGCAACTACAATGCAGCATAACAGCTCCTTCTGAGATAGGATATTTTTACATATCCGATGGACACCTGGAGCCAATCCAATGGATATGACAGGTTATACTGTATTTGTGTTGATGTTACTTTGAGTTCATCAGTCCTAGCTGCCTGCCATAGGCATATGTAACACAGGCTACATCAGTGTATTTTTTAATATGAACCAGCACCATCTACTGCACAGTACAAAAAAAAAAGATAGATTACAGGAGGGTTCTGGCTCTTACGCCTATGAATACAGTCTGGCTGATCTAGTCAATGTAACTCGAACAGAAGAGGACCAGCTCTGAATCTTCAAACAAATCAGCCATTTGGTGACAGGCCACTGTAGCTGTTCTTTTAAGGGGAACCTTTGTGATGTTTTTTTAAAATCCAAACTGTACTTTGTCATGTTATTGCAAGATAACAGGATTTGGAATCCCAATGAAAGTGAATAGCAGAGAGATACTTGGTATAAAATTGCTGTCTTATGTTAAAGTTTATCTGCCCATTATTGTTTTTCAATATAATGCTTATGAAAAGCATTTTAAAGCTAGAATATGACAGCTTTGGAGTTTAGCCTAGCCTTGTTTACCTCCTTTAGGCCGTCTCATTGATATTAGTTTTCCAAGCGAATTCACAGCTTGTCAAACATAGTGTAGTAAAATAAATCATGATTTGAGACTAAGGGGTTAGCTAGTGGTGAATTGAATCTCTGACTATCTAAAGAAACTGCTTCTGGTCACCCTGGCAAGACAGCAATGGAAGTGTCTGTGACGGAAGACATTTAGACATTAAACAAAGCCTTGAGGATCAGCTACAAGCACAGTTCATAAAAAATAAAAAAATAAACAGTTTTGAAAATTTTAGAACTGCAATATTCAACACAGGGAAGATTTATAGAAATAAACAACCATTTCCAGTTGTGAAAACCTTACACTGTTCTGTACAAATCTGTGCTTAAAGAGTAATTAGCTGGCCCTTTACATTTTATGATGTTTTCAATAATCTGGGAAGTTCTTTTTGCAATTGTTATGTTTTTTGTTTTTTTTAAAATTTTGTTAAGTCTGTGTCAAAGTGTTTTTACCTTGAGTTCAAATTTCCTGCCACATACATATGCAACATAGACTAGATCAGCCAAAGTGATATTATAGAAGTAAAACACCAACTAGTGATCAGCTATTTTTTCCTGTTGTATTCCTGTCAATGAACAGCAGAGCACTTCAGTAACAGTTCTGCATTATATTACAGATTGTTATTGCATTATTACTAGTGATGGGCGCTGTGGCAAGGTAACGTAGTCTCCCTTGGTCAGGGGTGAAGTGTGGCCTTTCGACCAGGGGCGTCGCGATGCGAGCAAACTCCACCCTCTTCAAGATGGCGCGAACCTTAAGTCTACTGTCCGTTTGTGGCGGCTATGTTGGGAGAGGTAAAACCGCACATGTGCCTCAAACACCAAGGTAAGGAATCATTGTTTTATTAGCTACACCTGTTCCATGGGTGAGGTTTGATGGTATATAAGGGGAATGTGTGGTTGAGGAGGGGAGTCGTGCTGGGGAGGTCAGGATAGAGCAGAGGGGCCTGGAGTCTATATATGTTGTATTCTGTTAGGAAATACTAATCTGTGATTACACAATAGTGCCAAACTGACAGCTGCGGAAGGGGGAGCTGCTTCGGGACTGTTCCGGAACTCAGAGAACATAACGAGAGGGAGGCTACCGGTGCCTGGCTGCCTTTGCAAGGAAAAGACGGCTCGCAATGAGAGCAGAAGGATTTCAAGAGCAATAGTATAAAAGAGAAAGAAAGAAGTAAACTTGTGTTGTTTTATTTTTATTTTGGGCCCTCCTCTGTCAAGACCTTTAAGTGGTCACAGACCAAGAATTAATAAACGCTGCTTAAACTTGCAAATTTCCCATTTGGACGTCCAGTTTGTGTACATTGTCCTCATCACCCACCCATCTCCCACAGGCACCAAAATTGATATTTTTATATGATATCGATATTGTTCGACATTGATAATAATTTTCATATTGTGAAATCGTGGGATTAAAAAAAAAAATGCTTGTAGAGACATAGTTTTTATTGCTAACACTACTAAAAATACAAACACAGTATGATCAAGGTTTTTTTAATATTAAGATACAACCTTATACATACCAATCATTGTCAGTCTTGTAGGCAAAGAAACACCACACAATAAAGCATTATTTAACCGTTTTATTCCATTGACTGGTGTTTAGGTACCAAGCGCTTTTTGCATGCTGCATTAAGTTTGGCACTTTTGGTCATCCGTAAAGTGTTGCGGTGTTGTGCTGAATTGTTTGATATTGCAATTGTGTAGTTATATTTTTCTGTGTTTTGGAAGACTTTAATATTATCGATATCGATATTGATATTGAAATACATGCACGATATAGAAATAAAATATTCATATAGTTTCCCACCACTATTACGTTTTTTTTGTTTGTTTTTTATATTGCTTTTCAGTTAAGATCCTGCAGGCAAAGCCAAGACAGCCCTAGTGAATACATCTGACTTAAACACCACAAAAGTTACAAACACTTTTTCTAGTATATTGTTTTGTTTGTATCTATGTTAGAGGCATACATGTATAAGGATAGAATGTTTTTATGTTTGGGAAAATAAGACTTCAGGGATCATTCATTCTTAAAAACAGCTCCAGTTCCTCTCATTCAATTTCTTCGATTGCTGTAATTATTCTAGCTGTTCAGATGGTAATTTACTTTCATGAAAGATGAACCTTTTTGTTAGAAGAAACATATGACACACCCCTTTTACATTTCAGAACCTCATTTCTGTGAATATACATTTATTACATTCCAGAAGTATAGTTTCTGTTTTGCACAAGACTAAAAATCACCACATATAGGTGGATTAGGAATTTTTACCGACATCTGTGAAATTTAGTCCAGTGTGAACCGTCCATTTCTTTTTATCACAGATCATTTTCTCAGAGGTCAGCCTTTTTTTTACAGGACAAATTATATAGAAAGCCTTCTGTAAATTTCAAACTCGAGCATCCTGTGTCTTTTTACTCCTGTGTGAATCAACCATGTCAATGTTATGTTAGAACTGATATTGCATTTCTGGGGTATTCACCTTAAAGTAATATCAGCCTTTACAATAAACCATAATATAATACAGTATTAAAATTGGTACAATCTGTCCTATGATTCTCCAGTTCCGTAAAACGCTAGGATTGGGAAGAATCAAATTGGGGACTGGCAAAAATACAAAACATAATTGCTGATGCTTTGAAAGGTTCATTTGAAGATATTTATGGAAATACATATCACTCAAAGGATGAAATGGCTATTCTAGCCTTTAGAAAAGAAGGCACAAGTAAATGAATTACCGTATTGCTTTGAATTAATGCCACCCTTGAATAACCACTGCCTTTGAATAAGTGTGGCCACACTCAGATATCAGATTTGTAATAGATGCCACCCTTGAATAAACGCCACTCTCAATAATGAAACATGTACATCCTGATCAAGTTGTATCCGCAGAAATAAACTTCAGTATACATTTCCCTTAAAGGTGGGGTGCAGTGATTATTATATTTTTTTTTTTCAGAATTCACTTGTATGGCACTGTTGGAATGTCAATAAAAGTATCTGTGTAGTTCTAATGTGTCAGTTTTAACGTTAAGTGCATATAAAACAACTTTGAAGTTGCTGCTGCTATTCAAAGTCTAGCTACCCGGAAGTCTGCAGTTAATGTATGTGTGACATCACGCGGGATAAGCTAGCTGACCAGCCCATTGCTTTCCTGCATTACTGCTCACCAAAACTGTGTCAGACGTGGAACGCACCCCAGGAAGTCATCATGGTGAACAAGTGTGTAGTGTACGGTTGCTGAGTGAGTGAAGTTTGTGAAGAGGACCAGGGCTTGGGATGCGAAGCCTAACAGCAGCTGCATCTGCAGCTCTCACTTCACAGAATAAATAGATGGTTAAGATGGGGGCTGCAAAGAAAGCTTTATTAAAAAATTATGCAGTACCATCTATTTATCTGGAGGGTACCTGCAGGACAGCAGCATCAACTGCTACAAGCAGTGGGATATGTACACCAAGAGTGGCTGCTAGGAAAATGGATATGCAGAGGGTAAGAACATGATCCTTTGATTATATTATAATTATCTCTTACTGTTTGATGAAAATGTGTATAAATTGACATTATTATATAGCCCTACTCCTCCATGTACATGTTAATAAATACTGTAATAAAAGTATAATTCATGTCATGTTCGGGCAATTTCATGCATGGGGGGCCCCCGTGGAGCAAACACCACCACTGGTTCTCGTATGCATCAATCAAGCGATATTCTTCGAAATAAATTCACTGTCTGAATAATAACGCTTGTCAAAAGCTTTTTAATAAAAGCTGAAATAATATTCTGCTTACTGTTGAGGCTTGAAATACTGCCAAGAAATAAACTCAGAATTGGAAAAATATGAAACCTGTGTATAATTTCTGCTCACTGGAATCTGATGAAGATTTTTTTAAAGCTGTCACACCAAAAACTTGCGTTTCTTCAACTTATAAGTAAGGAATATGAATTAAACTTTCAGGACATGTTTAGAAAGGATACATACACCCCACAATGACTTTTTTTTCACTGCACACCACCTTTAAATACCGTAAAACAATGCAATAAAAAATTGAGCCTTTCGAAAAACCATAGAACTTCAAATTACTGCTGCCCTTGAAGCGCCGCTCTTGAATTAGAGCTACAGCTGTTTTTGTAATTTAAAATAAACACTGCAGCATTAATTCAAAGTAATACAGTATTTACATCCAGTTTATTGTTTATAAATCATGCACAAAAGCACCTTCTCTGGCCACAACATCGCATTTCATTTTGAATTTACCGATTTTCCTTAATGAAAACGAATCCAAGTCTGGGAGGTTACTAGACGTCCTCTGCTTTTGACCAACTCTGAGGACACCAATTTTTTAGTCCTTTGTGAATCATGCTTTAAATACATTTTAACCCTACGGTGCCGCTAGGAATCGTTCCATAAATCGTACTTGTTGTACATTTCCTTCCTTTATCAGTCAGCACGCGGATATACGACACTCAGATACATGCCAGTCACGTTTTACCATTCTTGTATTAAGAATAAAATCAATCTACATTATATATGTAACAAATTAATGTACTTACCTGTAACACACGATTTACGACTCAGTCACCAGTTTTCTGATACAAAGCCCATCTCTTCAATGTTACAATTGACTTGTTTAACCGTCACAGCCTGCTTTTTTTTTTCTGGCATGGCAAATCAGTCTGTCTTTATTGTGCACTGCAGTTACACAGCACTTCCTCCAAAAACAAAGCAAACGAGACTAGGCACGGTAATGTACAGGTTGATCATTCAACAGTTTTAGATACTGTAATGCATTTTCTTTTTAAATCTGTGATCTTTAGTTGTTTTTGTGCATTTTCATTTGCAAGTGAACTGTGACATTAGAACTATATCGAGCACTATATTCTGCAATTTTGAAGACTGACTTTGGATAATGTTTTAATTCTGGAAACTGGTGTTATTATTATTTTTAAATATTTTGCTAAATTGCATTGCCTTTTAGGTTTTAAGCAGTTCTGTGCATAGGTAACATTTTGATTTAATTTTGCTGTTGTGTTGTTAATGGGGAATTTTACATACCGCTACAATACAAAACTGATTTAAAAGTATCTACTGTATTACAGTTCACGTGTCCAGTCGTCTCTTTTGGCAAGTGATATTTTCAGAATCATATCGTTCTGAATTAAAATAACACTTCTGTTGAAAACATAGTATTCTACCAACAAAACCAACTACAGTACATCTAAATGGAAGCCTGCTTATTTCAAAACACAGTCCTTTCAGCTATGTATTTTTGACATTGTATCTTTTTTGTGTTCCCTGAAAAAACTGACAAGTTTTTTGTCTTTTACTGCTGTTATTTCACTAACTTGTGCGCTAACAAATTTCAATGAAAGAATCAATGTCTCCCTGTACAGTTCCTCAAACGCAAGTCATATTTTTTCTTTCCTTATGAGATGTGTGTGTGTGCAGGGAAGGCGGTTGTTTGGGTGGTAGGAGGCAGGTTACAACGTGCTCACCTACATACAGATCAGATAAAATAAGCAGATATGCATCACACTCATTTAAAAAGTCAACATTTTATAGGGTCTGATATGAGTGTTGACTGTATACTGTAGATCTTGAATGTGGAGTTTAAAAGAAACACATGTTATAGTAAATATGTATTTTGTATTTTGAAACATGGTATCTGGTACAACACTAGGCTAACTAAATCTCTGTTGCAATCCATAATTTCAGTTAGTACTTGTTTGACCTTTTCACCTGGAGGTTGAAATTGTCCCCACCTCTTCCTTCTTGTCATCAACCAACCAGCTGCTTCCCTTATTGACTTTCAGCCTGTTACATGCTTTGACCCTAGGCTGACCTCTTGGTAGTTCCAAGATTTAAGTTTTTGTTCTGGTGGCCATTCTTTTGGCAGGGTGTCACTGACACTTCAGATTTTACTGGCTAAAGATCCTAGTGATAGTTGTTCTATTTCTGTCCAAACTAAAACACACCTGTTTCCTCTGGCCTTGATGTCTGTGATTGCAAGGGTTTAGTAGTGCCTTGGTGGTGAAAGTAAATACATATGTTTCAGTTTTCTTATATTCTTCTTCTTACATATACGTTCCCTTAAAATGCTAAACCAAAAGAAAAACAACAATTATCTAGAGCTATGGAAATACTCCAAGTAATTCACTTTTACATGTTTTTGTCAGCAGATATTAAAATGTATTTAACAGCAGTCTTTCCCTCATCTATACAATTGAGTACTAATCAACAGCAATTAACATCCACATGGAGTGATTTAAACACCATTTCCTTTCGCATGGTCCTCTGCAATTTGTACTGCTGTATTGAGGCTGTAAACCTTAAGAGCTACCACTTTGCATACTGGGAGATGTATTTCTTTGTAGAGATAATTGGCGGTTAAGTCTTGCCCAGGACTACAATCTCGCACTTCACTGCAGAGAGGATGCATTTCTAAGGAAACAAAGAAGTGAAAATCAGGAAGTGAAATCAAAATCTTTATATCAAATGTTTAAAGGTAAATATGAGTGTTTTTAATTAGTTTGGGACCCTATATATTAAATCACATGGTCAATTCTGTATTGATTGGTACTTAATAATGGTGTAAACTAGTTGTATTGACTAGATGACTACTTGATAGACAACACTCACATAATAATAATAAGCAAGTCCAGAAATCTTTTCTGTTAATCAATCAAGGTTTGAAATGTCACAAAATGTAATAAATCACTCACCTTTTAGAGTAACGTATATATTTTTGAGTGGACTCTGAAATCAAAATTTTTCTTATGCAATAACTTTCAATTCATTCTTTGTTTTTGACCACTAGCTGACCCAATTGTAAGATTTAAAGTTCCATATAAAAACATAATCATTAAATGCCCTTTCTCTGAGTAGCTTTGTAGTTCAAAGGACCCTTTTTGTTTGCAAATGTTGTTAACATAGTGTTTATCACACCCAATGAAAGACCAGTTCTCACAAACAGACAACTGGGGCTGGTGCCTGCTTCTATCACATAGACAAGATAACAAACTGGTTTATTTTATGGCATAGAGAGCAGTTGTTACCTCGGGCTGAGTACCCTTGATTATGTATCAATTGCTATGCTAATTAAAATACTGATTATGATCACAGGTACAAGTCTCAAGCCTGGGCCGGCTTGATCTTCAAAGACTTCGACTGGGTGACTCCAAGAAGGGGGCTGGTTTTGCACTGTATTTAAACCAGTGTATTTACCACTTTCATCAAGCTCACCTGACGATGCTGAAGGGTCCTGTAGGGTCAAACCTACAGTATTGCATTGTTGTGTTTTGAAGATTTCTCCGTGCAGTTTGTATGTGGTTACGTTCTGTACTGTGTATCATTGGTTTTTTCTCTGTTCTGGAATTAAACTGCTTTTATTGAAAATCACACCAAAAGGACTGGAATTATTATTTTTGAGAAATAAACAAACCTATTAAATCTTACACAATGCTGTAGTGTTGAGACATCCAAGCTAAGGAGAATCACACCAAATGCTTGACCCCGAAGACACTGTTGAGGTGAAATGACCTGGAAAGTGTAAGTGAAACAGACACACTGAAAGCTTTCTTTTACCTAGTGTAGTATGAGATGTCATGTTTTAAATTAAATGACATGTTTGTGATATGTTTCTTTTAAGGCTGCACATTTGACACCTACTGTATATACTGAATGGAAGTGCACAACAGATAAGATTTATGGAAGTATTTTGAAGCTATAACCACTTTAATTGTTTCTCCCTTTGTTTTTGTTACCACATAAAACCAATTAAGCCTTTGGATGTATGAATAAGTCTCTCTTATATCAGTCAGTCCAGTTTTAAACCCAAAACCAGTGATCAGTTGTCTTCAAACTCCTTCCAAGACAGTCTTTGTGAGCGCCTGTCCTTTGATTGATTCATCATTAGATGTGAGGATGTTGCAACCAGAAGTACTGTCCACAGGGGTGTGCAATTTCTGAAATAAACTTGTTGCCCAAGGGACAAAATGCTAGAATAATCTACTTGTCCTTCTTAAAAATCTACTTGTCCTTCTTAAAAATACTTGCCCCCTCCCCGTCGCACAAAAAGTATAATATAACTTGTAGGATTTTGGTTTTATTTAACAGTGAACACATTAATAGGGGTGGATCTACCTAGTAGCTTGTTGGGTTCACTAAATTGTTCAAGATACACAACAGTGACCCCACCTCACCTCAACAAATGTATAACATACTTTAAGGAAATGTTCCTTTCAGTGCAGTTTGGAACACATTTGCTAGTAAATTTAAGTAACACACTAAGAGTACAACTCTAATAAGCAATATTTGGGAGTTATTCAAATATAAAAATGGCTTCTGTCTGTTTTTTCCACTCTTTCTCTATAAGATGAATTCAACTTCTGATGTGCAGGTGTTTTAGTTTGTTGCATCACAGACACACATTCATTGCCAACTATTATTGCTGTTTTGTGAAATTCTGATTTTTCTTGACGTTCTTTCAGTTTTGTAACTGCTGAACCCCAGATTTATAAAGGACATGTATCATCAAGTTTCTCCGATTTATTTACTGTTTTTCTACCAAAATGCATGCAGTATTTATGTAGGCTCCATCACATTTTGCAGACACAAAATATGTTTTTTCTTTTCTTTGTCTATGTACTTATTTTACTTAATAGAACTATACTTATACACATTTAACTTCTATTATTATAAACATATTTGTCAATCTTACTGTTTTAATAGTTTCACAAATTGATGGATTTTGCATGTCCAATAAATAACTAATATAGTAAAAAAAAGAAAAGAAAAAAATACTATTTTTTTTCATATAGTTTTTAAATCTAAAAAAAAAATGTAAATATGGTAAATAGCAAACTACTTTAGCAACACTAAAATCAAAAGAAAAAAAATCATTACATTTTTTGCCTGGGAAAGTTTGTCTTGAGATATTTCTAAACAGTAAACTTCACATGGTTTTTTAAAAAATATTCCCAACAAGTACACGTTTGACCACGAAGTGTTGTAAATTTTTCTAATCCGCTAATACCTCGGACATGAGATGATCCTGTTCAGGTAGATTAATTTAGTATTATTAAGTATAAAACAAACTTAGTATGCTTACTTGTCCTACTTTTATACAGCACATTTTAAAACAAAGACAGCACCATTATTCTCTGAAATGACGCCTGAAAATTATTAAAATGAAAAGTGAAGGCTTTTGAAGCATTTTGTTCAGTAAGGTTCGTTCGCCAATACCGAGTCACATGAAGAGCTTCATGCTCAGTGCAAGGCACTGTAGACCCGCATAACCCAGTGTCTCAAGTAAAAGGCATCACTAACATGTAACAGAATACAGAACTATATACAATATTTAAAATTATTATATAAAATTTACAATTGCAGTATGTACAAAATCATTACCTTGTATCGTTGATACACAATATTAAGCAATTATACACTTTCTATAATGTAAATATGCAGCACCTGTTTCCTTTTTTCATTTATTATGGTTGAGGAACAAAATATTCTAAAGAGACTGGTTTTGTTTTTTTTTCATAAAAATGTTGCAAAAACTGTAATAAAGATACTCCTATATTTTAATAATAATAATAATAATAATAATAATAATAATAATAATAATAATAATAATGTGTTCAATTTAACCAACTGAAACGTCACATGTACAATTAGTATTGTATAAACAACAAATTTAGACCTTAACATTGAGTGTCAATGCAGCAATACGGTACTGGCAAGTTAAAATGCAAGTATGATCCGCTAGTGTGGAATGTGCACAAAAAGACAAGTACAATTAGACCTATTGATATAGATTATGAATATGTATTTTAAATGTTTGCCCGAATCACGCCTAATGTAGCCTAATAAAAACATTTTTATCATTAATAAGCCTATACGTATTACAGTATTTGCTTTTTTTCATATTTTTGACTTTTTTGCCTGTGCTTTCAATATCCTCAATGTTTTAATCAAATGTTTGTAATGGTGATGTATAAGATGTCTGAACTTGTCTTTACACCTTAAATTGTGAATTTCCATCTGCACTTGCAGAGGCTTATTATGGGTTTGTCTGGCTAACTTGTTCCACTTCTTCAGACTAGCTAAACCATTTGCTGTTTGGTACGCTGCAATCAGGACTAACTTAGTACAGATCTGCAGGATTTGCTAGACCGCTTTTCAGTCCACTTGATGCAGACTAAGTCACTAGTACACTGCAGTCGACCCTAATCAACTATGGAGTGTCTTTTTTTTTGGTAACTCTACTATTTTGCTGCATTTAAATGTGATGTATTAAGAAAACAGTATCACTTATTTGCTCCTTTACAAAAAATGTAAATAATACCTTAAAGTTTAAAAGAATAGCGTGTGTCTTGACAGAGGCTCTCACTCTCAGGCAGCCATTTCTGGGTTTCTTTTTAGCCAATAGAAGATCAGCTTCTTCCACAGCTAGCTAATCAGAAGTAATAGGGATGGGACATAAACACTTAAAATGTTTGTGTATGTGCTAGACTTCCTCAATTCAGTTTTCAGCAACTTACGTGGCTCTCAAATATACCCGGAGTGTCTTTCTAGCAACAGAACGAACATAGGGAAAATTGAGAATAAAAAGAAAGTTTATAGAAAAAGGATTTCAAACTCTATGACATCTCTATGTCGACTTCAATTTCATGCATTCGGGGCTGCTCTTATACAGGTTTACCACACTTAGGGCCTCATTCACTTAACGACGGTAATTACTATCGTGTGGCAGGGGGAAGCCACACCACAAGAAAAAATGAACCAGCGGTAGCTCTATTCACTAAGCTAATTATATGCACAAATTCAGGACATGAGGTTTACACTTAGTACTATAGTATCTACAGTGCCTTGAAAAAGTCTTCACACCCTTGAACATTTTTCACATTCTGCTGCCTAAAAAACACAATTCAGAATGCAATAAAGTAGGAGTTTGTTTCATTGATCTACACAACATCATCTACACTTTCAACGTGAAAGAACAATGATAGAAATATTCAAAAATCAATTAAAAATGCTTCACATCAGTGTATCATGTTTCTCCACTTTCTGTGCTCTTTTTAAACAATCCTGTGATTGTGACCTGCTTGTTCGGTAATTGTTTACCCTGAACTTCAAGTTTGATTTTCTTGTTTTTGTGTACTGCGCTGTCAAGATGCTTGTCAATAGTACCTTTTCTTAGATGATCCAAAGACACATTACAAGTTGAGCAAAACAGAATCCCACCATCTGCATGCAACATCCCCTTTTCGTAGGACTGAATGCGATCTTCTGTTGAAATTATTTTAGCTTTTTTTGATTTTTTAGCTGTCTGCATTTTTAATGTTAATCACACACTGAAAGCTAATAAATCAACACAATCTAAACAACCATTTAAAACTTCCCGCCTCTGACTCGCATGTTACGTCATTGTACAGTATGAGGAATTCACCAATCATGAAGCCGGTGTTTGTTTGACCCCGTTGCCGTAGTAACCAAATGCACGGCATTAACTCCGGACCGTGTACAGCTACTGTAGCACTGCTTCTACTTGATAAAAGTATGAAATGAAAAGGAGAGGTGAATGTAAAATACTGTATGGAAAATAAAATGCATATTTTTCATGGTAGGCAGTCAAATACACGATTTCTGTGAAATGTGTGATATTGTGAATTTTCCCAGGCCCACATATAAGGCTAGTATGATCTGTGCTCAATCTGTATCTAGTTATTACCGCCTCCTCACACAGCCCTAGTAATGTCTGCCTGGTCTGAAATACTCTCTTCCTGGCTCTTTCTTTTAGCTATCCTGTGCAGCTCTTCTGTTGGTTCTGTGACACCGCCTGGTTTCAATAAGCGGTACACTTAACACACAGAGAGGGACTTGGTAAAGTTACCACTTTTAAGTGAATATGGTTTTCATATCAAGCACCTCCCTTGCAGAATTACACATAATACATTTCCATACATTAACATTATTAATTGTATTGAAATGACTCACATGCAGCACCTCTTTACAAGCGATTCATTCCACACGCAAGGTCATGTGCCACTGCTTAGTGAATGCAGCAGGTGCACAAAGCACGCAGAAAGGGGCTTAGTGCATGAGGCCCTTAATCTGCAATATTCCCATGTGTTTCCCATGGTTATACTATGCATTAACCACAGCTGAATTTGCTTTACCATGCGTCTCTGTGCTTTACAATGCTTTATTACAATGTGCTATGTATGTACTATGGTAAACTTTTAGAATGGTGGAGTTTGAGAGAGCTCATGAGGTTCCAATAATCATGTTTCAAAATAACTTGCACATCATCTTATGTTCCCTTTGTCCTTGTCCTCCTGGACCTAACTGCTGCTTTTGATACCATAGATCATAGCATTCTTCTTGACCGCCTTCAGAAGTATGCTGGGATCTCTGGAACCTGTCTCTCCTGGCTGTCCTCTTACCTATCTGGACGCATGCAGTCTGTTTTCTATGATGGAAGCAGTGCTTACGCAAACCCGGTCACCTGCGGTGTCCCTCAAGGGTCTGTTCTTGGGCCTCTTCTCTTCAACATCTACATGCTTCCCTTGGGTCACCTCATCTGCCAACATAGCCTCATGTTTCACTCCTATGCAGATGACACCCAGCTCTACCTAAAACTAGACCCTGGATGTCCCTCTGCCATGGTCCATCTCTCAGCTTGCATCCAAGACATCGAGGCCTGGATGTCTGCCAATTTTCTTCAGCTCAACACTAACAAATCTGAACTCTTCTAGCAGGATCGAAAACTCAACTCAAGAATCTCAATATTGCTGCCTTGAACCTCGGAGACTGTCTGCTGCTGCCTTCCCCCACTGTACGAAGCCTCTGTGTAGTTCTGGATAGTAACCTCTCCTTTGATGCCCAAATCTCCTCTGTAGTCAAATCCTCCTTCTACCACCTCCAAAACATCTCATCTACCTTTCACTCCCGGATGCAGAGATACGCTGTCATGCATTCATCTCCTCTTGACTTGACTACTGCAAGCTTCATGGCCCCGACTCTCTGGAACTCTATCCCGGCTTCAAATCAACTCTCAAGACCCACTTGTTCTCTCTTGCTTTTAATGCTCTTTAAGCCTGATACCTACTATTAGCTGTTGTCTAAATTACTATTTCAGGTTTTTCACTCCATCTTATTTGTATGATTCTGTATGACACATGCATCCACAATGTTTAGAATTCACATCCTAGCCTTGCATTTAATGTATTATGCCTGTATTTAATGTATTTGCATTTTTTTTTTACTGTTTGTATTTAATGTACTATGCCCTGTATTTCACTGTATTTAATGTATTATGCATTGTTCCTTACTATCTTGTAAAGCGCTTTGTGATGGTGGTCCACTACGAAAAGCACTATATAAAGGAAATATTGATTGATTGACTGATTATATATATAACTATTGTCCAGAGTCCTAACATTGAAATTAGGAGCATACTGATACTCATACTTGCAATTGGCTTTAAGAAGTATTTATCGGCAGATGTTAAATAAAACCATTCATTAATGTGTTGATTTCAAAACAAGAAACTGCCCTTCCCTCACCTTTACAAGTAAGTACCAGTCAATGGCAATGAGCTCCTCTCATCCGTACCGAAAATACGGCAATAAAAATATTTTCATATTACTGTAGGACAAATAGCGTTATTTTCACTCGTAATAATTATTGTGATCTGAACTTTATAAATGCAATATTGTTTTAAAGCAGATAATTAGCATATTAGTGCACCTGGTAGTATGCGACTGATATTCTACTTAGGGGTCACATATCATAACATTAATGCAGCTACTGCTGGTTCAACTGTAATTAACATCATGATGAAAGGGGGGCGTGTGGTAAGGTTGCTCAAACTCATAAGTAAAACTAAACCATCAAGTATTCACATCACTCAAGCTGCTTGGTTGTAATCCACTAGCAGTGTATTCTACTAGTGCACATTATCAATTTGCTCCTGTTCAAATATTTTGAGGCATGAGATACTGTACCTTTATTATAAAGCAGGGGTGAGGCCCCCAGGGGTCCCCTACAGGGGTGATTAAAGAGTAAATGTCTTCCCTTTTTTACTGTGCCCTTACATTTCTATGACATTTGCAATTATGAGTGGTTCAAATTGCATTTACTAGATATAAGATAGTACTTAGGTAAGATCAGCCAGTGTCATCTAGTGATCTGGCACTTTGCAAAAAAAGTGTTCTTTCGTAATGAATTCAATTCACTGTGCACTAGATGGTTCTGGCGCTTACTAATATAAGGACTTTTTGTCTGATCTAGCCTACATTATATATGTCTATAGCCCATTTCACACTGACACTCCTACCTGGGTCCCGACACGGTTTCTGGCTACCCGGGTCACAGTCCCACGTAATGTGAAACCACGTACCTGGGTTGTACCCGGGTTGACCCGGGTCCCAGCGATCCACTAGAGGATGTTGGTCGACAGGCTTTGACCCAGAGGTTGAGCAAGACAAAGTGCATGACAGCTTTTCATAAGCCGAGGAATGAAATACAGCAATACCTGCGTGAAGGTTTCACTTCCTCAAGGAACATTTCTGTTTATTCTGTTTAGCCATATTTTTGTTGATTGAGACACAGCATGAGCCAGATTGCAGCAGGGATGAAGAAACATTTGCTCTAATCAACATTTGGGCCGACGGTTCAATCCAGAGAAACTTGGGGCATTGATACGCGCATTGTGTACTTGTGTCTGTCACGCAGGTCAACCCTGCTTTATCAAAAGCAGTGTGAAATCATGTAGCCGACCCGCATGACACCGGGTCCGGACCCGGGTAGGTACACATCCCAGTGTGAAAGGGTCATATGTCAATTAGAACTGAGAAGCAGCTCCTGAACTCAAAGCATCTCAGCAGCTCTTTCTGTTTTTGAGTTACAAGCACTTGAACACACATACCGATTTGCTGCTTGTCAGAGCACTGGAGCACTGAATGAGGGGGTGGTAGAAATTATGCATATGGGCATCAATGGAAAGCGCAAAGCCTGCTCTTTTAAATGACTTGAAACCGGAACGCTATCTGTTGAAGTGACCGAGTAATAGGCAACAAACAAAGCTAGCATCACTGTGCCTGAGATATTCACGTGAGGTCGGACCCGCCAATACACTATGCCTGGGGTCCATATGGACCCCAAACCTAAAACAATTTGGGAAATTGAACAAGGCTACCTGGACTAGAATTATCCTTTGCATCGTGTAACATGATGGGTGCCTGACAACTACCTAAAAGGACGCAAAAATCAAGTCACTAGATCCACATAATAACTGATACCAAAGCACTGTGGGGTCCGGTTGGACCCCAGATCACCTTATAAGGGTTAAATAAGAAAGGTAACAAGTTCAGGCACTTCCATGTTTTTGCTTTGACCGTTTTTGCCCCACCTCCCTTATCGTACTGCAATCTACACCTCTTCTGAGGGTAACAAATGACTTTAATTCTCCTCCTCCACAAAGGGAGTTTAAAGCTCAAGCACCTGCATCTACACTTCAGCAGAACTGGCTTTTCTCAGTCAAGTCTATGATAAGAGGTTGACATAGGATTCGTGCCAGCTTGTATGTTGTGTTACAAAACTCTAATATGGATTGCAGAGTGAAACAATTGGACACTGCTGTTGTGTTTGACAAACAAACTTGTATACTAGCTTTTTGAGTATTTGCAATGGAGCTGAAAATTGAGACTTCAGTTTATGACCTCTCCGTGGCGTCTTGATTCTCACCCACTGGCCTCCCTTCAGATCTGCCCTGTGTGCATGGCGATTTCGATCTGAATATCTCTCTGCACCTCACTCCAGCCGGAACTGTTGAGGCCGTCAAATCTGATCCAACGCCAACCGAAGGTTTCTGGCCACCATGGACATGGCTAGAGAGATTCCAGTGGTCGCGTGTGGAGTGGCCCTAGAGTTTTGCAATGTGGTTAACAGAGCTTTTGAGAATGTCTTTCCCTCCATGTTGGTTCTCAGTCCATTTTTTATGGTTCTATTGAACCACTCCACACAACCATTATATTCAGGGTGATAGCGTGAAGTAGTGACCTCAAATAGTGCTGAAACACATGGGAGGTAAACTGGGATCAGTTATCTGTTATGATGGTTTGTGGCAGGCCCCATATTGCAAACAAGGCATCCAAGTGATTAACGACCACTGTTGAAGTTATCTCACTTGTTGCAATCACTTCCGGCCATTTGGAATGTAGGTCGTAAACCACCAGAAGGAAACGGTGGTGAAACGGTGCTGAGTGGATCTCTCCACATATGTCAATCTGTAGCTTTTGCCAAGGCCCTGATGGCCAAACTACTGGCTGTAAGGGTGCAGCTTGAGGTTGGACTGATTTGCCACTCAATAAACAGGCTTGACATGTCTTAACTAATGACTCAACCTGTGTGTCTATCCCCGGCCACCACACCAGTTCACTGCACTTCTGTTTCATGCGAACGATTCCAGGATGTCCCTCATGAGTCAGTTTCAGTACTCTTGAGCGAAGGGAGTTTGGGATGATTGTACGCTGGCCCCGAGCCAAACACGCATCACACCAACATGTCAGTTCTTCTCTTGCCCGGTGAAATGGTTTTAAGTGTTCTGGGACCAGCCGAGGCCAGCCTGTCTGTATATATTGACATAGTTCTTGTAGAACTGGATCTAACCTGGATTCTCGTTCCAAGTCTTGTGGAGTCACAATGGCAGCTAAAGCATTCTGGAGCATCATCACTTGCTTTACTTCGTCTGAATATTCTCCCAATTGTGTTTGATCTGCTACAGCCCTAGAAAGATGATCTGCCACTTGATTGAGTCGACCAGGCTTGAACTCTAGTGTGAAATTGTACTGGTAGAGGCGATCAGACCACCTGTAGATTCTAAGAGGTTTTTGGCCTGTCCCAGATGTTGACAGTTATGTAGTTAAAGCTTGGTGGTCTGTACAGAGGGTGAACTGATGTCCGTACAGATAAATATGCCAACGCTCACAAGCCCATACACAAGTCAGAGCCTCTCTTTCCCCGACTGAATATTTCTGTTCAGTGGGGGACAAAGCTCACGATACAAAGGCTACTGGACGCTCCACCCCATCCTGGGTATGGGGAAGGACAGTCCCGAGCGCTGTTGCTGATGCATCACACATAACAATGGTGGGGGCCTAAAGAGAGAAAAGGGCAAGGTGAGTTAGTCTTTAAGGGCTTGATTGACACGGACACACTCTGTAGTCCACTCCCATGGGACATCTTTCTGTAGTAGGGCACGCAAGGGTGTTGTGATTGTGGCATATGAAGGGATGAAACGCAAATAGTAGTTTGTCATGCCTAGGAAAGAGTGGAATTGTGTCGTTCAGGAAGGTTTAGAATGGCTGTAATGTTAGACTGCAACGGCTGAGTGTCTTTCTTTGAGGCGGTTTGCCACAGTTCGACTTCAGCTCCAAAGTTGCATTTTTCTTCGTTTAGTGTCAGATTGAAGTTCCGGAGACGATCAAACACCTGTGTCAGCCTGGCATTGTCTAGTTGTAGGGAGCAGCCATGGACAACAATGTCATCCAAGTAAATTGCTACTCCAGGAATGCCAGCAAAAACTGTGGACATGACTTTCTGAAAGCAGCTTGGTGCAGACGAGAGCCCAAATTGCATGTGCTTGTACACTCCCAGGTGGGTTACAAAAGCAGTCAGATCTCGGCTAGCTTCAACCATTGAAATTTGTAGATAACCCTGCCTAAGGTCCAATTTACTGTAAACAACTGAGCCATGGAACTCAGCTACTAGCTCCTCTATGGTTGGAAGGGGATACCGGTCTGAAATGACTGCTTTATTCGCTGCCCGTAGGTACACGCAAAGATGAATGTTCCCATCTTTCTTACGTGCTATGACCAGATTTGAGATTGAGGGAGAAGAGTCAATGGATTCAATGATATCTTCCTTCAGTAAGCGCTTAAGCTCAGCAGCAACATGATTCATGATATCAAGGGGTATTCTGTGCAGTGGTTGCATAGCTGGTGCAATGGAATTACACAGTGGGGCCATGAGCAAAACCTTTAATCAATCCAAGGCCGTGAAACACCTGAAGAAACAAAGCCTTCCAATGGCTGGCAAGGTGGACATGCTGAATTTCAGTGTCCCCAGTGTCCCATTCACAAAAGTTAAGTGCTTGAAACAGGTCAAGACCCATGAGATTTACTCCTTTCTCAGTCACTGTGAATATGAAAGTTGGTAGTTGTACACTGCCATACGAAACTAGCAAAGTCAGGGAGCCCAAAACAGTAATGGCAGAAGAGCCATAACCTGTAAGCTATATCAAGCTGGAGCTTAAGGCTTTGTTTGCAACCCAAGTCTTATATGTAACTTTGTCAATAAGGGACACTTTGGCTCCTGTGTCCACAATCAGGGGAATTAAAACCCCATCTAGATAGCAATTACACACTTTGAAAGAGGTACCCATATCCTACACTGTAGTAATAACTGTTGGATCTGAAAAGAAAGTCTCTGTGCAGCATTTGAAATGGTAGATCTGCACTAGCGAGCAAAATGATTAAACTTGCTGTAATTTCGGCATCACTTACCCTTTGCAATGCAATCTTGGCTTCCAGTTTCATGACGGGTCAACCGGCAGTTCCCACATCGTCCCGAGGAGGGTACCACGTGGCCGTGAGAAGCTACTGCTTCTACCATAGTTTTACTTTCCTGCAATGTACTCTGTGGCTGATCGGCTGAAAGTTGTTTTGCTTCTGCTACGGCTGCGTCAATCTGGCATGCTATTTCCAGTGTTCTATCCCTTATTTTATAAGTGGTTGTTTTTTCTATGAATTGGTCCCATATCATTTAATCATGTAGATCCTCATACTTGCAAGTTACTGCCAATTCCCTAAGATTTCCAATGTATTGGTGAACTGACTCCCCCTGAAGCTGTGCTCTGCGGCGAAACTGCGGCAAAATTCTACTAAAGCATTGTGTCTCAGACCGAAATGTTGTGTCAGCTTAGTTGTAGCATTTTGAAAAGAAGGCGAGTCACCCAGTGTTTTGAAAATGCTATGGCCCTCTGGACCGAGGCAGTAAGTCAAGATCGCTCTTTTCCTGGCATCGCTCACGTCTTGCAAATCAGAAGCTAATAGATAAGTATTAAACAACTCTAACCATTGTATCCATAAGTCCAGTGGTTACAGAAAAGGGCTTGTATCCAGGAGGTCCCCGGTTCAAATCCTACCTCAGCCACTGACTCATTGTGTGACCCTGAGCAAGTCACTTGCTCCTTGTGATCCGTCTTTCGGGTGAGACGTAATTGTAAGTGACTCTGCAGCTGATGCATAGTTCACACACCCTAGTCTCTGTAAGTCGCCTTGGATAAAGGCGTCTGCTAAATAAACAAATAATAATAAATAATAACATAAGAACATAAGAAAGTTTACAAATGAAAGGAGGCCATTCAGTCCATCTTGTTCGTTTGGTTGTTAGCAGTTTATGATCCCAGAATCTCATCAAGCAGCTTCTTGAAGGATCCCAGGGTGTCAGCTTCAACAACATTACTGGGGAGTTGGTTCCATACCCTGACAATTCTCTGTGTAAAAAAGTCCCTCCTATTTTCTGTTCTGAATGCCCCTTTATCTAATCTCCATTTCTGACCCCTGGTCCTTGTTTCTTTTTTCAGGTCAAAAAAATCCCCTGGGTCGACATTGTCTATACCTTTTAGGATTTTGAATGTTTGAATCAGATCACCGCGTAGTCTTCTTTGTTCAAGACTGAATAGATTCAATTCTTTTAGCCTGTCTGCATACGACATGCCTTTTAAACCCAGGATAATTCTGGTTGCTCTTCTTTGCACTCTTTCTAGAGCAGCAATATCCTTTTTGTAACGAGGTGACCGGAATTGAACACAATATTCTAGGTGAGGTCTTACTAATGCATTGTAAAGTTTTAAAATGACTTCCCTTGATTTAAATTCAACACTTCTCACAATATATCCGAGCATCTTGTTGGCCTTTTTTATAGCTTCCCCACATTTTTCATAGATCCATCCATCCATCCATTATCATTAACCGCTTACTCCTTTACTCTCCTCTGTCCTAATTCTCCTCGACCTCTCTGCTGCCTTTGACACTGTTGATCACTCTATTCTACTATCTTCTCTTGCTGACCTGGGGATCTCTGGCACTGCTCTGGCCTGGTTCTCCTCCTACCTCTCCAACCGCACTTACCAGGTAACCTGGCGTGGAGCAACCTCCACACCTCACCCTCTCTTAACTGGAGTCCCCCAAGGGTCAGTCTTGGGTCCTCTCCTGTTCTCTCTCTACACCCGCTCCCTGGGCCCCCTCATCGCATCCTATGGTTTCTCATACCATTTCTATGCTGATGATGCTCAGATTTTCCTCTCCTTCCCCCCCTCTGACTCCACCATCTCCTCCCGTATCTCTACCTGTCTGTCTGCTATTTCCTCCTGGATGCACTCGCATCACCTCAAACTCAACCTCTCTAAATCTGACCTCCTTTTCTTTCCCTCCTCCTCCCCCTCCTCTGATCTCTCCATCTCTGTTCCTCTGGAATCTACCACACTCTCTCCCTCTTCCTCAGCTAAGAACCTTGGAGTCACCCTGGACCCCTGCCTCTCTTATTCCCAGCACATCTCCACTCTGGCACGCACTTGCCGATTCTTTCTGAGCAACATCCGAATAATCCGACCCTTCCTCACCAACTATGCTACCCAGCTCCTGGTCCAGGCCCTGGTACTCTCCCGCCTAGACTACTGCAACTCCCTCCTGGCTGGCCTCCCTGCGTCCGCCACCCGTCCGCTCCAGCTCATCCAGAACTCTGCTGCCCGCCTAGTGTTCTCTCTGCCTCGCTTCGCCCACGCTACTCCACTACTCCGCTCGCTCCACTGGCTCCCGATCACCGCTCGCATCCAGTTCAAGACTCTTGTACTAGCCTACAGATGCCTTGACCAGTCTGCACCCAGCTACCTCCAGACCCTCATCTCTCCCTACACCCCCACTCGACCTCTCCGCTCCGCCTGCACTAGAAGACTAGCTCTACCACCGCTACGCTCCCCTGCCTCCAAAGCCCGCTCCTTCTCCACCCTTGCTCCGCAGTGGTGGAATGACCTTCCTACAGATGTCAGGACTGCCCAGTCCCTGACCACATTCCGGCGCCTCCTTAAGACTCACCTCTTCAAAGAGCACCTGTAGAACTCCTCTGTTTGTATCCTGGGACACTATCACCCTTCATGTAAATGTGCTTTATTTTGCTCTTATCAGCCCCTATTTTACTGCATTTAATCCTGTACTTCAGAATACTGTAATCTGCCAAGTTTTTAACCTGTAGTACTTTGTATTTAATCACATCCTGATGTAACTATCACTATTTAATCATATCCTGATGTAACTATCACTATTACCTGCTGTATTATTGAATTGTGGTTTGTCAAACTTGTACTTTACTTGAACTAAAGTTATTGTATTTCTTGCTCTTATTGTATTACTTGTATTGTAACGCTTGAAATGTTTTTGCTTACGATTGTAAGTCGCCCTGGATAAGGGCGTCTGCTAAGAAATAAATAATAATAATAATAATAATAATACAGGGTCACGGTGAGCTGGAGCCTAACCTGGCATACACAGGGTGCAAGGCAAGACTACACCCTGGACGGGACACCAGTCCATCGCAGGGCACCACACACACACACACTCACTCGCACACTCACACAGAGGGCAATGTAGAGTTACCAATCAACCTGGACAGCATGTCTTTGGACTGTGGGAGGAAACCGGAGTACCCGGAGAAAACCCACGTGAACACGGGAAGAACATACAAACTCCACACAGACAGTACCCTAGGCCGGATACGAACCTAGGACCCTGGCACTGTGAGGCAGCAGCGTTAACCACTACGCCACTGTGTCGCCCCTTTTTTATAGATCCCTTCTTCAATTTCAATATCTCCCATATGATATTTATAATGCACATTTTTATTGCCTGCGTGCAATACTTTACACTTTTCTCTATTAAATGTAATTTGCCATGTGTCTGCCCAGTTCTGAATGCTGTCTAGATCATTTTGAATGACCTTTGCTGCTGCAACAGTGTTTGCCACGCCTACTATTTTTGTGTCATCTGCAAATTTAACAAGTTTGCTTACTATACCAGAATCTAAATCATTAATGTAGATTAGGAATAGCAGAGGACCTAGATTCCTGGAAATCTAAATAAACCATGTCATCTGTTTTGCAATTATCCATTGTCGATGTTGCATCCTCAAAAAAATCAAGCAGGTTAGTTAGACACGATCTCCCTTGCCTAAAACCATGCTGACTGTCTCCCAGGATATTGTTACCATATAGGTAGGGACCTACCTAAATCGCAATTTCGCGGATTTCGCGGAAATCGTGAAATTGAGGGGTCACCGCGAAATGAACTACTGCACACCACAAGGAAAACAAACTCAGATACTACGTTTTAATGTTGTGCTGTTTATTAAGACTCAATACACTGAGGCAAAAGCGCTTGCATACTCTTGTATCCCTTCATGCAATACTCTCTAACGTAAAGTTCCTTCTCTCTTTACGGTACCTATCCCAAGTTCCCTTGTTTTAACAAGAATGCAACATTAACTGTTGTAATGAACTATAACCCATATATAACAACTGCCTCTGCTAGAAACAATATCTTCTGGTCAGGAGATCACCATCTTTTCCCACAATTTCTATTGTTCCTCTGTTTCTTTTTAGAGGAGGGCTAACCAATCTTATTAGTTTTAGCAACATGATCACTGCTTCTTTTTAAAGGAGTGCTAACCAATGCTTTAGAATTAATTTATGACCATATAAGTACTTGAAACTTTATCACTGGCCATCTTTTTGTTTCTGTGTTGAATATGTTTGCTTGTTTTGTAAACTTGTATTCCTCTTAATAGCTTTAGCAACTTGATCACTTCTCCCTTTAGAATTTCTGGCATTTATTAGTACTTGAAACATTATGACTGGACCCATTTGTTTATGTAAATAGTTAAAATACAGTGTTAGAAAAGTTATTGCTGCTTCTTAGTAAATTACCACTTCCTGTGCTATAGGTCACATGACATCAGGAAGCAGATGATCTCTATAAATACATGTACATCTAAGTCATCTAATGTGGGTTTGCAGTCATCTATTGTGGGTTACATATAACTGACGACAATATCATTTTTCATTTGTTCACTAACTACAGCACAATGGTATCACAATGGCACACCTCACTGGTAATCCATTGCAGTACCATGGTGCCTATATCAGGACCAGACAATGAGCTACCAGATCGGTTCCTCTGTATTGTGCAATAATTATTCCACCTTAGGGTTGCCAATGCTGGTAATGCTGTGGTCAGCTGATAGTTCTGCTTGGGTTTCTTCGGGGAAACGCATTGGTATTACAATGGCATTCCTATGTTTTATTACAATGGCATTCCTATGTTTTATTACAATGGCATTCCTAGGTTTTATTTCTGTGCAGGTATACCCACAGACACAACAGTGTAAAACAAACTTATTTGTTTTATCTTGCTTGTAAAACAAATTGTTCGTTTGTTTTCGATGAGTGGAATCTAGCTGTGCACCCCAGAGCAACAGCACATCTCTACAGCGAGCTGTGGACCACATGTAGGCCCTGTTCATCAGCACACAGTGAGGGAATCTCTCACATCACTGTGGGGGTCAATGTGAAGAATTAAGAAATGATTTATGGAGAGACCCAGTAACTGAGGCTGAGCTATATTTAGGGGCTGGGCAGACAGGGTGTGGGTAGCTTTTCAGAGCTTAGAATTCCATATAAAGACACTTACATAACTGTAGATAGGTGCAGATAATGGTTATAAAAATAAGGACGTAGCTCCTTAAGGTCACAATAAAAATTTGTTTTTAGGTGACAACGGGAAAGGCATTCTTTAATAATCAACAAAAAATAATAATAATGAGAAGAAGAATATTTATTATTATTATTATAATTATTATTATTATTATTATTATTATTATTATTATTATTAGTCGTCGTCATAGTAGTAGTAGTAGTAGTAGTAGTCATAGTTGTAATAGTAGTAGCTTACCCTTGTGAAAATGTACTGCATAAAAAGCAGTTAACCATGATAAAACAGGTTAAATACTGTAAGCCACTGTTCTGATCTGTTTTTAAAATAGACACTGCAGTGAGCTCCTTATTGTCACAACTTCATCCGTGGCCCACAGGTACATTACCTAGCACTTTATAAAAGGTAGCTTTTAGTACACTAAGAGTCAAGACCAGCACAGGCAACGTGCTTATCTTGGAGCAGCGCATACGCCTCATACACCTTTATTATACTAGTAATAGCAATTCAGCTTAAAAGCTTATCTGCGGGAATCAAGAATTCCACTGTGCCCCTGCAGACAGTGGTGATGCAACGGTCAGCTGTTTGCTTACACTGAAATATGAGAAACAGTGCCCCCTATGGGCGCAAGCTGTGGATCACATCATGTGGAAACCTACCTGTTTAGTCCTCATATGACTAAATACACACCCTGTAATCATTTTGTCTTGACCTTAGACAGAAGACAGACACATAGCAGCTCAACAGAGGAAGAGTACTTGATGGAGCTCATTAGAGAGAAAAGGAGGTCGAGGTGGTGGGGCCTAGAAGCTGTTACTGCACTTAGCTGCTGGGTGAGTGCACTGGGACAGTGCTAGAGAAAGCATCCCAAAGCATAATGCAACTCCCTCATCTCTTCCTGTACTAGCTGGGGGGTGGAGGCAGACATTTTCCCTAGAATTAGCTTCCTGAGTCTATATTTAAACCACTCTGCTGTCATATTAAATCAGGTCAAGGCGCTGTGAAAGACTAACAACATCCCTTCAACAGCAGCAAAGTGCAGCTACTTTCTGCTCTTTTCTTTGAAGGTGTTCTGATGGAATTGGCTTCTAGGTATCTTGATTTCTTTGATCCAGACCCTACAGCACTGGCTTGGCTAGGTGGCACCGTAGAATAACATGTCTTCTTTAATGGACAGTCCTTTCTCCTTGGAGTGATTCCACTCAGTGGTAGTCCCAGCACAAATAAGTAGTAGCTGCTCAGAGGCTGGGAGAGTTGGGGTTGGGAATGGTTCAATTTAGCACTGGCCTGTGCCCTTGCCTTAGCAAACACTTTTATCCCATTCAATGCATTATTAATTTATATGCACTAGGGTTTTTTTTCATCCTCCTCTACCCCCCCCCCCCCCCCCCACACACACTGTTAAAGAGCAAGTAGCTTTTTTTCCTACTGTCCACTTACCGTTTTGATGTTCATGGTGTTCCCATGTAATTACACAGTAGTTATCATGTAAGGAACAATCTGGATATACCAAGTTATTACAATGTAATTACTAGCTGTGTGCACATACTCAGATTCTCCAGGTATTTCGCTTTAACAGGTTTTTGTCATCAGGTATTAAATGAAACCTATTTAAAATGGCTTCATATCACCACAAGAAAAGCTGCATGTCCCTTATCTATACAACTGAGTACCAATCCATGGCAACAAACCTATTGAGTGATTTAAAATCCACTTGGCAGCAAATTTTCCTTTCACCCAAGCGTGCACATCTCAGTACATCTCAGTCCTGACTTGAACACCTCCTGCCTGTCATTTAATATTGTAATATGGACAATTTCAACTAACTTAGTTTGCAGTGCTGCTGTCTCCCTGGATCCCTTTGAAATGAGCTATCATCCTGGTTAAACAACTAAGTATTGAACTGCAAAGATAAGTGAGAGATGGAGGTGGCAAGGAGGAGGTAAACACATGTCAGTTCACATCACATCGAGGCAATGTGGTTGGTGTTTAGCAACACAGAAAACGACATGCCATATTTGCAAGTTTCAGTCATGTTTTATTCATCCCTAGTCACAACAAATTGAAAAAGAAGACATACATGCCAGAAAACAACACAGACTAAGTCCCGAAACTCTCTAACAACTAGGACATTCAGTAAACCATGACCTGAGCCCCTGCCTGGACCAAGTACAGTAGGTGGGCCTGGACTGAGAGGGGTAGATTTCAGCCATTCTACCACTGGATCCCCTCTTACATCATCCCGGCTTCAAATACTCCCTTTTTTTCTGGCACACCTGGTAGCACTGTGAACCAAACTGGGTTTATCCCAATTCACTTTTTCCAATTGTTTATCACTGATGAAAGTTTTGAACATTTGATAACCCAAATCAATTTGTATGCTCAGCAATATCTGGCACAGCTGGGAACATGCCAGCATTGGTAGCCAACAAACAGAGCCATGATGAGACACAGTACTGCTGTCCACGCTGTCCCTCTCAGCTAGGCCTCTGTTTGGAGGAATGTTTGGAAAGGTACCACACAGTAAATGAGTACTGGAAGGACTAACTAAATCTCAGAACAAACCACCATGACACATGCTGTACCAGTACCTGAGGTAACATAATCAAAGGTAGTAAAAATCACTTGCTTTTAGTTATGCAACAGCATTACCTGGGGCTCCAGAAGGATTATGGGTAACAAACCATTGAAGGGAGATATTATGTTACCTCTTCCTAAAATCCTTATTTTATGCAGATTAAAAAAATGTATACTTATGCCAGCATATCTCATTTGTTGGTGGCATATTGGGCACATGAAAATGGGTTGGTCAGGGCTGCATCATTCAAAGTGAAAAAGTAAAAATGGCCTGGTGTCAGTCTAGGACATGTAAACATCTGCAAAACTGTATATTTTGTATCTGTGAATGCAGGATACTCAGAGTAATTCAAAACTATACTTATGCCAGGGTATCTCATTCTTTGGTCGTTAACTTGTCACTTGAAATTAGGGTGGGTGATATACACCATGGGCTGCATAATTCAAAGTGGAAAAGTCAAAGTGGCCTGGTGTCAGTCTAGAGCACGTGAAACCCCCAAAACCAATGAAAATATGCACACACGGACATAGGGAAATCCAGCAGCTTAAACGTCTCTAAAATCTTACATCTAACATTAGTATTTTAGGGATAAATATGATGTACGTAAAATACATTTTATGAAAAGGTAGCATTTTGTTTATAATAATATGTGTATTTTGTGGTGACAATATATATATATATATATATATATATATATATATATATATATATATATATATATATATACTGTATATATTCAGTTTGCCTGGGGTTTCTGAAAGGGAACATATGGTAATTTTGGTGTAAAACAGCTGACTCCCAAATCACCAAATTCTTGTACACATTGTCACAAGGGCCTCAGCAGAGAAGGAGTTAAATGAGCATGGGGGCAGTGTCAACCAAAGTAGCACAAACAAGAGTAATGCCGATATAGCGTCTTGTGAAGAGAAAGGTTATATTATTGTTCAAGGATTTTGAATAATTGATCCATTTAACCTGTTTGGTCCCCTTTCCTGTCATCAGACTTCCCGACATGCTTGAGTGTTGGTCACACGGAACAGGCCAGCCAAGTGAATTTCCCTTGTCTCAATTGACAAATCAAAACATTGCAGGGCACCATCTACTGTGTTGGGCATAAGCGCTGTTAAAAATCAATACCTGTGTTTTTAAACAGAGCTTCTTTCTTTTCTGCCTAAGTTGTTCCGGTTACTCCAAAGACATTAGCTGGCGTTTTGTAGTTCAGTTGGCCTGTTGAAGCAAACTTGAGAACATGTTGGGAATGTGCACATTAAACACTGTTTCAGTAAAAGAAAATCAGGACACATATATTTGGTCAAACATTCTGGTCCAAATTAAGTTATTATTTTCTAACTTTTTAAAATCTTATTAGCTTCTTTGAAAAGATTTCTGAAAGTTTGGAAATGAGCAATTGTATTATCAGCCCCCACTGTAATTGTGCCATGTGAGTTAGTAAATATAAACCCACCTTAGTTCAGAAATTCAGCTTTTAGAAGTGGTTGAAGAGGGACATTTTTAATGGAATAATAGTTAGTAATCCTGGGAAATAATTATCATAGTAACAGCAACAAAGAATAATAGACACACTATAGGTATTAAATATTATGAATATATAGATGAAATAAGATATGCCTGTAATGTTACTTTTTTAGAAAGACACAGGGATAGGGATGCCATACAATAATTATCTCCACTGTCTCCCTATAGTGTATCAAACCTTGTTTTTATTCCCATTTATATTAAACAGTTCAGAGCGAATATTTTGCTATTATTTAGATTATGTTCCCTAGCGATGGATGCTGCTCTGTTTATAAATGAAACATATATTTGGCTCACACCCACACCTTGCTTTCCATTTGCTCCAGTGTGTAAAGAGGACACAGATTAAGATGTGATCTGAGGTCCTCAGATACAGTCTCTTCCACGTACAATCCTCGGGATAAATGAGTAAGTCAACCCAGTGAAGTGTTAACATTGAAAAGTCCTATCATAATATTATGAGTCAGTCTTTCCTCTCCTGCATTGTTTATGTTTGCTCCTGGCAGTATGGAATCAAAATGCATTACCCTGAACACTGTAGAGCGGATGCCATACACTATCAATATAAACACAATAATCTGATTTCTTGTTAAATATGGGGAGTAATCAGAGCTGTGCGATATACATAAGAAAAAAGGCACAACCATTACCATTACCAGATATGTTTTTAATTTATTTTAAAATGTAGGGTGCCCAATAATAATTTAGTGTTTTCTCCTTAATTCATAATGTCCAATTACTTCCCTTCACAGCAATTCCCCACAACAGCTCAGGAGAACTGAAGGTCAGTGGTTGTCCTCCTATCCAACGACTAAGCCAATTGCCTCTTGACACCCAGGAACTTGAGAGTGGATGTTGACGAGCTACCAGCCTCTAAAGGGTATTGTGCAGGATGGTGCAGTCATCTGTGATTAAATCTAGGCCCTGGCAGAATGATACGTAAAGGTAAATCTACTTTCACCTGATGTTTGAGACCTTTAAAGTCTTGAGCTATTCATCCTTAACAAACAGTTGTTCACAAGTTTTCTGGAACTGCGTTAGGGCTGTGTAAAAAAATATATGTTCTGGGGACGAAATTAAACAAAATAAAGAGAAAAACTTTTGAGAGCACCCTGCACATAGTTAGTGTGCCATGTAGGACCTGTATGTGTGTGTCTGTCAGCTGTCTGGTCTGAGGACATCATCACTCAGCTCCCCTTTTACAGCATATTAAATATTGGTGGAAAAATGCACAATCTGCAATTCAGTGCTGTACCTCAAGTCTGTATATACAAATAACCTGATCTTAATAATTACTATTATCACATTACCTAGTATTAAAAAAAATCCTTCCCTATATTGAAGGACAATTATGGACATTATACATTTTCTGCATTTTAAAGATAAAGCGTATCTTCTATCACAGGTTACCAACTTCCTTATTTCCTAATCATAACCACTTAACAAAATTATTTTTCAAATCGATCTATAGGTATTGTGGCGGAGTGTCCCACCCCTTTGTTTATTATTTATTTATATTATGATTTATATGTTTATATGATGGCGAAAGCCAGTATTATTTGTTATTGTTTTGTGTTTTGACTATAAAACCTCATGAGGCTGCGTGACTGTCAGCTATAATCAGTAGCTGACAGTCACGCAGCCTTATTAATCTCATGCAGACTCGGCCAGAATATAAAAGCCTGCAGCTGTCTGCGCTCGGGGTAGAGAGTGTCAGAGGAGAGACGTAAGTCTGTGGAAAAAGAAATAAACAATTGCTACGTATGTTGGTTTCGCAACCAGCATTCTACTTGTTTAGTGTTTGTTTGTTAGTTTGGCCCTTGTGCCCTTTTTGTTGGTGTTTTGTTTAAATCTTTTGTTTATTATTTAATAAAACGCTGAACGCCGTAGCATCTCAGTTTGCACTGCCATTCCTTGTTTTGGTTTTATGTTCCTGGTCCGTGACGTAACCACACCTGCGCACGGCAACCACTCTGTCACAGTATTTATTGGCATGTACTTTGAAAGGAAGTGGTGGTTTTATGCCAGCAGCCATCTGAAGCATCCGCTAACAAGCGGCTAATCTGTAGTTTGTAATAAAGGAATGAACAATTAACTAAATTATGAAAATAAAGTCATGAGATGATTCTTTAATTACTGCTAATTACTTTACTTATGTCGAGTCTAAACTGGCATCTCATGGCTGTAGGACTAAATTACAAGTAAAGCAGACAAGTCGTGAAAAAATGCAGAAGTGGAGTACACCTGACATTTGAGTCATTTAAAAGCCAGTGCCATCCTTGGGGAGTTACTTCATTTATACATGAATAATGAATTGTTAACTTTGCTTGAGATCTCTGTTGGAGATGTGGCATGTGGATTGTTGACTTGCATTGATTTTGACATATTGACATGCTAATTGGTTGTTCGTGTCTGTATATTGTCTGCAGTTTCGACAGGGAGAGGTTAAAAGTTAAACTGAAAGGCATTCATCTCTGGGTTATAAATGGGCATTAACCCTACTTGACTGTAAGGTGTTGAAATTAAATTTCATGTGGCATTGATTTAATCATTAATTTAATTTAAAAGGTTAAGTAGCTTCTTATTTTTTCTACCCCCTTTTTATGATGTTTGCAAGAGTGGCTCTAACTGCAATTACTCAGATATTTTTCATTTTTTGATGAGTCTGTGTTGAAGGTGCTTTCACTTGAGTTCAGTTCTAGTTGCCTTATATATTTATTTATATATACACGCACATACACACACATGTACAGTACAACACAGGCTTGATCAGCCAAAGTGTATAGCTGTAAGAGCCACCGCCATCTAGTGTTCAACCACTTTGAAAACAAGTTTAGTTTTGCTTGTAATACACTGCTGTGCACTAGATAGCACTGGAGTCTACTAATAAAAACACAATTTGTCAATAACGATTAACTTTGTTGGCTGAACTTTGGCACTGTGCGGTGAATCAGTTATTTCAGGTCATTGCGATGACACATCTGTCACTCACAGGGGCCCTGCCTATCTAATCTCATTGGGTGGATGTTAGCAGAACCCCTGCTGATAACCACAGCGCTACATTAGTTTATAACCCCATGTCACATTTGGGCAGCTGTTGGAAATTATTTGAAAGATTTTCTGCTTCCAGGCTGATTGCTTTGTTGATGTCACAATAGATTTCAGTTACATAAGAAGGTCTGTTATGGCTGATTAGTTTACAAACCAAATTCTGATGAACAATTCTATAAAGTCTGACAAGCAGTGGCATCACCACAATAAAACACAGAGTTATAATACTGGTGTATTTAGACCCCAGAGTCAGTTGAATTTTAGTTTATGGCTGATTTTTCTGACTGATTTTCATCTGTTGCATTGCACACAAATGATTGTATGCCACACAAAAATGTTATTATTACATTTGGCTTCATCGGTATGGTGAAAGAGCGAGTACTATATATTTAAAGTGCACACCAAAAGCATGGTAAAACTGCAAAAATCCTGTGGTAAACTTTTATAAGGGAAATTCTAGGGATGTGTATTACAACTCTATAGACTGTCCTCCACTAATTCATCTTTAATAGTAGAAATCTACATTACAGTATCTTTAGATTAGGATTGGAAAACTGCTAATGTTCAGAGGTATATTTTATAAGAGGTGTGACAGAAATTCACGTGTAATTACATAAGAACGCACATGTTATTTCTCATCGTGTCGGGTTCTGTTTAGATCTCCAACACAACCTTCCAGTTTCAATAACAAGAACAGCAAGCAACTCAAACTCCACAGACTGCTTGCTGTAGATGCCCCTTGATTTGTTTCATTTCACGAAACAGTTTATATCCAGCTAAACTAAATACAACATTGACAAGTTAATACGCCCTCTAGTCCCGCGGGTGGACCACGGAACTGCACGTAAATAATTTCATAACTCATTTTTAATATTATTACAAAAGCAAAAGAGGAAAAAAGCTGACTCGATATCAAAATCGTTGTGTTTTCCTACCGTCAAACAGCGAAGGAATTTTTCGAATCCGTCATTTCACCACTGAGATATCCCATTCACAATGTGTCTAGTACCCCCATGCATTCAAAACAAAAGCAATCGACTAGCTTGCGTTTTGCTGCTCTGGTCTTACAACCTTGATGACGGTGAAATCTCCCTCATCACGTTGTAGGGGAGGTCACAAGCTTTCCATTCATGCCTTTACTTTGTTTGTAACCCAATCCATCACAGAGTAATCGATGTGCAAACAAACACGCCCACCTTTTGAATGAGATAAGGGGGAAAAAAAAGCCTTTCAAAGGCAAATGCATGTGGCAATGGCTAGCCTGTGAGGTGCCAGAAGATAACATCCCTTTTAGAACTTAGTATATCAATTGACATAAAGATTTACACAATGTTTATTTTTGGAGAGGTTTGGGGACCCTTGGGCTTAGCTTTGTAAAAACTCCTGTAGAATTTGATCCCTATGTTCAAACAGTTCCAAATTTTTACCCAGTATATTAGACATGTTGGTGAAGCACTGGACAAAAATCTGGCTCTTTTCATATGCTACAAGTTGAAAAAATGACTATAGAACATAAAATGAAAAGCGTTTGTTGTTTTTTTATGTATTTTTTCTGGATATCTCCTTCCAGTGTGGTACTGAGTAAGACTTTTATCACACCATGCCTGTGCTGTCTATACTTTGGAAGATATTGTGATTTATTTAAGGGCACAGCCCCCCAGGCGGAAATTGTCTGTGAGGGGCTGGGGTTTTGACAGTGTAACAGGGCGAGCAGCCCTGTACATTGTTTTGTTTATTTTTAGATCGGGGTCTCCCCCTCCGCCCCTGTGCAGTGTATTTATTTTGTATTATTTTTATTGTATTGTATTTATGTCGGCGAGCGCCGTATGTGTTATTGTTTTGTATTTTGACAATGTAGCCGTTTGTTTATTTTATACTGTTTAGTAATGTGGATGGGAAACCCCATCCACATGGTATATAATTAAAACTCGTGCAGAAGGTGGCCATCTCCTGAATTAATTAGGTGATTTAATTTGTTGCTAATCGGGAGATGGTCACCTGTTATAAAAAGCCTGCAGCTCTCTAGTTCAGAGTGGGTGTTGTAGGAGCGGAGAGAGCGAGAGCGGAGCGATCGGGTGAAAACGAAACTAAATTCAATTATAACATACAGGAACAGTGACAGCGACTGCCCAGCCTGACCTGTATGGTTTATTTATTATTGATTGTTGATTTAGTGTTCGTGACTTTATTTTGTTTAAACCTTTTATTTTGCTCGGTGAGCACAGTGTTTATTTTTGTTTGAATATTTATTTTATTTCCGTTTGCTTTAAATAAAACGGCGCCCGCGCCACTGCACCGTACCTTTTGTTTTTGTTGTGCCTTCATCTGGTCTGACGTCACCACTCGTCCATTCCTGTCACAGACAGGTTAAGAAGTTTATTCTTTTTTCACAATATGAATCTAGCAGCAAACCTCTAACGCTAGGGCAAAACGCGCTTGCCCCTGATTTTGATGAAAAACCTTGGCACAAACGTGAGCAAACTGTTACTTAAAAAGAGGATACATGTTCATAAACATTTTAAGAAAATCAATTAATTGGTTTAGTGATCATATGAAGCTGTGTTGATTTTAACAACCATGGTTGGTCTCCCCTATTTTGTTCTGGGGGACAGGCCTTTGTTCTACCCACTGGGAAGGTTACGACCCTTCCTGATGTTTTATTACATTCATAGGTTTTAATACATCTTTTTTATTAGTGTAAAGAGTGTCTTAATAAAGATTTTTAACCGCATACACACTTGTTTGTTTTGATTACTGTACTGGTGATTGGGGGACATTTTGAATGTCAGGTTATTGTGTGGGAGTTATACCCTCCGTCGCTTACTGCAGGTGAATCACATAAACACACCTGTTCTAAGCAGTGGTGACTGTAGCATGGCCATTGACAAAATGACAGGGCAAATCACACTGTTCCAAATTAGATTGGATTTCAAAGCTGACGCGGAGCTTTACATAAGGTAAAAGCAATTCTTCAATACCAGCTGTTTTATTTAGGTAAACAGACAGGACAAGGACTCCCATCTCCTAAATAACCCCCCTTTAGAAGCATGTTGGTTATTCAGGCCTCCTCACCGTTGTAAAAAAAAAATCACTACCCTTTCTCTCTCAAGATATATGTTTTCATTTCAGCTATTAGTTGTAAAGGACAAGGGTCTATCTGATGGGGATTTTGCCTACAAGTGAAGGCCAGGTTGTTTCTGCATGCACTTGATTATTACGAGTACAGCGTACAAACAATCTGAAAGCCATATGTTTGTATGTATGTAATGAATACTGATGAAACACAGACAAATGTTACCGTAAATAAATAAAACAAATACATATAATATTTTATTTTATCATAGGGAAAGATTTTGACTAAAAAAAAATAACATGTAGGCAATAAACAATAAACAACAGGGTGGAACAACCACAACAACACGTCCTAACGAGAGAGAGAGAGAGAGAGAGAGAGAGAGAGAGAGAGAGAGAGAGAGAGAGAGAGAGATCATATCCGGGTAAACAGGTTGTGGGGGCGGAGGGAGTGAGAGTGTCTAATGCTTCAGCGTATGATACTCCTTGAAGCATGGAGCAAAGCACAGAGCTTGGTGCCGCCTCCTCACTGAACGCCTGTCACTTGATGTTGATGGTAAATATTCTTCACTTCTTCACTAACACACTCGCTGACATCCAATTCAGTGGAAGAATTGTATGTATTTGAATTTAAATCAGAATCTGAATTCAGTATTATTACTAATACTTCTTTCTCACTGAGCAATTTTCTCCGGTTTACAAACACTGCTGACATTTTTGTGACTGGAATACTTATATGTAATTCAGTCAATATCTGGCAGAGGACGCAAGAGACCAATAAAAGGTATTACAGAAACCTAGTGTTACAGTATTACGTGATCAGGGGTTTTGTAGGCTCAGTAATTCAAGTTTAAAGTTGCAGAACGTACCGGTACGTTCGTACTACTCAAAGGGTAAAAAAGAGCGGAATTGCACAAGTGGACCTACCTAGGATTGAAAGCACATGGAACAAATAAGAATGTGGCAATAGACAATTTCATTTCTTCAACTATACCCCCTATGATAGTTCCATGAAAGGTGAAACAACTTCCATAGTAAACATTTCATTTGTTCACTTCTAGGGAAAATTTCCATTGTATAAACCCTCGTGCTTTATAAAAGATAAATGTAAAATTGAAGTCTGATGCAAAATGTATTGTGTCACATGAGCCTGGCTGTCTATTGCATTATATTGGCATTGAAAAGGTCTGAAAAGGTCACTAGAATCTCCCTGTGAATTTTCCCCTACAGTATGTCATGTATTTAAAAAAATGTCCCTAGAAATCTAAATAAATGTTCAGACCTAAAGGCACAGTTTTTCTTATACTGGTATTTCTATTGCTAGTATTTCTAGTCATTACATAGAAAACCATTAGTTTAAGAAACTCATCTTTTATTCACAGTATTTAAAACATGTATATGGCTTTCCTTACTATTTGTATGGATTCATTATACAATTCAACCAAAACTGCAGATTTGTAGGAAACTCAAGAATTCAAAGAAAACAAAAAACACTTAACATACATACAGCACCCAATTCTTTCCAGATTACCATTATATGACGGAAAATAATTGAATTATTTTAGAATTGTTTTATTTTCAGTACATGTAAAAATAATTTTGAAAGAATTTTATTTTTATTTGAATGGGATACAATGTAGCATTTGTAAGACATTCATAAAGGCTACAGAACACTGTACTGTGTGTAGAATCCTTCATAAAAACAAAACCAACTGGCATATAAGTAAATAAACAATTCAGATGTTTATTTAGGGGCTCATAAGTAGACTGAAGTGGTTCTAATTCATTCAATTAAAAAACAAGGAAACTGTTAAAAATAAGAAGATATTCTGGGATATTGTTTCTTCCAAATGAATGTAACACAGTCCAGCATGAAATGCAAGAAGCCATTATTCAAACCTATACTTAAACATTTCATCTGAAAAACTTGTCTTTTTCTAAAGGTTACTGAGTGGAGAGCTAGCAATGCGGTTGACACTCACTGCTGAGCACAGTCATGCGATGAGTCCCTGGGGAGACTGTTACACATGAAGCACACAATCAGCAGGTCACTGGAGACACCCTGACCTTTGCTGTCACTGGATCACTGTGCATCTCAATCAATAGACCCTCTCTGAATACGTACCTCCAACAGAAAAAGAGAAAAGTAGTCCCTACCAATACAGTCTTGTCTATGTTCCTCATTCCAGATTCTGCATGAGCAGCAACATTTGTACGTTTAGGTCCCATCATTTTAATCCGTATCCAAAGAGTTTCATGGAACCCAGAGTATATCATTTTTTTTTAATTTTTTGTTATTTAATGAAAGATAGTTGGACAGCCAGTTTATCTCATTAAAGTTTTAAATACATAAACCTGACACAGAAAGTAAGCAAAAAAACTGATCTTCAAACTGTACCAGCAGATGTCTAAAATATCAAGTTCCCACTGCTAACCAAAGGCTTTAAAATCAATTTTGTATTTAATATCTTTGACTCTTCGCTTTTTCCCCTTATTTTGGGATATGGAAAATTTCGAATACAAATAGAAATAACAATGTATGTTGTTTCCTGGTACTTAATGTGCTATCTGTTGATTTCTGTCCAATGGTCTAGCTACAAAAAGACCAACTGAGCTTGCGAAGTGAAATCGATACCATGAAGCAACTATATATATATTTTTCTTCAGTAGTGTTTAATTGAAAATAAAGTGAACTAAAGTGAAATAGAAGTCACTTAACCACCTTGTGCTCCGTCTTTCAGGTGAGACGTAGTTGTAAGTGACTCTGCAGCTGATGCATAGTTCACACACCCTAGTCTCTGTAAGTTGCCTTGGATAAAGGCGTCTGCTAAATAAACTAATAATAATAATAATAATAATAATAATAATAATAATAAAACAAGCAAAGAACCAAAGGATTTTCACCACAATGAAAAGTAGATCAGAAGGTTTATTAAGGTAATCAATCAATCAATAAATCAATCAAACTTTATTTTATATAGCGCCTTTCATAGTGGACTACCATCACTAAGCGTAAGAACATGGTTAGCACTGCTTTGAGGGTAGTCTTTTTCCTTGGAAAAAAGCCTAAATAAGAGTAGGAGTATGCCGAGTAACTGACATAATAAAGTATCCATAACAAGTATTCCAATTTGTCTTAGTCTGAGTAACACATTTTTAGGGGACTTCTGGTTTTAATCCCGCCTTCTTTCAATGTTAAAAATACACATTAGAACTTCAAAACGCTCAAACACTAATGTATTAAGTAAATTAAAAGATCAAAATCTGGGTCCACACTTAAATGATTCAACACTGTTGGTGAAATGTGTTGGGAGAAATATCTTTCAACTTTATGCATCCACACAAATCCAACATTGCCCACTTGTGACAGCATATATTTGGACTAATAGTGGTTGCTGCAGCCTGGAATGACTGGGATTCAAACCTCATTCAGATGACTCACACCGCACTACAAACAGCTTTTACCATGTGTGTCACTGGGACCTTGAGAAATATAAAATATTTATCATGCTAGAAATAACCAATGCTAAAGGTTATGCTGGTTGCAAATACACTGTGTAGGTTGCAGTGCATATGGCCAATTGTGGTTCATAAGGAAAACCTCCAATCAACGAGTCAGGGAACAAGGAAATGGTTGGCAACCACTGTGTTAACCCTTTGCGGTCCATTTATTAATTGCGCGTCAGGCACGCCAGGTCTAATTAATTTTCACACGCGCAGTTAATTTTATACGCACTGTTTAAAAGTATTTTTTTTCACAGTCAAACGGGTTTAAATGGCCCTGCATATCAACAAAGCACTCACTAGGCATCTCCAGCCCCGCCCCACCCTTTCCTTTGCTATAGCGTTCACCTATGTAAGAAATAAATAATAATAATAATAATAGTCGTACATACGGATCGATCATCTCCGGATCACTCGTTTTATCACCAAACTCCTCAATAATGCGATCCAAGTCATTATTTTATTACTATAACATCTCAAAAAAGCTCTGCAAATGTCCGTGTTTTCTGTGCGCTGATTCAGTCAGCCAACTTGTTTACTTACGACCTCCCCCGTTATCTGATACCTGATACCATGTATGACTATTCATGAGATACGCCTTTTTTTTTTCCGACTTGTCTCGGCTACTGTCGCTCCCACTCGGCAATTGAAAAAACGTTTATTGCGTTGCTATAATGATGTCGGACCCAGTCCGACAAAGGACCTGTGAGGAATAATTGCAATGTCGGACCCAGTCCGACAATGGACCGCAAAGGGTTAAATGAATCCCAATAATCATTGTTTCATATTTACCACAAAATCAGACTCTGCCCCTTAATGAGACATGAAGTAAAGTACTGGCTCTCATAGTCGACTTCAATCTGCAATCAACCAGCGGGAAGCTTTTAATCAGACTATAAATACCCACCTGTCAAAGTGGCCATTGCAGACAAACAAATCATCTCAGTGGCATTGTAGTTCCATAACCTCTTCAGGGTAGTTTTTTAACCTTGTCAAATTCAATTCTGTTAAAATTTATTACTTCAGATCAATGTTGCCAGTCTGATGACAGCTCGGAAGAGTTGAAATCAAATGGATTTAAGTCAGCATTATAGTTTATATGCATTAGACAACATTAAGGGCATTACATAAGTTCAATATTTGACATTTGGCAATTCTGCATCATGTGTTTTAATGACAACCAGCTATAGATACTGGCTTGAAAATGTTAATTTCAGGAAATTACAAAATTGTTTTCAAGTGAAAGTTGAAAATATGCAATTTATTGAAAATAATCTTGTCTTCAGTTCTTTTCTTTAATACGTGAAATGTAGTTCTATTGGAAAAACAACATACATTTCAGATGAGATTTGAAGAAGTCCTCCATCCTCCTATACTTTTGTGTTTTCTTTTAGAACAGGACCATTTGACAAAAACACTATTAATAGAGGTGTTCCTGCAGGCACTTACGAGGGCAATCTTGGTGTGGTGCCTCATGGGTCCTACAATTATTGACCCATCTTTGTTATTAACATGGACAACACAAGTGCCAATAAAGCAATCCCCATGCTTTCACGCTTTATGAAGTGACACCAGAGGGACTCACAGAAGCTTTTTGCAGTGGTACAAGGCAGGGTCAAGGCCAGCAGCAGCTTCTTCAGTAACTTACATGGGGAGGCTTGTCATTGCACAGGCTGATCCTGGATTCCTTTCCTCATCTTCCATCTGCTTCATAACATTCGAGTGCTCTCCAGATACAGGTTAGGACTCATTGGAGATTAGATATGTTTGTTTATGTCTATATAGTGTGCATGTGTTCTATGGATCCTATTCAGTGTACACCTGCTAGTTTTATATGTGAAATTTGCTACTGCCACCAGAAGTGTGATTGTTTATGGCACTCTATTGTTGTGCATTGAGCCAATATTGTTTAACATGATGTCCATCTAGGCCTATCTTGCTGAGATGTTAGATTGAGATGGTCTTTTTCCAACATACATAACATGAATTGCTCAAATAGCAAAATATGAGCCAGGGAGAGTCTTGCCCAATTATTTCCCCCCAATTTAGAAAGTCCAATTATGTTTCCTCACTGCATAAACTCATCATGCGAGCTCTACAGAACTAAGGTCAGTGACCATCCTCCCAGCCAATCCCAAGCCAATCGCATCTTTACACTCAGGAGATCCACAGCAGATGTCAGCAAGCCACCGGCCCCTGGAGGATAAAGGCCAGTCCTGCATATGTCTGCTAGAGCTCACCAGGCATCTGGCAAGTAGGGTCCACTGTAGTTTGATGTGTAGAAACAGTTCCTAGCGATTTTGCCTCCCTAACCCACGGGAACGCCAAATCCAATGCAACTTTCTCTGTGGAATTTGTAGCAAAGATCGCTAGGATGAAAATTTATACTCCCTCGACTGTATGACTCACCTTGCACACCATGCGGCCATTCCTTTGTCCCAGGAATCCTTTTTGTTAAGATTTCAAAAGCACTAGCAAAGCAGTCTGGAATTGTACTACATTCAATGCCAAAACATTGCAAAAATGACCTTCACAACACTCACAGTTTAAAATATTAAACACTAGAATAATATTCACAATTTGCAGTGACTTCATTTTAACTCAAAATACCCACAGACATCATTAGACATAGCATTTCTTAGGATTTTTTTTCCTATATTATTTTACTTGACATTTTCCACAATTAGCTTAAAATGTAATATGTGGTGTTTGTGGTAATTATGATATATCCTGAATCGGTTGTTCTAATATTGAGCTATTGTCATTTTTAATCTCCCTTTATATGGCTTTGGTCTGTCTTTGAGCTTGTCTAGAGAATCTAAAATGCCTTCCACATTCTGTTCAAATCACGTGACAATGTGACCTTCAACTCTGCCATCCCCACCTGCTCTATATGTATATAGACAGAGAGGAGGAGGGGGCTGACAGAGCAGAAAGGTTATACTGTCACAGGGTTTGAATGGAATGAAGCACATCTCTAGACAAACTCAAAGCAGGTACATGCAGATGTAGAGTTAAATGAGAACTCAATATTGGAGCAACAGAAACCAGAACCCCTCATAATGGTTGAAAACATAGCAAGGGTTTGAAGCTACTTGTTCTTTAAGAAGGAAATGACATTACAACAATAAATAAATAGCATCAAATAACTGACAGTTATTTCAATATGTAAAAATGACAATAGCAACTCTACTTCCATCCATCTGAAACCACGCGGTTCGCAATCATTTCACGATTAGTCGACTACAGTGTCTGAGGTTGACTGTCACTTTTCTATTTGACCGTTTATTGCCTTATGTCTGAGAGCAAGAGTAGCAATAGCCCAGGAATTCACCAATCAGGAGATTAATCTTTTTCATAGAACTGGATAATCACAGTGGTTCACTGAGGCGCCAAGACTCAACGAGAGAAAACGTTATGCCCAAAAGCTGGCAAAAAACATTATCTTACCAGAAACCACTTTCTCACAAAATATCTTGGGATCCCTGAATAGGTAATAATCCACTACTTTTTAAAATGAAAATACATTTTAAAAATTGTTCACACCAGAACTACATATTGTAGCAAACCACATCATATTCTCCTTCAGTAAAGAAATTGATAGCCAAATGTTGTATTTGGTGTAAAAAATTGGGGCCAAAGTGACCTTATACAAAGCCCTAAATATGGACTTATTTTAAACAAACCACTTCTCTGAATGTCAAGACTTAGTCAGTGACACAGACTTTGAGTAACATGCATCATTAAGAAAAGTGCAGCCACTTTTTGGTAATGGAACACTCTTGTACAATCGCTAGAATCTACAATTCATATTTTAAAACAAACTTAAAAACCCAAAGGTATTCATCTGTTTCTACAACTGACAGGGATTACACCCAAAACAACAAGGAATCTCTTCTCACTGGATTAAATACCTTTGAGGGATAACACTGTTTTATGCCAACTGAACTTACAATGTGGACAGCTGAACTGATGTCAGTTTAAATGCTTCAGTTGTAAAATAAACAATAGCAGAAAGCTGGAATTATCTGTGTGGTGTTGTTGGTGACAGGGACTACATTGAACAAGGCTTTCCAGTTCTTCTGTGTGTTACTTTTCTCATTTCCTTCCATTGCCACAATAAATCAATATCCTCAGCTTTGGGAAACAGAAATAGCCTTTCTGTGTAAACAAACGATGAGGAAATAATTCGAGCTGACAGGCTGGTAAAGTACAATTGAAATCTATCAGGAACAGGTGAGGAGTGGAGCTGTGGATAAAACTTGGTTTATATGCAGCAATAAGTGTAATTTCACCTTTTTGCCCAGCTATTTTGGTAGTATTTTTGCAAAAAAAAATTTTGTTTAGTCAACCTGCACAGCTTGTTAGTGTGAGAAGGCAATTTACCCACACTTTATACCATGAGGAACATACATGGTATGTGCGGGCTATGTCATATCATCATGACAGTAGAGAATTCAGAGTTTCCAAACTGCATGTAAACCAAGCCAATGCGATCTTCAAACACTCATTCTTATTACCAACCAAATACAATTCTCTGAATGCTGAAATGTTTATGGGTTATCAAGTTTTCCTAACAAATTAGTTGTTGAAGGTAATATGATGTGAATCAGATAAAATTAGGTCAATCAGGTTTTTACGGGACACCCCTCAATGTTTCATACCAATAGGGGAATCTGCATGATTTTATAAATCTTGCTACTATTTCCCAAGCTGTACTGTATCTCAAGACTTCTACAGATTTGTACAGCCTTCTATATAATTCACCATACCATTTTTAGATTACCCGACCCAAACCGGGTCTCTTTTCACTACCCGGGTATCGATTACTAATTTGAGAATTTAAAGAAAATGTAGCAAATATGACAATGCAGTTGTAAGCGTGGGTCTCTGGCTGGCGTAATAAAGAAAATGTTAAAACAAGCTTAGCATTAGTAGCAAGTACAGCTCAATAATAATAACTGCGGTGACTATTCTTCTCAGGAACTAAATCAGAAAGAAAACAACATCCTTTATGTTAGTGATAACTCTTATGATTTCCATTACATGAGAGTAGGTGTTAAAACTTCATGCTGATATCGCCAAGATAAGCATCAATGAAGATATAGCTTCTTGATCCAGCTGCGTTTCCTTCCATCTGTTGATGTCGATATCCTTCTGCCTGGTGTTGATGGCTGAAGTGTAATGCTGGCTACAGGGATTAGCTTATTTTGCCAACCATTGTGCGGCTTAACTTGCACATCAGCATTACAACCATCTGGACTGAGCTGAATAGGGTACTTCTCTGGAGTCTTCAAGTGGGCACCTTCCATCCATAAGACTCGCACCATACCCTATAATCCCCAATCTGATGGACTTGTGGAAAGATTTAATCGAACCTCAATCAAAAATGCTAATGAGAATAATTGGGATGAGTTGCTCCCTTATGTCCTGTTTGCGTATTGAAGTAGTGTGCAGGCCAGTATTAAGTTTACCCCTTATTATGTCCTGTTTGGTCTTGAAATTGTGATGCCAGTTGATTTGATATTCGATTAGGAGTCCCTGACAAATACAACTCTACCCCTGAATATGTGCAGATATTGGCAGGAAGACTCAAATCTGTATATGGTGCAGTTCAGCATCACCAATAGTCAGCATCAGGGCAACAAAAGAGCTTTTATGACCTTAACACTAGAACTGCCATGTGGGTCAGTTTGACCTATTTTGCATTTAAAATGTAAATTACTCTTCTGTTGTAAATCGTATGTGTATGTCCGTTTTCTACTTTTCCTAAATATATTAATTAAATATCCTGACGGCAATTGATAGCCAGAATCACAAAAATGATAAAGTTATAAACAGTTCTACCTAGAACCGCCATGAGGGTCAATGTGACCCATGCATTACAATACATGTCTTTTTTTAATATAACATAAGATATTCTATTTTTTTTGTAAATACAGCAAACAAGACATGCCTCCTCATCCTAGCACATGTGTTTTTTTTATTTCAAGCCTTTCTTTGTTTATTGACTGACTGCATGATTGTGGATTTGTCAAGATGCCAACTCAGTGAAAGCCTAGTTGCCTATTTTTCAATATACCTGGGAGACAACAATCCTTTGTTTTGTTCCAGAAATGCAACTGGGAATATATCAGAAGGAAATATGTAATCTTAAAGTAGTCATTTTGATTGGAATATGGCAAGCTGGACTCAGATGCACACAGCAAACTGAAATGACAGGTAGGATAACAACGTATGTGCCTAATATGAAACATATGTTATATTCTTTATTGATATTACTTTTAGAAAAAAAAAACATTTCAGTTTTACAGGTTTGTATGTACCAGATTATACATGTTTACACAATAGTGTTCAATGGAACTGCGTCTGTGTTTAAAACACAGCTCCTGGATGCAGGCACAGTCAGCTGGCAGATGTGTATGCTCCATAGAGTACAATGCAGCCGTCAAACCAGAAGTAGTGTTATACTTGCTTTTTATGTAGTATTAGAAACAATGATTTTGGTTTTATAGTTTTGTGTGTACATATACCCATTTACACCTGTACATACCCGTTTCTTTTGAAATGTATATTATATTATTTCACTGTTTGTAGTCGTGCTGTATATGCGCTCATTTTAAAAATAAAGCCTTTTATGTTTAATTTTCCATTTAAATAGAGTGTTTCTGCGATGCAAATGTTAGATATGATGTTCATGAATAAAACTTTTCAGTTGTATCTGATAGTATGTCTTTCATTTTCATAACGAAGCAATTTAAAAATGTATGGGTCACAGTGACCCACGTGGCAGTTCTATGTAGTTCGAAAAGCTGGCGGTTCTAGTGTTAAGGTGAACATTCAGTATTACTCGGAGGGTGAGTATGTTTGGGTTAAAAACACTGCATGAAAGAGGGATAGGTGTGCTAAGTTCCAGAAACATTTTCTGGGACCCTATGAAGTGACCCAAAGGCTGTCAGATGAATTGTACCAATTGATTGGACAAGATGGACAAACAAGGGTAGTACATTACAACCTGTTGAAGCCATGTTTTAATCCCACTGTTTCTTCTCAGCCTTTTAGGACTACCAGAGATCCTATTCAGCAACCCCAACTGGCAGCGAGACATTTAATGAGACCCGCTCTGTATCAACGCCCACAGAGTCCTGAGTAGTGTTAAACAGCTTGTCTTCCGAGTAAACATTGCCCCTTTTTAACTGCTCTATTCAGTTAGCTGTTCAATATTTACCTTATCTGATTTAGCTATTAGTTCTTTATGTAGCGACCACAGACTCTCAATTAGAAAAGCCAGGGGAGTAGAAGAGAGATACAGAGCAGCTAGTGCAGTATACGGGATTAGTAGGTGCGTGTGACTTCACATCTCTATTTGCTATTATTGTTTTAAATCACTAAGTGTGGTAGTTATTTTATTGAGTGCTTTGCTGTTTGGTCAGTTTATTTGGACACCCATAACCCCCTACACTAGCATTGACTACTCAGGTGGTGTGTATTTTGTATCCTTCTCCTATAATTGGCATTGACGAAACTGTGCCTGGTACTGTATATTCCTTTCATAATGATATTTTAAAGCTTGGAGATATTATATTTTTAGTGGGTAATGGGTAATTGTATGTAAAATAATGTGATATCTGTATAATGTGAAATAATGTATAATGTGATATCTTGTAACAATTGTAAGTCGCCCTGGATAAGAGCGTCTGCTAAGAAATAAATAATAATAATAATAATAATAGTGGATATTGTGATTATTACATAAATACCAAATAGCATTAAAACACAATAAAGTGGTTTCTTATAAAGATTATCATTGAACAAACTCTTTTGTCCGACAAGTTATTGAACCTCTACCCTCTCCCACTCTCTACCACATCCAGACCTCCTTGTAGACAAAGGTGGTGGCAGTGCAATCGCTACCCGAACCCGAATACCCGTGCTTGTAATCAAGCAGAGTGTTACACATATTTTCTTTATATGGTCATCTCATAACATGTAAATGTACAAAAAGCCAGCTATTACCATTTAAACGTGATAAACACATAATCAGAATGATTAAACAAAATAATCCATAAGATTGTTTATTTACTCTGCTATTAACTTGCTGAGCACGCCAATGCAGTTTTGCACTTAACAACAAGGGATGATTTCACAATTCTACTGTTTCTGACGGGACTAAAAATGAAATACTGTTTTTGCTCTACTTGCTTTCAAACTACGCGTACAATGTTTACTTCCAAGTGGTGTTACCTTGTATCGTTTGTTTCGTTGTTTCTGTTTGATATTTTTCCTACCTAAAAGCAATTAGAAGGAGCAGCATATCACAGTCTATCATTCTACCACCAAGTAATACAGTAAAATAGTTGTATGCTTTATGTAAGTTTAAAATAAAGCACATTCAAATATAAAATAAACCAAAACAAAATGTATTTATTGCCATTGGTATTTAATATAGACTATTAATAAATACATTTGAGGGTTTCTTTTTTTTTAAAGTAACTAAATGCATGCAAATGTTTAAACAGTAAGTTTCACATACGAACAGATAGCTGAATCTATGCCAGTGAGAGGCATGCGTAAAATAACAGGCACAAACCAAAGTCTTAAATCAGCAAAAAATGATGATACATCAAGGGTAAGCGAGGAAACTTTGATATTATAATGAGATGCGTATATTTGCATACAAAAGTACTTTAAAACGAACAGTCGTAATGAAACTACCGCAGCAGGGATGAAACTAAGTTACAGGAGTGATAATGACTTTAATATATTGCAGTCTACGAAGTCACAAAAACCTATGAAAAGTCAAGATACGAAAGAAAAATCAGTGATACACAGATATTGACAAGGGCTACTAATGCTTTTTACGTACAGCATTTCATAATGGATACATTTATGTATGAGTCAGCCTAAAGCAGCTTCTGATAGCAATAAAACAACAGAAAGTAATCAGTCAACATCATGAGTGTTGGTAAAAAGAAAGAAAAAGTCTGTAAAGCTAGTGAAGAGAACAGAGGTTTCCAGGATGGTTGGGAACTAGAATATTTTGTAATTGAAATAACAAGAAACCTTTTTTTTTTTTTTTGCAAAAACCAGATTGCAGTTTGCAAAACATACAACTTACAACGCCACTATGAAATACATTCAAGTGGACTCTGCCAGTATTCATTGAATAGTGACAAACGAAAACATAAACTTGAAATCATGAAAGACAGTCTGCAGTTGCAACAAAAACGTATGAAGTCTGCTTTGACAGAGTGTGAAGAGGTTATACTTGCCATCTATAAAGTGTATTGGCTAATTGCATGAAACAAAAAACCCTTTACTGATGGCGAATTTATGAAAGAGGTTTTTATTGAACACTTGATATTTTGTTAGATAACATGAGAGAAAAAATGAGGTGATCCGTAAAATTCGCGCCCTGCAATTGAGCAATGACACGGTAGCTTGACGCATTACCAATATACCTGATCGCTGCAAACTGTGTGATATCGCTTTACTATGTATCTGGGCTTGATTGGTGGACTATAGCATGGTCTGTCATGAGGAAATGCTGATGCTGCTGGGCATGCACAGGCAAACAAGAGGAGAGGATGTTTACAAAGCAGTCAAAGACTTTTTTCACAAACACAAACTGCCACTTGAAAAAATAATTTCTGTGACAACTGATGGTGCCCCGGCAATGGTTGGGAAAAGAAAGGGTGTTGTAGCCCTGTTATGTGAAGACGTCCCAAATCTGTTGGCGTTTCATTGTATTCTTCACCAGGAGGTTCTGTGCTCTAAAGCTGGATGTGGGAAAATGGCTAATGTCATGACTAAGGTCAATCTGATCAGAGCATGATCTCTTTATCACGCTGAGTATGGTGTCCTTCTGCAACATACAGACATACGGTGGCTCAGTCGTGGGCGTGTACTGGTGAGATTCCGTGCATTATTACCAGAAGTAAAGATGTTCCTAGAATCGGTCAGTTGGGAAAGGGAATGGCCCAAATTTTATTCAGAGCACTGGTTGTGTAACCTTGCATTTCTGACAGACTTGACAGGACACTTGAATAAGCTGAATATTGGCCTTCAAGGAAAGGGAAAACTGCTTCTAGATCTCATCACATCTGTAGAAAGTTTCAAGATGAAATTAAAGTTATGCTGAGATCAAATTCAGTGACATGATTTCACACATTTTGAAAATTTGCAAAAAACAATGTCAGCATCTAAAGAGGAATGGGACACACGTGTGCACTGAATGCTTGAATGACCTGCTGACTCAATTTGAACATCGTTTTCAGGGCTTTGAAAGGGTTAAAACTGCATCATCATTTTTGAAAGATCCTCTCAAATTTCCCATTTCAAAGTCTAATGACATTGCATCCTTTTTCAATGATAACAGAGGTGCACTGGAGGAAGGGTTTCTTGAACTGCAGACAAGTGATTTCAATGTCATTGACTTTCCAGCTCTGACAATGTGGCAGAATGTGTCTGATGGAGAACTACAGTTAGTAGCTGCAAAAGCAATGTCTGTATTTGGTTCAACCTATGTGTGTGAGGCTACCTTCTCCACAGTGGGATACATCAAATCCAAATGCCGTTCAAAATTGACAGAGAAACATCTGGAAGCTGAACTGAGATTTGCTGTAACAGATATAGAAGCAGACTTTATGGCCCTGGTAAGAGACATGCAAGTTCTTTACCAGGAGGTTGAGATGAGTCATCAGTATTGTTTTTGTGTCTATTACTAACAATATCCTTTTTATAGCTGTGTGGTGTTTTATCAAGTCTTAAATGTATATAAAGAGTATGTAATATAAAAATATATAGAGCTGTGTGAACTGAAAAGAACTTTGGGGGGGGGGGGGTTCCACAGACTGACTTGCTCCTACTGTGGCCCCATGTCATGTTTCAGGGCCGCAAATGTGGCCCTTTAAAATTCATGTTTGAGAACCACTGCATTAGAGCTTCCCATCCTGTTGATTCTGCCAGACAGTAATCGCAGGTACAAGATGACATGACCCACAATGCTTTTCTCCCTATATGAAAAGGTTCAGGTATTTTGAGCAGTCTCAAATTTAGTATGAAAGGAGTGGTGCGACTTGTACAAGTAACATAATAGCAAAGGTTTCATAAGGATAATGGTAAAGCACAGAAAAGTATACAAAAACCATGACAACCATAGTTGGCTATGTTAGAAGCACTTTAGGTTACAGGGCCTTCATAACCATGTAATTACATCATAATAACTGGGTAACTACCAATGCTCTTACTTGGTCACGACTGGATTGGTGGAATAGGTGTGTAATTACAGGTATGTGTTGTTATATCAGGTAACAAAATGCTGTTCACAAGGCCACTCCAATGTATTGCACAGTAGTTAATGTAGTTGATTATTATACAGTTAACAAATAGTTTATTATACAGTTAAAAGTATGCACAGGGACTGAACACAGTACATTAGCTTTCATTGTGTACCCCTTACAGACAGTGAGCTGTGTTCTTGAGAAAGAGAACACCAGAACAAGTGAAATGCTGTGTCTGGACAGGGTGCGTTCCTTCCTGTCAGCTGTGACAATAAGAAAGCCTGGCCCCACTTGCCGTTCCTGCTAATTATGTAATTGAACAGGCCATATGGTGAACTGGAAGGTCGAATAAAAGCACTGTCTTTAGCCTGGCAACTTAATTAACAATGATTGGAAATCACTTCACGAGGACCATCTGGACTGGCATGTCATTAAATGTAATGAACTTATATTGACACTTCAACCTAATGTAGTCACCCTGTCAGACACAGTGGAGGATGATTTTAAACTCCAGTCTTTCAATTAACTCCTATTTTTTGAAAGGTGACAATTCCATGAAACTGAGAAAAAAACAACTTGAGAGTGCTTACTGGAGCATATATATATATATATATATATATATATATATATATATATATATATATATATATATATATATATACTGTATATACAGTGCCTTGCATAAGTATTCACCCCCATTGGACTTTTCCACATTTTGTAGTGTTACAACCTGGAATTAAAATGGATTTAAGTAGGATTTTTTGTCACTGATCTACACAAAATAGTCCATAATGTCGAAGTGGGGAAAAAAATCTACATATTTTTCAAAATTATTTGCAAATAAAAAACTGAAAAGTCTTGATTGCATAAGTATTCACCCCCTTTGCTGTGACACCCCTAAATAAGCTCTGGTGCAACCAATTGCCTTCAGAAGTCACATAATTAGTTGAATGGAGTCCACCTGTGTGCAATTAAAGTGTCACATGATCTCAGATTAAATACACCTGTTTCTGGAAGGCCCCAGAGTTTGTTAGAGAGCATATCTAAACAAACAGCATCATGAAGACCAAGGAGCTATCAAAACAAGTCCGGGATAAAGTTCTGGAGAAGCACCAATCAGGGTTGGGTTTTAAAAAAAATATCCCAAACTCTGAACATCCCCCGGAGCACCGTTAAATCCATTATTAAAAAATGGAAAGAATATGGCACAACCGCGACTCTGCTTAGAGAAGGCCGTCCACCAAAACTCAGTAACCAGGTAAATAGGGCATTAGTCAGAGAAGCAACCAAGAGGTCAATGGGAACTCTGAAGGAGCTGGAGAGATCCACAGCTGAGATGGGAGAAACCGTCCATGGGATAACTATAACCCGGATGCTCCACAAAGCTGGGCTTTATGGAAGAGTGGCGAGAAGAAAGCCATTGCTGAAAAAAAACCCATATCAAATCCCATTTGGATTTTGCCAAAAGGCATGTGGGAGACACAGCAAACATGTGGAAAAAGGTTCTCTGGTCTGATGAGACCAAAATTGAACTTTTTGGCCTTTGGCTATGTGTGGCGCAAAGCCAAGACTGCTCATCACCCTGAGAACACCATCCCCACAGTGAAGCATGGTGGTGGCAGCATCATGTTATGGGGATATTTATATTGTGAGAGGAGGATGTTGCTCACTTGTAATGTAGGATAGCCAGAAGGTGTAGAACTGGGTAGAAAAATGGCCAGGAATACAAAACAACAGTAAGTTTATTTTTCTTTTTTTCTTAGTTGCAGTAAAGAAATTAACATAAAATTGATGGGACACAACCCAAAAGTAAAGTTCATACAAATTAAACAAAACTGGAATACACAAAAGTTATTTTTAAAGTCCAGAGCTGAAGTCTGGAGTCTTCGCTCCCCGTCCACTTAGACCTCCTGGTGTGGAACTGCAAGGTGAGTATTTCTAATTTAAAACGCAATACAAACTGTCTTTGAACTCCAGGTTTGCTTTTAATGTTGATTTGTCCTTTCTTTAGCAGGTTTCCAAAAAGTGTCCTCTAGAGGGCGCTTCGGCATCAGGGCACACCCAGGTAAGTATGTAGTTTTGGTTCAGGTAAGTGAACACGTCAGCACCGGTCCCTCCCGGATTGAAGAGGAATTACAATGATGGAAGGTCACCACTGCCCCTCCTGGAATTTGGCAGAACCCACTTTCTTGGTTGCATTTATTTTTATTAAAAGTAAACAGTCCATTAAACAACTCTGCAAACTAAATAAAAGACTAAAATTTTCCCAAACTGGTGACAGTGTTTTTATTATCCACGTTTACACTTTAAGACCAGGCTTCTCTCTTTCTCTGAACCTTTTGTACTTTGTGGCTGAGGCTTTTAATATTCAGAAGTCTGTGTATACTTTGTATATTCCACTCTGTTGAGTTGCAGTAATCAAACTGAAAGACACGCTGTGGGTCTGATACAAACCACAGCATGTAATAATGTGCAAACTGTACTTCCCGTCTGTGTAGTAAACAGTGCTGCTATTTTTAAACTCAGCGTGAACACATGAGGGGATAATTAAAAGGCAGTCCTGCACACAATGCAATTTCCCCTTTTAAAAAACCCAGTGCACATTTAATCAGTCTCCATTCACCTTACAATGGCATTTTCAGTAAACAACAGTACTTCGTACAAACTTGTGGTGAGTAATCCAGTTGCTGTTTTTTAAACAAATACAACTTGGTTTGTTTGGTATACTCTACCTAAATTCACATTTAAAATGAAAGCAGACTTACAGTATTTCATCTTAGTAGATTGAACTTTGCCTCTTTATTCAGTTCTTTATACTCCAAGGTACAGCATTTTTCCCTTGCGGTCAAATCAGTGTTCTCGCATACAGCTATCCTCAGCTCAGCTCCAACACTACACACACACATCAGTTCTATGTCACATTGGACAAATCCTACAACCATTGCTACGACCCCCCGCTCACTAGTTCCACCAGCCAATTTAAACCTGAATTCTTACCCAGAATGCATTGGCCGATTTCGCTAGTGATTGTGTGTTATTTATTTTTACTTTAACCTATACCTCATAAGTTTTTTTTAAAAGAACAGCAACTTTAATATTCAATACATCGTGGCAGTATCAGACAATTTTACTTTGTACAACCTTACACTTTACTTCATTTTTCTTATTGTACAGTCTGTGTATCTCATTTTCACCACTATATATATATATATATATATATAAATAATCCAGGGTTAGGCATAGGATGATTGCTGTCATTACCAATAAGTCAATATGGGAAAAAGAAGAGAGCTATCTGAATTATTTATTGTCATAAAGCTGGAGGATACAAGAAGATTTCCAAGCATTTGAGTATCTCAATTTCAACTATTGTTTCTATTATCAAGAAGTACTGGTACTGTCACAACGCTCCCTTGGTCTGGAAGAAAGAAGGAATCGTGAGGAAGGTTAATAACAATTCGAGATTGACTGCCAAAGATATTCAAAGTGAATTGGCTGCAAGTGGGACTGGGGTTTCCATTTCAACCATAGGTCGAGTATTGCATGGTGAAGGTCTCAATGGTCGCAGGCCAAGGAAAAAGCCACTCTTAGGAAAACGTCACGAGGACAGTCGCTTAAAGTTTACAAAATGGCATTTGAATGATGGAGATGAGTTCTGGTCAAGTTGAAAAATCGAGCTATTTTGTCATGCTGATAGTCGTTACGCTTGGAGAAAGTCTGGTGATGTGTACAAAGAAAAGAACACCATACCTACTGTCAAGCATGGAGGTGGTAATATCCTTCTATGGGGCTGTTTTTCCTCTAATGGCACAGGAAATGTAATTTCAATACATGGTAAAATAGATTCCTGGGCATACCAAAAGATATTGGCCAATCATCTGAAACTCTCCGCTACAAAACTTGGTTCAAAGCGCAACTGAATGTTTCAACTGTAGCGGACAGTGCAGTTAAATCAGGTTATAATAATATACATGGTTTAAACTTGATTGAGAAAGTTGCAAGTTAATGTTTTCTTTCTTCCCCCCATCTCTTGGTCAAAGGTAGACAAATGCAGCTTTGTGAAGCTGAGTCGTAAAAAATCCTTTACGTAATCACAAACTGATATCTCTGGAAACAGGCAAATTCTGGACATTGATGACAAACAGGTCTAACCCCCCCCCCCCCCCTCCCCGAGAAGCGTCAATCACGTTGTGCTGTGGGCAAGGCCAAGGAGTGGTCAGAGAAGATTTAACCAGTGTTTAAGCATGTTGCATGAAGTTAAACAACACCTATGAATTCAACGATCCAATCAAGACATGATGAAGAAGTGTGCTGAAAGAGGTCAGGGAAGTGGGTCTAAAAGTGGTTTTGGAAATGTCATCTAAAAGTGTTTGAAATCTGTTCTCAAATCTGCTCTGAAGTGGGAATAGAATCATATACGAAAATGGCTAAAATCATATCCTGAGAAGGCCCCTGCTGTCTGCCCTGTGAGAGAATGGAAGCCTCTGGAAGGTCCCTTAACCATACGAAAGAATTGCAACAAGAACATTTTTACAAACTACTTAACTTTTCAATTCTAATTCTTTGAACATTGAGTTTTGTCTTATCAAAAGAACCCATTCCAGTTAGAAATCTTCGGACAAGCCAAAGATAATGTTGTAAGACTATTAGAAATCAACAGCTGCCTCCCTTTGAAAATAACTATTACCTTGCTGCAAGCTATCGTAATACAATGCCTACAACAAGCAAAGCACCGTCTTCTTTTCCTTCGGTGGAGAGAGATGGTAGAATCTGCAGTGTTCTCATCACCCAAAGACTAACTTCCTGGTTGAAAATTGTTAAGTATTCAACATATCAAATATAAAACATTTTATGACTCGAGAAATTAACTGTAACTAATGCTGTCAAGTTAGTGGATACATTGTTCTAGGAATAGAATATAACTTCCTGTTTTGAAGTATGCAAGAAATGTATTTTGTTTGTTGAAAATGTGTAACGCAAAAGAATTCCCTCATAAATGTAGAGAATTTGATCATTGCCCCATTTTGGAGTTAATTTGAATATAGAATCAATTGAGGTTGAACATATTGTCAGTTTGGCAGATTACGTCTAAACTAAATTAACACGGAAAAACAAATTTGATAAATTAGTTATTGGAATGTTGAATTCCGTTTTGAATGTGAAGTTGAATTCATTCTCATACATTTTGATATGAAATATGATTGATTACAACGAGAAACAAGTATTGAAAATACTAATGTAAAGAAGACACTTTCTGTGATCAACCTGGCTACCTGTAAAGTTCAGGATTACTTTCGAAATTCTCCTGCTTGCCTACAAGGCCCTTCATCACACAGCTCCAGAATATCTCTCCAACCTGCTGACCCGATATGTCCCTGCATGCAAGGTGAGGTCCTCTGACCCTGGCTTGCTTGTTATACCCCAGCAAAAGTGCACCACACTCGGAGAGCGCTCTTTTAGCTTCATGGCCCCGACTGTCTGGAACTCTTTTCCAGCTTTAGTGCATGTAGCTCTGTGGCGGAGTGTCCCGCCCCTATTTATTATTATTTGTATTTTTGTTTGCGGCGCGGATAAAAGCACTGCGTCTTTTATTATATTTAAAAACGTATAGTAAAGTATAGGTTTTACGACCTTATCAGTCCGGTATAGTTAAAGGAAACAAAACGTTTAGTTTAGCGCTCCTGCAAGGGTTAGGGTTTTGTTTGTTACTTTTGTTTTGTGTGCAATTAAATAAATATACAGGTACCATCCTGTTTTATTTCATTTCTATGGTCCCACCTGTATTGCTTCTTATTGGCTCTGAGAATTTTTATTTAAAATCTGGGTCCCTACAATTTGGCGTAGTTGGCAGGATACTGCACTGCGGTCAGAGATGTTTCTGGTGTTTGCGTTGTGCTTTGTAAATACAGGAGTGAGTAATACCAATGCTGTTTTTAAAAAGAAAGTATCTTTTGACTGTGTTCAGTATGGATAATTTAAGTGGGACTTCCCTAGAGTCGTGGTAGTAATTTGAGTCAATTGACAAAAGGAATCCACAGCACGTTGTGTTGGGGTCGTGGGGGTTAGAGACGGTCTGCTGAGAGTTGCTCAGTAAAGGTCTCCCTGCAAGGAGGTGAATGATTGCTGAATATATGTTTGTTTGTTAATAATATATGTTGTATATGTATTAGATGTCTAAAAGGGTCAATGTATCGATAACATTACTAGACACTTATTGAATCTGTATTGGATTAGGTACGGATGCCACTCTGACATTGACATTGTCCTACAGACCTAGCCGCTCTTAATCCAAGTCAATAAAGGGATCTTCAGTTGATCAGTTTCACAGTCACCTTAAGGTAACAGGATAAACCTTGTAGTTAACTGCCCACCAAAGTGGGGCGGATAAAGGGCATTTGAGCAATAAGCCCTAGTTAAGGCCCATAAGTGCACATACAAACGTATACATTTAATGTGCAAGGAAATGAAACTGTTAAAAAAGTACACACACAGACAGGAAGTGCTTTTTGCTTTCTTAGAATAATATTGGAACAATATATTGGTAGAAAAAAAACAAAAGTAGACACAAAATAGTAGGAAAGATGGCTGAATGTGGAATGCAAGAGTATCTATTGGAGAAAACTTTAAATTGGAGGAAAAGATGGAGAAAAATGGCTGGTCGTGTGATATGAGTCATGAGGCTCAGAAAGAATGGTTTGTGAAACAAAAGAAAGACAAATTGGAACAGGCATGTGTAATGATGGTATGTAGAGGTAGAGTATTGCATAAGATAATTACTTACTCAAGAGTTTTGCATGTATGTGCCTAAGTGTAGATTGGTTTTGTTTTGTATGGTGTTGGGTATGTTGTCTGAGGAAAAAGGAGTCTGATCAACTCCAGGATGTCAAAAGATAAACATGAGAATGTTGAGAATGTGGAGCATACAAAACATACTAAAAAGGGAGTCTATGTGCAGAATAGCAATGAACCTGTTGCCACAATAGGGCAGCAATGCATAGACAGACACGAAAAAGAAAAAGAAAGTTAAACAAGCTAATTGTGTGCGAGCGACGTGACAGACTGTCAAGGAGTTACAAACGGGATATGATTTTACAAGGGAAAATTGTAAGTAATTTCTGTTGAGAATAAAGGTTTGAGAGAGCAAGTCAAGCAGTTAGAAACAATTAAAACATTACTTTGGTTGAAAGGCAATTGTCTGCTACACAGCAATTAGAAATACATAAGGAAAACGCAACACAAAGACAACAATTGGTACATTGTCAGAAAAAGATAATTAATTTGGAATCAAGTCTGGAAAATGCACAGATCAAGAGCTATGGGAAGTGTCAGGCTGTGCAGGGTCTGTGCCTCGCATGACCTTATTTGGGCATAGAAAGGCTTTGTTCCTTTAGAAAGGAATCTAGCAAGTAACAACTGCCAATTGAATAAAATGACTTCTTAGGATATTTAAGTGTCAAACCAAGGGAATTTGAAAAATGTTTAAAATATGTTACAAGCAATGGCAAGATACAGGGGAAAATAGCTGTTAAGAGCGCTGTTTAACTGAACAGCTTGGTACTAGTTGAGACAAAGGGGTGAAGTCGGCACAGAGAGAGAGAGAGAGAGAGAGAGAGAGAGAGAGAGAGAGAGAGAGAGAGAGAGAGAGAGAGAGAGAGAGAGAATGTGAAGGTCACTGTTACAAAGACTGTTGGAACAAACTTTTAGAAAGTAAACAAATGTTTTTGGAGATCTGTACATCTGAAACACTATGAAAACTAATTATGCATAAAGGTAATTCTGTTTAAAACAATTTAAGGAAAAATTTAACGGTTTTATCGAAGTATACTGGTAATTTTGTAATGATTATGAGCGGCCAGGCGTGGTTTTATTATGATGTTGTTGCATGAATTAGAATAGTACGTTTTAAATTACAAATTATGATCTGTTACAATATGAATCACGATTGAAAAATGAAAAATGAGGAAGGTAACATTTCAGGCATGAGACAAGAGGTTACACAATCGATCCCAGAGCTAGAATGAGCTACAAAGTTTTCAACTCTGCAGCAACAGGCTGTGGAGACACAGTGAGTTGGGTGGAGGTGTCAGATCCCTTGGAACATTAGGATATAATATGTTTTATGTATATGACAATTAATGTTTTACAGAGCTTCTTGTGAGTTTGTTTTTCAGCCGGTGAAACGCAGTATCTGCATACTCAGGAGAGGTGATGATAACTAGATTAATGTGATGATTGAATCATAAATAAAATTGAAAATAAAACAGGAGTGTTGGTGTGAGGGATTGACAGTGCAATACAGAACAGACGCTGAGTTAATGGCAAGACCAGGGCGGTAAGCCAAAGGGTGGCCAAAGTGGGGCCAAGCAATGCTCTAATTGTGGTCGTAGAGGACATGCAAAAGGAACTTGCTGGGCTAAAGGAGGCGATGCTGATGGAAAAGGACCCCAGCAGCAGCATGCTAGTGGATACTGGGGCCACTGTCTCCATCACTGATGTACAGGTTCCTCTCACTACTGACTATGTTATTATTGAAGGAGTTGGCAGGCGATTATCGCCACTGAAGTTGTTTCATGTAAGTGAGTTGAGTCCGGAAGTACAACGGGTAGTTGAAAAGTATCTGCATGTATGGGTGTGCCACAGCAATGACTGTGGGAAGGCTAGGGGTGTGGAAATCACAGTGGAAGGAGAACCACCCCCCTCCCCCCCCCCAACATCGGTATCCAGTCAAAGCTGAAGCAGTAGAAGCTGTATGAGGCATCATACAGGATTTGCTTCAGCAAGGGATAGTGAGAGAGTGTAACTCCCCTACCAGTGTTTGTATACAAAAGGGAGACTGAGGACAACGGGTTCAGAAGACCCAGACTAAACTGTATAAACAGTAATATGTGTTGTCTCATTGCAGGAGGAGCAGCGAGGGACGGAGGTGTACTTAACTAATTATTTTTCTCCACCAGAGTGAGCTCCAACGACTGCCAGGCCGGCTCAGAGGTGGAACCCATACCACAATGGATTGGTATGACTAGGCAATATCCTTGGGATGCAAACTACACACATGTCCCTCTCACCTCACAAGTAGCAGCTGACCCTGTATATGCTGTTAATCATACCTTACACTTTATGAGACTAAAATACCCTCAGTGCCAGGGAGGGAGCGTCCTGCGGGACTGAAATGATACGATCATACGCTGGTTGCCACACACATATGGTCTGGAAGATCCATATGGGGTGTGGCAAGTAGGCAAGTAGAGCAGAGTGAATCACAATTTGTCCTAAGGATAGTGATTGACCCAGCAAAAAGGGGTGAGGCCTTGTTTCCGTTGGGCGACTGATTCACAGGGATAACAAATGTCCTAAATATCCACCTCCATCACATGATCTGATTGAAATTGGGGAACCTCTGGGTTTATTAGAAAACGTTATCTGGCATCGGGCTCAGGTTTATGTCTATGTCTCTGTTGACTTATTTAGTAAAAATTGTTCTACCTTTTCTACTCTGTATCAACTGTTTATGGGTCAGGTTAATGATGCTATTAAACAATATGTCCAACAAAGTAAGGTCACCCTGGATGGAAAAGTCAGAGGCAGACAGCATCGTGAGATCTTATTATTATTTGTTTATTTAGCAGACGCCTTTATCCAAGGCGACTTACAGAGACTAGGGTGTGTGAACTATGCATCAGCTGCAGAGTCACTTACAACTACGTCTCACCCGAAAGACGAAGCACAAGGAAGTTAAGTGATTTGCTCAGGGTCACACAGAGTCAGTGGCTGAGGTTGGATTTGAACCGGGGACCTCCTGGTTACAAGCCCTTTTCTTTAACCACTGGACCACACATCCTCCGAAGCTTCTGGATGGTTTGGGGCTGCTAACTCCGAAATCAATACACTGAATGATGAGTTTCAACATCAATATGATGACAGCACACATATGTATGCAGCTAAAGGGTTAGCAGAAGCTGCTATGGCTATACACCACAATGCTGAAGCTATAAATATAACCTTAGGATCTATTAGTGTTATTAATTGCACTTATGAATGATGTCAATGTTACTCAGCATGAAGGAAGATGTTATAGGATGGGAACTGCTATGGTAAACCAATTAGAATGGGATATTACTGGTTTACTGTCCGGACGACTGCCAGTGACTCATAGAGCTCAATTACGAGCAAACACTGAAGGTGGCTTAGGGATAGAATGGGCTGCTGATGTATGGGACGCTGTACTCACTCGTCCCAAGACACCACAAACTTAACATATCAGCTGTTGATTCCCTCTGGGGAACAACTGCAACCGCTGGCACTGATATCTGTCTGACCTTTAGCAATGCAACAAGATAATCATGTATATATGCTAGCCACTGTAGGTTGGGTGGGTAATAATTAATGATATTGCTGTACTCACTATATTAATTTACAATTGCGTGCTATTGTTAGGCCTCTTAAAGGCTTTGAGCAGGTCGTGCAGCAGAACCGTACTCACTGGTGCATTACTTCTGATCGCACTCACCTTTCCATACAACATAGGCAATGTTCCACCAATGTGTCATACTGTATTAATGTAAATACCACTCTCACTTTGGGTTCCAAAACTGTTCTGCCCCGGTTGAAACTCTGGATCAAGCTCAACATGAGGCCAAGTTGGCAGAGGTGCATGCTGATATGGCACGGGCATATGCAAAAATCATCAGGTCACGTGCTTCATCACCAGGTTGGGGTTTCAGACCAGGGGCCACCATTGACTGGTTCGGATGGTGGAACATCTCCGGTAGGTTTGCCTCCCTGACGTCCCTTGTAATACTGGTGCTTGTGCACTTTCTATACTACCGCATGAGACGCATCATCTGCCATCATCAACACACTCAAAGGACGGTAAAGACTGTTCAGCAAGCACTGTGGTAAGACACCTAAAGGATATGTGCTAGTAAAGTCTGTCTTTTGGATGCAGAAGAGGAGTACGTGGTTGGCCCCGTGGGCCTTCCTTGGCCACGGGCCAAAAGTGGGGGCTGAAGGGTTGTACTGTTTCTTGCACAGTGGTATGAAACATTTAACTATGTATGTATGAGCTATGGTGGAACACAGATAAGCAAGTCAGTGCTTTGCTAACATAATAAGGACATCGTCCTTTGGCTGTGTGCCAAGAACATCTTGTGTGTGCCGAGAACATCTTGTGATACTTTGTTTCCTTTTAAGATGAATATACGTTCTGCTGCACGTATCTTGTCTTGTTTGTGCACCAGTATATATATCATTGTTGAATGTGTACGTGTCAGAGAATCATTTACAAACTGCCTGTGTTTGCTTCTCTCCAGAATTCTGCTTAATAAAGCTGTATTGCTTCTTATCGGCTCTCTGAGAATCTTTATTTAAAATTTGGGTCCCTACACCTGCCTGTGATTAGCAGGCAGGTATATAAGAAAGCAGAAATGTTTGTTCAGGACAGTCTCCAGTCTGTGTGAAGAGAGAGGCTGTCGTTTGTGTCGTTAGTTCCTAAAAGTTAGTGTGTAAAACCTTTTTGTTTGTTTGTGTAAAAGTATTTTGTTTTAATCGGTAAACGGCTTAGCTGTCCTAATTTAGGTAGAATTGAGAAAAAGTTTAGTTAGCGCTCCAAAACGGAGTTAGGTTTTTGTTTAGCTTTCAGTTGTCTTTTATTTTCTGTAAATAATAAAAACGGCACCCAAGTTCCTAAAAACTTTTGTGATTGGGTCTGCATTAAAGAGGTCTACAAACCTTAAAAACCTTTGTTTACAACAATTTAACTCTTCTTCTTTTTCTTGTTAATAATGATAATAATAAATGTAATTGTGACTTACATACAGTGCCTTGCGAAAGTATTCGGCCCCCTTGAACTTTGCGACCTTTTGCCACATTTCAGGCTTCAAACATAAAGATATGAAACTGTAATTTTTTGTGAAGAATCAACAACAAGTGGGACACAATCATGAAGTGGAACGAAATTTATTGGATATTTCAAACTTTTTTAACAAATAAAAAACTGAAAAATTGGGCGTGCAAAATTATTCAGCCCCTTTACTTTCAGTGCAGCAAACTCTCTCCAGAAGTTCAGTGAGGATCTCTGAATGATCCAATGTTGACCTAAATGACTAATGATGATAAATAGAATCCACCTGTGTGTAATCAAGTCTCCGTATAAATGCACCTGCACTGTGATAGTCTCAGAGGTCCGTTTAAAGCGCAGAGAGCATCATGAAGAACAAGGAACACACCAGGCAGGTCCGAGATACTGTTGTGGAGAAGTTTAAAGCCGGATTTGGATACAAAAAGATTGCCCAAGCTTTAAACATCCCAAGGAGCACTGTGCAAGCGATAATATTGAAATGGAAGGAGTATCAGACCACTGCAAATCTACCAAGACCTGGCCGTCCCTCTAAACTTTCAGCTCATACAAGGAGAAGACTGATCAGAGATGCAGCCAAGAGGCCCATGATCACTCTGGATGAACTGCAGAGATCTACAGCTGAGGTGGGAGACTCTGTCCATAGGACAACAATCAGTCGTATACTGCACAAATCTGGCCTTTATGGAAGAGTGGCAAGAAGAAAGCCATTTCTTAAAGATATCCATAAAAAGTGTTGTTTACAGTTTGCCACAAGCCACCTGGGAGACACACCAAACATGTGGAAGAAGGTGCTCTGGTCAGATGAAACCAAAATCGAACTTTTTGGCAACAATGCAAAACGTTATGTTTGGCGTAAAAGCAACACAGCTCATCACCCTGAACACACCATCCCCACTGTCAAACATGGTGGTGGCAGCATCATGGTTTGGGCCTGCTTTTCTTCAGCAGGGACAGGGAAGATGGTTAAAATTGATGGGAAGATGGATGGAGCCAAATACAGGACCATTCTGGAAGAAAACCTGATGGAGTCTACAAAAGACCTGAGACTGAGACGGAGATTTGTCTTCCAACAAGACAATGATCCAAAACATAAAGCAAAATCTACAATGGAATGGTTCACAAATAAACATATCCAGGTGTTAGAATGGCCAAGTCAAAGTCCAGACCTGAATCCAATCGAGAATCTGTGGAAAGAACTGAAAACTGCTGTTCACAAATGCTCTCCATCCAACCTCACTGAGCTCGAGCTGTTTTGCAAGGAGGAATGGGCAAAAATTTCAGTCTCTCGATGTGCAAAACTGATAGAGACATACCCAAAGCGACTTACAGCTGTAATCGCAGCAAAAGGTGGCGCTACAAAGTATTAACTTAAGGGGGCTGAATAATTTTGCACGCCCAATTTTTCAGTTTTTTATTTGTTAAAAAAGTTTGAAATATCCAATAAATTTCGTTCCACTTCATGATTGTGTCCCACTTGTTGTTGATTCTTCACAAAAAATTACAGTTTCATATCTTTATGTTTGAAGCCTGAAATGTGGCAAAAGGTCGCAAAGTTCAAGGGGGCCGAATACTTTCGCAAGGCACTGTATATAAAGAGACTCTTTTCATCTCCTTATATTCCCATATTTTAATACACCCAATACCTTGTTTTAACCAAATGTCATGACAGTAAGTGCAATGTGAGTATACAGTATGTGCCTTGCTGCCAGTAATATGCAATCACAGCAGTGGATAATAAAACAGCAGATCCATCCACAGAAGAACAGAAGTATTTTTTATGGTTGTTTATACTGTGTTTATAAGCAGATACTTACAATAATAATCTACGAATGGTTTCACAGATGTAATAATAATCTACGAATGGTTTCACAGATGTAATGTTACATTAGGCAAGATAGTCAACGATCAGTGCTAATTTGAAACCAGCCACTGAAGAACTCCTAATGAACTCCTTTGCTGTGCGACAATTTCACTACAATGGTTAAACTGAAATTAGACAATGTGACCTCAAGCACAGGAAGTCATTAGGTACAAGAAAACTACGACTCCAAGTGATGTTTCAGGTAAAATTATCAAAACTAAAGGGGGACCAGTGATAAGACAATGGCTTTGAATTCTTAGTTGTTAATCCTTTAATTAAGAATAACCTTTTTTTTTTCTCACCAACTATGTCCCAGATGGCATGGCATGTATTTCCCCTGATCGCTGATGCCTGCTCTCAGATGGTGAATGGGTTCTTCTGCAGCAGTGCAATTCTCCTGCAGTCAACCGTGAGCAAAGCACCAGCAAGGTTTAATTGCAACAGCACTGGAGCACTGCAGAGGATTGATGAGACAGAACCATGTGTTAACAAGATTAGGAGAGCAAATTGTGGAGATCTTGCCATCTGGACAGTAAATAACTAATGGTAGGCAGGGTATATGCATTATGTGGCTGGAACAGTAACTGGGTTTGTCTTCAAATTATGTATTATCGACTGATCTTTGGTTCAGTACTTTACGGTGTTGAGATGGGTAGAAGACTAGGGCAGTGACATACAAATTGTTGGTTTAGACATACAAATTGTGCCACAATACACACTGGCAGTACCATGATACCAGTGAGGATTATGGTGCAGTATTGGTTCCAATCCAATGTGTTACTATTGTTGGAGTGGTAACGTTTTGGCCTGATATTGGTGTATGTTTTGTATTTTTATTATATTTTCTGGAAGGGTTTTACAGATACAGTGCCTTGAAAAAGTCTTCACACAGTTGAACATTTTTCACATTCTACTACCTAAAAATACAATTCAAAATGCATTAAAGTAGGAGTTTGTTTTACTGATCTACACAACATTATCTACACTTTCAACGTGAAAGAACAATTATAGAAATATCCAAAAAGTAATTAAAAATAAAAAACCAAAAAGTCTCGATAGCATAAGTCTTCACACCCATTGTCATAGCAAACCCAAATGAGCTCAGGTACAACACATTGCCTTAACAAGGCACATAATAAGTTAAATAGAGCCCACCTGTGTCCAATAACAGTAGTTCAACTGATTCGAATAGTCCTGGATGAAGAATCAAGCTGTTTCTGTTGTATGACGTGAATTTGAAGCAAATGGCAAAACATGCCGAACAAGAAGCTGCCAAAAGAACTCCGGGAGAAAGCTATTGAAAGGTACAGATTGGGGGAAGGCTATAAGATACTTTCAATGTCTTTGAATACCCCTTGGGGCACTGTCAGGTCCATCACTGTAAAGTGGAAACAGTTTGGCACCACCAAGACACTGCCTCGATCAGGCCGTCCCTCCAAAGTCAGTAGCCGTGGCTTAAGGAAACTGCTGAGGGAGGTCACTGTGAGGCCTAAGATTACTTTAAAAGAACTACAGAGGTCTCTGGCTGAGATTTTTGACCAGTCAACATTTTCCCCAATTTCAAGATTACTCCACAAACATGGCCTGTATGGGAAGGTGGCAAGAAGGAAGCCACTGCTGAAAAAAAGCCATATGATGTGACGCATAGCTTTTGCAAAGAAACACTTAGGGGACACTGCACGCATGTGGGAGAAGGTTTCCTGGTCTGATGAGACCAAAGTGGAACTTGTTGGTCTTAATGCTAAGCGATATGTGTTGCTTAAACCAAACACGGCACATCACCCTGCTAACACCATCCCTACAGTAAAGCATGGTGGTGGCAGCATTATGTTTTGGGGATGCTTTGCAGCAGCGGGGACAGGGAGGCTTGTGAAGATCGAGGGAAAGATGGATGGTGCAAAGTACAGGTAGATCCTGGAGGGAAACCTGTTCCAGTCTGCCAGAGACCTGGGACTGGGGAGGATTCACCTTTCAGCAGGACAATGATCCTAAGCACAAAGCAAAATCAACAATGGAGTGGCTCAGCAAGAAGAAAGTGAATGTCCTCGAGTGGCCTAGTCAAAGCCCAGACCTGAATCCTATAGAAAATCTGTGGCGAGACTTGAAGACTGCAGTCCACAGTGATCCCCAGCCAACTTGAAAGAGCTTGAGCTATTCTGTCAAGAAGAATGGGCAAAAACTGCACCATCTCGCTGTGCTAAGTTGGTAGACACTTATCCAAAACGAATTATTGCTGTAAAAGGGGCTTGCACCAAGTATTGACTCAAGGGGTGTGAAGACTTATGCAATCAAGACTTTTTTTATTATTATTTTTAAATTTTTAATGTTTCTATAATTGTTCTTTCACGTTGAAAGTGTAGATGATGTTGTGTAGATCAGTGAAACAAACTCTACTTTAATGCATTTTGAATTGTATTTTTTAGGAAGTAGAATGTGAAAAATGTTCAAGGGTGTGAAGACTTTTTCAAGGAACTGTATATAAAGCAAAGACTGGAGCCAGTATTAATAATAGCATCAGATATATGTGAGCTTCTTGGTGATGAAATTGGGGATGCCTTGTATATGAGGGGCTAACCACAGTGATTCTTACTTATTAGCTGTGAAAATATTTTGTATTTTGTTAAAGATCTTTTGGTTTCTTTGCTTGTATTCTACAATTTACTTCAAAGACAACACTATAGAAGTAAAATCTGTGGCTGTTCCTTATGACCAACCATTTCCTGTGTTGAAGCTCAGTTTTATTCCAACCGTTTAGCTGCAATCAGGCCATGTGTCCTACTACACAGGATGTGATACGATACCAGGAAGAAACAGGTTGATTTGTCTTAATCGACAGCGTTGCACTTTAAAAATCTCTAAATCCAAAATAAAAGTACAAAAATAAGCAAAGCACCAAAAGATTTGCAACACAAGAAAGAGGGCACTTGTGCTGCTCATAAAGGACTGAGCTGTCAGTTTACACATTCTTTCCAGCACAGCTATGCTCAGGATATAAAGGATTTGGATTTCCAGTATGCTTCTTGTCCCTGGACTTCTCCTGTAAATGTATTTATGTTTTAGCTGAATGCAAAGATATAGCACAATTTGTATGTAGCACAACAACATTCTCGTCAAGTCTCTTATTGGTTTGCTGTTGTAAATAAAAGGTAGTTCACTTCCACTCAGATTCTATGCTGTACATAGGAATGTGGGTCAGGTGGGATCCTAGTACCTGTAACACAGAAAGGGAGGGGATGGACCCTCAGATGTAAATATCATCACAAACAATTAGAAAGATGGAAAGTGATATAAAACACAAGCACCAGGTGTGATTGCACAAATCCTTTATTGCTCAGAACCATTTTAATAAGCAATCAAAAGAAATAAAGATACAACTTTATCCATTTTATTTCATTATTTTTTACATCTACATTGACTTTCAGTGTTTTAGCATTATTAAAATTAATTCAATGTGGTTTAAAAAAAAAAAAAAAAAAAAAACATTGACAAAACACTCTTATTCCCCTAAACATAAAGCACTAAACTTGAGAAAGTGAGTCTCAACATTATGGCACCATTTTATTTTCTTCTAAAGTGTCAAACCTTTAAAAGCACAACATTGAAATTATACACAGTACTGTATCGTTTTATACAATATTGAATTAAAATATTCTCTACCTGTCTACTTTTAGTGCTAGAGAAAAGAGCTTCACAGGAAGCAGTGCTTTTTCTTTTTTTAAATAGTGCTTGCGACAAATGTAATACAAATCACATACTTTATACTATTTACAGAACAGTTTAATGTCCTTTTCTATTGATTGTCAGTCATCTTTTTTTCTAAGACGTTTATCTCATTTTTATTGTATTGTTTAGAAAGAAATCTATATTAAAAAGGAACAAGAGGTCAATCTTTAAGTACTGCAGTTGAGACCTGGAATGCCTCACTTCATAATCATTTATCAGCACCTCAATGGCTATCTGTTCAATATCTCCACCAGGCTGGCTGTCGTTTTCTTCAGTATTTAAAGAGTTTGTAGCAAGTAAATATGATTCCGTACATTTCCCATGCCATGCATTTATTGACGGTATACTTCTCAAATGTATAGTTTTGAAATAAATCTTTGCTTTCACTTTTAAGGTAATTTCACCTGGAGAGTGAAATTATCCCCACCCCTTCAGGGCCAACTTTCCTGTTATGAACCAACCAGTTGCTTCCCCTAATGACTGACATGCTTTACAGCCAGTAAGATGGTTGACTCAGAAAACACTGCTGTAGGGAAATGACCTAGGAAGTGCAAGTGTAACAGATTTCCTTGGCGGCAAGGCAAGCAAATAAGAACTTTATTTTATCTATTGTAGTAACACGTCATGTTTTTAAATGAAAATACATGTTTGTGATAACGTGTTTATTTCAAAACTGCAGTTGAGACCTATATAAATTGAACTATAGGACAAGTGTGGCTGATGATGTTAGCTGTAAGCACTTATCTGTATTACCCTTCACTTGGTTTTGAATGACTACAGTTTTTTTAAGCTACAGAGTCTAGAATTATCCCTTGGTGAAGTTTAAGGACAATCTTAGTTGCGCCTTCTCAGTCTATTTTGCACTCTCCAAATATAGTTTTAGCATAAGTAGAAACCCCCTCCTCTAATCCCCCATAAAATGATGAGCCACATAAACATGCTTGTGCTACTACTTGCAATGTTAGGGTGCTATAAAAGACACCTTCAATCTCTGGTACAGCTTCAAGAAGCACAGCAGAAAAAATAAAGGTTACACGACTGTATGGATCTGCCCGTTTTGGGTTTTGAAGGTAAATAAGTTCATAACTATCTTTTTTACTGGGACACTATACCTTTAAATAATGTAAGCAACAAGCACAACTATTTTTTTGATATTAAAGTAAAAGAAAAGGCGGGGCTGGAATTACATAGCGTAAAGTAAACACATGTAGCCTTGGGAAGTGTTTTGACAGTGGAAAACATATCTTAAACAGATTTATTCAGAGTAAAATGAAATGATCATGTGGAATTTCAGAATGATCTCCAGCAACGGTTTGACAGCACTTCACAGAATGCGTTTTTTCTCCAAAAAGTTTTGGCTTCACCCTTTATTGCATTAAGTTGCCTCACAGCAAAACATCAGTTTCATATTGTTTTTAGGGTAGATCATGCTAAAGTTAGATACCCACTAATGCACAGAGTGGATGACAAGCAACAGTCACTGTACATACTGTAAGATAAAAACCTATTGGAATGGTTGCGAAGCAGGATTTCAAACATGTTGTGTGAAAGGCATTCCCCAGAACCTTTGTCTGCTTGACTTGGTTATGAATGAATCACAGCAAAATGTATATGAAGTTGTGGTTCAAAAGGCCAGTCTTGAAAATGCAACTACTGTTTTGGGAAAAAGCCCCCTAACTTACAAAAGAAAACATCAATTGACAGAATACATTTTTAAAGTTAAAAAACACATTAAATTAATTCCAACATTTTTAAGCGTAAACTTGATTGTCTTCAGAATTTTCAATTGAATTAAATTAGCACGATAAAAACGCAGGTCCTTTTCTTAATGAGTTTCTAAATGTATCAAGACTCAATGATTGATATAAAAAGGCTGTAAGTGACTACCCCGCATTTCTACTTTTGATTGTCACTTTTTTGATTAACAGGATTGTCTTTCTGCTTGTCCAAAGTGAGTTCAACTGGTTTAAAACCCTGCTTGACTGTGCTTTACTATGCTATTTTACTACACATTACCACACTCTACAGGGTGTGTCAACATAGAGATCACACAACACAGAGAATGTTACTTTTATTGCTTCAAATTCTCAAATTGTCATTCCGATTCTTGTAAACAAGTCCGAGCACATCTAAGAGGCAGGACACTTTCTGATATTGTATCCTTTGGAATGTGTATTACAAAAAAGTTCACACACGTACTGAAGGTCCTCATAGTCGTGGAATAATTGCAGTGTAACATTTGACCATGGTACATTTGCACAGTCATTGTCCCAGGATAATGCTATAGTTTATCATAGTGTCTTATGTGTGCTCTCCATGCTTTGCCTTGCTTACTCTATCTTAACCTATAATAAAGTTTTGCACTTGAAGAAACGTGGGTAGTGCTCTCTGCTGTATATAGAAGGCACTGGCCTAAATGTGTTTTACTTTGGAATTGTGATGGAGTGTCTTGAAGTTATGGGTCATATTGCAGCTTGTTGCATTATTCCCTGGAATCTGCTGTAACTCAGCCATTACATATCTAGTGCAATTGCACAGCTGGGAAAAAAAGTCACAACAAGCAATCTGGTCATGCATCTCTGAAGGTATTTTAAGTTATTGATAATTATGGGTTTCAATCAGTGTTAAGAGGATCATCGACAAGCTTTTTTTTTTTTCCCGAAAAGCGTGATAAAAACATGTCCAATTTTGTGTTCCAACCAATGTTGACAATGCAAAGGAAAACTAATTAAAAAGCTATATTCAAGACTGTGGATTGATCACCTATTTAATGCCTTACTTATTGGCTTTTATAAACATAGTGTCAGACTATAGCTTTTAATGTTAAATCAGATCCAATTAAATACAATTTATATTTTTTAATTTTTTAATAATTTTTTTTTTTTTTTTTTTTTTTTTTACACAAGAACGCTCAGCAAGCTTAGTAAATAAAATAGAATAATTAGTTTTTTAGCTTGCAATGGCTGATTTCAGTAAAACAAACACTGCATCACCAGCACAGTGATTTAACCAAACTAGAGCGAGAGAGAGAGCGAGAGAGAGAGAGAGAGAGAGAGAGAGAGAGAGAGAGAGAGAGAGAGCAAGCAAGCTGTGAGATGAGCTCTTAAAAAAAATCTTACCTTTCTCAATGTTTGCACATTAAAATGTTCGAGTTGTGATTTAAAATTGAAGATAAAGCTCTGTGAATACCTAGAGAAGACAAGGAGGACAGCTTTCAGGAGAAAATCCATCAAAATCACAATAATTTACAGAAAAGGCAAGAAAGAGGAAAAATCTAGGAGAGAGAAAAGGGGAAAAGTGAGAAAGAGGCACAGAAGACAGCCAAGGTAAGCCTGTCTACATTTAATCTGAAGATAAGACAAAGGAAACTGCATATAAAACTCCAGATTAACTGCAATTCATTTAAAATACAAACAAAAAAATGCAGAGGGAAAATTCAAATTCAAACAAAATGACAGCTGAGCTGCTAGACCAAGAGGCCACCCAGACTGATACAAATGTATCAATCCCAGCTCCTCCTCCCAGCAGCAGCAGCAGCAGCCTCAGTGCAGAGCAGGGTTATGAAGTTAAATACCCAGCTGAGATTCGCTCTACTCAGGCTAAAAAACTATTTCAAAATAAAGTTCTGAGGGAGTCCCCTGAAACCCTCATAGAAGACTACATTAAAAAGGAGAAGAGGAGAATAAAAAGCAACCTGCTGTTCTATACACAGTATATCACTGATCACTGTAAATGTGTATCACAATGGCACAATCATGGTGCAGGGCAGCGACAGCAGCCTGGATCAGTTTGCACTCGGCTTTCAAACACTAAAAGATCTTGCAGCTACGGAGAAACAAGAACCACAGCCTGCAACCATGCAGAATGAAGCCCCTCCAAACACCGACCCAGAGAGCAAAGCAACACCCCCCACGTCCTGTTCCCCTGCCTCACAAAAGTCTACAACAACAAAAAAAGTGCCTGTGAGTACTGGAGCTGCAGTTCATCGAGTTCAAGGAGCACACCCTGACCAGCATGAACCAGCCCAGCCCCACACAGCAGCTCAGGGACGAGGTGACCAGACTCAAGAGCGAGCACCGGGCCGAGGTGCTGGAGTTGAGAGGACTGGAGGAGGACAACCAGGCCATGAAAACTGAGCTGCTGAGACTGAGAGAGGAGCTTAGCAAGACAGCACAAGCCAGCCAAATGAGGAGCCTGCAGAGAGACCTGGAGAGACTGAGAGAGGCACTGCACAACACCCACCGCCCAGCCAGCACTGACACACACACTGCCACTCTCAGCACTGGCACACACACTACCACTCCCAGCACCAACACACACACTGCTGCCACAAAGCGCCTCTTCCCTGACAAAAGGGTAAAGAAGATCTAGTGCCCAAACACATTCTGATCCACACTGGGACCAACGACCTGAGCGCACACAGGGGCGATGTGGCCAAAGCCCTGAGGCAGGTAGCAGCTAAAGCCACCAAGGAATCATCCATGGCATCAACGTGGAGGTGTCCCGAGGCTGCGCCCTGCTGCCAAACATGCACCTGGCACACCACCGCGACATCCGGCACCATCATCTCTACGACCCGGTGCACCTCAACAGGGAGGGACACCGCCCTGGCCGAGACCCCACCAGCACCTACACTGAGATCAGGAGCACGCCCAGCCGCCCCCGAGTGCACAGGAGCCCCCTGATCTAGAGACCACGCAGATCCCCCATCCCCTGAGCCTCCGCACAGCACAGCAACGGCAGAGTGAGCAGCCAGCCCAGCCAGACAGCTACGCAGCTGCAGCAGCCTCCAGAGCAGGGAATCCAGCCACCGCGGAACTGAACCAGATAAGAAAACTGCTCAATATCATTTGTACCAAGCTAATGAGTTAATTGAGTAAAAATAATAATAATAATAATAATAATAATAATTTATGTATATAGGTATGTGTGTACTGTGCATGTATGTACGTATGTAGAATGATAAAATTAGATCACAATTCAAACATTCAAATGTGAAAACAACTAAATACCAAAAATGACATCATTTAAAATTAGCAGCTGGAACATTCAGGGTCTGTGCTCCTCAATCTTCGGAATGAAGAGCACAGACCCCGACTTCATACAGAATATAAATAATATAGACATCATCATACAGGAAACATGGAGTCGTGAGGACGTGTTTACACACTGTCCCAATGGATAAAGAGAACTGATAGTCCCCTCCCTAAAGAACCCTCACATTAAACGTGTCAGGGACTCAGGGGACATCATTGTGTGGTACAAAGAGGAACTCAAAAACACTGTCTCCCCTATCACCGAGAGGGGTGTTTTCAAAATTTACAATCAGAAATTGGCCACTTCCAATCACTGGGCTCTGTGCTGCTGTGTGGAGATCTCAATCCCAGGACCAGCAGAGAGGTTGACTACATCAGCACAGAGGGGAACAGCCATGTGATTGGACAGACCTCTTTGTACCACACACCCATCACCACACTGCGAAACAGTTTCGACAGTGTGGTGAATAAGAGCGGGAAGCAGGTACTGCAGCTCTGTAAAGGCCTGGGTCTGTACATCGTTAACAGCAGGATCAGAGGGGATTCTCAGGGCAGCTCAAGAAAACAAACAACAAAATAAAACATTCTAAAAAGAAATCACATGAAAAATGGTTTGACATGGAATGTAAAACAACCAGAAAAGAATTAAGAAAACTGAGAGAAAAACACAGAGAGCCAAACAATACAGAACTAAGACTCAGCTACTGCAAGTCTCTAAAAGATTACAAATATCTTCTCAACAAAGAAGAATACGTGTCCAAACAATTAAACAAAATAGAAGAATCCATAGAGCAAAATTCCTTTTGGGAACTATGGAACAAATTAAACACATCCAAAACTAATCATGAATTGGCAATCAAAAATGGTAACATTTGGAAAAAATATTTTAATAAACTTTACCAAGAATTGGACGAAAACAAATTAAATCTGGACCAAAATTCAATATTAAAAAAACTAAATGGATTGGAAACCAAAATCAAGGACAATCAAAACCCACTGGACTTCCCAATAACAGGACCAGAGCTAAAAGAAAAGCTCCAAGCCCACGAAAGCCTGTGGGCCCGACAGCATCATCAACGAGTTGCTGAAACACAGCAACCCCAGGATGCAGGAGGCCCTGCTCAAAGTATTCAACCTCATCCTGGCAGTGGGCTGTATCCCTGACATCTGGAACCAAGCGCTTATAACACCAATTCACAAAAGTGGAGACAAATTCGACCCCAATAATTACCAAGGCATCTGTGTAGCAGTAACCTGGGGAAGGTGTTCTGCAGTATCATTAACGCCCAGATACTGGCCTTCCTTACCAAACACAATGTCTTGAGTAAGAGTCAGAATGGATTTTTTTTGCAAATTACTGCACTTCTGACCATATTTACACCCTACACACCCTAATAAATAAACATGTCCACCAAAAAAATAAAGGGAAAATCTTTGCTTGTTTTATAGACTTCAAAAAAGCATTTGATTCAATTTGGCATCCAGGTCTATTCCTTAGAATTCTTGACAGCGGTGTAGGGGGTAAAGTCTATGACATCATTAAGTCAATGTACACAGAGAACAAATGTGTGAAAATTGGAAACCAAAGAACAGGGTTTTTCACCCAAGGGCGTGGAGTGAGACAGGGCTGCAGTCTGAGCCCAACAATGTTCAACATCTACATCAACGAGTTGGCTACAGTGTTGGAGCCTCTGGCCTCACTTTATATGATAAAGAAATTAAATTCCTGCTCTATGCAGATGACCTGGTCCTGCTGTCACCCACTGAACAGGGGCTGCAGCAGAGCCTGGCACTGCTGGAGCAGAACTGTCAGAAATGGGCACTGACAGTAAACCTGGACAAGACCAGAGTTATGGTATTCCAGAAGAAAGCCAGATCTCAGGGAAACAGGTACCGCTTCACCCTGGGCAACAACACCCTGGAGCACAGCACCAGTTACAACTACCTGGGTCTAAAAATCAGTGCGTCTGGGAACTTCAACCTGGCTATAAATGCATTAAGAGATAAAGCGCACAGGGCTTTTTATGCAATAAAGAATCGGCTATACAAAATAAAACCACCAATAAAAATGTGGCTACAAATTTTCGACAGTATAATAAAGCCAATCCTTCTGTATGGTAGTGAAGTCTGGGGTCCCCTTATGAACCATCTGCAATTCTGTAAACACCTCCTTTAGGGTCACAGGAGTGCAGCCAGGGCCCAATTCACTCCACACAGCACTGCGGAGCTGCACACAGCCTGCACAAGAGAATCCCCTCAGTTGAAAGGTACTGAAGCTCAGTCAACTGAGCCAAATTAACACCAGCGAGTTTCAGAACACCACCAACAAAAAACTCCCAGCACAAAAAAATGAAACAAATTAATCTAAATCTGGAAAACAATTATAAACTACATTGGAATAATGAAATTGAATCAAACAATAAATTACAATGTTATCTTGCCCTAAAAAAATAATTTACCCTGGCAGAATATCTGGTCAGGGTCCTGACCAAGTACAGACTCAGTGACCACAGCCTGGCCATCAAAACTATCCAGCACAAAAAACCTGGATTGCCAAAGAAAAAAGGCTGTGCTGTCACTATGATCTGGGCAGCAGTGTGGAGTAGTGGTTTGGGCTCTGGACTCTTGACCGGAGGGATTCAATCCCAGGAGGGGGACACTGCTGCTGTACCCTTGAGCAAGGTACTTTACCTAGATTGCTCCAGTAAAAACCCAACTGTATAAATGGGTAATTGTATGTAAAAAAAAAAAAAAGTGATATCTGTATAATGTAAAATAATGTATAATGTGATATCTTGGAACAATTGTAAGTCGCCCTGGATAAGGGTGTCTGCTAAGAAATAAATATTTCAAAATAAAAGAGGGAGAGACAGAGCTGCACTTCCTGATGTCCTGCCCAAAATACACAGAGATACAGGAGAGATATATCCCACAATTTAAAAACCAAATGGCAGATTTTAACCTCCTCTCCAATTCAAGTAAAATCCCCATCCTTCTGGGAGAGGAGGAGCGAATTAAATCTAGCAGCACAATATGTGTCTGTCTGCCACAACCTGAGGGACAGTGTGTACACACCCTGCATACACGACCATGGGTTACTGTTGATGAAGGAGGGAGGGAGGGAGGGAGGTAGTTATATTGTTCAAAGGGAAGGGGACAATGGTTTTTGTGTTTCTTATGTTCTGTAATTGTATTTCTGTTTTATTATTTCTGTTTTGTATTATAAAAGCTTTGGCAATACCTGAGTGCTCTCATCATGCCAATAAAGCATTTTTTAATTTGAATTTGAATTTGAGAGAGGAGAGAGAGAGAGAGAGAGAGATTGAGATTCTGCAAATGTGCTGCTGATACCTTCATTTTTCTTTCTTTTATTTCTTTGTTGGTGAAAATGACTCACTTTTTTTCTTTTACTTCATGCACACTTTTCATTAACACTGCATCATCAGAAACAACATCTTTAAATGAGAAAAGACAAAGGAAATCTAAACGTAGAACACAAAATCAGCAAAGTGCTTCTTTTCAAAAGACCTAGCCTTCTTGTCATTCAAGTCTGACCTCAATAATGTCCTCATGTTTAGAGGTAAAAGCCAGTAGTCTGAGTGTCAGGGAGATTTAGATGCGCACTGTCCGGCGGGACTCCATTGTCGCTGGGGAGCAGACAGCCTCCGGGATACCCCAGGTTTGCATTGGTTAGGATGCATCCGTTCTCCATCTAAGGATCAAGGACATTACGTCAGTCAATTAACATGATAAGGACTTCCAGTGATTGTAGATGACAATTCTTACCTGTTTAATTTATTCACTTTGTGCCCGCAGGGCCAGCACAGGTACATCTAATACAGTGCAAGCATACTTAGGTCTTCACTCAGGACATTTAACTGCAAGAGGCAGTTTTTCTTGCGGCCGCGCCCAGGGAGGTTGGCTACAGTTCCATGGACCTTAAACTTCTTAATAATATTTGCAACTGTTGTCACAGGAACATCAAGCTGCTTGGAGACGGTCTTGTAGCCTTTACCTTTACCATGCTTGTCTATTATTTCCTTTCTGATCTCCTCAGACAACTCTCTCCTTTGCTTTCTCTGGTCCATGTTCAGTGTGGTGCACACAATGATACCAAACAGCACAGTGACTACTTTTCTCCATTTAAATAGGCTCAATGACTGATTACAAGATTGGAGACATGTGTGATACTAATTAAAGAAACTAATTAGTTTGAAATATCACTATAATCCAATTATTTATTATCTTTTCTAAGGGGTACCAACAAATGTGTCCAGGCCATTTTAGAATATCTTTGTAGAATAAGCAATAATTCATCTCTTTTCACAGCTTCTTTGCTTTATTCTATGACATACCAAAGGCATGCAAGTATACATGATAAAAGGGCTTTTAATTTCATCACTTTTCAGGAGGAATGAAGCATTATTTCAATGAGCTGTAAGGGTACCAACAAATTTGAGTAAATATATATATATACACTGTATATATAAAACATTTACATCAATGATCTGGTCTTATTAGACAGATAGTTATTATTAGATAGGTAATTTAACACTAGAACAGCCGCGGTTATACCACTGGCGGCAGTTATTATGACGGTTACATTTTAAACAACATCAATATTAAAACGAAAGACAAACTATCGGATACAACTCAAAAGTTTTATTCAAGCACGTCATATCAAACATCTGCACAGCCAAAACACTGTATTTAAATGAGCAATTAAACATAAAATAGTTTATTTTCTAACTTACATATATAAAGCACTACTTACAAAAAATGAAAAACTATAATACATTTCCAAAGAAATAGTGTGTAAACAGGTGAAAAGGGTATATGCAGATACAAAACTGTAAAAACAAAATTATTTTTAAATTTTAAACGAAAGTAACATATGTTTATTGTTACCGCAGTTTTGGCCACAAAACTGCCTTTGGCGTGTTTCTTTTGTCCGCTGCTACCACAATATGTAGAAATGTTCGTTTGCCCGTTTGGCAAGGCACCTAAAAATGTAATCCTGTAAGCTGCTAGAGAATAGATTTATACCATTTGTGTGTACGTATATAGTGGTCGTCCAAAGTTTACAAACCCTAATTTACGGAAGTGTAACACCCTAAAATGTTGAATACATGTACAGGCTAACCTCACTATAACAAACCCCCATGGGACCTGGGAAAATGTTCGTTATATCAGGGTGTTCACTATACTAGGGTTTGGCATTTTTCTGTATCAGAATAATGACAAAACGGCAAATTTGAATTGAACATCAATATATAGTACTTTTATGAAGATTCTTCCACATTGATCAACAAGGTACTTGTGTCCCATGTGTGGATAACCACATTGCAAGACAGAGAGACATAGGAGTTGAAACACAAAACACAAAAGTAAACAAACAGGTCATGTGATGCTACCAACGATAGTAACGCACAGAGGACACATACAGAAGACAGGCAGGCAGCAAGTCTCAATCGAGCGCACATCTGTAAACAAGCACCGTGCTGAACTACAATTCAATTCCCAGAAGACTCTGCGAAGTTGAGAGGCGCGTCAGTTACCAAGAACTCGGACACATGATGCAGTCAGAACGGAGTTCACCACAGAGTCAACTCACCAGCCTCGCAAAAGGATACACCTGTCATGCATTCGTATTGTACACTATTCATGGTAAATGGCGATGAGTGCAGTTGGTGGCTGCGTTCGCATTACTCCTAAAAAGTATGCGTGCCTGACGTCACAGTATGCTAGGACAGCTTTGGGAGGTTTCCCAGCACAGTCGACTGAGCAAACATGGAGACCGACTTCAATGATTTTCTGATTGCAGAAGACTATAGGTTTTATTTCACTGTTCCCATACAGCTCCATCACAACTAGACTGGTAAATACGATAAGTAAAACCTCCATTCAATTAAAGCGTGGTTTACACAAGCATTTTTGGTCTGCATATCAATTTTTTTATATTTTTTGACTTGTTGCAGAATGATATTCCGCATGTGTTTTAATATATTTGTTTATGATTTCTCCTCCACAGGACATCCGGGATTGGGGACCGATACAAGGACATGACTTGTTTGGATTTTTTTTTTATGTATATTTTGTATAGATTTGTTTTTTAAATAAAGAGTTTCATTTTATATTGTTGTCCTTGCTTCTCTCCACTGTCGTATCCCTACTGAACCCACTGTTTTCTTTCTAGCATGACGTTTTTATCCAGAGCGAGTTCGCTTTAGTTGTTTGAAATTAAAATGTTGTAGTCAGATAATTCCCCTTTATGTACTTGCTGGGCACATAGTTTTTTTATTATTATTATTATTATTATTATTATTATTATTATTAGTGTGGAGTAGTGGATAGGGCTCTGGACTCTTGACCGGAGGGGGTTGTTGGTTCAATCCCAGGTGGAGACACTGCTGCTGTACCCTTGAGCAAGGTACTTTACCTAGATTGCTCCAGTAAAAACCCAACTGTGTAAATGGGTAATTGTATGTAATGGGTAATTGTGTGTGATAACTTGTAACAGTTGTAAGTCGCCCTGGGTAAGGGTGTCTGCTAAGAAATAAATAATAATAATTATTATTATTATAGTACTACTTCTAATCAGAGTGTGTAAACTATGTCTAATAAAAGGGTCTATTAAAAGACCCTTACAAATACATCACAGAGATATTTACATCTGCTATTTTTGAATCGTCAAAGCCGCAAGCTTGATCCAATTCTTCCAGTGACAGCGTGAGACTTGCAGCTCTTCCCCATTCCCCTGGATCTGAGTTCCGAGCAGAAGCTTTTATTATTATTATTATTATTATTATTATTATTATTATTATTATTATTATTATTATTATTAAATTGTGCATTCATACCTTTATTTGAGTGAGTCTTCCATCCTCAAGGTCTCAGCGTATATTGCAATTGGCCAATATCCAGAGTTGTTTGTCAAAAGTATCCCAATGTATGCTTCTGTTACACACATTAAATGTTGATTTCTTGTTTCTTTGAAAATATATTTATTCAGGGCTACAAGAGCACAACACAAACAAAGCAGCATGTAACTGTAACAAGCTGAGCTGACAGCTTTTTGTTTTGGAACTTTTTTTTATATTAGAAAACAGAAGAATAGGGGGACATAGATACCCTTATTAGCCCCCAGCTGCTATTGTGTCAGATTTGGAGCATTAAATTGTTATAGCAGATTTGAATTGACTTGGAGGCCAATCCTCAATTATGCAAAGACTGCACTTGTGCCTGTTCCAAAAGATGTTCAAAACAATGAATGATTTACCTCCATAATACACAAAGAGGCATTAGTGTACTTTTATATCCCTTGCTGCGGGGCCATGCACAGCAGTGACTGAATCATGTATTTCATTCATTTGGGGTTGTCTTTTAACCCATTGCGGTCCTATGTCGGACCAGGTCCGACATTACAATTTTCCCTTTCCGGTCAAAAAGATGTAAAACACAGGTCTCTAGTCGTTTTTTCTCCGGAAAAAAGCTGAGAAAACCATTCAATAGCTGAGTGAGACCGATAGGAGTTGAGAGAAGCCGAAAAAAAAGGGGTGTATCTGAGCAATACACATAGCCCCGGCACCACAGAGATAATACAGACATAAACAAACAAGATAGCTGCTTCTGCATCCGGCGCTCAAAGAATATCACAGACATTTGCAGAGCTTTTTGAGATGTTATAGTAAAAAAATAATGACTTGGATCGCATTACTGAGGAGTCTGGTGATAAAACGAGTGATCAGGAGATGATTTATCGGTATGCACAACTATGAGGAGGTATATGAAAAATACAGAGAACAAGGGGTGGGGCGGGGCTGGAGATGCAATACTGAGTGTCCTGTTCATATGCAGTGCCTTTTAAACCTGTTTTACTGTGAAAAAAATACTTTTAAACTGCGCGTGTGAAAATAAATTGGACCTGACATGCCTGAGACACGCTGAATAAATGGACCACAAAGGGTTAACTGACCCAATTGCTGGAATTATCTCAAATGGGCCCTGCCATTTAGCAAAGAGCTTTGATTCTGACGTGGGGAGCAATAATAACACCTTGTCTCCTGGACGAAAGATCCGCATTCTTGCCTTTTTGTTATAGTTTTGCTCTTGCTTTTGCTGTGCCATTTTGAGATTTTCTTGAGCCAATCGACCAATCAATTCTAGACGGTCTTGTAGTTGAAATACAAACTTTACTACATTTTTGGATGATTTTGAATATTTTTCCCAACCTTCTCTTATTAAGTCGAGGATTCCCTGGGTTGATGGCCATACAATAACTCAAACGGGGAAAACCCCATTGAGGATTGGGGAACCTCTCGAACTGCAAAAAGGAGATAAGGAAGAAGCTTAGCCCAATTCTTTTTCTCCTGATCTACAAAGGGATGCAGCATTCGCTTAAGGGTCTGATTAAAATGCTCTACTAGCCCATCCATCTGTGGATGATAAATTGAGGTTTAATAGAGTGAATTTTAAGCAATTTGCAGAGCTGCTGAATGCAGTCAGACATAAAACTGGTACCCTGATCAGTGAGAATTTCTTTTGGGATTCCCACCCTCGAAAACATTTTTGCCAATTCTTCCGCTATTGTTCTAGAGTGCATCGTGTGTAAAGGGACTGCCTCTGGGTATCGGGTAGCATAATCCACCACCATTAATATGTAACAGTACCCAGTTTCACTTCCTTCCAGAGGTCCCACCAGATATATGCCAATGCGCTCAAACGCTGTAGAAATAATCGGCAGTGGTACCAAGGGAACAGGGCAAATTCGTTCTGGGGCTGCTAAATGAAAGTCAGGACATTCTGAGCCATATCTCCGAACCTGAATGTAAAGCCCGGGCCAATAAAACCGGGCCAGGATGCGCTCCCGGGTCTTTTCGACCCCTAGGTGGCCTGCAAAGGGTAAGTCATGCACTAATCGCATAAGTTCAGCCCGAAAGGGCCCAGGAACAACCAACTGGGTTGTGCACGCTCCGGTTCCGGCTGATCGGGTTACTCTATAGAGCAAGTGCCTGGCCACAATAAAGTGCGGAAACTATTCTATATTCCTGTAGATCTATGCAAACTCCCTCCTTACTCCAAAGATAGAATTGCCTTGTTGTCTCAAACTGACAGTTTGTCTGCGCGAGCCTTCTATGTTTCTCTACACAACATGTCATTACTCGGAGTCGAAGGAGAGGCTGTCAGACGGCAATAAAAAGACGCCATATGGTAAGAAATAACAGAACAATTGGAAATTAATGTTATGTCTATCTCTCTTTATTTCACCTTAATTTTAATCAAAGTGACGGGGAAGGTCACACACTGGTTTCGTATTTCTGTAAAATGACGCTTCTCTGTTTTAATAATGTTGACCAATAATAATAATCACATTCACACACTAACTGAAGATTTTATTAAAGCTGAAAATCAATAAAAAAAGGATATTAAACTAATTTTCTCAGTATTTACAAAGAAATATGTGTAGATGTATTACTTTTTAATAATTTATGTTTATCCAGATCACATATAAACATTCACTGATTCACTGTTAAATGTAATTTTTTTAGTGTGTGTTTTATTTATTTTATTTTGTCTCCACAAAAGGAACAAAAGCAGACAGTATTTTCTTTTCATGACTGGCTACAGTTTTCTTTTTTTATGTAGTAGTGCTGTATTCGTGTCGTTTGCCTCGCTCCTGATGTGCATAACCCATAAGCCTAGGTCAGTGGCGTAGCTGTCAGCCATGTGCAAAAATCTTGATCAGCCCCCCCCCACCCCCACCCCCACCCCCACCCCCACCCCCCAAAACAAAATCTAGTGGTCTAGGTTAAGTGGTCTAGGTTTTTCATCAATCAATAGCAGGGGTCTCACTGGTGTGAACACTTAGGGGTTGACATGTCTGGTAACCAGTCTTAACTACTTCAACTCCAGATATAAAAATGAAACCTCTTACCAGATACCAGATTTTGAAAATAATAATAATAATAATAATAATAATAATAATAATAATAATAATAATAATAATAATAATAATGTTTTCAAACCTGTAATTGCTATAAAATGTTAACATATGATGAATAAAACACAAATAAATGAGTTAAACTGTGTTCATTAACCCTTTATGCTGATGTGTACTACATACCCATATTCAATATGAAGATTATTATTTATTTTTTTTAACAATGAAAACAAAAATGCTGTTAATAATGATAATAACAATAATCAGTAAACAGTAATTGTCAAATAAAAATCAAACAACATCAAAACATGTGCCATTATTGACTTGCTCTGTTCCATTTATACAACAGAACCCGGGGTTGCCTTCGCAGCCACTGCACATTTTTCTTTTGTCTTTTCTTTTGTTTTCATTTTCGTAGCAGACCCTGCACCTTTGTTACAGTGTCTGCTTCGCTTGTGTTGGAGGGATAGTCACAAATGCGTGTACACAGCTACTTTGCGCAGGCATTGTGATGGATCTTGATGCCGCATTGCCGGTACCCAGTGCTGTGTTTTGATAGTATTTCGTCACAGTACTGCCATTTCAAACCAAACAGCTTCCCATTTGCAGCTGGCTTACCTGTAAAGTAGTTGCATGCGCTTCTGTTTGTACAGTTTATACTGTTCTTGGCTCCACATCCTCTTCATCATAATCGCTGAGTGATAAGTTAGCATCACTGTCGCTGGTATCAACTCCCGTTGCTCGTTATAGAAAGACCACATACGTTGCCATGTTTAGCTTTCGCTAAAAATGATATATAATCTATAACTAAACAAGTAAATGATTTCCATTACACGAGAGTAGATGTTAAAACTTCATGCTGATTTGAACTCGGCTCTCGCCAAGATAAGCACCAACTAAGACGTAGCTTTACAGTAAACTAATGTGATCCATATGCGTCTCCATCCATTTACATTTCCTTCCATATGATGATGTAGATATCCTTCTGTCTGGTGTTAATGGCTGAAGTGTAATGCTGGCTCCAGGGATCAGCTTATTTTGCCTCCCTGGCGCATCAGCACACACAACGGCTGCGATGCTGGCTCCGGGGATCAACCAAAGTGCGGCCTCCCCAGCGCATCAGCATGACAACCGTCTGGATTGAGCTAAGTAGGGTACATCTCTGGGGTTTTCAAGTGGGCACCTTCCATCCTCAGTGTTTCGTCGACTAGCCCACGACACCTCAAGAGGGCTCGACGGTGATTCTGGCGTCCCAGCATCACCCCCCTCCGTCCCCCACTCAACTCAGCCCAGCTTACTTACCTGTCCCCAGCCAGAATCTTTCCGTCTCAACCACAGCCAGTTGCTGCTCCTCTCTGCTGCTTCAGATAAGTTCTTCACTGTGCGACGCAACTCTTGGCCACTGAATCCGACGTCTCTGAGAAACCGGGTTGTAGAGTGTGCCACAAATCCTCGACAACCCACTTCCACTGGGTAAACCCGAACTCTCCATCCTCGCTGTTCCGCTTCAGTGGTTAGTTGAGCATACCGCAGTTTCTTCCTCTCATACGCCTCATCTACAGCGTCCTCCCATGGCACTGTTAACTCTACCAGGTGAACAAGGCGTGCTGATCCAGACCACAAGACAATATCTGGTCGAAGGTTAGTGGTGGCAATCTCAGGTGGAAAAATAAGCCGTTGACCAACATCTGCCAGCATATTCCAGTCTCTAGCAGCTTCCAGTTGTCCTGGGCGAGGATTGGTTTTAACACCTTTTCTTGGTGGTTGCTCTCCTGGGCGGAGGAATGTTGTCTTTTGTGTGTAATGTTTTGATGGAACAGGTGGCAACTTATTGGTCATGTTACGCTTGTCTTCCAATGCTAAGGCCAAACATCGTAGCACCTGGTCATGGCGCCAAGTAAACCGTCCTTGGCTAAGAGCCACCTTACATCCTGTCAAAATGTGCCTTAATGTTGCAGGTGATGAACACAAAGGACATGAGGGATCCTCTCCTACCCAGAGGTTTAGGTTCTGTGGTGATGGGAGAACATCATATGTTGACCTGATGAGGAAACTGATCCTGCTCTGTTCCATTGACCATAGGTCTTGCCAGCCAATCTTGCGTTGTTCCACACTCTCCCATCTCATCCATTCTCCCTGTTTGGCCTGGGAAATGGCCTTTATACACCTCATCCTCTCCTCCTGCTTTTGCACCTCGTTGACTACCAGCTTCCTTCTTTGAGCTGGGGCCGCCTTGTGCCATGTAGGAGGAGTTGAACTGAAACCAAGACCCCCTCTTCCATGCTGAACTTGCCCCATGATATCACCAATTCGAAGGGCAGCCTTTGCATCTTCCACAGCTTTCTTTGCCGCCCACTTTCTTCCAGTTTTCAACACAGGTGCTGCCTCCCTTACGCATTTATCGCGTGACTCTACTAATGTCATTTCCAGTCTGACCTTGGCGCACTTAAACTCCTCGGTTAGAGCAGAGACTGGTAGCTGCAGTATTCCTTTACCATAAAGTCCCACTCTGCTGAGGCAGCGTGGAACTCCCAACCATTTCCTGATGTATGAACTGATTAAAGCTTCCAGCTTCTCTACTGTTGTCAAAGAAACCTCGTACACAGTCAGTGGCCACAGCAACCTCGGCAGTAGACCAAACTGAAAGCACCAGAGTTTTAGTTTACCTGGTAGAGCGCAGCTGTCTATGCTCTTCAACCCTTCCACTGCTTGTTGTCTAACTTCTCCCACACGAACTGTGTCCTTTAGATCCCCGTCGTACCATCTCCCAAGACTCTTCACTGGCTTCTCAGACACTGTTGGTATTGCCTCACCATTAATGAAGAATGTTTTATCTACTACTTTGCCTTTAATTATAGAGATGCTCCTTGATTTAGTGGGCTTGAATTGCATTCGTGCCCATTCAATGTTATTGGTTAATTTGCCCAATAATCGATTAGTGCAGGCTACTGTTGTAGTCATGGTTGTCATGTCATCCATGTATGCTCGAATTGGTGGTAGTCGCATTCCAGAAGCCAAGCGCTCTCCTCCTACTACCCATTTTGATGCCCTAATGATTACTTCCATTGCCATGGTAAAAGCCAGTGGAGAAATGGTGCATCCTGCCATTATTCCAACCTCTAGGCATTGCCATGTAGTGCTGAATTCTGAAGTTGAAAAACTGAATTGCAAATCTCCAAAATAGGCTTTCACTAAATTTGTTATTGTCATCGGTACACTGAAAAAATCAAATGCTGCCCAAAGTAGTTCATGTGGCACTGAACCATATGCATTAGCCAAATCCAGGAATGTCACATGGAGCTCCTTCCTCTCCTTTTTAGCTGATTGAATTTTTTTGCCAGATCACATTGATGTGTTCTAAGCAACCTGGGAAACCTGGAATGCCCGCTTTTTGTATTGAAGTGTCAATGAAGCAGTTCTTTAATAGGTAAGCTGACAATCTCTGAGCAATAATGCTGAAAAAAATCTTGCCTTCTACGTTTAATAGGGAAATGGGACGAAACTGACTGATGCTTGTAGAATCTTTTTCTTTAGGTATAAAGACTCCACCTGCTCGGCGCCATGCTCTTGGTACAACCTGTTTTTCCCATGCCACTTTCATCAATTTCCACAGAATTCGTAGAACTCCTGAAGCACTCTTGTACACTCTGTACGGAACTCCATTAGGCCCTGGAGATGATGAAGCCCTTGCTTTTTTCACAGCTTGCTCTATTTCTTTCCACTTAGGTGCACAGTCCTCCATTTGGTATTCTGGTGGATTGATAGGTGGGATGTCTGACGGAACTGACATAGGCTCCTGCCTTTTTGAATCTGTATGTGTTTCCTCCAAATATCTCTCCAGCTCAACCTTAGATGCTTTTAGTGTGCCATTCTTCTCACTGGTGAATAACTTCTTTACAAATTTGAATGGGTCTTTATAAAAGTTCGCTCTCGCACGCTCCTTCTTTTTGTAGCGTTTCCGTAGGCGCTCAGCTCTGCGCAATGTTGCAAGCTTATCTTTTATGACCCTTTGTATGAGATTGAGTCCCTCCTTCTGACTTTGTTCTGCTCTTCTCCATTGGTTCCTCAGCTGTCTCCTTTCTCTAACTAAGCGTTCAATCTCCTGCTGCCGTCTAGACTTTCCAGGAATAGTTTGTACTTTTTCCTTCCTTTTTTCAACTCCAAACCTCTCACTTCCATATGCGTAGATGATGTCCCCAAATTTATCCAGCTTCTTTTCAACTGTTCCACTTAATCTTTCCAATGCAACGCAGAGATCTGTGTTTACTGTGTCCCATGCAGTTTTCTCACAAGCTCTTGGCCATTTAACTCCAGGCTTGTGCCCGTTGAGGTTCTTTTCTCTCTTATGCTGGTTTGTCTGACCGGGTTCACAAGGATCATTAGGTTCATCACTAACTGTGTCCATGCAAGTCCTCCTCACATCTATGACAGGGGTGCTGATATCCTGCGAACTGTGGTTTGCTTCCTGTCGCTGGATTTCATTCGACTGACTTGACTGACTTCGTAAGAAGTACTGATCAATGCGAGGCCCTTGTCCCTTCTCCCTCAAGCATTTCATTCTCCCTTGATGAATCTTCAAACCCCTGACCGTTGTCGCCTTGCTCCAGCCGCAGACACAAACCTGGAGTTCCATGTCTTTGTTAACTGCAGATCTTGAACTAGTCTTTTGTGAAGTACTCTCCATACTCATATCCGTTTCCGTTCCTAAGTCGTTAACCGTGTTGTCCAACGTTGAGTCATCTTCCGCCCCCGCTCTCGCAGACTCTAGGGGTATTTTTCTCTTTAATTTCTTAGAAGCCTTGGGCGGGTGTCTCCAGCATCCTGTAAACACAGAGCTGGATACTGCCGACAAGGGTAGCTAACCCTTACCAGCCCCAATGGGGTCTCTTTCCTCCTGTCAGCTGTCTCTCCAGGCTGTCACAAGGTCTTTCCCTTGTTGCCAGCTGCACTATTCACAGCAGTCACTGGACGTATCCAGATCTTCATGATTTCCATTACACGAGAGTAGATGTTAAAACTTCATGCTGATTTGAACTCGGCTCTCGCCAAGATAAGCACCAACTAAGACGTAGCTTTACAGTAAACTAATGTGATCCATATGCGTCTCCATCCATTTACATTTCCTTCCATATGATGATGTAGATATCCTTCTGTCTGGTGTTAATGGCTGAAGTGTAATGCTGGCTCCAGGGATCAGCTTATTTTGCCTCCCTGGCGCATCAGCACACACAACGGCTGCGATGCTGGCTCCGGGGATCAACCAAAGTGCGGCCTCCCCAGCGCATCAGCATGACAACCGTCTGGATTGAGCTAAGTAGGGTACATCTCTGGGGTTTTCAAGTGGGCACCTTCCATCCTCAGTGTTTCGTCGACTAGCCCACGACACCTCAAGAGGGCTCGACGGTGATTCTGGCGTCCCAGCATCACCCCCCTCCGTCCCCCACTCAACTCAGCCCAGCTTACTTACCTGTCCCCAGCCAGAATCTTTCCGTCTCAACCACAGCCAGTTGCTGCTCCTCTCTGCTTTCAGATAAGTTCTTCACTGTGCGACGCAACTCTTGGCCACTGAATCCGACGTCTCTGAGAAACCGGGTTGTAGAGTGTGCCACAAATCCTCGACAACCCACTTCCACTGGGTAAACCCGAACTCTCCATCCTCGCTGTTCCGCTTCAGTGGTTAGTTGAGCATACCGCAGTTTCTTCCTCTCATACGCCTCATCTACAGCGTCCTCCCATGGCACTGTTAACTCTACCAGGTGAACAAGGCGTGCTGATCCAGACCACAAGACAATATCTGGTCGAAGGTTAGTGGTGGCAATCTCAGGTGGAAAAATAAGCCGTTGACCAACATCTGCCAGCATATTCCAGTCTCTAGCAGCTTCCAGTTGTCCTGGGCGAGGATTGGTTTTAACACCTTTTCTTGGTGGTTGCTCTCCTGGGCGGAGGAATGTTGTCTTTTGTGTGTAATGTTTTGATGGAACAGGTGGCAACTTATTGGTCATGTTACGCTTGTCTTCCAATGCTAAGGCCAAACATCGCAGCACCTGGTCATGGCGCCAAGTAAACCGTCCTTGGCTAAGAGCCACCTTACATCCTGTCAAAATGTGCCTTAATGTTGCAGGTGATGAACACAAAGGACATGAGGGATCCTCTCCTACCCAGAGGTTTAGGTTCTGTGGTGATGGGAGAACATCATATGTTGACCTGATGAGGAAACTGATTCTGCTCTGTTCCATTAATAATAATAATAAATAAAAAAATAATAATTTAAAACACTATATATATACTTGTAAAAGCTGAATGGCTTCCTGCAATATATGTCAGCCTTTTAAATGCCCACAGCTAGACTGGAATAGCTACATGACACGCAATTGGATACAAATGTCAGCTGACCCTCCCCCAAATTTCATTGCACATTCCACAGTACTAGCACTGCTTTAGAGAATGAAACGTGAAACGCTAGACTGAGAAACCAATCATAGAATAGAATGGGAAACGACGTACGCAGGTACGGCATGGTACTGTAAGTGGGTTTTCATTTGACGTATGTGCGTACGTCATGGGTTAAGTGATTTCCATGCAACATAGTGATTTGCGAGCAAATTAACTTTTCAATTTAGCTCGTGGTGGTGAACTTGCGGGATTATTCATGACACCTCCCCCAAATTTGAGGGAAAAGCACTTGCAACTCGCAAACCCATTTTCTCCAATGCAGCATCTATTTTGAATCTCACTCAAAAGTGCAACTTTCTTGGCAAAAAGGACTTGCGGAAAAAAATCTCTACAACTCCCCTTGCGACACACACAAGGCGTTTGAATATTGGGCCCTATGCAACTAATCTAAGTGCAAAATGGGTAAAATTTAAGGAAGTATTTTTATAAGCTATATTATCACCACTTAAAGGGTAACAGAACACCTAAGGGGTGATAGCATTGTGAGTTAAGGACAGGTTTAATGCTTTGTTTCATGCTTCTAAAGGACTGGGCCTTAAATGGACTTGTCATATCATGAGTTTGGTGGTCTCAACCTAGACCCCAGAGGACACATCACAAGCCCACCAGTGTAAACTGTACACTTGTTATTCTTTTTCAGTCAACCGTAATTAAGGTAACATTAGGTACTCGTTTGGCCACCTCCATTGGATTTGCATCCCCAGTGGGCCATGTTGTTTCACACAATTTTTTTTTTTTTTTTTTGTAAATACACTAAAAGCAACTTCTTGATATAGTGTCATTCAGGGTTATGTATGTGTTATAACAGGGCAAATGCAACAAGTATCAAAAAAGTATTTTAAGTACTAATTACAACTCTTAACTTAAAATACCCTTATCTTAATTATTTAATTAAATTAAAAAGCCATGACCTCGTTTGAATGAAATTAACTAAGAAGTAATTCCGGGACTAGGTCTGAGGAATAGGAACCACCGTTGGTCTTTTTAATGGAGTAATGCACACAGTGGACTGCACAGGCAGGTGACTTGGGATTAAGGGGCTTTAGCCTAGTCACGTGACTCAGGTGCATAACACTATGTTTTACTGCAGTTTTGTTGTTTGCAGATTAAAAGTTGTTACCATGCAGAATCTGTTATAAAAATTTACCACAGCATTTTTGCACATTATTTTACATGCAGGGTGTACTATGCATTTATACTATGCATGGTATACTATGTTTATTAAAATACTTTACCATAACCTTGTTATTCTTTACAATGCTTACCTATGCTTTACCATGCTTACACTATGCTTTATTACACGTTGCAATGATTTTACTATGGTAACAATTTACAAAGGATTAGCTATAAAGCACTGCTGGAAATGGGATCTTTTATACTGGCTCACCTAACATACTGCTGCCCATTCCCTGCACTTACGCACAGGTTGCAACAGACGTCTTAACCAAAGCTTTTAAGAATCTCCAATTTTGCATCAAGTTCTGTGGTAACACTCATATCTGTGTGTGAAGCAGACATTACAACCTTTACCTTGTTATGTGTGTTGTCCTGGGGGGCTGACAATGTAAACATTCCCATAGTGGACAGCTGGTGCTGCTGCTGTCCTACTCCTAGAAACTGCTCCAAGGGGGGATTCTGAGGAGGGTACTGAGAGAAACAAGTGGAGGAGACCTGCTGCTTCTGGGAGATCATCTGATAGGGAGAAGAATTGGCCACCACCCCCTGACACTGAGGGACTTCTTCGGTGAGTCCACCGTTTATTGTAAAATCCAGGTTAGGTGTATCGCTCATGTTATAATCCCCATGAGCCTCTCCAGTGCTTGGGACCTGAGGTGGGCAGAGCTGCTGGGAGGAGGCTGCCCCCTGCACAGTATTATACCCAGACATGTTTGTTGGCTGCTCAACCTGATTAGGATGGGTTACCGGCACGTAGCCATAACCCTGCCAGTTGTGGTTGCCCAATGTCTGCTGATTCACTGAACCCTGGCTATACATCCCGTTGACTGTCAAAACATCGCTGGCCTTTTGTTTGAAATGGCACTGCGACTGGAGTTGTATGTGGAGCTGCTGTTGTGGGAGCTGGGCCTTGTGCTGCAGAGGCTGCAGGCCACCGTGATGTGTGTGAGAGATATGCTCCAGAGCCTGACCGCTACACGTACTTGCATGAGGCAAGTGGTTCTCCATGGTTTGCTGGGGAAGGTTTTGGCCTTGGAGGCCAATGCTCATTTGCACATGCTGGGAAATCCAGTGGCTGTTTTGGGCTGCGTGTTGCCCCTGCAGTCGCTGGTCCCAGTGTTGCACGTTGTTCACTTGTGGGAGTCTGTGGGGAAGGTTTTGCATTTGCATCTCGATTTTCAGTTCGGGAGTCGCCGACTGAAGTTGGTGAGTCCACTGGTGCTCTTTAATTGGTGCGTTTTGAGTGTAGAGATGCTGCTGCATTTGCTGTGACAACTGTAAGATTGGCTGCTGATTCTGCGGCAGCTGCTGCTGGTGGGGGTAATACTGTGCTGGCATTTCTTGTGGTTTGGGGGTGGTTTGGGGGGGAATCGGCAGTGGACAGGACAGCTGGTAATCAGAGCCCCCGTCCTCGGTTCTGTTCTCCAGGGAGTCATGAACATAAGACAAGATTTCGTTGTTTGTTAAAAGGTCGTTGAGGTAAGGGATGTAGTCGGGGTCCATTTCTATTCTGATCATCCTCTCGTCTAACAAGAGAAGTTCTAGGTCTTCTGCGTTCAGTCCAAAGGTCTCCAATGCGCTGAACAGCTTGTTATTTGAGCAGTCCTCATTGTTGTCTAAAGACAGAGAGTCTGAAGTTGATAGGAGGGGATCTACTGTTCCAAACGTGGCCAACTCTGGTTTTAGCCCATTGCTCCCATTTGGAACTGTGTTCCAGCTGTCCCCCCTTGGGTTGGGAAAGCTGGTGGAATCTCCCTGTTCGCTGAACAAGTTGGTGTTGAATGAGTACTTTGGCTCCAGGGCCGGATGGGAGACGTAAATGGATTCATCTTGCCTCATCATGGCCCCCAGAAGAGAGTTGGGATTGATGGTGTCCTTCTGTCCTTTCTCCTGCTTGTTCTGAGAATGCTTCTTGGACTTGGCGCTCTTCCCCTTCACCTGGAAAGGATCCGGGAGGCCGGGGAGGGGGTAGCTGGACTGATACAACAGCGCTTCTCCAGTAGCGAAGGTGAAAGGAAGATGCATGGAGCGCTTTCTGAGGTGCTCGCCTCCTTCTTCTTCCCTAATAATGAAAAAGAGTTTCATTAGATATATACTGCTCCCAAATTCATTGGGCTGTAGTCGTGCAATGCATTTTTACACTGTGTTTCTACGGGTAGCTTGCTTGTTTACCAGAACTACCTTTAAACTCATCTATCCCACTGTTGTCTCATGTGGCTGAAGGATAGAATTATTAAATTGGCTTTGTTTAAAGATTTCAAAAATATATTTAGAATTCTGTAACTTTTTCAAATTTAAGATTCATGAAGATCCTGCTGGTGTTATCCCCCAAGGGATAGTGTCCCTCCCATTACCACCACCACCCTCCACACCCCTATTAGGTTTCCAAGAGTTGAAATTAACATGAAATCAGTTCTCTCTCCTTTTCCATCAGAAGGAGACTGAGATGAAAACAGTCCAGAAGCAGCTGGAGGAAGTTTACCTCATGAATGTTTGATGCTGTGGATGTAGAATCGGGTGTTCACCCTCAAACTGCAAAACAAATTGATCGAGGCAATATTTGACATTCGTATGAGTCAGGTTTGCATATTGCATTGTAAACTGTGGAACAAGATGAGAGTGCAGATGACACATAAAAAAATGTCAAGAGCAGGTTTACAAGTTTGGAAAGTATTTATATCTGCTGCTGTTTAGATCATAATAACAGATTCCATGCTGTCATTTCCCTTTATAATGCAACACAAACCTTATGACAGTATATGAGAGATCATGTTCCATTACTTACACAAGAGGCCTCTGTGTGGCAATGATGTAGTCTGGCTTTCCATTCTTATACACCAGCCTGGCATTTGCCTGGACCCACTTCCATCGGTTCTCCTTTGTCAAGAGCCGGAAGACCGTCAGACCACTTTCTCCTGTCTTTATCACTGCCAAATTAAAGTTAAACTTCATGTTAGAAGAATTATCCTTCAACATCTTATTCCACACTTCTTTATTTTAGCATTTTAAAATGTTTTTCCATTTTCAAACCACTCTATGAAACACACTGGATGTCTGTGGTACAGAAAGGTGTCTACACCTTTGTTGACTCTCAGAAGATGGCAGCATCAAACATTCTGTGTCCTTCTTATCTTGTCTAGAGGGCTCAGTAAAAGCAGCTTGCCAGGAAGTGGAACAGTTTCTTACCATTATTACCTGTTAAATATGCTAACAGTTGTTGTTTTCAATAGGGCTGTGCAGATACTTGGAGAATCTGAGTAATTCTCTTTAACTTGTTTTTGTTGGCAGGTATTAAATGAAGCCTGTTAAAATGTGTATTTTCCTCTCCTATACAATTGAGTACCAATCAATGGCAATGAACTTCTGTACTGAGTGATTTAATAGCTGCTTGGAAGCAACTTTCTTTACATCCTGGCACAGAAATTATTACTGCAAGTGAGGCTAACACGAAACACGTTGCAAAACTATCCTGCCACTGATTCTTCAGGAACATGTGACCTTTTCTTACAACTAGAGCTACTCACTGTGACTGAATGATCTACCGCTGTGCAAACTGGGAGATGTATTTGTTTGTGGAGTTAATCAGAGGTGCAATCCCACAATTTTATGGATTTCTTTGAAAACATGCAGTGAAGATAAGGAAGTGAAATTAAACAGACAAATAATCGTAGATGAAATGTGAGTGGTTTCAGTTAGTTTAATTATGACAAGTTCTATATTAAATAACAGTCAAGATTGTTAATGACTGGTACTCAATAATTGTATAACAAAGGGAGAATGAGGAAACACTTGTTTTGTGTTGTGTAATTAACGTTTTTAGATGTGAGATTGTTAATTACTTTGAGGTGTTTATTTTTTTAGAACTAATCTTGTATACAAACATAATGCATTTATGTATTTATTCAATTCAGCTTTGTATGCATGAAGAAAATAAATCATTTTCACTTGGTCTTTTATGGGCATCATCTCCACGTATGAATCAAGGTAGGCGTCAAACTCAATCAAAATGGTTTCTGGGTCTACTATACTGTTACTCTCATTCATGATAAAGCAACATTTGATCAGCAAATGCCACCAGCAACCAAAAATAGAATACTGGAAATGACCAACTTGAAAGGCAGTCGTGTACCTCGTGCAAAGTGGAAAGAGCTTCATCATGTTGATATGCACGCATACATTGGGTTACTTTTGTTAGCTGTAATGTACAGATCCAAAGGAGAAGCAACTGCTAGTTTGTGGAAAACAAAAACTGGTGGGATTATATTTCCAGCCACTATGTCACTGGAGACATGTCACATCATTCCTAAAGTGATTCACTTCAATAATCGTGATACCAGAGCCAACCAACGTGAAAGAGACAAATTAGTTACTATCAGGGAAGTGTGGGATAAATGAGTAGAAATGTTGCCTTTGCTTTACAACCCCAGCCCAAATGTTACAATGGATGAATGTATCCTTCAGCGGTTGCTGTCCTTTTAGGCAGTATATGCCTTACAAGCCAACTAATTATGGCTAACATAGGTAACCTGCGATGCTAACTCCAGCTATGCATGGAATATGCAAGTGTACACAGAGAAAAGGCCTGCAGAAAAACCTGAAAGAAATCAGGTGATGTGTGTAGTATTGAAAATGAAGGCTCCAAGGTCATAATGCCACATGTGACAACTTCCTCACATCCTACAGACTTGCTGAGCTACTCAAAATAAAGTTGACCATGCTTTAAACAGTGAGAAAAAACAAGCCTGAGCTTCCAAATGAGACTGTAAAAATTCAGGACCGAACTGTGCACTCTTCAAAATGTACTTTTACAGAAAGCACAGCAGTGGTATCATACTGTCCAAAAAACCAGAATGTTACTGTGATGAGCGCGATGCAACAGTATGTATCAAGGATGGTAAGATGATACTAGAATACAATTTCTCCAAAAGGGGGTTGACAACATGGATAAACTGACAACAGCATACACCTGTGTGGCCAAGTGCCTGTCCCTGTGCGTATTTATGTGTTCTGTGTTGCATGTGGAGTGTTAATGTTGGTGTATAGATATTGCTGCACAGGATATAAATGGGTCTGTGTAGCACAAGTGATTTAAAATATATAGTTGTATTTAGGCACAGGGATTGCACAAACACTTCATGTGCATTTAAAGTATGTAATAGTATGTGAGCACGGGATTGCACAAATTAGTTTACATGCTGGAATTCAAGTGAATAATTAATTAGTATAATAATAATTTGAATCCCGGCACAACAGTATATATAGATGCACGTTTTACTCACTCGGGGTTGTGTGTTCGATGAGTGAAGTACGGGGGCGGAGAGAGAAGGAGAAAATAAAACGTAAGAGAAAATAACAAATGCTACTCTCCTCTCGCATGATACTTGTTTCGTGTTCATCCACTGTCTGTTTTGTTTGTCTATTTATGTTGGCCTCAAGTGCCGTGTTCTGTTTTGTTAAACATTTTATTTTCTGTGTGTTTATTAAATGCAATGGCCACCGCAGCGTCTCAGTTTCACCTGCCAGTACTGCCTGTCTGTGTTTTTCTTTCTGGCCTGATGTCACCCTTACAGCCAGCCTGTTCACAACCTGTCAACACCACATGTCATCTTCTACAACAGTGTTTTTCAAACTTTAAGGGGCGTCCTTACACAAAGAAATACTCCAAAGCGGTTAACTTTCTTGTTTACTGACAACATTGTTTTAATCAGCCTATCTATCAACGCGCCTGTACTGGCTTTTCTGTGACCTGTACTGTACAGTAGGAGGTGGGACAAAGTCAGTGTTGAATTGCCATTTTGATTTAGGTTGCTAAAATATAGTTTTCAGCATTGGAGGTAAAATACCAAAAATGGACGACAAAGCAAAAAAAGCTAAGTATATTTCAGCTGAGGATCATGTCAAGACATTTCCCAAAGAAACTTTACATGCAGATGAAGGTAATTGTTTTGCACATCTTGTAATGTGACTGGAGAAAATACGATTGATCACTATTTAGCTTCAGAATCACACATTAAACGAAAGGCTACTACAGAGGCTGCTGAACAGAACGTAAAACAAATAATAGCTTTCAGAAAACAAACTTGAACGTCAGCGTAAAAAGTATTCCTGTTGGTTGTAGCCAAGTTAAATCAGTACTGCAGGTATGATCCAGCACAGCCACCTCACTTCAAACAGCCTGCTGCTTACTTTAACGGAGATAGAATTGTAGAATGTACAATGTATGGGCAAGTCTTCACACCACAGAGACAGAGAATGTCGGCAGCAACAGCATGCTTGCCTTTAACAAATGACAGCCCTCCGTTTTAGTAAGGAAGTAAGTATCACTATTTTTAGGCTTTTATAGTGCTCTGGAATATTATCTACTTCGGCTTATTTAATGTTTAAACAGATACACGAAATACTAATTTTATTCCATAACCTACCCGGGAAAAATATGTAAATTCTCAGCGATTTAAGTAGACCCGTAGTCATAATATACCTATGAAAACAGGAAAAAAATAATGGTCTTTTCTAATTTCTATATTAAGTACTGTAAATGAAAAACTGCTATTAAAAACTAATTAAATACATTGTTATTAATTGACAGTGCACCGACTAAAAATTCTATGTCCAAAACCAGGTTATGCTTTTGAAAAACAAAACTAAGGTTCAAAACAAAATTTAAAAAGCAATTGTCAACAATAGTCATGCATTTCTTCAAACAAATGCAGGCGTGTAGACAAAACTGATTTTTAAAATAAAATTGAACTCAAATTTTATCGTTGAACTCTTGAGCAGGGACAATGCAAAATGCTACCGCTGTGCGGTATCGAATCTAGCCAGAATAAGCACATTGTTTTGAAGTGAATATTTATTTAAGTGTTTAGTGCAGTAGTCTGTTTGTGTTAATCAGCTGTAAGACCATTAAAGCTTGTTGATGGGCACTCGCTGTATGATATGAACACACTCAATAGGTCTGGAGTAGGGAATCCAATTCCAGACACTTCCCAATCCCAGGAGTTAGGGATTGATATTTTTTTTTTAATCCCGGGATTCCATTTTTGTAATAGTAATATTATCGTGCTTCCGCTTTTAGTAGTAATTACTGGTGTGGAGGCGTAGGGTAATGCACTCACACGACAAAGGAGTTCTTTAATGAATTAAATAATGAAAAACACATAAAAGCATCACAAGTAAAGATAACAGTCGTGTCGCTCCAGCTCCAGCGCAGAACAGGTGAGTGATTTCACTGTCTAAGTAGGGCGGCCCAGCTGCCTGCTCAACTCAATAATACTGTTATTTAAAAACGTAAAGGTAGATAAAACACTGAACTGATTAAACTGCTAACACTGAACATTTAAACTCCAGAGAATAAACTTATCTAGTAAATACTACACATTTTTAAAGCTCATAGACTGCAGTCACCTCCGCCTTGCTATTTAATTATGTAAGCTGGCCATGTGTGCACTCAACGCTCACTCACTGTCAGCAGCCAGCTGTATTCATAGAGTTAACCTCGCCCAACAGAAAGAAAACGTATACCAGTACGGCTCTGGCTTTATTTTAAAGGAGATTCAACATTGTTGATTTGATTTCTAAGTCACAAAGTACTACAACATGGTCTCTCAGGTTGCTGTTGCAAAGAAAGTTGGCATGTCAAAACATTGACTCGTATTTTAAATAATGTATTTAACATTTAATCATAACACAAATCAGAAAAATGTGACTATGGTCGCCTCAACTGCCTCTCGTTTAATTGCAGCTGCTTATTCAGGATATTTTTCCTTCTCCCGAGGCGTCCCGATAAAGCAGCGTCGACTGTATTGACAATGAATGTACCAAAGCTACAATTACTGTCGTACTTCATGAAACGTTTATTTTTTCACATACTTGAAATTCTACGCTATGCTCAATCTTCATTCATTCCCATCGCCAAATATTAAACTAAAATACTATTTTGTTTTATGTGGAATAAAATGGTCATATAACATTATGATGCAATTAAATATATTTGAGTTTATTATGAGAGTTTCCATACATTTCTGATATAACATAAACGAGTATAAGCTATGCAAATTATATATATATATATATATATATATATATATATATATATATATATATATATATATATATATATATATACAGTATATTAATTCAAGGCTGTTTCAATTAGTTTGAAATTGTACTGGGTCAACAAAATAGATGTATCTAAATTCTGGATATAATAGAAAGGTTAATAACGTCCACCTTAAAAACATGTTCAAGAGAATTACTCTGAAAATCTGAGTATGTACACAGTGATAGTTTTCAAATCAATTGTGCTCAATGTTTATAACAGACTTTTATCGAGTTGTAGGTAATGTTATTTGTTTGTATGTATTCGTTTAAGTGTTATCAATCAATCAATCAATCTTCATTATATATAGCACCTTTCATAGTGGACCACCATCACAAAGTGCTTTACAAGATGCAGTAACAACAAGAAAATCCATAATACTTTAAATACAGTGGAAAGTGCATAATACATGATATTAGCAGCAACACAGCAGCTAATAGCAGATATCAGGCTTAAACAGCATGGAAAACAAGAGAGAACAGGTGGGTCTTGAGAGTTGATTTAAAGCGAGCGGTGTTGGGAGCATCACACACCAAAGCTGGGAGAGAGTTCCAAAGAGTCGGAGCCATGAAGCTAAACGAGCATTCTCAAATTGTGGTGCACTTTTGCTTGGGGATAACAAGCAGGCCAGAGTCGGAGGACCTCAGCTTGCGGGCAGGGACATAACAGATCAGCAGGTTGAGGAGGTACTCGGGACCTGTGTGATGAAGGGCATTGTAGGTGAGCAGGAGAGTTTTGAAAATAATACTGAACTTTATATGTAGCCAGTGCAGCTGGGCAAGACGGGGGGTGATGTGATCATGTTTTTTATATCTGGTAAGGATCCTGGCAGCGGCATTCTGAACTAGCTGCAGTCAGTTTATGGTGCATGCTGGGAGACCACCATATAGAGAGTTGCAGTAGTTGAGTCGAGAAGAGACAAATGCATGACAAAGTATCTCCGCATCCGGGAGGGAAAGGTAGGGATGGACTTTGGAGTTTGTTTTGAAGATGGTAGATTTGACCACGGAGGAGATGTGGGCATCAAAGGAGAGGTTGCTGTCAATAAGTACACCAAGGCTTCATACTGTGGGGGAAGGCAGCAGCAGACAGTTTCCGAGGTTCAGGGCAGCTATATTTAGATTCTTAAGTTGAGTTTTAGATCCTAGTAGAAGGAGTTCAGATTTGCTAGTGTTCATCTGAAGAAACTTGGCAGACATCCAGGCCTCGATGTCTTGAAAGCCGAGAGCCGGACCATGGCAGAGGGGCTTCCAGGGTCGAGTTTTAAGTAGAGCTGGGTGTCGTCAGCATAGGGTTGAAACCCTATAGTACAGTCCCTTCAGGGTAATACACTGGGATTATAATGTGATACCTATCGTATATCTTGAAATTAACGCTGCAGCATTTTAAATTGTCTAAAAGAGCTGCAATGTTTATTCAAGGGAGTTTATTGGAAGTAGCTCAGTTTGAGGGTGCTGCCCTTCTTTGTCCAATATGGTAAATCTGTTTGCTGTTTATTTGTTTCTTGTTGAGTGCGTTGTTTATTCAAGGGCAGCGTTGTTTATTCAAGGGCTGCAGATGCTGTGTGGTCCAGTGGTTAAAGAAAAGGGCTTGTAACCAGGAGGTCCCCGGTTCAAATCCCACCTCAGCCACTGACTCATTGTGTGACCCTGAGCAAGTCACTTAACCTCCTTGTGTTCCGTCTTTCGGGTGAGACGTAATTGTAAGTGACTCTGCCGCTGATGCATAGTTCACACACCCTAATTTCTGTAAGTCGTCTTGGATAAAGGCGTCTGCTAAATAAACAAATAATAATAAAATAATAATAATAATAATAATAATAATAATAATAATAATAATAGGGAAGTGTTGTTTATTCAAGGTCAGTGTTGTTTATTCAAGAGCAGTGTTGTTTATTCAAGGACAGTGCTGTTTATTCGAGGGCAGTGCTGCTTATTCGAGGGCAGTGCTGCTTATTCGAGGGCAGTGCTACTTATTCGAGGGCAGTGCTACTTATTCGAGGGCAGTGCTACTTATTCGAGGGCAGTGCTGTTTATTCCAGGGCAGTGCTGCTTATTCCAGGGCAGTGCTGTTTATTCCAGGGCAGTGCTGCTTATTCCAGGGCAGTGCTGTTTATTCGAGGGCAGTGCTGTTTATTCCAGGGCAGTGCTGCTTATTCCAGGGCAGTGCTGTTTATTCCAGGGCAGTGCTGTTTATTCCAGGGCAGTGCTGTTTATTCCAGGGCAGTGCTGTTTATTCCAGGGCAGTGCTGTTTATTCCAGGGCAGTGCTGCTTATTCGAGGGCAGTGCTGCTTATTCGAGGGCAGTGCTGTTTATTCCAGGGCAGTGCTGCTTATTCGAGGGCAGTGCTGCTTATTCGAGGGCAGTGCTGCTTATTCGAGGGCAGTGCTGCTTATTCGAGGGCAGTGCTGTTTATTCCAGGGCAGTGCTGCTTATTCGAGGGCAGTGCTGCTTATTCGAGGGCAGTGCTGTTTATTCCAGGGCAGTGCTGCTTATTCCAGGGCAGTGCTGCTTATTCCAGGGCAGTGCTGTTTATTCCAGGGCAGTGCTATTTATTCCAGGGCAGTGCTATTTATTCCAGGGCAGTGCTGTTTATTCCAGGGCAGTGCTATTTATTCCAGGGCAGTGCTATTTATTCCAGGGCAGTGCTGCTTATTCCAGGGCAGTGCTGCTTATTCCAGGGCAGTGCTGCTTATTCCAGGGCAGTGCTGTTTATTCCAGGGCAGTGCTGCTTATTCCAGGGCAGTGCTGCTTATTCCAGGGCAGTGCTGCTTATTTAAGGGCAGTGCTGCTTATTCAAGGGCAGTGCTGCTTATTCGAGGGCAGTGCTGTTTATGCGAGGGCAGTGCTGTTTATTCGAGGGCAGTGCTGTTTATTCGAGGGCAGTGCTGCTTATTCGAGGGCAGTGCTGCTTATTCGAGGGCAGTGCTGTTTATGCGAGGGCAGTGCTGTTTATGCGAGGGCAGTGCTGTTTATTCGAGGGCAGTGCTGCTTATTCGAGGGCAGTGCTGCTTATTCGAGGGCAGTGCTGTTTATGCGAGGGCAGTGCTGTTTATGCGAGGGCAGTGCTGTTTATGCGAGGGCAGTGCTGCTTATTCGAGGGCAGTGCTGCTTATTCGAGGGCAGTGCTGTTTATGCGAGGGCAGTGCTGTTTATGCGAGGGCAGTGCTGTTTATGCGAGGGCAGTGCTGTTTATGCGAGGGCAGTGCTGCTTATTCGAGGGCAGTGCTGCTTATTCGAGGGCAGTGCTGTTTATGCGAGGGCAGTGCTGTTTATGCGAGGGCAGTGCTGCTTATTCGAGGGCAGTGCTGTTTATTCCAGGGCAGTGCTGTTTATTCCAGGGCAGTGCTGTTTATTCCAGGGCAGTGCTATTTATTCCAGGGCAGTGCTGTTTATTCCAGGGCAGTGCTGTTTATTCCAGGGCAGTGCTGCTTATTCGAGGGCAGTGCTGCTTATTCGAGGGCAGTGCTGTTTATTCCAGGGCAGTGCTGCTTATTCGAGGGCAGTGCTGCTTATTCGAGGGCAGTGCTGCTTATTCGAGGGCAGTGCTGCTTATTCGAGGGCAGTGCTGCTTATTCGAGGGCAGTGCTGTTTATTCCAGGGCAGTGCTGCTTATTCGAGGGCAGTGCTGCTTATTCGAGGGCAGTGCTGTTTATTCCAGGGCAGTGCTGTTTATTCCAGGGCAGTGCTGCTTATTCGAGGGCAGTGCTGTTTATTCCAGGGCAGTGCTATTTATTCCAGGGCAGTGCTATTTATTCCAGGGCAGTGCTGTTTATTCCAGGGCAGTGCTATTTATTCCAGGGCAGTGCTATTTATTCCAGGGCAGTGCTATTTATTCCAGGGCAGTGCTATTTATTCCAGGGCAGTGCTGCTTATTCCAGGGCAGTGCTGCTTATTACAGGGCAGTGCTGCTTATTCGAGGGCAGTGCTGTTTATTCCAGGGCAGTGCTGCTTATTCCAGGGCAGTGCTGCTTATTCCAGGGCAGTGCTGCTTATTTAAGGGCAGTGCTGCTTATTCAAGGGCAGTGCTGTTTATGCGAGGGCAGTGCTGTTTATGCGAGGGCAGTGCTGCTTATTCGAGGGCAGTGCTGCTTATTCGAGGGCAGTGCTGTTTATGCGAGGGCAGTGCTGTTTATTCGAGGGCAGTGCTGTTTATTCGAGGGCAGTGCTGCTTATTCGAGGGCAGTGCTGCTTATTCGAGGGCAGTGCTGTTTATGCGAGGGCAGTGCTGTTTATGCGAGGGCAGTGCTGTTTATGCGAGGGCAGTGCTGTTTATTCGAGGGCAGTGCTGCTTATTCGAGGGCAGTGCTGCTTATTCGAGGGCAGTGCTGTTTATGCGAGGGCAGTGCTGTTTATGCGAGGGCAGTGCTGTTTATGCGAGGGCAGTGCTGCTTATTCGAGGGCAGTGCTGCTTATTCGAGGGCAGTGCTGTTTATGCGAGGGCAGTGCTGTTTATGCGAGGGCAGTGCTGTTTATGCGAGGGCAGTGCTGCTTATTCGAGGGCAGTGCTGCTTATTCCAGGGCAGTGCTGTTTATGCGAGGGCAGTGCTGTTTATTCGAGGGCAGTGCTGTTTATTCCAGGGCAGTGCTGTTTATGCGAGGGCAGTGCTGCTTATTCTAGGGCAGTGCTGCTTATTCCAGGGCAGTGCTGTTTATGCGAGGGCAGTGCTGTTTATGCGAGGGCAGTGCTGCTTATTCGAGGGCAGTGCTGCTTATTCGAGGGCAGTGCTGTTTATGCGAGGGCAGTGCTGTTTATGCGAGGGCAGTGCTGTTTATGCGAGGGCAGTGCTGTTTATGCGAGGGCAGTGCTGCTTATTCCAGGGCAGTGCTGCTTATTCCAGGGCAGTGCTGTTTATTCGAGGGCAGTGCTGTTTATTCGAGGGCAGTGCTGTTTATTCGAGGGCAGTGCTGTTTATTCCAGGGCAGTGCTGTTTATGCGAGGGCAGTGCTGTTTATGCGAGGGCAGTGCTGCTTATTCGAGGGCAGTGCTGTTTATGCGAGGGCAGTGCTGTTTATTCGAGGGCAGTGCTGTTTATTCCAGGGCAGTGCTGTTTATTCGAGGGCAGTGCTGTTTATTCGAGGGCAGTGCTGCTTATTCCAGGGCAGTGCTGCTTATTCCAGGGCAGTGCTGTTTATGCGAGGGCAGTGCTGTTTATTCGAGGGCAGTGCTGTTTATTCGAGGGCAGTGCTGTTTATTCAAGGGCAGTGCTGTTTATTCGAGGGCAGTGCTGCTTATTCCAGGGCAGTGCTGTTTATGCGAGGGCAGTGCTGTTTATTCGAGGGCAGTGCTGTTTATTCCAGGGCAGTGCTGTTTATTCGAGGGCAGTGCTGTTTATTCGAGGGCAGTGCTGTTTATTCGAGGGCAGTGCTGTTTATTCGAGGGCAGTGCTGTTTATTCGAGGGCAGTGCTGTTTATTCCAGGGCAGTGCTGTTTATTCCAGGGCAGTGCTGTTTATTCGAGGGCAGTGCTGTTTATTCCAGGGCAGTGCTGTTTATTCGAGGGCAGTGCTGTTTATTCGAGGGCAGTGCTGTTTATTCGAGGGCAGTGCTGTTTATTCAAGGGCAGTGCTGTTTATTCGAGGGCAGTGCTGTTTATTCCAGGGCAGTGCTGTTTATTCCAGGGCAGTGCTGCTTATTCCAGGGCAGTGCTGTTTATTCGAGGGCAGTGCTGTTTATTCCAGGGCAGTGCTGTTTATTCGAGGGCAGTGCTGTTTATTCCAGGGCAGTGCTGTTTATTCGAGGGCAGTGCTGTTTATTCAAGGGCAGTGCTGCTTATTCCAGGGCAGTGCTGTTTATTCGAGGGCAGTGCTGTTTATTCCAGGGCAGTGCTGTTTATTCGAGGGCAGTGCTGTTTATTCAAGGGCAGTGCTAATTTGAAGATATATACGGTATGCGGTTTTGCAACTTGTTTTTGTAAACTGTAAATAAAAAGTGCCAAAAGGTCTTTCAATCAAAGACACCTCTCTGTACTCAGAAGTTTGATTGCTCTGTTGTGTTTTATATCTGTTACAGCACAGCAATCTTAGCAACAAAAGGAAATACAGACTACGCCCTTTTACAATAAAAGTACATTACAATAACATTTAAGAGTTTTAAATTACATATGACCAATGTTTTTTTTGTTTTTTTTCAGATGACATTTCTGAAACAGCAAAACACATGATTTATAAATTGCTAGTGGACTGGAAATTAGATACTGGCATTGTAATGCTCTTTATTTTTTTGCTCCAAAATGTCTACAGTACATTTCCATTGGAGGTGGGTGGGGGGGCTGCAAGTTAATTTACAGAAAACTGGAGCATTCATCATAAATTAAGAGCAGTACTGCTCTAACTATATCATAGAAATGAAATGCTGAGACAGTGCAGATACCACTGAAGTCTGGAATGTAACAGCACCAAAACGCACGACACAATGAAACCTGTTTGAATATCTGAAGACACATACATATAACCTCTGAAATAATTTAGAGTTATAGCATACATTAATATTACACCATGCACATTTCTTATTTAACTAGATAGGTGTCACATTAAAACATATAGATGTTTCCATTTAATGTGCTATTACTTGATCTTTAGCCATTTATTAAACATTGAGACAAACCAAGAGCTATCAGCCAATAAATCAATTCAGTAAATCGTTTTCTTTGTTATTCCTTGAACAGTTTGTTTTAGTATATGTTGTTTATTACATAGGGAGCACTGTTTTATATATGAAATAAAAGTACAATATATGCACTATTGAATTACTATATTCTGTGGTTGGCTAGCAGTGCACTTCCCAAGAGTACTTTATTATCTTGTCACATGTAGTGCTAGTGAAGACAACACCACACCCACACTCATGCTTTAATTCCCAGTATGGATTTGTAACCCCACTTCACATTTCAATCCTCTCATTGACATAAACCTTCGCTCAGTCTCTACTGTGAATTACTCACCCGTCCCCACGCCCCTCCCCTGCCCTCTCGCTCAGATGAGACTGGGTCAAGCTGTCACCTGCCTTGTATTTCAGGGCTAGCTTGGTGTGGCTTACACTCGCTTCAACTAAATTTATTTTAAGTAGCTCACAGTACCATGTATCTCACTAAAACTAATGAGAAAGCATCTCAATGTAGCAGTCTGGAGTAGTGGTTAGGGCTCTGGACTCTTGACCGGAGGGTTGTGGGTTCAATCCCCAGTGGGGGACACTGCTGTTGTACCCTTGAGCAAGGTACTTTACCTAGATTGCTCCAGTAAAAACCCAACTGTATAAATGGGTAATTGTATGTAAAATAATGTGATATCTGTATAATGTGAAACAATGTATAATGTGATATCTTGTAACAATTGTAAGTCGCCCTGGATAAGGGCGTCTGCTAAGAAATAAATAATAATAATAATAATAATGTGGGATCAATACACAACACATGCTGCTGTGACTTACAGTTGCAGGTAATGTTGTTTGTATGTATTAGTTTAAGTGTTATATATTTAGTACAGTACATATAACTACATTACCTACTGATACAAACCTTTTATGAACCTCTTCCTCGGTTTACAGTTGAGGATTCTAATTCAAAACCATTTCTAAAAAGGTTTTGAAAAGAACTTTTGTTATTTTGTTTAATTTCAATATTTATGATCTACCCTGCCACTGTAATTTAAAGTAAAATGAATCACATTTGAATTGTGTTACAGGTTCACAGCAGAGGGTATAAAGAGTATATAATCAGAATGTCATCACTGCGGCTCCAGGAGTATCTACAAAACAAACTGAACACAGCTACAGTGCTTCTGTGCACACACTGATCACTCTCTCCCCTTTAAGTAAATTAATTGCAACAAATGATCAGTAAGCTTCTGGACTATCTTCTGTTTAAATATATTCTTAACCTAATCTGATGTATTGCTAATATGACTGCCTATTTTGTTATGTCTCAAATTGTAATGGCAATAAAATATCAATATTTGCATTTCTAAAGCCATGATGGTATACAGTAAGACCCTAGCCAAGCCCTTACAGAATAAAATAAATAAATAAATAGTAGTATAATCCCAACTCAGACATGAACCCCCATTCTACACAGTGGAAGCCAGTGTCGCCAGCAACCTAATCCTAAAGATATGAGTTCAAACCCTTAGTGATGGCCGATTGGGTGGACGGATGGAGAACCTGGCCCTGCCCATTCATGAATAAAATACTTTTTACTACAACATATTTAATGTGAAACCTCAGTTTATCACCAACTCTGGAAAAACTAACATCACAGATTCTTACGATTTAACATAAACCTGCGGCTTTGCCCTGTTTAGGGCCATACTCCCTTATGTGAGTTTCTTCAAACAATGATTCTCAATTTATCTAAATAAAGTCTTACTTCTGACGTGATTCTCTGCACAGTACAGCATGTCTGCAGCATGGATGAACTGGTAACCTGTCCCACGCACTCGGAGCTCAGCTTCGGTGTATCCCAGGACAATCTTACCCCTGCAGAGACCGGAACAACAAAATTCAGAGATATCATCCACTCAATTTATTCAATTCCAGTACACTGCTTTTCTATTTTTTTTATAGGCACTTGATCAGTCTATTGTAGTATTGCTTATTGCAAAATTTTGTTTGACTTTGTCATTGTGGTATCTGATCCCTAGACTGTGCTTCTTTGTGAATTTAGCAGTTTAGTTTTCTGTAGTTTATGTATATGTTTACATGTTATGTCTTAATGACACTGATTAAGACTTACAGGAAAGTCTTAATGACACTGTTCCTGTCATATTGGTCACACAGCTTCCATATTGTTGAACAGGGGAGCACGGTACAGCACAGGAGAGCAGGGTACAGCACAGGGGAGCAGGGTACAGCACAGGGGAGCAGGGTAAAGAACAGGGGAGCAGGGTAAAGAACAGGGAGCAGATTGAAGTATGGGACGCATGGTAAAGTGCAGGGGAGCTGCGTACAGAGTTGAATATGTTGATTCTGCAGGTCTGCTTACTTGGCATCGCAGGCTAAAGGTGTGAAGTCCATCTTATGCTTGATTCTGAAGATCATGTTTTTGGTCCTGATCTCCAGTATGGAAGGAGGCTGCAGGGGCATGGCGATGACAAACAGAGCCAGCTGGGGGGCACCAGGGAGCCTTCGTCCGACCGCCTGTTCTGGCCATGCAACCGGCCTTGCAGTTTCAACGCCTGGGACAAGAGCAAGAAAAAAGAGGAAGGTTAAAGCATGCATGCCATTCCTCTCTACCTAATCCCTATACAAGTAGACAGGTTGGTGAACCCCAATTGTTCCTATTTCTCATTTTTCATTTTCCCTCTCTTACTTTTAAAAAAGCCAGGCTACACTGCCGAGCTGTGCCCAGCTGAATGGGAAACCATTAGCAGGCACCATCTGACTCAAATAAGGTGCTGGTTCCTCCACATTCAACAGTTGGTTATGCTAAAAAAAAAACAGGTTTGTGTACCAGACTAGGAAGATTCATTAGCTACTCTAGAACTATAAATAGAGCCATTTCCTCCCTCACTCCACTCCAATGGCATTCCAATTAATTAAACAATCTTCAGGCAGTGATGTGTCACCGGAGATCAGTCCACAAGCAGAGGGGAACAGCATTCTAATACAACTAATCCCATTGGTCTCCCTTCTCCTTAGGAATGTGTTACAAAAGATCAGCTGGAATTCTAAAGGAAAAGTGTCCATTTAAACAGAACAGTTTGATGAATATGTATGGCTTCATTGTACAGTATTTCTAAGAAAAGTGAAGCCTAGGGCTTGATGGGGGATTGAGTTCATTCTCAAGCCATTAACGTCTGAAGGCAAGAATGGCTGCGAGTAATATGGCATGCAATGAATATGTCAAACTGAGTTTAAAGTCTGTTCTCCAAAGTCATTGTTTTCAGACATTTTCACTGGAATTAATTTTCTGCATTTTCTTCAGAAATGTTTACTGTCTGAAACTTTTGTAGACACACCCTTGGGGGAAATTTGAAAAAAGGAAACTGTTGTTGACTTTGAACTTGTAACAAAAGTATAAAAGCAAAAGTCTGCTGCACTCACAATAATCAACCTGAATATTTTACATTTTAACACAAAATGTAACACCAAGGATTGACAGTTACATGGTAAATCTGGCAGGTTGTGGTAATTGTTATTCCAAATCATTTATGATATACACATTACCAGGGGTGCACACTTCCTATCCTCGAGGATCTGAGTGGTCTTTGTTCCACCTGTACCCTAAATTACTTAATTGAACCGATTCAATCGTCTTCTAGGTCTTAAACAGTTAGTACCTCAATGACTGGATTTTGTACACCCCTGGAATATACTGTAAAGTTTTTCTGATGAAAACCCACCAAAAACCCGGAGGACTTGTCCAACAAGCATCGGAAGCGACATACAAAGCCCCGCTCCAGGAAGGAGGAGTTTTCGGGAGGCAGCTGGTCTGGGCTGTAAATGACCACTGAGGAACTGGGGACTTTTTCTCCTGTTTTCAAAAAAGCAAAACAACTTAATCTGTGAAGATCTACATTTCAAATATTTCATTTTGCATAAAGGCAATGATGTGGGAATTAAAACATATGTTTTTAAACCTATGTTCACTCTTTCTCATTGGTCACCTTACATAGAAAGTAGCTTCAAATGTTTTTTTTTTTTTAGTAATTAATTGTTTGATTGCCCAAATATTATGTTTTATTAATTTCTGATGCCACGGTCACTGTCAATAGTGATTCTAGTGTGTTTTATAAAATACAAATCTAAATGATATATTCAGCCAATTTTTATTTACGATACAATAAGGCTTACATCTTGATTAGTATCACACAAAAATCCAGTTTAAAATATAATATTAATAATACAGGAATGAGTAGTTCAATTGATACTGGCTTTGCCCCTTGAACACATTTATGTACCCTACCTATGGATACGGGGGTAGTGAAGAAACTAAGAAAATTCATTTTGAAGCTACTTACTTTTAAAATAAGGGAAGCTTAAACAATTGCTTTGCATCGGTATATACAAGTAATATATATGGTGTAACAGTAAAACCTGGTGTGTTGCAAAAACACAGACTCCAGTTTAAAAAATGGTAGTGCACTGCAGCAACTCAATGTGAAACAATGAATATGGGGGTGTTACAGATTCATATTTTTAGGTAAATGTTAAATTAAAGATAATTCAAGTTCCTTGTTTGACTAGCTACAAAAAAGACCAATAATGAATGGTTTTTCGATCGATAATTTCTTAATTAGAAAACCAAAAATTCATCAAATGAAAAACACCAATAATAAAGCCTGCAGTCGACAGCTTTCTATCTGCAGATCTTCAGTTACAGACAGTCTTAGTTGTTTCTGTTTTGTGCTAGTTTATGTTTTTGCTGTGTTTCTTCTGTTTTGTCTGTAGACCACACACAGCGTGAGGATTGTTGCAATGAAGTGTATGCCTGATATCAATTTGTAAACAAGTTGTTGCTTCATGTGTTTATGCTGGCAAGCGCTAAATGTTAATTACATACATAAATAAATACATTTGCTGTTTCATGCTTTGACACAAATGTAAGATCTCTGGATTGAACCCGATGGTGTTGAAAACTTGGGTCATGTTCTCCTGCAGAGGGTATTTAAACATTGCAGCAGCAGCACAGAATTAATCCCCAATAATCCTTCCATCTGGTGTTGCTCACCTTAAATGCCAACAAAACTTTACACACTTCACTTTCAGTTATGTTTGATGTCCGTTTCAGTGTTAACATTTCAGGTCGCACTTGGGACGCTTCACATAAAGGTCATGTAAAAAGAATGTTTTTTTTTTTCCGTTTCAAGTTTAAGAAGTAATTTGTTGACATTTTCCAAACATACTTCTTCTTTAATCCCAGATCTTTAGGCCATTTGTAATTGTATTCAAACTCTGACCTTTTAGCTCTGGAATAATAAAACTGATGATGTGCCTCAGGTATAAACCATTTTAAACAAATGGAATTTCATTTTACCCTGCAAGATGCTAATTCTCTTCCAAGTCATCGCTCCCTACATGTATCAGTTAGGCAGCACATTCGGGGGCTATAGCATATAATCACTTCCTATAGCATATAATCAATCGCTATAGCATATAATCATTGTGTAACAGGGAACTCGCTACATGTGGCTGAAGGAATTACTCATTAGATGACGTGGATGCATGATCGCTGTGTGATTGACAGGAGACCGAGACCGGAAGGTTGGGATTGACATGCCCTGTAGGCGTGCAGGTTTATTTACATAGACGTACAGAAGAACATAGCAATGGTAGCTCACGTGGGACATACAACCCGGTGTACAAAATGCAAAATAAACACCATACAAAAAGCTATCAAACAAAAGGTGCCGTGAAGACAGCTTGCGTTACTCCGTTAACAAATGGAGGTCCCGCTTACACACCTGTCTGCAATACTGGGTGGGACCTACTATCCCGAAACTAACTCCCTGTCCCTCAGGCAGCTCATCCAACTCTGACCTTGGAATATACACACGATTATTCTCCCGGGACAAACCCCCGACTACCTCCCAACCTCGAAATATACACACGATCACCTTTGCTTCGTTTCCTGAACCCAGTCGTTCAGCAGCACAGACGGACATATGCTTCGGCAGCAGCAGCAGCAGATTTATTATTATTATTATTATTATTATTATTATTATTATTATTATTATTATTATTTATTTATTTATTTCTTAGCAGATGCCCTAATCCAGGGCGATTTACAATTGTTACAAGATATCACATTGTTTTTACATATAATTACATTATTTTTTACATACAATTACCCATTTATACAGTTGGGTTTTTACAGGAGCAATCTAGGTAAAGTACCTTGCTCAAGGGTACAGCAGTAGTGTCCCCCACCTGGGATTGAACCAACAACCCTCCGGTCAAGAGCCCTGACCACTACTCCACACTGCTGCCCTGTATGATAGGGACCCTTTTATTCAGGCACTCTGCTGCACCATGCCCACCTGCTGATTAGGAGCTTGCAGCTGGTAAACACAACCCTGTTGTTATTTATACAATCACTACACTCTTATTTACAATAAACAATCACAAAAGCATACTCATTACGTGGATGGCCCCAGCCCTGCTGCACATTGATTACAACCTCTTACTCCTTCAGGTACTGTAAGTTGGGGTGGGGTCTGTTCTCCCGAATGGTCCATGAAGACAGTATTGAGATCTGTAAAATGTCAATACATTCCTGGATATGGAAGTACCTGAGCACCAACCTTCAGCCCTCTGACTTGAAAAGGGTGATGATACTTTATATATTACATGTCAGGGGGTTCATTTTAATATTAAATGAATTAGACAAATGCGCGGCATCCAATTTAAACAAAAGCATGTGTTCAATATTTCAAGTTCTTCCGCTACTGTTGCCTCTTAAAGAGTGTGACGGACGGCTGATGCGGGTGTGGTCAGACCAAAAGTATACACTCAGAAACACTCGGCGTGGAATGTGAGCTACTGGGCTCACATTTATTTAAACAAAAGAAAACACTCTTTTAAACAAAACACAAGAGAAACGGCACAATAGCCAAAATAAACAAAACACACTAACAAGTATCACGCTGGTGTGAACCAGCGGGAATAGCAATTGTTATTTATTTATTTTTTCTGTGCTCGCGCTCTCGCTCTCTCTCTCTCTCACACACACACACACACAACACACGACTCTCGACTCTCAACTCACATACCTGGCACCCATTCCCCTTAAATACACCGTGAAGTATAATGACACAATTACCCAACCGCACGTGAACAATTAAACAATAAACAGACACTTCCTATAACCCAACACACGCACATGGATTTTCATTCAAGCACACATTCTTACAAAGATCACTTAACATAAATTCATTCTTGTTCTGTACGCCCTTTATAATAACAAACAGCTAACAAAATGCACACACACTATACAACACAGATTACAATAATAACACCCATCACCATAAGAATACACATATTTACAAAATAATCACCCCCATCGTCGTGACAACCACAACAAGATATACAATAATAACACAAGGCACTCCGTCACAAGAGATTAGGCGATCAGAGCCTTTTTGCAGACCAAATCCAAAATTAAATCCACGAAGATAATTCTGATCACTGATACAAGGGGAACAACAGGTTTAATATAAAATCTATATTAACGGCTGCATTTCTGTTGAAGAAAGAGTAAGGAAAGAATGTGATGACTTGATTGCACCTGACGAAGCAATTGAGATCCCCGCTTTTATTTGGAGGAAACACATACAAACACATACTATCAATCCACCAGAATACCAAATGGAGGACTGTGCACCTAAGTGGAAAGAAGTAGAGCAAGCTGTGAAAAAAGCAAGGGCTTCATCATCCCTAGGGCCTGATGGAGTTCCGTACAGAGTGTACAAGAGTGCTTCAGGAGTTCTACGAATCCTGTGGAAATTGATGAAAGTGGCATGGGAAAAACAGGTTGTACCAAGAGCATGGCGCCGAGCAGGTGGAGGCTTTATACCTAAAGAAAAAGATTCTACAAGCATCAGTCAGTTTCACAATATTTCCCTATTAAACATAGAAGGCAAGATTTTCTTCAGCATTATTGCTCAGAGATTGTCAGCTTACCTATTAAAGAACTGCTTCATTGACACTTCAATACAAAAAGCGGGCATTCCAGGTTTCCCAGGATGCTTAGAACACATCAATGTGATCTGGCAACAAATTCAATCAGCTAAAAAGGAGAGGAAGGAGCTCCATGTAACATTCCTGGATTTGGCTAATGCATATGGTTCAGTGCCACATGAACTTCTTTGGGCAGCATTTAATTTTTTCAGTGTACCGATGACAATAACAAATTTAGTGAAAGCCTACTTTGGAGATTTGCAATTTAGTTTTTCAACTTCAGAATTCAGCACTACATGGCAATGCCTAGAGGTTGGAATAATGGCAGGATGCACCATTTCTCCACTGGCTTTTACCATGGCAATGGAAGTAATCATTAGGGCATCAAAATGGGTAGTGGCAGGAGAGCGCTTGGCTTCTGGAATGCGACTACCATCAATTCGAGCATACATGGATGACATGACAACCATGACTACAACAGTAGCCTGCACTGATCGGTTATTGGGCAAATTAACCAATAACATTGAATGAGCACGAATGCAATTCAAGCCCACTAAATCAAGGAGCATCTCTATAATTAAAGGTAAAGTAGTAGATAAAACGTTCTTCATTAACGGTGAGGCAATACCAACAGTGTCTGAGAAGCCAGTGAAGAGTCTTGGGAGATGGTACGACGGGGATCTAAAGGACACAGTTTGTGTGGGAAAAGTTAGACAACAAGCAGTGGAAGGGTTGAAGAGCACAGACAGCAGCGCTTTACCAGGCAAACTAAAACTCTGGTGCTTTCAGTTTGGTCTGCTGCCGAGGTTGCTGTGGCCACTGACTGTGTATGAGGTTTCTTTGACAACAGTAGAGAAGCTGCAAGCCTGTATCAGTTCATACATCAGGAAATGGTTGGGAGTTCCACGCTGCCTCAGTAGAGCGGGACTTTATGGTAAAGGAATACTGCAGCTAACAGCATCCACTCTAACCGAGGAGTTTAAGTGCGCCAAGGTCAGACTGGAAATGACATTAGTAGAGTCACGTGACAAATGCGTAAGGGAGGCAGCACCTGTGCTGAAAACTGGAAGAAAGTGGGCGGCAAAGAAAGCTGTGGAGGATGCAAACGCTGCCCTTCGAATTGGTGATATCATGGGGCAAGTTCAGCATGGAAGAGGGTGTCTTGGTCTCAGTTCAGCTCCTCCTACATGGCACAAGGCAGCCCCAGCTCAACGGAGGAAGATGGTAGTCAACGAGGTGCAAAAGCAGGAGGAGAGGATGAGGTGTATAAAGGCCATTTCCCAGGCCAAGCAGGGAGAATGGATGAGATGGGAGAGTGTGGAACAACGCAAGATTGGCTGGCAAGACCTATGGTCAATGGAACAGAGCAGGATCAGTTTCCTCATCAGGTCAACATATGATGTTCTCCCATCACCACAGAACCTAAACCTCTGGGTAGGAGAGGATCCCTCATGTCCCTTGTGTTCATCACCTGCAACATTAAGGCACATTTTGACAGGATGTAAGGTGGCTCTTAGCCAAGGACGGTTTACTTGGCGCCATGACCAGGTGCTGCGATGTTTGGCCTTAGCATTGGAAGACAAGCGTAACATGACCAATAAGTTGCCACCTGTTCCATCAAAACATTACACACAAAAGACAACATTTCTCCGTCCAGGAGAGCAACCACCTAGAAAAGGTGTTAAAACCAATCCTCGCCCAGGACAACTGGAAGCTGCTAGAGACTGGAAAATGCTGGCAGATGTTGGTCAACGGCTTATTTTTCCACCTGAGATTGCCACCACTAACCTTTGACCAGATATTGTCTTGTGGTCTGGATCAGCACGCCTTGTTCACCTGGTAGAGATAACAGTGCCATGGGAGGATGCTGTAGATGAGGTGTATGAGAGGAAGAAACTGCAGTATGCTCAACTAGCCACTGAAGCGGAACAGCGAGGATGGAGAGTCCGGGTTTACCCAGTGGAGTTGGGTTGTCGAGGATTTGTGGCACTCTCTACAACCCGGTTTCTCAAAGGCGTTGGATTCAGTGGCCAAGAGTTGCGTTGCACAGTGAAGAACTTATCTGAAGCAGCAGAGAGGAGCAGCAACTGGCTGTGGTTGAGACTGAAAGATTCTGGCTGGAGATCTCAAGCACAATAGAAAGAAAGAAACACTGATATACAGGTAAGTAAGCTGGGCTGAGTTGAGTGGGGGACGGAGGGGGGTGATTCTGGGACGCTAGAATCACCATCGAGCCCTCTTGAGGTGTCGTAGGCTAGTCGACGAAACACAGAGGATGGAAGGTGCCTACTTGAAGACCCCAGAGATGTACCCTACTTAGCTCAATCCAGACAGTTGTCATGCTGATGCACTGGGGAGACCGCACTGTGGTTGATCCCCGGAGCCAGCATCACAGCCGTTGTGTGTGCTGATGCGCTAGGGAGGCAAAATAAGCTGATCCCTGGAGCCAGCATTACACTTCAGCCATCAACACCTGACAGACAGAAGGATATCTACATCATCATATGGAAGGAAGCGCAAATGGATGGAGACACCTATGGATCACATTAGTTTACTGTAAAGCTACGTCTTAGTTGGTGCTTATCTTGGCGAGAGCCGAGTTCAAATCAGCATGAAGTTTTAACATCTACTCTCTTGTAATGGAAATCTTGAAAGGGTCACTACAAAAGTTCAGGTGTGATTACAGAGCTTTTAACCTCATCTCATCAACAGGGGTCAGAATCTGAAATGGCAATGCTTCACACAACACTCCACATTACACTATTCGCCCTTTAACCTTGGTGATTGTCTGCAGCCAGTCTACAAGGCCATGGTCACGGCACCAATATATCAGCATGGACCGAGCTGTTTTACACAGTGGTTTAGGCACTCATTGAGTGGTCACCAGTTTATGCCCCAAGCTTGTTACAAATAGTAAAGTATTGTAAAAGATGGCAGACAAGATGAATCAATCAAATCGAAATCAAGGTAAAACTTACTAAACACTAGAGACACCTTGTGGCAGGGCAGAGTCCTGCTTGTAAATAGTGTTTTGTGTTGGTGGTGGTGGTTGGCAGGGATGGGGTTAATTCCTACCCCTGCCAAATACATGAGAATGTGACTGTTCCCAAGTTAGATAATTGATGCTAATGAGAAGCCCCATTGCGAGAGATTGTTTTTGGAGCTGCCTGGAGAGAGACAAAAGCCTCTGTTTAGATTTAAAACTCAATGTGATAGTGTGAGACTTGGGTGAGGGATTTTCTGTTTCATTATTTGTGGTGCATGACTGAACTGTTTAACCTTTTTATTTTGGCTCTGTGAGCTGTCCTTTTGTCTGCCATTTTTATATGTTAGCTTGCGAGGTTCGGGGGGCGTGGAGCTGGGGGGGCCGCTAATCTCTAATCTTTCAATTTTCTAATTTCCAGTTAATTAGTTCTATTTACTATTTAAGACCTGATCACCTGCACCTTTTCTGTCTAGTGTTTCGTTTTTGAATCCTGACTCGTAGTGTTTCGCATTACTCCCGAAAAAAAAAAAAAAAAAAAAAATAGACCATCGCAAGATTAATACGCGCAGTCTTACCTGCTTCCAAATGGAAAAGCTTTCAGCTTACGCATTCCCTTCCGACTCAGACGAGTTCCTGCCTCCGACCCCTCCACCGGTCCGTCTTTGTCAGGCATTTCGTTCCTCGTCCCGGTCCGTGACCGCGCCAGCCCCGTCAGCCAACCTTGCTTCCACCCGGCGTTCAGCTAGGCAAGAGCGGGGCCCAAAGCGCGGTTCCGCTAGCCAGCCCCTACCGCAGCTCCACTACAAAGATTGGACGACACCTAAGCTGCTGAAAGTACTCTTTGAAAAGTCCATTCCTATTCCCGTCGGCGGAGATCGCATGTCCCTATTTGTTACCTATTGTGAAGCCTTGTCAGCCGAGCCGATTTTCCCCCCCCCGCTTGCAGGCCTCAGCCGTCAGGCCCTCCTCTTCTGCTCCTGTTCCTGCTGCGCATACGCAAGACTCTGCTTTCGCAGCTCAGCTCCCCCGGCGGCGCAGTCAACGCAGCCACAGCATCTGCCGCAATCATTCACCCCGCCCATCCCCTCCTCCAGCAGCGCCCCTCAAGTCACTTTTAATCAGCTGCAAACTCTGCTCCAGCCCATTATAGACTCTCAGCTAGCTCTCAGCGCCCGTCTTGACAAACTGGAAAATCCTGCTTTGGCTCCACCCGCCTTCAGTTCCAGCACTCCTGCTTATACCCTTGGTACGTCTTTTTCAGTACCCCCCGTTCCTCCTCCAGAGTTCAATCTCTCCTCAGCCACTGTAGCAAGTTCCTCTTCTCCCCGTGCTATTACCAGCCATTCTATTTCACCAAAAATTAGAAAGCAAATAATCGAAGGCAAGGATGTTAATCTTGTCTCTATTCTCATTGCTTCTTCTGAGTTTTTAGATCACAGAGTGGTTGACTGTGGAGACGTTTCGGTCACTCTAAAATCCAGCGACCCACGTCTTCAAAAAAGCCTTTCCGTGGGAGAATTCGTCCTCGCTTTCTCCATTTATCGCGATATTCTCTGTTCTGTTTATCCGCACAGATTACAAGAGTTAAATCAGTATCTCTTTTTGGTTGTCGAATTGGCCGTGCGCTACGGAGGCGCTTTGTTCTATCAATACCACCGTGCTTTCTCAGCCAAAGCTGCTGCCACCCTCTCAGCCGACAACCGTATTATTGATTGGTCCCGTTCCGACACAGATCTTTTCACCCGGATCTTCAGTGGAATTCGTCCCAACGCCTGCAGCGCATGTGCCTCCACAGCGCACTCCTCTTATCTATGCCCTAAGACAGCAGCTAGTTCTCTTCAACCCATTCATCATCCCTTGCCTTCTCTTCTCAGTTCAAGACATCTTGCCCCTGCTTCCATCCATGCTTCAGCTCCTCCCACCAGATCTCAAGCCAGAGATATCTATGGCCGTCCCATCAAGTTTACAGGTGGCAGGCAAATATGCAATAACTTTAATACTTCTGCCTGCTTCAGCAAAACCTGCAAGTACCTGCATGCCTGCAGCTTCTGCAACGACGCCCACTCACGCTCCATATGTCCTCTTACAGCGAAGTGACAATCAAAGTTACTTCAAGTTTCTACTCCTATCAACGTCCAGGCTCTCGCTAATGCGCTACAAAATCATCCAGATAAGCTGTTCGTCTCTTATCTAATTAGCGGACTTACAAATGGCTTTTTTACTGGCATTTCTCACATTCCTTCGGAGTCTCATATCTGTCAAAATCTCCGCTCTGCCATTTCTGAGCCACAAGTCGTCAGTTCCCTTCTCCAAGCCGAAGTCAACAAAGGCTTCATGGTCAGCCCCTTTTCAGCCCCCCCCTTCACTACCTTTCGCATTAATCCCATAGGCATCGCTACTCGTAAGTATTCCGGCAAGAAACGCCTTATTATTGACTTATCCGCTCCTCGGGGCGCTTGCACACGCAGCATTAACTCCCTCATTTCAAGCGAGGAGTTCTCTCTTCACTACATTAAGCTCTCAGATGCCATTCATTTCATCAAAATTGCAGGTCACGGAGCCTGGCTCGCCAAAGCCGATATCTCCGATGCATTCAAGGTCATGCCTATTCACCCTTCCCTCCGTCACCTTTTCGGAGTCTGTTGGGCAGACAAGTTCTATTTCTCCACCCAGCTCACTTTCGGCTGCCGCAGTAGCCCAAAAATATTCGATTCCTTGTCAGAAGCCCTCTGCTGGATTCTGCTCAACTCCTATCATGTCCCCTTCCTCCTCCATCTAATGGATGACTTTCTGCTTATTTCCCCCCCGTCAGATCCTCCAGCCCAAGCAATTAATCAGCTAAAGACCCTCTTTTCCTCAGTCGGTGTCCCTCTTTCTCAAGAGAAAACCATCGGCCCTGTTAACTCCCTGGAATTCCTCGGCATCACACTCAATACAGTGAAATTCGAAGCCAGCCTGCCTCTTGCCAAACTCCAACGCTTACTTGCACTCATTAACAATTTTCAGATCTCCTCTTTCATTAAGAAGAGGGACCTCCTGTCTCTCCTCGGCCATTTCAATTTCGCCATTCGCATCATTCCCCAGGGCAGAACATTTATTTCAAGTCTCCTAGCCCTCTCATCAACGGTCAAGAATATGAATTCTCACGTGAAAATTTCAGCTGAAGCCAGGAAAGACATAAAGATGTGGATCAGTCTCCTTACTAACTGGAATGGCCTCTCTCTATTTTACGACGATTTCATTTCAGCACGACCTTGCCCTCTTCACTGACGCCTCATCCATCGGATTCGGCGGGTTCCTTGTTCCTGAATGGTTCTCTAGCACTTGGCCCCCTGAAATTCAGCTCCTTCCCCCTCAAGAGAAATCTACGGCACTTCTAGAGATTTATCCAATCGCGGTGGCCGCTGCCCTCTGGGGTCACCAATGGTCAAGAAAATCAATTCTTTTCTTCAGCGATAACAAACCCACAGTGCACATCATCAACAAAGGACGTTCTTCATCCCCCCTCATTATGCGCCTGCTCCGTCGTCTCATATGGTCGTCTGTATCTCTCAACTTCCTAATACAAGCTCGTCATCTTCCGGGTACCCATAATAATGCTGCGGATGCTCTTTCTCGCCTACAGGTAGCCAAGTTCCGTCAGCTGGTTCCATCTGCCTCCCCAAACCCCCTCCAGACCCCACAGTTTCATCAGCTACTTCTGGACTGAACCCTACCCTCCGCAACCTCCTTCAATCCGCTCAAAACTACATGTCTACAGCCCTCGCCCCTTCTTCAAGAGCTTCTTATTCTACGGCCTGGTCAGCATTCCTAACCTTCTGTGCTCATAATCATATCCACCCTATTCCCTTCAATCAAGATTGGATCCTGGCCTTCATCGTCCATGCTAAGGAATCTCTCCATCTTTCCCCAGCATCCATCAAATCTTACATTTCAGGAATACAATATCACTACCGCATCATGTCCGTGCCTTCACCCACCATCCTCTCCATACCAGTTGTTCGTCTGACTCTCCGCGGAATCTTCAAAAGCTCCCCCCCTGCTGCACCTTCCCGCCTGCCTATATCAACAGATATCCTCCATTCCCTCATCTCTACTCTTCGGAAAGGTTGCTTTTCCCCATACGAAGATCTCCTAATGGAAACCATCTGCCTCACAGCCTTCTTCGGCTTCCTCAGATGCTCAGAATTCGCAGTTCCTTCAGCTTCAAGCTTCCCTGCAACGGGTATTCGTCTCTGCGATCTCTCCTGTATTAGCAACTCCTATTTCGTAATCCGGCTGCGTATCTCAAAGACAGATCAACTCCGGCGTGGTCAGTTCATCCAGCTTTCAAGGATCGAATCCTCTATCTGCCCTTTCTCTGCAATGGCAAAATATCTCTCCATCAGGAAATCCCATCCCCCCCTGGACCCTCTATTTATCGATTCCTCTCACTCTATTGTCACTCGTCACTGGTTCTCAGCCCACCTCTCCTCCCTCCTTTCTAGAACAGGCCTCCCTCCTCAGCTGTATTCTCCCCATTCATTTCGTATATGTGCAGCTACCTCCGCTGCAAGAGCCAGCATCAATCACAGTCTGATCAAGACCATGGGCCGCTGGTCCTCTTCCGCAGTAGACTATTACGTCCATTCATCTCCCTTCGATATAGCAGCAGCCCATTTTAAAATTGCTAGCATGCCCGGAGTGGGGGCTACCTGTTCGCCGGGGCCACCTGAGGTTTTCCCCTAAATTCGCTTCGAGGGGGTTTTTTCCTCTCCACTGAGCGGCAGGTATACACATAGTCAGGTATACACAGTCACATCCCATTAACAAATTTACTAATTCCCCTTTGTTCGTCCTTCTGGTCTTTTGTTTGTTTGTTTATGTTATGCGTTGGCATGTTCCGTCTTGTTTGTCTCACGGTGTGGGAATTTTCGTAGGTGCCGGGGGTCCATCCTTTGGGGGGCAAGTGAGGCTCACTTCCCCAACCTCAGGGCTAGGCACCGCCTCCCTTACCTTCAGGGGTTCTCACCGCGTGAGTCAGAGCGGACCCCCGGCCAAACTCTGTCCTGTCGCAGCTCCTGCGCTCATCTCACTCGAGGCTCTCTTCTATTCTGCCTCCCTTCAGGACGTGGTCACTCGTGCCGAGTCCTATACTAACCTCAATGCTCTGTCCTTATTTTCAGGTCCCAGGCAGCGTGATGTCTCGGCCAATCAGGGGTTTTACGAGCGCCCCTTACATAAGCCTCAAATGCTGGGTACCTCTCTCATCTCCTCCCGAGGGGTGGCTTTTCAAGTCTAACCCTCATATGTGTTTTCAGGTTGCCGGGTCCTCCGCCCCTGGGATGTCGACAGCGTCGGCCCCAGTCGATGACCTCTTTTCTATCCCGTTTCCGGTTGCCGGGTCCTCCGCCCCTGGGATGTCGACAGCGTCGGCCCCAGTCGGTGACCTCTTTTCTATCCTGTTTCCGGTTGCCGGGTCCTCCGCCCCTGGGATGTCGACAGCGTCGGCCCCAGTCGGTGACCACATTCTGTCCTACTAACTGCTCCTTGCTGCTTCTTCTGCCTTATCTTTCCCCCCCAGCTCATGCCCAGTGAATTGAGAAATAAACTTTTGCAGTTCTTCAGCTCTGAGTCACCTTCCTACCTCCTGATCGCCTTAGACACCTGGCTATCCTGTCACACAACTATGTGTAGAAAGGTCAGGAACCAACTTAGCAGTGATGCAGTTATGATCAGCTGTTTACAAGGAAAAGATGCTAGAAACTGAAGCAAATGGAAATCCCATTGAACAGCACAGTAGATTGATGGGGACCAGTGAAAACCTTTAGCATGGCTGTGGAAGATGTGATCTTCTAGATGCACCTTCCCAATGCCTGGCGGAGGGCCCCTGCAGTAGCAATGCGGCTGCACTAACCTTGTGTGGACTCCTCTGGTTCAGAGAGGCTGGAGGGGTTGAGTGCCCAGTGCAGGTTCCTTCTGAACTCCTGCTGGTCCTCAGTGTGGATCAGCTCAAAGACGCTCTGGTGCATAACATCCGTCTGGAGAAGAAAGCACAGGGTTGTTTTAGTTTTTACACTTTTATGTACTGTAACCATACTCCTTAAAGATACTGCATTATCTGAAGAGGGTATATTCAGATAAGAAAAACATGTTTTATCTGTACGGCCCTGTTATCGAAACTGGATACACACACACACACATCATTTTCCTCAAGGCCCTGACTAACAGAGTTGGGTTTATATTGGTCTTAGTTTCACCCCTAACTTATTAGCGTCTCCCCACAACAGCTCAGGGGATGTGGAATGTTTTTGGACAGATATCACTGGAATTCAAACCCTTATAGTCATGGGTGATTCTTTCATTCTACAGCCACTAGTGTCCATATGGGGCTATTACACGTCAATTCAATAAAACAAATACATGAAAAAAAAAGTCATATCAGGTATGCCAATTTCATGAAGATCCGTCTTAATTTACATTTTGCCAACTAGACGAACAAAAAGAATATTTCCACTGACTGACAATCTCTCCTAAAATAATCACAGATATTATGAATATTGTTTTGTACGTGATGTTAGTGTTTCATTATTTGAATGGTGCTGAAGCAAGCTGTTTTCTCCTGCAGAGGTAGTCAGGATAGTTTTCCTCCATCCTTTATTCTACAGTAACTTGGCTGCAGTGACTAATGTGACTTCCAATCATTCTGTGTTTTAAAGTTATGGATGACTATAAAACATATTATAAAATTATAAAACAAAACCAGTCACTCAAAAATGCACTGTTTTTATGCAGTAGTAATATAATCTGCACTGCTATAACAGCAAGTGGGTATTATTTGTCAATTACCAACCTTTCTGCAGTTAGATCTGAGCTGCTGATTTGAAGTAATTTTCTTTTCTTATTCTGAATTTTGACAGAAATGCTAGCCCTGGCCTGCCAGTTTTCCCCATTGTTGCTGGAAGACAAAGCTGCCAAATAAGAAAAGGGGAAAAAAGCCTGTGCTTTTGTGTGTGCCTGCTGAGGAAAGTCAAACTAATGCATCACTAGTGTAAGAACTCCAACGATACCCAGGTGAAAACACAAGGCTATTTTGTTAGCCCTATTTTTGCGTCTACTTTTTCAAAATCCTATTTTTGGTTGCAGCGGTTATCAAAACAGATTATGATTCAGTTCTAAAAGTGAATTTTGTATACAGGGTTAAAATTCTCAACAAAAAAGTGCTGGTACTCATATGCACAGTCGGGTGTAAACATTTAAAAATGTAGACAATTTGAGTGCCAATGAATAAATACTTTTAAAATGTATACATATTGGTACATGATACATTTATAAATACAAAATAAGCCTTAAAAAATAGATGATCAATTATAACCAATTCACCATAAACAAGGAAGGTGAAAATAATGAAAGCTTTGCATCCTCTGAATGTATCACTCAGTCATGTACTGTAATATCACTTAAGTTAAACCTTAAATGACAAGCATTAAGAAATATTACACTATGCAGTAACTGCTGTAGCGAGGGTTTTGTTTCAAGATATCCTAAAAAAAGGGATGATGTTATAAAAAATTGTACAAAAAAAAACAACTGTGCTTTGACAAAATGATACAAAAAGGTCTAAGTCAAGCAATACACAATAGGGGCTAAAATACCCATACACTTTTTATGTAACAGGCACTACGACTACTAATGAGGTTCTTGGCCATTTTAATCTCCATAGTATTAATCATCCCCATACTTTCCAGACCCTGGGTACTCACCTACAACAGGACCTGGCCACTCTAAAAGTGGAACAGTATAAAAGAAGACTTTCGTTATCCCTGGTATTCTGGTTTGTGCACAAGAAACAAAGACACATTTTCATAAAGTAATTATTGTGGTTTACTTCCGTCTTTTTTAAGCTGTACACGCAAGTGAAAACTCACATTTAACTTAAATAAACTCTTCAAAATGTTTTAGAAAAGGGGGCATTGTACAATGAAAAAAACACCTCACCGTTCTGGTTTTTGTTTATTACAGTCCTCATAATAGAAAATACTAGGATCACAACAAAACAAAACGTTGATCACTATGCTTAACATGTAACTTGCAAGTTGGGCCAGTGTTTGAAAAGTGTGAAGCACACCTACATCATTATCCCGATTCTGACTCGCTTACCAAATCTGAAGCAGCACTTTGTTGATTCTGTTTTGCAAATTCTGGCAATGTGGTAAATTGGTGCAAGGCAAAACGCGTTATGATAATTATTTCTAATACTTATCAACTATGTAATTTATGGCAAACACTGACGTGGATTTTTGTCTTCACATTCATGTGCAGCAATGGTTGTTTGAATATTCAGATAGTTTCTCCGCCTCACTAAAGAAAATAATTATTACTTCATAATAAAGATAATTACTCCACACCGCTGTTTTCATGTTGCACTGCTAAGGTCTTCTCTCGTTGATTAACGAATGAGCACTGACACAAAGCGAAATGGGTGGAGATTTGTGACGCATGCCAAAATGAAATCTAACTCGGCCAATCAACATGCAGTGATTATACTGACGTTAATGTGGCCAATAGCAGCTAACAAAAACAGAAGCAGTATGAGGAAACCGAATGCAAGCAGCATGAACTGTGCTGATTGAAAGCGCATTTGAGAAACATTGCGCTTTACATACGCCGCATTTTTTGCAACTGCTAAAGTCCCACTTTACAGCAGCTAAACGTGGTTTTTGGCAGCAAAGGTTTTTGCAGGCGCAAATCACTTTGCACGTATCCTTACACCGGCCCCACTAAAGGCTCTAGTCACAAAGTTTTTTTCTGTAATCAAGTTTGTTGTTCACAAAACATTCTCCAACTTGTTTTGAAAGAATGTTAGAAGTTTACTTTCAGTTTCCAAAGAGTTTTTTAACCTAAGAGAATGTTATTAATCTCTTTTGAAAAAACATTCTTTAAAACAGTCCCTTAATAGGCACTTAATAACTACATAAAACTATAAAGTCCTTACCAAGTACTATATATGTAGCACAGCAGTAAGACAGTAAATTCATGCTAAACTATCTGATTAGTGACAACCCTGGTGCAGTAAATGCTCTCATCCGCTTGGCATCTCATTCCATTAAATTGAATGGAAAGACAAGGCTGGAGCTGGACATGAACCACAAGCTTCATGGTTCAAAGACAAAGATTTTACCATTCAACTAAAGAGCAAGCTCTGCAGTCAAGAGGTCAGTACGAGTCAGTATTATTAACTCATCAGTCACTGGAAGGAGATCCATTTCAACATCTAAGCATTTAACTCATGAACTGAACTAAATATATACACATGCTGATTATTAATGTACTTCAGTTTCACCAGTAACTTTGTTTTTTACACAACTGAACAAACTCTTTTGTTGAAACTCAGAACTTGGGGAATAATGGATAGTGTTGTATCATAACTTTCACATTGAAGATGAAGTTGCCCTTCTCCACTTTACAGATTATTTTACCTGATGAAACCCAAGGTAGTCTTGAATGGTGTGAGAAGAATAAAAAATATGTCCTTCTGAGGTGACAACCAGGACAAATCCACTGAGGGCCTGCAATGAAAAGGAGGGCGAGTTTAGCAAGCTTTTCATTTAATTGTTTGCATTCCTGGTGTAAATTTGGTGAGTAAAAATGGCACTGGCTTCAGTGAAGCACAATGCAGGCAGGCAGGCACCATGGGAGCTTCTTCTCACTGCTCTAAAACACCCCAGGCTCTAGAGCTGCCATTGAAAACATAGTGCATATAATTTAAAAATAGGCTTTCAACCACATTACTCTGACAAAGGTTAAAACATCTGTCTGCTTGACTTAGGGGTTGATTTTATTAACATACACCTATCTGTGGTTATCCCAGGATCCCCCCTAAAACACATGGTTGATGTAATCCAGGTGGAGTCCCTGGTCCTGCTGTGGTATACCCTGCCAGGGGGTGGATTAATCAGATTAACAGAGTGCGTATAGCACTGATGATAGAGGCATTTTCCGCTCAAACATTTGCACTGCACCCGCAATTTTTCAACTTACATGCCTTGCCATGTGGGTTGAGATTTAATAAATGGATGTCTTAAATTGATGCTGTTTTAAGCTATTTGACTGCTTTTATAATTAGTGTGGGATGCACAGGGGGTGAGCCTTTTATTTGTTATTTATGGATCATAATAACCCCTTAGCTTCCCATGAATACTCAAGTTCCATGAATTGTTCTCTATATATCTATATCTTGGGACAAGCTCAGTACATTATGGAATACAATCGCTAAGACTTATCATTAGGCTTCTTGTAAAAGCTATGACCGTGCTTTATTTTATGGGACTGTCACAAAGACGGCCGGAGTGGGTGGCGTCAGACCAGAAACAGGAACACAAACAGACAGAGACTTGGAGTTTGGTGGAGCTGAGCGAATGGTTTCGCTCAGCATTTAATAAAACAGCACAGAAAATAAAAGGTTTGAAACACAAAAACACGGGACACGGCACTTGCGCCAAAATAAAGAGACAGACAAAACGACTAAACACTAAACAGACGGTGCAGGACAGACGAACAAACACGGTGAGTACAAACAAAACACTTATATTTCCGATCTTATTTTACTCCTTCTCTCTCACCCGTTCTCCACTCTCTGAACACCTAACCCTGAGTGAAAGAAACGTGCATCTATATATACTGTTGTGCTGGGATTCAATTACCAATTAATTATTCACTTGAATCCCAGCACGTGAATTAATTCTGTGCAACCCCGTGCTCACATATTATATTTTAAATGCACGTGCGTGATGTGCAATCCCGTGCCTAAATACAAATATACACTTTTTAAATACACGTGAAACACAGACCCGTTTATATCCCGTGTACCAATGACTATACACCAACATTAACACACGCACGCAACACACAAATGCACACAGGGACGGGGCACATTGCCACAGGGACACATTATTAATTTTACTGTTAACAGCTAGTATGCTAAAATAATTACTAATTTATAAACTAATAATAACAGGACAGCAAAAACTATTCAGCAGATATCAGATCCCTACTTCGGGATTTTCAACTCCATGTCGATTGCATCATTGAAATGGGGTTGAATTTGTTTAGAGGCACTTTTAGAGATGTTAATGATTAAATGTGTTTAATATTAGTTTATAAATATGTTAATACATATGAAATAACCAATAATAAATAATAATAAAAAAAAATTGTTAAAAGTTAATAAACAAAAGAATTGCTCCTTAAAATTAAGCCTGGCCAAAGTTACTGTAGGGGTATTAAATATTGCAAGCATACTTGAGAATAGAACACTGTGCTGAGTACAGCTGCAAGATTAGGGTTAGGGTTAGCATACTTGAGAACAGAACACTGTGCCAAGTACGGCAGCTAGGTTAGGGTTAGTGTTTGCATACTTGAGAATAGAACACTGTGCTGAGTACAGCTGCAAGGTGTGCTGTTATCAACATAGAAATGTTTTTTTCTTCTAAGACGAGAGATTGATAAACTGGGGTACATTTGACCTTGTGTATGTTCTGTGTCTGAAACAACATTGTTAACTCATGCCAAGAAATTGATAGCATTTAGATATTGTTAGGAAAACAGAGTGTACGCACAGGTGTGTGCATTGAGAAAACATTATTATTACAAAGCAAGAACCAAAAAATGTATATATGTAAGGCTCTAAACAAGGCACCAGGGTGATTACTCCCTCAATAAACGTTTAATTGAGGATCGCAAGATAAAAGCAATAATCGACTCATTGTTGCATCTTTTCTATTTGCATTACTGATTTTTTATTAGTAAACCTTAATAAAAAAGGGTTGAAGTATCCAAGATAAAAAAAGGATAAAAGTTCAAAATATATTGAAAGTGATTTGTGTAGAACTGTGCTGTGCATTGTTATATGATCCGTGCTGCTCTTCAAGACCTAAGGCTTTATTCTTGCATCTGTTCTTCACAGTAAAACTAATATTAATAATACATAAACAAAATGAAACAGGACAAAAGTGGTGCGTTGATCACAGTGCCACTTATATGATAAATAAATCCACTAAAAGCAATGACTCACGATTCTCTTGCGGGCCTAATGCTTAGGTGCTTTTGACGTCATTCAACATTTTCTTTTCGCAAGGTGCTTCATAGATGGTACTAATTATCCATTTGGATTGCAGACTGTGACTTCCGTGCATATAATAGCTGCCTCTTGCTTGCTTTATCCTGTTCCAATTGCTTTATTCCTGTCATAATCGGGCCCATGACAGCCAGGATCAAATGTGGATTTGGATATTTAATTACTGAATCTCTATTAGATTGACATAATCTTGGCACACAAAAGGCCTTATTTAAAACCTCTAAGACAGATTTAAGCAGCAGTGGCCCGAGGAAGCAGTTCTCATTAGCTAACCACCTGCTTTCCTTTATTACTGATCTGCTTTGCAGCCAGTGAACTGCTTTGACCCTTAAGATGTTGCTGAGGTAAAATGACCAAAGAAGAGTAAGTATAACTGACTGTAGATGAAAGTAAGGCATGCAAACTTTAACCTAGAATGATATCAGATATTTTTTGCATTATTGTCTACGTAATTATTTCATTAGATAGAATTCTCTTTAATCACTTTGAAGGACTCGTTCTGAAGCTCTATTAGGTAGTGTTGCAGTGCTGTTCATGGAACTACAAAACAATGAAAAGCAAATATACAACAAAAAACAAGTTTCAGAACATTACTATCAGTGCTGGCTAGTGCTGGGCGAACTGGTTAAGTGAATGTTGAACCCCCCTGTATAAACACAGCTATAAGAACACAATATATACTTACCTGTTTAATATCCTGTTACGGGTGTTCTTTGTGATTCTCGGTCGTTGTTTCTGCTTTGATCATTATTTGTTGTGTTTACTAACTACTCTAGCAAAATGTTTCTGAAAAGACTCATGTGGGCTGATTGTGGGGAAGCATACCAGTGTTGCAGAGGCTGTGTTTTACCCATGGGCTTCAGTACAGAACGCAACACAAATATGCTTCCCCACCCCCAAAATCAGCCTGAAAGATTCTTTTTAGACGGGCAGCAGTGTGGAGTAGTGGTTAGGGCTCTGGACTCTTGACAGGAGGGTCGTGGGTTCAATCCCAGGTGGGGGACACTGCTGCTGTACCCTTGAGCAAGGTAAATTACCTAGATTGCTCCTGTAAAAAAAAAAAAAAAACTAAACTGTATAAATGGGTAATTGTATGTAAAAAATAATGTGATATCTGTATAATGTGAAATAATGTGATATCTTGTAACAATTGTAAGTCGCCCTGGATAAGGGCGTCTGCTAAGAAATAAATAATAAGAAGTAGTATTTTTTTCTGGAAAAAATTGTAATCCTGTTAAATAATGATCTAAGCAGAACACAAAACACACACACAACAGGATATTAAAAAGGTAAGAAATGAAATATATAAACAGTTCTGTAACGTACTGTTTTCCTGTAAAGTAAGAGGGGCAGACATTAATTACATTTAATACCAGCCAACTAAGTGTTTTTATTGCTATAATGAAAACTTTATTTAAAATGTTTTCAAAAAGTTTTAAACATAGGCACAGGAAATTTCAAATGACTTTAAATTGGTTTCATTATGATGGTATACTCAAAACAATGTTAAATTGGTTTCATTATGATGGTATACTCAAAACAATGTTACTGCAATAGAAACAGTGATATCACTGGATGTAAAATGGCACACTGTAAAAGCCAGGCAGCAGGAAACTATAAAATTAATGTCAAGCTAAACCACAAACAATTAAGTGATTGGCTTAATGTATTAAACTTGATGGCTGGAGGGCAGGTTCAATTGTCCCAGTATGGGCAATGTTTAACCAGCACCAGTTGGTGCTGGGACCAATTCAGATAAATGTAAAAGCATTCAAGGCAACAATTACCATATTTGTGTTCGCCAGATGTATCAAATGTAATTTATATACATCAGTATAGTGAAAATATAGCAAATGCATTTTTGCCATGGTGAGTGCTATTGAAAATAGAATCCCAGATACTTGTATCCTGTTTTTCACATGGTTCAGCCATGAACTATTAACATGGCCAACCCTACTTTGGCCCGCATTGCCCCTGGTTACCCATTCCCAGACCATGCGTGGTATACGGCTCAACCTTTTCTTATTGTTAGACCATGGAGTTACTAGGAATGAGCAGGAAACCATCATCGTCAAATCACTCCATGAGTCATTTCACTAGCTTTCAAGGGTTTACAAAATGGAATAATTATCTTGCTGGAATAATTCATGTGTCATTTGGTTTCCATTTATGTCTTGCTTATGTTTTTCATCATGTTTCCATCATTCAATGTTATTAAAAGAAAATAATAAACTCACCATTTCTAGATGACCATAGTTATAATTATTTTAATAGTTACCCATGAAAGACATATTAAGATGAACCAAACCATTTTCAACCATCTTTGTGATCAGACTCATTGCATCTCATTAACAGCAGGAATTAAGTGAATGAACCCATTGTAATGGATCTCCTAGCGACTGAATAGTTAATAATACTGACATGAGCATAAGACCCGTACTTAACTCATGATTACAGAGCTTGTTTTTTATTTGAATGGTTAAGACGTTCTTCCGTGAACTGTGAGGTTAGTGGTTTAGTCCAGCCCTTGCCTTTCCATTCAAATGAATGGGCTGAGATGCCAATTCATTACAGCATCACATCACGATTGTCAGCAAGGTAAGCTTGCACATGCATTGAAGATAAGGGTCTTTAAAATTGATTCTAAACAGTGACAGAGCTAAATTGAGACCCTGTTTAACTCATTAAAATAAATACGTCTCTAGCAGTGTGTGTGAGTCTCTTAAGTGCATGTGTCTTTAAAAGTAGGTGGAATGCCAGATTTGGTCCTAGCTTAATATTTAAATGATAGCAATTATTTGAATATAGGTCTCACATTGATGACACAAAGAGCTCTTCTGGGGTACTGCACAATAGGCATATTCAGGAGCGAGGCATAGTGCTATGAATCTTAAACGTATACTATGAATGGTTGTCACAAAGACGGCCGGAGTGGGTGGCGTCAGACCAGAGCCAGGAAATAAACAACAGAGACTTAATAATTAACAAACAGAACAGAAAATAAAAGGTTTGAACACAAAACAGGACACGGCACTTACGCCAAAATAAACAGATAAATAAAACGAACAGACACTGACACACAGGGACGAACACTAAACAAACACGTACCACATAGCAATTCGCTTACTTTTTACTTTAATTATCTCCTCACTCTCTCCCGTTCCTTCGCCCTGAACACACAAAACCCAGAGTGAAAGAAATGTGCATCTATATATACTGTTGTGCTGGGATTCAATTACTAATTAATTATTCACTTGAATCCCAGCACGTGAATTAATTCTGTGCAACCCCGTGCTCACATACTATACTTTAAATGCACGTGCAGTGATGTGCAATCCCGTGCCTAAATACAAATATACAATTTAAATCACACGTGAAACACAGACCTGTTTATATCCCGTGTACCAATCTCTATACACCAACATTAACACACGCAACATACACCATATAACACAAACATGCACACAGGGGCGGGGCACATTGCCACAATGGTGCATGGGCAAGTCAAGTATTCAATTCCGTAAACCTTTTCCATTTTACCATGAAATCTTAAACTGCTCTTATAGTGCAGTCAAACTGACCTGAATAGAAGAGACCTTCAGTACAATTTTAAAACCATTGAAGACCATCTTAAACGTTGCATTGAGCTTTGAGAATGGCAGCTACCATTACTAATGCTCACTCATCTCGCCACACCACCACCACACCCCCCCACACAAATGCAAGCTCTGTTACGTTTTTGTGTATAAATACTTAAGTTCACCTGTCTGCACAGAGCATACACCAACCTCCCATGACAGACTTGCTAATGCAGTGCCCATTTTTAATGCAACAGAACTCGCACACTTTGCGGTTCACTTGCTCCTGCTGTCCAGTAGGAATTTCCAAAGCAGTTAAAAGCAGTAAAAGAATGAAGCTGTCTGTATTCCAGAATGCATACAGTGCTGATGGATATGTTTGTTTTTAGAAAATGTGTGTCATTTGGGCTTGATGAAAGGGATATGATGTACTGGAGGCATGCACTGGTAGTCAGGAGAAACCTCTAAGAGTCTCGATTCGGTTTCTTATTTTATTTTTCAAATTTTGGAACCTTTTCAGCTTTTGAAATATTAGAATAGTTTGTTAGAAAAAGCGATCTCATAATCAATCTACTGTTAATATTAATAATATTATGCGGCTTCTTCACCGGCTAGTCTGGATTTAGTTATTAATAATTTTATTTTGAAGCCCAAAACCTTCCAGGTATCGCTAATAACACTGCTGATGCTCTTTCTCGTTTACAGCTCGGGCAATTCATACGTCCATCTCCCGCAGCTCAACCTTTTCCTCCACCCATTCCTCCATTCAGTAAACTGGTTTTCAACTAAATTCATACATTTGCAATCTTCTGTCTCAGCTCATTCTAAAGCTGTCTTCCTCCCCAACGGTATTCTCCCATCCATTCCATATAGGTGCAGCAACATCAGCAGCCAAAGTTAAAATCAACCAGTCCTTCCTCAGCAGCGGATTCTTACATTCGCTCTTCTCTCCTTGATAGTATTTCTGCTCAACAAGTATTGCTAGCAATCCCGGAGTGGGGGCGATCTCTCTGCCAGATGTGCACACTATGTGGCCTATTTACTTGATCTACAGTACATTTTTGCAGAACTAATTTCTGCCGTTGTTTAAATCATTAAAAGCAATGCCGTTATCCTGTAAATATAACTTGCAAAACATACACAACACAGACCTATCCAGGTCTGAAGACACCACAGCACATGTGGAGCTCCATGTCTGTGTTATTGAGAGGAGGGGTGTTATTACAGGCACAGAACAGAAGATATAGCTCCTTAACGTATTGGCAACTACAATGCCTACAACAGAAAGTACTGTTCTTAAAGGTACTGGTAAGTACAGTATTACTAAGCTGTTTTGTTTGAGCTAAAACCAGGAAAAGCGATAGTTCTTAATTTTTCAAATTATTACAATTTTATTTGTATTGCATTCAATTATCCCTGATGCATGAAGAGAATCTGTCTATCTCCTAGGGAAACAATTATGATTATTCTGCTAACACTTTTCAGCCAATAGTTTCACACCTATTCACAAAGATTCACAAAGAGTCTTTTTCTGAACATTTCTTTCCAGTAATTGCACCCTAAAACCAACACCCCATCTGGCGCCATGAAATACTGTTTACACACTTGAGCAAAATGAATGCAAGTGTTGAATCTGGTAGTGAAATCTGGAAGTAGTTAAAGTGGCTTTGCTCCCTGTTCTGTTCACACTAAAAACTAGCCCAGATTTGATGCAGCTTAGTTTTTATTCAGTGTAGACACACTGAAGCTGGAGTTGACTCTGTTGTGCAGTTGTTTGATACATGCATGTGTAAAGCACATATTTACATGTATGACACATGGACAACCAAAAAAGTAAGTTGCATTATTCTTTAACATGGCTTAGTTTGTTTGAACATGCAAATCCTAAGAGGTGGATTAGTTAGTCCAGTAGTCAGTCGCACTGAAAGATGCATTAAGGTAAGTGTGAACAAAACTGGTTGCGAGTCTTGCTTCAGTACACACTCAAACCAACTCTAAAGTGCCAGTGTGAAAATGGTAAAAGACAGAAAAAACTAAGCATGGGCGATAGTACCGGTACCAGCGGTACTGCCATGATTCATTGCGTGCGGTTTGAAAAATTGAAGCATCAATAATGGCCCAGTCGAATGAGCAAAATGTTCCTGTACTTGTGAAAAAAAGTTACGCAACCAGTTTGATTTGGGATTATTTTGGGTTTTTGTGCAATGAAGAGGGCCAGGCAATTGACAACGGAATGCCAAAATGCAGAACACGTCTGAAAGAAATTCAGGCAAAAGGAGGCAATACATCCAATTTGTTTAATGCCCTTCATCACACAGGTCCCGAGTACCTCCTCAACCTGCTGACCCGCTGAAAAAAAAAAAAAAAAAAAAAAAAAAACGTTATAAGTTATTGTGACGGAATTGAAGTTTAAATATTTTAAGTAGAAGAAATACTTTTTTTTTTTTTTTCAAGTTTTCTTATTTTTAAAAGTTACCACAACATGTTAGGATTTGCAGTGTGTGTATTTTGTTGTGCAAACTTTAATAATGCAGCAGCTTACATATATATACAGCAGCTAGAACACCTAAAACTGCCTCTTCATCCACGCAAAACCAAGGAACCCTTCCAGCTGCATTTGCCAAACAAACGAAGTATGATTCCAGTTCAAAGGAAGCAAGAATCTTAAACAGAGCAGTGGCTGAATTTATCTGCATGGATCAGGTGCATGTGTATACTGTTGAAAAAGATGGATTTAGAAACCTACTGGCCAAACTTGACTGCAAGTATGAGCTTCCTAGCCACAAGTACTTTATGAACACAGAGATCCCAAAACTTCCTGATGAAACAAAGGAAGTAGTAAATGCACAGTTAATGGGAATACCTTTTTACTCATGCATGACTGACCTTTGGACAAGCTGAGCCACAGATGCCTACATGTCAGTAACTACCCTTTCCTTTGCTTTTGGTTTGGAAATAGACCCGGAAGGACCTGTGCACTGTTTATTAAAAGTATTGTGAGTGTTTGTTTTGTTTGTCTTGTCTATAATTGTTACTTGTGTGTTTATAGACGGCTGACACGTTCCGGAGCTGTCGCTAAGAGCCAGCACTGAACCCGGAACAGCACTGCACTATTTGACACTCTTTAAACTGTATCACCCACCACGAGCACTACAGCACGCACCCAGGACTGGTGACCGTGGTTGTATATTGTGGGAGAGATACTGTGTTTATTGTTTAGGGCTGCAATCCCGTTGCTGTTCTCCGTGTTTTACGCATCGCTGTGTATAACCAGAGTTTTTTATTTGGTCACCAGACCTGGATTATAACGAAAATAAAACGTATATTTTTCCATACCGGATTACGAATCTCTGTCTGTTTATTCCTGCACTGCATCACCTCTGCACCTGTACCTAATCAGCAACCACTTTGCCACAGTCTTCCAATACACAAACTCATCCATGACAAACCTATACGCTGGAATTCAACTTATGGTATGGTGCAGCGTTTCTTGGAACAACTGCAAGCTGTCTGCAGTGTTCTTGCAGATAACAGAAAGAAGTGGCATCTTATGCCCAAGGACACTGACATTAGTATTCTGGAAACCATGAAGGATGTTCTTGACACACTAAGTGACTTCACTGATGCATTAAGTGGAGAGAAACATTCCACTGTTTCTTTTGTTCTTCCTGTAACATGGAAGACTTTCTCATGTCTAACAGCTCTTCATACAGACAGCAACCTAGCCATTGAAATGAAGGAAAAAGTAGCTAGTGATTAAAAACAGCGGTATGAAGACAAGAGCTTGCAAAGCATTCTCAATCCTGCAACTTATCTTGACCCATGTTTTAAGGACACTTGTTTCAAATCAAGAAGAGGTCAAGGAAGAGCTTTTGCAGCAGGTTAAAAATCACACAAGTGACTCAAATCAACCTATGGAGACAGACAAGCCTGATGAAAGTACAGACGAGCCAGTCAACAAGAAGAAAAAACTTGACTTGAAAGTATCTACCATCAAGATGCCGAAAAAAGGTGAGACAACTGCATCAGCTGGCACATCTGCTACACCCTCTTCTTCAGAGAAAAGTGAGCTCATGCTTTATGGTGGAATGGAAAAAATAGATGCTGAAGATGATCCTCTAGCTTGGTGGAAGAAAAATTTAGGAACTTTACCCTTGTTCTCCGAGTTTGCCAGAAAATACCTGTGCATTGCAGCTTCGAGTTGTGCTTCACACATCAGGAATCATCTGCAGTCCCAGAAGCTGCAAGCTTAAACAAGAAAATGTGGATATGGTTGTGTTTCTTGAAAAAAACTGTCACTAATGAAACAGCTGGAGCCTATTTGATAACTTTTTGTAAATGTATTATTTCTGTATTCTTGAATGTGCTGACAGTTATTTTGCACTTGAAATGACTTGATATTTCACCTAAAGTTAAATTGTGCAGTTTACTTTCTCAATTGTTGTTATGTTATTGTCAATTCTGCATAAGAAAGTAATTTGTTTTGCTACCTACAAAAACAAAAGGCATGTTGACTTTTTGTTTTCTTTTTTTAGCATGCTATGTTATATCTGTGTGCAATGCACACACTATTTCTTTAAAAAAAATGTAAAACATTTTATGATTTGTTTTAAGATTAATATGAGTAAAAGTATTTAAAATACCAGGAACTGCTTAACATTTCTTTTCTGGTGGTATTGTGGCAGTATCGAGTATTGTGATACTAAAATTAGTATCGCTATTGTGGAGCAAAATGTTAGTATAGCCCACCCCTAGAAGAAACCAGGACATTTAATCTGTTATATAATCTGTTATATAATTATATATGAGATTATCTGGGTGCATCAGATGGAAACATCGGAATGCTTTTACAGTTTGAGGTTGTTTTTTTAAATATCAATCAAAATACACATTTCTCCAGAGGTTGACCTCATTTATATGGCTGGACCCCTAGGCACCGATGGGGTTAGAGGTAAGAGATTATGGAATGTGTAAGATAGTAAAGATACATACTTTTAGGCTAAATAAAAAAAATCTCTGACACACAGCGCTAAATTGCTGTTTCTGATTCGCTAATGTATAGATGTCCAAACTAATTAACGTTGGGAAGTGCACTCTAAACCAAGTTGAGGCATTGTGGTTGCCAAGTCCTTCTCTTTAGGTCTGCCTTTCTTTTTATCCCACTGTCCATTAAAAAAAGCATGTGTGTGGGAATGAAGCAGCAAAGTTAATGAATGCCTTTGCACATGCCAGCTTTAACCCTCTGCAAGCATGCCTGCAAATACAGTCTTTACAGTCTGATAGTGTTACCAACACTTCAACAGTTACCTTGTAATGCCCAGTCTTTTACTGTGTTTAGATTGGATTGTATAATAAACAAAAACCTTTTACAATAATTGATTTTTCTTGGATATTACTTGTACAGCCCTGAAACTTATTTTACATCTTGACCGATTATTCAACTGACTAGATCAGTGGTTCTCAAACTGTGGGTCTTCGCAATTCCAAATGGGGTCGTCAGTGCCTTTCAATGGGGTCACGAATACCTGTGCAATTAAAAAAAAAAAAAACTATTAATTTATTATACGTTAATTTATTCTCTTCCTGCCTTTGTCTGAACATTCTGAACTGGTTACCTAGCAACCAACTAAGTCTTTTTTACATGTCAGCTAATCAGCACTTCTGTACCGATACTGTGTATCAGCCAATCAGTGGAATACACTTCTGTAGTGTTAACTCAACTACAGTGCCTTGCGAAAGTATTCGGCCCCCTTGAACTTTGCGACTTTTTGCCACATTTCAGGCTTCAAACAAAAAGATATGAAACTGTAATTTTTTGTGAAGAATCAACAACAAGTGGGACACAATCATGAAGTGGAACGAAATTTATTGGATATTTCAAACTTTTTTAACAAATAAAAAACTGAAAAATTGGGCGTGCAAAATTATTCAGCCCCCTTAAGTTAATACTTTGTAGCGCCACCTTTTGCTGCGATTACAGCTGTAAGTCGCTTGGGGTATGTCTCTATCAGTTTTGCACATCGAGAGACTGAAATTTTTGCCCATTCCTCCTTGCAAAACAGCTCGAGCTCAGTGAGGTTGGATGGAGAGCATTTGTGAACAGCAGTTTTCAGTTCTTTCCACAGATTCTCGATTGGATTCAGGTCTGGACTTTGACTTGGCCATTCTAACACCTGGATATGTTTATTTGTGAACCATTCCATTGTAGATTTTGCTTTATGTTTTGGATAATTGTCTTGTTGGAAGACAAATCTCCGTCCCAGTCTCAGGTCTTTTGCAGACTCCATCAGGTTTTCTTCCAGAATGGTCCTGTATTTGGCTCCATCCATCTTCCCATCAATTTTAACCATCTTCCCTGTCCCTGCTGAAGAAAAGCAGGCCCAAACCATGATGCTGCCACCACCATGTTTGACAGTGGGAATGGTGTGTTCAGGGTGATGAGCTGTGTTGCTTTTACGCCAAACATAACGTTTTGCATTGTTGCCAAAAAGTTCGATTTTGGTTTCATCTGACCAGAGCACCTTCTTCCACATGTTTGGTGTGTCTCCCAGGTGGCTTGTGGCAAACTGTAAACGACACTTTTTATGGATATCTTTAAGAAATGGCTTTCTTCTTGCCACTCTTCCATAAAGGCCAGATTTGTGCAGTATACGACTGATTGTTGTCCTATGGACAGAGTCTCCCACCTCAGCTGTAGATCTCTGCAGTTCATCCAGAGTGATCATGGGCCTCTTGGCTGCATCTCTGATCAGTCTTCTCCTTGTATGAGCTGAAAGTTTAGAGGGACGGCCAGGTCTTGGTAGATTTGCAGTGGTCTGATACTCCTTCCATTTCAATATTATCGCTTGCACAGTGCTCCTTGGGATGTTTAAAGCTTGGGAAATCTTTTTGTATCCAAATCCGGCTTTAAACTTCTCCACAACAGTATCTCGGACCTGCCTGGTGTGTTCCTTGTTCTTCATGATGCTCTCTGCGCTTTAAACGGACCTCTGAGACTATCACAGTGCAGGTGCATTTATACGGAGACTTGATTACACACAGGTGGATTCTATTTATCATCATTAGTCATTTAGGTCAACATTGGATCATTCAGAGATCCTCACTGAACTTCTGGAGAGAGTTTGCTGCACTGAAAGTAAAGGGGCTGAATAATTTTGCACGCCCAATTTTTCAGTTTTTTATTTGTTAAAAAAGTTTGAAATATCCAATAAATTTCGTTCCACTTCATGATTGTGTCCCACTTGTTGTTGATTCTTCACAAAAAATTACAGTTTCATATCTTTATGTTTGAAGCCTGAAATGTGGCAAAAGGTCGCAAAGTTCAAGGGGGCCGAATACTTTCGCAAGGCACTGTATATTTGCTGTGAAGGGAGTTCAGAAAGTTTTACTGTATTGTAGCATTTGCCGCTACAGGACAATGCTCCATGAGTTGTTTGCAAGCTCAGTGGCAAATGGCAATATGGTGTTAATATTTTGCTACAGTATTTTAAAATGTTGTATTGGAAACGGTACTAATGAAGGGGAGTCGAGTGGCACTGCAAGCAAAACAAGTGCTGACAACAAGGATCCGATCAGCAGGAAAAAAACCAAGAACCCAAAAAGTATGATAAAAAATATTTGGAACACGGTTTTACCTGGTTTGGTTCTGAAGAGGAGTCATGGCCACAGTGTGTGGTGTGTGGTGAAGTGCTGGCTAAGGAGAGCTTAAAACCATCGAAAATGTTGCGGCATTTGCAGACAAAGCACGGTTCTCTTCAAGGGAAACTTGTCGATTTCTTTCAGCGAAAGTTGACTGAGCTAAGGAGCCAGACGAAAGTACTCAAGTTGGCTGCTACAACTAACGAAAAGGCTCTGGTGCATCTCTTACTGTGTCACACTGGATAGCCAAAACTAGTAAACCCCACAATATTGGAGAAACTTTTTTTTCTACCATGCGCCAAGCAGGTGGTTTCAATTATGATGGGACAAAGTCAGCTTGATTTGCTTCCCCTGTCTAATGACACTGGTGCCAGGCGTATTCCAAGTATGGCTATAGACCTGTATGAGCAATTGATCGTCAAGGTAAAGCCAAGTACTTTTGCTATTCAATTGGATGAAATGACTGATGGATTTTTTTTTTTTTTTTGCTATTCAAATGGATGAAACGACTGATGTGTCAGGTGCTTAGAACTCTTTGCTCTTTTGGATGGTTTTGTCTCAGATACTGGCTTGGAATGGCAGCGCTATGTAGGCATTTGCAGTGACGGTGCTCATGCCATGACAGGAAAACAGGCTCTTGCACCACAAGCCATTTGGACTCACTGCATGATACACAGACAAGCCCTTGTTGCTAAAAAAATGTGTTCTCAACAAAGCTGTTTGCATTGTTGACTTTATCAAGTCTCGTCCAACAAATGCCTGCCTGTTTGGAGTTTTGTGTGATGAGATGGAAGCAGAGCACTGTCAGCTACTTTACCACACAGATGTTTGCTGGCTGTCGCGGGGCAAGTTGCTCAATTGTTTGTTTGTGCTCAGAGAGGAAGTGAGAGTATTTCTTTACGACAACAATTCTCCACTAGGCCTAAAAGCTTGTAGATGCTAAATGGCTTCTTTGCTAGCTTACCTGGCAGATATTTGCGATCGCTTGAATATCCTTAACATGCCACTCCAAGGACGAGATACATCTACTTACTCTCACTGACAAAATCGAAAACTGGACCAAGAATCTGGCTTTGTGGTACGATCGTGTAAATCGTGGCAGTCTGGAAGCATTTGATTTATTAGTTAACTTTTTTGATGACAGCACCTTTTCAAAGAGTGACTTACAATCTATTATCGTCAGCCACCTGGAAAGCCTTCCACTACAGTTTTGAGAGTACTTCCCTGAAAAGGATCGGAAAGGAAAGGGGTGAAGCGACTGCAAGTGCTAATTGGCCACTTACAGCAGAAAAAAAACATTGATGGACCTTTCTTGTGGCGAGACACTGAAGCTCAGATTTTCTCAGCAACCTCTTGCTAACTTTTGGAGCTATCATCTGCAGCTCTGAAAGCACTCATGCCTTTCCTGTCTAGCTACCTTTGTGAATCAGGTTTGTCTGCACTCACTTTACTAAAAAACAAGTAGGACCCGCTTCACTGTTGAAGATGACCTTCGTCTTTACAGCCACATGGAGCTCCGTTTCAAGCATCTGTGTTCATCCATGCAAGCTCACCCCTCCCATTAGGTAAGCAATGTAATTTTTGTAAAATGTATTATGATTATTTTTTATACTGTTGGCTGTAAAAATAAGCAATGGCTATATTTTAGTTTTGTTAATCTTGCCTTGTAATGTATGTTTTACTTATAAATACTAACTATTCTGCAGTAATACAGGGTAGTGGGGTTGCAAAGTAATTTTTATTGGTAGAATGGGGTCGCAGTGCCACCAAGTTTGAGAACCGCTGGACTAGATTATTCAACTGACACTAATTCATTTAATTAGCTCAATGTGTCCTTTGACACTAGTTATGCCATTTACACTGTCAGTAGAGGGTTGAGCTCAGTCTTAGTTGCTCCATGCCCTGTGTATTTAATTTGAGTATTTATTTCATGTTCTTCAATATTGGCCAACATTTTCTTAGGCATTAAAGTAATGTGATTTATTAGGTCACGGGACAAAGTGAAGGGCACCGTTAATAAACACTGTAAATTAGATATACAAGGAATGCAACATGACAATCGGGTATAATAATAATACAGCAGTAGCAATTATACTGATAATTATACTACGACTACTACTGCTAATAATAATAATAATAAAATGAACACCTTATTACACCTATGTAATACGGCTGCAATTCCTTTTAAGGGATTTTTGTAACATACACATCATGAAAGTGCTAGCTCCAATCACCAGAGCATATACAGCTTTGTATGTACAGTGGAATGGACTACTTTATTTGTTATAACTAGTTGTAAAATTCTCACATTCATATTACATTTGTATATCTCAGTTTTTGTGAGTGGCACAGCACAGGGGGTCCTGTGACAGTTGTAAATTATGTTGAAGGCTGTAAACTCACGTAGTTAACACAGATGTACATGTTTACTACTAATTATATAAGTAATAATGTCCATCCAGCTGTACACATTGTGATAATGTACCATAAGATGTGTGTCGATGCTTCAAGAACAGCAGATCTGAATGGCCGATATTTTCAAGCCTTTCATTTACAATATTTACAACAAAGAAAACATAAAACAAATCTCTAACTCCCCTTGGGGCTATGCTACGCTAAACTTGTATCAGTTTTCCTAAATAAACAGGACAGCTAAGCTGTTTACCTGTGTTGTCCTTTATTCTCTTTTCATTGTCCACTTTCCACACACTGTTCCCAGGGAAAAACCCTTCCAAATCACGGAACAGGTTTTTTTTCTCAACATGCAATTATCAGATTCTGCCAAGTCAACTCCCATGTTTGAACTATCGCCCCGCACCCACTTTTAGCTGAATGTCAAATTTTCACCATTTCTAATAACCAAGTGCAAAAAACTAAAATAACCATGCGCAAATATCCCTGAGATTTCAAATCTCACGCTTCAACAAGCTGGAACAAGCTGTGCAGTACAGTAGTTGCTCTGTGCGTTGATTGAACAGTAGTTGCTCTGTGCATTGATTGAACAAAAGGCAGTCAAAGGTAGAGGGGATTATAACTTGTTTTTATTTTTGCAATCCCTTTCAAATGCCATCAGGGTATTTAATGCATGCATTTTGGAAAAGTCAAGAACGGACACCCGCGTATCTTTCACACACGCAGAGTAATTTAAATTTTAAAACTGAAAACCGTCAAATTGACTGTCGTGGCGGTTCTAGTGTTAATAAATGTTAACTGCACGCCTTGATTCTTTAGCATAACTGTGTGTTGTGGTTTACCTTTTGAATTCTAAACATGCCTAATTCTAAACATAAATTATCTAGCTAATGTTACAAATATTACAGTAATTTTGTTTGTTATTTCGCTCCTATCTTGAGTCAACGCCCCTCCCCGACTTTTAACATCAACTCTACACCCCTGGGGCACTGACTCGGCAGAATCCCGCAATTATCAATCACCCCTTAACTAGATACACACATTTCACCCTAATCAACTTATTAACAAAACATACCCCAGGTGCTGTCCCGGGATCTCTTATTTTCACAGACCAGTGGCCTCTAGTGGTCACCTCCCTGGTACTGCAGTCTATTTTCCTCAAAACTTTCAAAAATGTTCTGAACAAGGGAACAGAGCTCTATTCATCCTAAGGCTAATATAGCTCCCTTCTGTCACTTTGCCACAACGTACATAATAAGGCTGACATTCCATCAAGGAGTATTGAAGACAAGGTATACCAGGAGAGCTCACGTGGTTTATCAATGTCACCAGAACTATGAGATGGAATTACAGCATTAGAGTCTGGGTGGATTATATCTGTTATAATAGTTGTTAACTGACAAAGACAGACTCTTTGCTTTAGTGAGGGAATGTGTGATTTCACAGACTTCTGGCATTTTCTAACAAAGGTAACGTTGCACATTGTCTGTTTTTGTTCTTGTGTTTTTGTTTTGTTTTGTTTTTCAATGGATTTCTCCTTAGAGAAAATGGGACTGTGCAATGGGTTCCAAATCCATTGTGTTGTCATTGCTGACACTACTGTGGCTTGCTAATGGTTCTGCAGGCTAATACACTATGGTTGTTTTCTGTGTTATCTCAGCTTTTTATGTGGTCATTTTCACTTGCTTCTGAAATAAATAAATCTTAAAAGCAGAAAAAACACTGTTAAATTATCAGATGGTAGAACAATTTTGCAGATTATTATAATTTAAAAATGTGTCATGTTTTTCAGTTCTTAACATTACTATAAAATTGTAATCAAATCTGAAATACAGTTCAGAAAACAAGGAGTGTTTTATAGTAATTGTAGTTATCAAAATAATTCAATTAATCTTATGTTTTGCACTTCTATTAGCTGCATAGGTCTCAAATGTACAGTTTTTAAAGAAACACACATTATTTTGATTCTAAAACTTGAAGCAGCTATTTGGTAAGGACAGGGAAAATGACCAAGGAAGTGACATTATTTTGTTATCCTCAATCATTTGAACTATTTTGTATTTAAATCTTCGGCAGCACATGTTTTTTAACATGTATGTAAAGGCAACAACAAATAACATGAATGTACTTCCCACAGCTTCAATTTACAACTCAATTACTGCTTTAACATGCACTGGTACTTTAACGTAAATATGAATCATTTTACAATTTGTCAGCTTTTAAATCTGCTGGTCTGCCAAAATCTGCATGTCATTATTGAAACCAAATCTTGTTACCTTGAAACAAACGGGATGGTTTCCAACAGAAACTCAACGCTTTCATTTCCTAAAGTCTTGATTATACACAATGTTACTGTAAAAATGCATTGCATATTTTAGATTGTAGGTATTTTATATGGTTTAGCTAATCTGTATAGTTTCCGCGAGATTGACATTTTGGTGGTTTGAATTAAGTAATGCCGTTACGAGTTAGAGTATCTGTTATATATGTGTTTTCCACAGCCTGGCATTTCATTAATGCCTCTCTGGTCTTAATTTGAAGTGGGTGCGTATCCTCTGCAGTGGGGTGCAATCCTCTCAGATGGGGATTTAATAGAGGTACAGTATGAAAGTAAGACACACTTGTAATGAATCGGTTTGCTGCTTGTGTCCAGCCTTTGCGTTTCCATTCAATTCAATGGGCTGAGATGCCAGTTCATTACATTCATTGATGCTGGTTTATAATTCGATTTTGGAGATGATCTGATCAAAGATGACAGGCAAAGATACCTTCACTTATATCATTGTGTGGCAGTGTGGCAGGTGTGTGTTTGTGTGGGTAATATTGGGTTGGCAAGGACGGGGTTACATTTCTCCCTGTCAAAACACATGGGAATGTGGCCACGGGTGTATAAAATAGGTGTTCAAGGGTGTTAGAGAGAATTAGTGGAATTAATGTTGGTGATAGAGGTGGAGGTCCATTTTGTTTACTTTCGTGAGTTTTTGTAAACCCTTTTGTTTTGGCCCTTGTGTCGTTTATTTTGTTAAGTGTGTTTTGTCAGGTGTTTTGTCTGTGTTTATTTGTGAATTAAACTGTGCATTAAACTTGCAGCTTTCTCTCTCCCTGCCAATACCATCTGGGCTGTGACGCTTCACTGCCACTTTTAAAACAGGCTTGGGGATTGTTATTCAATATTTATCGGAGAGCGAGTAATTATAAACTTAGAACAAGCACTCTGACATCAAAAGCAATTTTCCTTTTATGCGAATTGACAAATATTCCCCGGATTTATTTGATTCTTCATTCTTTAGTTAGCAGCAGAGAGTAACTAACTAGTAAGAGGGCCATGAAAAAAAGAAAAACAGATGATCTATCCACCTGAAAGTCCACGGAAAGGTTACATAATTACGGAAAGGAAGCAGCAACATAGTTGAGACCTTAAAAACTCAAGCATTTAAAAATGCCAATCATGTATTTGTGGTGATAGTGAAAGGATACAGAAAAGGAGGCAAAGACAAAGTTCACCGTCCATGCATTACTACCACTGACCTGGAGATGCTAATACAAAAATACATTATTGACATTTTTAAATGTTTGGTCACTTACAGGCTATCATTGCGGTTTATGTCAGCACTATTTATGGAGCCAATGGCGGTGTTTACATGCAAGTTTTAATCACGCTACTATACTGCATTCATGACGTGTCACGTGCAAATGATGCATGATTGTGCTCGTTCCAAAAGTGCACTGCAAAAAAAGTGTGTGACATAAGTGCCATTACACTTTGGTAAAGCATGGTAAAGTGCACGCTAATTGGCCTAATTAGTCCCATAGCAACAAACTCCACAGTCGTGCAAAATACTTAATGATAGACTTTCATGAAACAACATGATACCTCCACCCCTATGTAAAAGAATGCTTTTCTCTGGGATACGGTCTTTCTGTCCTCCTCTGTAGCGTAAGTAAGATTTTCCTTATCCCAGTCTTACTAATACAAATCAGTTAAATAACCATCCATCCATTATTATCAATCCGCTTCTCCTGATGAGGGTCGCGGCTAAATTATATATAAATTGCATATAGAGGTGTTGATTTTATTCCATTATTTATTAATTTCAGTGTATTATGAATGATGCATGAGAACTACTAGATCGTTATGACCAGCATTATTATCATAATAATAATAATAATAATAATAATGTAGCTTTTTCCCCCGCAGGATGTTTCAAGCTTCCACCCCTCCTGACAGCAGCAACACCAGGTCCGCTGGACGGATGAGGAAACTCGTTCCCCCCTCCAAATTATTGCGGACCTGGGGGTTATGGATGAACTGGATCGACCTTGCCAAATAAATGCCACAATTTTCACCAGTATTACCGGTGCTCTGGTTGAACTTGGTATAAATAGAACTCTCCTGCAGGTACGAGATAAATTCAAGAAACTGAAATATCTGTACCTGTAGGAGAGAAAACACCTGCAGTCCTGCGGTCAAAGCTCGAGGTCCCAATTTCGGAAATGCACCGATTAATGGGTGACCGGCCAGTGGCAGTGGCATCGGACCATTTGCTGGAATCCTCATCATTCCAGACATCCTGTGAAATACCAGACCCATCAATACAATATGCTACCTCGGTAAAGTTAGCTTGAAGTTTGATATTCGTTTGATATTCGACTCAAGCTAACCCGACATGAATGACAATGGCTGTATCTCGCCAACCACAGAAGCTAGAGTGCTCAAACCAACTTTAATTTAAAGGAGACCAATTGTGAATTGTTTCACAGTCTCTGTTTTACATGTGAATCCTAAGAATAATTTATGGAAAATAATAACATACCGCACATACGCACACTTGGCCGCAGCCACGCGTAAAAGGGCTTTATCTCGTCAACCACAGCGGCTACAGCGTTCAAACCAACTTTAATTTAAAGGCTGCCAAATGTGAATTGTTTCACATCTTCTGTTTTACATGTGAAGCCTAAGAATAATTTGTGAAAAAACAAATAGTTGGGGATATCAAGCCATTTTACGCATGTTGGGCTAAGTGTGTGCGCATATGCGATATGTTTTGTTTTTCACATATTATTCTTAGGATTCACATGTAAAACAAAAGCTGTGAAGCAATTCACAACTGTTCTTCTTTAAATTAAAGTTGGTTTGAACGCTGTAGCTGCTGTAGCTGCTGACCCAGGAGCATCGTCTGATCAACAGCACCAAGAGGTGGTTGCGTTCCACGCCGAATTTCTGCGCACAATACGATTCCTTTCCTGCAAACCCATTGCATGGGACTGAAGGAGTTCTTCCCATACAAGACTTAATCTAGCCAGTGTTTGTCTGCGTCTTCTCCATCCATCCATTTTTGTCGCAACTTTTATCGCAACTACGTTGTAAGTAGGCCTATGATTAACAGTGTTTGTGTAAGTTTCCACATTTTCTGCATAATTAATTTTAATATTTCAACAACGTACCTGTGTTTGAAACCAACACATCATGAGTTGTTTTTAATATATCTGTTCCACATTAACGCATATGTGTGATTATTGAACGCATAATCCTTTTGTTTAGCACATTACGCAGTTGGCTAAGACTAATATATATGGTTGTGTGAAAGGACATCAGTAGCCTAAGAAGCATAAGAAAAGCAGTAATGGGAATTGGTGAGTGCTGTTGGTTTTTGTACACATGCTACTTCTACCATTTCTAGAAAAACTAATTCTAAACAATGATAGTAATAACTATTATTAATTTCTTCTTCTTGGCAGCATGAACCGTTTTAACTGCAAGCCCTTTGCATTCTAGACAGATGGGGGGTAACCTTCTCTTCATCTCTGCCTAGCGTGTAAAGCCTCATGTAAACCCCTGTGCATTATTTGAACGATATCCTTTATCGTAAAAGCTGATACAGTCATAAGTTTAAATGTATGGTTTTCAAAAGGTAGAAAAAAAGGGCTAATATAAAAAAAAAAATGTTGATCTCAACTAAGACTGACTATTTTATTTTATATATTTATAGACGGACACATAACAGTGCAAGTTGTTACAGTGCTATTCTTATTTATTTATTTGCCAGACTAGTTTGTCGAAGGTAATCCACACAAGAATGTAGTAAATTAAAAAAAAAAAAAAAAAAAGTTATGGTGCAGTTACCTAGCATGGAGTGGAAAAACAACAAAATACTGCAACGACTTATATAGTAAAATAAAGGGTTACACAACAACACACAAAGCACACAAAGTCAAGAGACTTGACCGGATCATAGCACATGGCAAAACACTGTGATACCATACCACCAAGCTGAGAGAAAACCAGTAATAAAAGTAAAGGTAAACATAGATTGAACACTGATTAAATTTGACACGGAACATTTAAACTTCAGAAATTAGGTTTAAAGTTGAACATTTTTATTACAATAAAAATATGAAGGGACACAAAATCAAATACTTTCTACATGAACCATTATTGTAGGCAACTATATAATTAATACATTTTTGTGACTATTGTTTTTTTTTTTTTTTGTCATTTTATTTTTTACAATATACATAACACATTGCATTTTTCTAATGGTAGATAACATTTATGAACAAATAAAATAATAGTAACCAGGTTCTTGTCATCTTATTTTACAGATATTTGAGTTTGCAGCACACGTGTCAGTTGAAAGGTGTGTTTTTGATTTGCTTTTTTTATTATTATTTAAGGAGTATACAAATATGCATTTGACTTAAGGACTGCTAGAATGAGTCATTCAAAATTACAATCAAACTGGACAAATCGTAGATCAGCATTTTACAGACATTCTTGTGCATTCTTTTACAGAAGCAGTACGTTTTTAATTTATTTCTATAGTTGAGCAGTTTAAAGTTAGTTGTTTTACCCAGCAATGAAGTTCTTGTTTCGTTGCTCCACACAGCAACGAAGTTCTTGTTTAGTTTTCTTTTTGATTTTATTGCTTCTGTAGTTAAAATGTCTGTAAAAATGTGTCTAAAAATAAATTAACCAATAAATGGTGTGTTTGTTATATAAACAATAATTTTGGAGTTGTTTAAGCACTGATATATTTTATGACATAACCCTCATGTGCAATATATGTGCAATTTACTGCTAATATAGCCCCAGATAATATATGCCGGTACACAGGGTGATATATTCAAAAATACAGATACATAAGCTAACATCACAAAGAGCTATTTTAACAAATAGACCATAAATGCAATAATAAAGCAATATTGCACAATACAACATACAAAAAACAACAATTAACAAAATCTCAAAGACCCAGCAATGTGTGTCCTCCCCCCTATTTTTTTAAAAAAAAGATATGACGATAAATGTGCTTTTGTTCCACTATTGTATTAAATTAGTTATTATAAATAGTACCACCTAACGTACGTGGTATTCGATGAATTGTTAACGTAAAAACACTGGACCACCGTTGGCGAAACGTGGTATTTACGTTGCCAAACAACGTTGTGCCAACATTAGGCCAATGAGCAAAAATACAATGGCCAACGTTATTATGTTTACTGGGAACAAGCCTAAGCAAGTTTAACATACTACAGGGGTGTTACTAAAATATTTATTCCAAACAGATTACAGTACTTTGGAATGTAATCTATATAAACTAGACACGAGTTTATGAAAACCGCCTTTTTTATTTTAGACAGCTGCAGCATCACATATTGCATCCTGTGTACCACCTAACCTTCGCTATCTGTGAAACACACAATGCGGAAATCACTGCCTAATAATAATAATAATAATAATAATAATAATAATAATAATAATAATAATACATTAATTTACTTACCACAACATGCACACCCGCTATAGGTCAAGCTGATCGTTACTCCAAAATTGCCTTCAACATTACTGATTTTTTTTTTTAAATGTTAAAGTTTTAAATATTAATTATATAACAGTTCACTTTGAAACTGCAAAGAAGCGCAAACTATATACAGTCAGTTTTCTTCAATGTGCACAGTGTATTTACCGGCTGTTTGCCAGGAATACAAGCCTGTTGTTCTGCTCGGGATTCAAGGTGTTGCGCTTTTTTGTTTGTTTACATCGACTACACAGGGGGGCGTGCTTACAAAGCATTTTCAAAACTGATTCGCTGGTAGGATGGGACCAGCAAATCAGATGCTAGCTAACACAAGCAGGAAAAGAAGAGCACGCCCACTGCTTGTCTGGCAGAAATACTGTAACTAGCAAGGCAGGGCGTTCGGTGCAGTTACGTTTACTTAAATAATGTTATTAACTATACGTGTTACAAAAATGTTATTATTGAATCGATTATCCAGTATTTATATCGATGTATATAACGAGGTATGGAATCGATCGAAAATCGATTTTTGATTTAATCGTAGCAGCCCTACCGGTTATTCTTAGTATTACAGGGCTAGTCGACGAAACACTGAGGATGGAAGGTGCCCACTTGAAAACCCCAGAGATGTACCCTACTTAGCTCAATCCAGACGGTTGTCATGCTGATGCGCTGGGGAGGCCGCACTTTGGTTGATCCCCGGAGCCAGCATCGCAGCCGTTGTGTGTGCTGATGCGCCAGGGAGGCAAAATAAGCTGATCCCTGGAGCCAGCATTACACTTCAGCCATTAACACCAGACAGAAGGATATCTACATCATCATATGGAAGGAAACGTAAATGGATGGAGACGCATATGGATCACATTAGTTTACGGTAAAGCTACGTCTTAGTTGGTGCTTATCTTGGCGAGAGCCGAGTTCAAATCAGCATGAAGTTTTAACATCTACTCTCGTGTAATGGAAATCATGAAGATCTGGATACGTCCAGTGACTGCTGTGAATAGTGCAGCTGGCAACAAGGGAAAGACCTTGTGACAGCCTGGAGAGACAGCTGACAGGAGGAAAGAGACCCCATTGGGGCTGGTAAGGGTTAGCTACCCTTGTCGGCAGTATCCAGCTCTGTGTTTACAGGATGCTGGAGACACCCGCCCAAGGCTTCTAAGAAATTAAAGAGAAAAATACCCCTAGAGTCTGCGAGAGCGGGGGCGGAAGATGACTCAACGTTGGACAACACGGTTAACGACTTAGGAACGGAAACGGATATGAGTATGGAGAGTACTTCACAAAAGACTAGTTCAAGATCTGCAGTTAACAAAGACATGGAACTCCAGGTTTGTGTCTGCGGCTGGAGCAAGGCGACAACGGTCAGGGGTTTGAAGATTCATCAAGGGAGAATGAAATGCTTGAGGGAGAAGGGACAAGGGCCTCGCATTGATCAGTACTTCTTACGAAGTCAGTCAAGTCAGTCGAATGAAATCCAGCGACAGGAAGCAAACCACAGTTCGCAGGATATCAGCACCCCTGTCATAGATGTGAGGAGGACTTGCATGGACACAGTTAGTGATGAACCTAATGATCCTTGTGAACCCGGTCAGACAAACCAGCATAAGAGAGAAAAGAACCTCAATGGGCACAAGCCTGGAGTTAAATGGCCAAGAGCTTGTGAGAAAACTGCATGGGACACAGTAAACACAGATCTCTGCGTTGCATTGGAAAGATTAAGTGGAACAGTTGAAAAGAAGCTGGATAAATTTGGGGACATCATCTACGCATATGGAAGTGAGAGGTTTGGAGTTGAAAAAAGGAAGGAAAAAGTACAAACTATTCCTGGAAAGTCTAGACGGCAGCAGGAGATTGAACGCTTAGTTAGAGAAAGGAGACAGCTGAGGAACCAATGGAGAAGAGCAGAACAAAGTCAGAAGGAGGGACTCAATCTCTTACAAAGGGTCATAAAAGATAAGCTTGCAACATTGCGCAGAGCTGAGCGCCTACGGAAACGCTACAAAAAGAAGGAGCGTGCGAGAGCTAACTTTTATAAAGACCCATTCAAATTTGTAAAGAAGTTATTCACCAGTGAGAAGAATGGCACACTAAAAGCATCTAAGGTTGAGCTGGAGAGATATTTGGAGGAAACACATACAGATTCAAAAAGGCAGGAGCCTATGTCAATTCCGTCAGACATCCCACCTATCAATCCACCAGAATACCAAATGGAGGACTGTGCACCTAAGTGGAAAGAAATAGAGCAAGCTGTGAAAAAAGCAAGGGCTTCATCATCTCCAGGGCCTAATGGAGTTCCGTACAGAGTGTACAAGAGTGCTTCAGGAGTTCTACGAATTCTGTGGAAATTGATGAAAGTGGCATGGGAAAAACAGGTTGTACCAAGAGCATGGCGCCGAGCAGGTGGAGTCTTTATACCTAAAGAAAAAGATTCTACAAGCATCAGTCAGTTTCGTCCCATTTCCCTATTAAACGTAGAAGGCAAGATTTTCTTCAGCATTATTGCTCAGAGATTGTCAGCTTACCTATTAAAGAACTGCTTCATTGACACTTCAATACAAAAAGCGGGCATTCCAGGTTTCCCAGGTTGCTTAGAACACATCAATGTGATCTGGCAACAAATTCAATCAGCTAAAAAGGAGAGGAAGGAGCTCCATGTGACATTCCTGGATTTGGCTAATGCATATGGTTCAGTGCCACATGAACTACTTTGGGCAGCATTTGATTTTTTCAGTGTACCGATGACAATAACAAATTTAGTGAAAGCCTATTTTGGAGATTTGCAATTCAGTTTTTCAACTTCAGAATTCAGCACTACATGGCAATGCCTAGAGGTTGGAATAATGGCAGGATGCACCATTTCTCCGCTGGCTTTTACCATGGCAATGGAAGTAATCATTAGGGCATCAAAATGGGTAGTAGGAGGAGAGCGCTTGGCTTCTGGAATGCGACTACCACCAATTCGAGCATACATGGATGACATGACAACCATGACTACAACAGTAGCCTGCACTAATCGATTATTGGGCAAATTAACCAATAACATTGAATGGGCACGAATGCAATTCAAGCCCACTAAATCAAGGAGCATCTCTATAATTAAAGGCAAAGTAGTAGATAAAACATTCTTCATTAATGGTGAGGCAATACCAACAGTGTCTGAGAAGCCAGTGAAGAGTCTTGGGAGATGGTACGACGGGGATCTAAAGGACACAGTTCGTGTGGGAGAAGTTAGACAACAAGCAGTGGAAGGGTTGAAGAGCATAGACAGCAGCGCTCTACCAGGTAAACTAAAACTCTGGTGCTTTCAGTTTGGTCTACTGCCGAGGTTGCTGTGGCCACTGACTGTGTACGAGGTTTCTTTGACAACAGTAGAGAAGCTGGAAGCTTTAATCAGTTCATACATCAGGAAATGGTTGGGAGTTCCACGCTGCCTCAGCAGAGTGGGACTTTATGGTAAAGGAATACTGCAGCTACCAGTCTCTGCTCTAACCGAGGAGTTTAAGTGCGCCAAGGTCAGATTGGAAATGACATTAGTAGAGTCACGCGATAAATGCGTAAGGGAGGCAGCACCTGTGTTGAAAACTGGAAGAAAGTGGGCGGCAAAGAAAGCTGTGGAAGATGCAAAGGCTGCCCTTCGAATTGGTGATATCATGGGGCAAGTTCAGCATGGAAGAGGGGGTCTTGGTTTCAGTTCAACTCCTCCTACATGGCACAAGGCGGCCCCAGCTCAAAGAAGGAAGCTGGTAGTCAACGAGGTGCAAAAGCAGGAGGAGAGGATGAGGTGTATAAAGGCCATTTCCCAGGCCAAACAGGGAGAATGGATGAGATGGGAGAGTGTGGAACAACGCAAGATTGGCTGGCAAGACCTATGGTCAATGGAACAGAGCAGGATCAGTTTCCTCATCAGGTCAACATATGATGTTCTCCCATCACCACAGAACCTAAACCTCTGGGTAGGAGAGGATCCCTCATGTCCTTTGTGTTCATCACCTGCAACATTAAGGCACATTTTGACAGGATGTAAGGTGGCTCTTAGCCAAGGACGGTTTACTTGGCGCCATGACCAGGTGCTGCGATGTTTGGCCTTAGCATTGGAAGACAAGCGTAACATGACCAATAAGTTGCCACCTGTTCCATCAAAACATTACACACAAAAGACAACATTCCTCCGCCCAGGAGAGCAACCACCAAGAAAAGGTGTTAAAACCAATCCTCGCCCAGGACAACTGGAAGCTGCTAGAGACTGGAAAATGCTGGCAGATGTTGGTCAACGGCTTATTTTCCCACCTGAGATTGCCACCACTAACCTTCGACCAGATATTGTCTTGTGGTCTGGATCAGCACGCCTTGTTCACCTGGTAGAGTTAACAGTGCCATGGGAGGATGCTGTAGATGAGGCGTATGAGAGTAAGAAACTGCGGTATGCTCAACTAGCCACTGAAGCGGAACAGCGAGGATGGAGAGTTCGGGTTTACCCAGTGGAAGTGGGTTGTCGAGGATTTGTGGCACACTCTACAACCCGGTTTCTCAGAGACGTCGGATTCAGTGGCCAAGAGTTGCGTCGCACAGTGAAGAACTTATCTGAAGCAGCAGAGAGGAGCAGCAACTGGCTGTGGTTGAGACGGAAAGATTCTGGCTGGGGACAGGTAAGTAAGCTGGGCTGAGTTGAGTGGGGGACGGAGGGGGGTGATGCTGGGACGCCAGAATCACCGTCGAGCCCTCTTGAGGTGTCGTGGGCTAGTCGACGAAACACTGAGGATGGAAGGTGCCCACTTGAAAACCCCAGAGATGTACCCTACTTAGCTCAATCCAGACGGTTGTCATGCTGATGCGCTGGGGAGGCCGCACTTTGGTTGATCCCCGGAGCCAGCATCGCAGCCGTTGTGTGTGCTGATGCGCCAGGGAGGCAAAATAAGCTGATCCCTGGAGCCAGCATTACACTTCAGCCATTAACACCAGACAGAAGGATATCTACATCATCATATGGAAGGAAACGTAAATGGATGGAGACGCATATGGATCACATTAGTTTACGGTAAAGCTACGTCTTAGTTGGTGCTTATCTTGGCGAGAGCCGAGTTCAAATCAGCATGAAGTTTTAACATCTACTCTCGTGTAATGGAAATCAGCGATTGTTTTTTTATATCACCGATACTGTTTATTGTGTGGCCTGCCGAGATCAAAAAACAATTCAGGTGATCCGCGAACAAAAAACTGATCTAACTTATTTATACTGGGTCGAGAGAAAAGTTATAGCACCTACACAATGTCCCTTAGTGTGACGTATAGTGAAAGTATGGTAAAGCATAGGTAGCCATTGTAAAGCCCAGACAAGTATGGTAACAATAATGTCACAACGACCATGTCTTCACAATAACAGGTGGTAGTATTCTGCAGGGTTATTTACAATTGCTGGTGAGAAGTTGCAAAATCAATGCATCAAAGCACAATTTATTACATAAGAAATTGACTGCAGATGATTACTTTCTTACTTTTCAGTACTACGCTATTATATTTTATGTTTTGTACACATGGTTTGTACTACAGTAAAAGTTTGCCTCCCTTTTTTAAATAATGCACCTTGAAGGTGTGTCCTTAGTGTAAAAATATGAAATATAATAAATTATATACTACTGTGTATTTGTTGCGATCATTACTTATCATTCTTACTAACCATTCAAGAAACAAGAATATTATATGGTAGTGTCTGTAGTACATTAACAACAAAAAAAACACCAAAACAAAAGGAATGGTTGTTCATTCACTCGTTCACACAAACCAGAGTTGCTAAACGTCTCTAACCCATGGGGCAGAATGGGCATGTGTAACATCCCATTGGCTGGATATCCCTGTCTCAGCCAGGAAAACCGTACACAAATACAGTTCACAAAGTTTAAAAACAAATATTTACACAAAGTACAGTATGTATGAGGTTAAATGTGCATGTTTAGAATTTTTTTTATGTGATCCGCTGCCAAAAGATTGCCTCATTTGACAACATTATAAACATGGACCCATTCAGACAGTTGACCAAAAAAGCAATACTGGTGAGCGGGCTTCCATAGCTCCTATAACTTATTTTAAGATAACGCAGAACTACTGTAAATCACAAGGAAATACGAACTGGTCTCGTTATCAGTGTTGCTTTGCCATCAGTGCTGTTTACTGGATGCTTGATACCGTGGTCTTCTTTTTCATGTTTTGTCTTTAGGGCTACATATTTTTAGATCATTACTGGCAAAAAAAAAAAAACCCAAAACATTTGTAATTAAAGTAAGACTAAATGCCGTGCTAGCTTCTTGTTACCCAGTGCCTATAAGTTTGCCTGCAACTAATACAACTGAATGTATTATTTATGATGTGCTTTTAAAATAGTTAAGAGTTAAAAACAATGGTACATGATGGAAATAACAGGGTAGGATGGGGCAAGATGCAGTTTTTTTTCAGTCACTACTGCCTTGTATATGCACAGGTGGCAGTAGTTTAAAAATAAACTTAATTCCTTTGGAAATCGTATGTATTATCAATGTTTTTAACATGGGCATTTTGCCCCATCCGACTCGTGAAACTTTGTTCTTGTAACTTGTAAGGTATGAATAGTTGACAAATAGTGTTTTCTATTCTAAGCATTATTTGACATTGCGACGATCTAATAAATAAAACTATTAAGCTTTATTTAAAATAGTTTTCAATCTGGAAGTTTTCAGGAACAAAAAAAAAAAATATTCATGTAAGATATGAAATATTTTAATATTAGCTATTTAATAAGCTAATATGGGGGCATGTATTTTGGTTACATTTATGAATGTTTAAACCTTAGGCATTGACAGATACAACCAAAAGTTTTGCATTCTGTTATAGAATTAACACCTTTTGCTTCATAAAGTTGAATGAAACCTGCTGAATAATGTTACGTTAACATATTGAATTATATAACGATTTGTAGTTTTCCATATAAGGACAAAAATTAAAAAATGTGACATTTCGAAATCTAACATGAAATACTGTACTAATATTATAACTTCCAGTGGTATAATTTTGTAGTTTCTTTGATTACATTTTATTTACTTGAGTAAACCGGGCTTTTCACCCGATGTCATGCAAATGAATGGGAAAGGTGGGGCTTGATATGTAAATTAGTTAAGTATAAACTGCTCGTCCTGTTTTTAAAGATACTAGTGAAATTTTGTGAAAATGTGGTTTCCATGTGCAGAGAACAGTAGCCGCCAGTTTCAATTGGGCAGTAGCGATCTGAGGAGACTTGTGCTGTCAGAGATTCTCTCCTTTCTTTTAAGTTGTGTTGGATTTATAATTAAAGGTAAAGTAGTAGATAAAAGGTTCTACATTAATGGTGAGGCAATACCAACCATGTCTGAGAAGCCAGTGAAAAGTCTTGGGAGATGGTATGACGGGGAACTAAAGGACACAGTTCATGTGGGAGAAGTTAGACAACAAGCAGTGGAAGGGTTGAAGAGCATAGACAGCAGCACTTTACCGGGCAAACTGAAACTCTGGTGCTTTCAGTTTGGTCTACTGCCAAGGCTGCTGTGGCCACTGACTGTGTCCAAGGTTTCTTTGACAACAGTTGAGAAGCTGGAAGCTTTAATCAGTTCATAAATCAGGAAATGGTTGGGAGTTCTACGCTGCCTCAGCAGAGTGGGACTTTATGGTAAAGGAATATTGCAGCTACCAGTCTGTGCTCTAACCGAGGAGTTTAAGTGCGCCAAGGTCCGACTGGAAATGACATTAGTAGAGTCACGTGACAAATGCGTAAGGGAGGCAGCACCTGTGTTGAAAACTGGAAGAAAGTGGGCGGCAAAGAAAGGCTGTCCTTCGAATTGGTGATATCATGGGGCAAGTTCAGCATGGAAGAGGGAGTCTTGGTATCAGTTCAGCTCCTCCTACATGGCACAAGGCAACCCCAGCTCAACGGAGGAAGCTGGTAGTCAACGAGGTGCAAAAGCAGGAGGAGAGGATGAGGTGCATAAAGGCCGTTTCCCAGGCCAAGCAGGGGGAATGGATGAGATGGGAGAGTGTGGAACAATGCAAGATTGGCTGTCAAGACCTATGGACAATGGAACAGAGCAGGATCAGTTTCCTCATCAGGTCAACATATGATGTTCTCCCATCACCAACAGAACCTAAACCTCAGGGTAGAGGATCCCTCATGTCCTTTGTGTTCATCACCTTTAAGGCACATTTTGACAGGATGCAAGGTGGGTCTTAGCCAAGAATAGTTTACTTGGCGCCATGACCAGGTGCTGCAATGTTTGGCCTTAACATTGGAAGACAAGCGTAACATGACCAATAAGTTGCCACCAGTTCCATTAAAGCATTACACACAAAAGACAATATTCCTCCGTCCAGGAGAGCAACCACCAAGAAAAGGTGTTAAAACCAAGCCTTGCCCAGGAAAACTGGAAGCTGTTCATCTGGTAGAGTTAACAGTGCCATGGGAGGATGCTGTGGATGAGGCGTACGAGAGAAAGAAACTTCAGTACGCTCAACTAGCTGCTGAAGCGGAACAGCGAGGATGGAGAGTCCGGGTTTACCCAGTGGTTGTCGAGGGTTTGTGGCACACTCTACAACCCGGTTTTTCAGAGATGTCGGGTTCAGTGGTCAAGAGTTGCGTCGCACAGTGAAGAACTTATCTGAAGCAGCAGAAAGGAGCAGCAACTGGCTGTGGTTGAGATGGAAAGCTTCTGGCTGGGGATCTCAAGCACAATAGAAAGAAAGCAACGCTGATGTACAGAAAAGTAAGCTGGGCTGAGTTGAGTGGGGGACGGAGGGGGCTGATGCTGGGACGCCAGAATCACTGTCGAGCCCTCTTGAGGTGTCGTGGGCTAGTCGACGAAACACCGAGGATGGAGGGTGCCCACTTGAAGACCCCAGAGATGTACCCTGCTTAGCTCAATCCAGACGGTTGTCATGGGGAGACCGCATTGTGGTTGATCCCCGGAGCCACCATCGCAGCCGTTATGTGTGCTGATGCGCTAGGGAGGCAAAATAAGCTGATCCCTGGAGTCAACATTACACTTCGGCCATCAACACCAGGCAGAAGGATATCTACATCATCAGATGGAAAGAAACGCAAATGGATGGAGATGCAGATGGATCGCATTAGTTTACTGTAAAGCTATGTCTTAGTTGGTGCTTATCTTGGCGAGAGCCAAGTTCAAATCAGCATGAAGTTTTAACATCTACTCGCATGTAATGGAAATCTTAATGATGCAAACAAATAAAACACAAGCAATACGTTCATTTGCAATTTTATTTGGTCAGTTCTGAGAGGATATCAACAACTTGTTGGATGTTGTCGCTCTGTTTTGGGCGATCGAGCTGGCTCATGACATCCAACTATATTTATTAACGTGGCGGGCAGACACGCGTTGGAAATAGCTGGGATCAAAAAAATGGAAATTAATTCAGTTCGACATTTAAGCTATAATACTATAACAAGGACATAACGCAGTTCATGGTAAGTGGTTTTATACAGAACTTGTAAACCCACAAGAGATATACAACATGACAGGCCACACACAGCAAAAAACAATAATTAAAAAAAAGCCGCCCGCGTTATCATTAAGGTGAACTACACCACCGCTAACCATAAAATCACCCATCAGCCACTACTTTCTGCAATATTTATAGTTAAAGATAACACGTTCATTAACATTTACACGTGAAATGCGGGTTTCCATGCAAAACTGGGCGTGGATTTTCCCATGTGTGTCATCATTTACACGAGTAAATGAGATTTGCCCTATTCCTCTCTTTGGCCGTTTTTTCCCGGCCACAAACCTCATTTACATGAGTAATTTTCCCAAACGTGCACATGCATCGCCATTTCACATGTAAATTGCCCCGCATGGAAACCCCATGAATGTCTGATGACATAATGTAAAAAACATTCTCTAGCATCCAGCATTACATTTAAAACAAAGCCGAGCAAGGAATATTTTAACTTAACATACATATGTCAATATACATATATCAATAAACAAGCCATATTATAACATGTTGTACATGCTATTGTTTGTGTTTGTTTAGCACTTCCCTTTAATAAGCTGCATGTTGGAATTATAGGTACTGTACATCATTGTGCAGATATACCACTGGAACTGGTTCTGCCATTTGGTGCTACTTGTGTTTGTACTTAATAAATGCTCAGTTAGTATATATTCTATATTTTATATTGAAATACCTATCCAATTTTGTTGGTTTACTATTACAAAAAATGTAACTTGAAAAAGATTGAACAGTAAAAATGAGGTTTCCCAGAGCTTCTCGCTACACTTTGCAGTTCTTCTTTACCTTTGTCCCCCCACTATTAAACAAAGTTAGGTGCCCCAGTCTAGAAGACTGAGTCAGAGCTGTCGATGATGTCACACAGCAGATCGCCTGCAGCACCAACCTGCAATAGGAGCTCGCCCTCAGGCAACCATCCATCAACCAATCCCGCCGCATTGATGTTATCATGGCTACTGGCCTTGCCTGTTACCCCCGTGCAACTGTGGTTCTTCAGGGCAACTGCAAAGAAAAAAAAAGACAAAATGGCTTAATGTTAAAATAATATTCACAAAGCATTGCATGTCAGAATCTTTTATGCGCAACACACTGAACAAGTTTCACGCATGAAAGGAACACAGCGTCCCTCCCACCTATTAGCAATTTATCATAATGTTTCATACATTATACATTGCATAAGCCTAACTGCCAAAAAGTTAAACCATTTCATTTATTTTGTTGACAGAAAAAAAGCCAGTAGTGGTGACTCCTCATTTCCCCCAGTCAGATGCATTCAAGTTCTAGTTAACATAGCTAAAGGTTCACTAATACAGGACTCAAAAGCACATTATAATGAATGAGAGAAAGGGGTCAAACATAATATAGGCTGCAGCTGATCTAGTCCTCCACTGTCCTACCTACAGAAACAGGTTCATGGCCAGGGCAGTGCTGGCTAAGTATGCTTATTTGTTGGTTTTTTGTTCAGTGTATGTGAATAGCTGCTTAAACTAGAGAGACGTCCGGTGTTTTCAATTCAATCCATTTGGTAAATTATGTACACAAGAGTTTCGTAATTTTGTAATTATGTGTATGTATATATATATATATATATATATATACAATTTAATGAGCAGCTTCTGTAGTGGTGGGTTACAGATGACTCTAATATGATTATTTACATCAGGACAGTGAATTATGATTGTGTGCTGATACAATCCATCAAATTAAAGGAGATTCATCAATATTACCTGTCATCACTATATAGATCTCTGTGGAAGGGTGGTGGGCAATTCACTGACACAAGGAGACAGTACTTTATTTGTAACGCCGCTCAGGCGCACTGATTTATTTTGACCAGTAGAGGGCGCTGTCCGTGGACTGGATACTGACAACAGTAACCAGAACCACAGTGTTTACCAATACAGGTACATAGGCACAGGCACAACAGTGCTCGTAAATAATAATGAAAACCAAAGGCGAAAGAAAGGGAAAATAAAACACAGTAATAAAACTACTGCTTACGCAGTGCCCCCACTGCCGCTAAGCCAGTCAGAACGGGTCTCCGTCCGACGCTCAATTACCCTCGGGTACGTGATTATTTCTGTTATTTATTTTCTCTTTAAATTATTTTAAGGCCGGCTGTTTTCCCCAGCCAGGTTTGCCTTGTTTTGTTTTAAAACTGACGTCTTCTGTCAGTGTAACTGTGTGTTCCCAAACACGGCCACCCGAGTGCACAACCAAGCGCAGTTCTTAAGGGCCGAGCAATCTCCCAAGGCCCGCCTCTCAGCCACTCAGAGAGAGGGAAAGCACACACACCCTCTTCCCCACCTCTCCGTGTCATCGCCATGACTGACAGGAGGATTGAAAATGGCTCGCATTTGCCAACCACTGGTCTCTATAGGTAAGTACAAATTGAACCTCGCAAAATAAAGTAAAAGAAAAAAAATATAGTCCACCCCTCTGCTTCGCTGTTCATTATTACATGTGCCCCACACATGCACCACCAGTAATAGGGAGTTGAGAGCCGCGACAGAGTTCATCAAATGTGTTCTTGTTATTAAATACAAAAGTTACACAAGATACAAAAGACTTGTGTCTTTTATTTAAAGAAGAAACACACACATTGGAGGATTCTCAGGGGAGGCTAGGGAGGCAGCGCCTCCCCATTTTTAAATATATATATACTCTACCGGTCAAGAGTTTTAGAACACCTCCATTTTTCCAGTTTTTATTGAAATTTGAAATTTATGCAGTTTAATGTCTCAATGTACTCTGGAATTAAAGCATAGAACAAATAAACAATTGGAGATAAAAAAAGGAATCATGGAATCGTTTTGTCTAACAAAACTTAATCTAAATTTTTGACTCATCAAAGTAGCCACCTTTTGCAGATATAACAGCCGAACACACTCGTGGCATTCTTTCTACAATGGAAATCAAATATTGTTCAGAATGTTCTTCCCAACACTGTTGCAGAAGTTCCCACAAATGTGTTGCACTTGTAGTTGCTTTGCTTTCACCCTTCTGTCCAGTTCATCCCAAACCAGCTCGATGGGGTTTAAGTCTGGAGACTGTGCTGGCCATTCCATGATTTGAAGCCTACAGTCTTGTTCTTTTCTTCTAAGGTAGTTCTGACATAGCCTGGAGGTATGTTTTGGGTCATTATCTTGCTGTAGGATGAACCCCTGACCAACTAGGCGTATACCAGAGGGTATTGCATGGCGCTGCAAAATGCTGTGGTAGCAGTTTTGGTTCAGGGTGCCACTCACTCTGTGCAAGTCGCCGACTCTGGATCCAGCAAAAGAGCCCCAGACCATCACGCTTCCTCCTCCATGTTTGACAGTTGGTGTCACACACCGAGGAACCATCCTTTCGCCTACTCGACGGCGTACAAAAACCTTGCGTGATGAACCGAAGATTTCAAATTTTGATTCATCGGTCCATAAGACCTTCTTCCAGTCTTCAGTAGTCCACTGGCGGTGCTTCATGGCCCAGGCAAGCCTCTTTTTCTTATTTTGCCATCTTAGCAATGGCTTTCTTACCACTCGACCTGTCAAACCTGCAGCTCATAGTCTTCTCTTCACAGTTGAAACTGAGACTTGCTTACTTCGACCAGTGTTAAACTGTGCTTGAAGCTGTTGTCCTGTGAGCCGCCTATCACGCAAGCGGTTGACTCTCAGAAACTTATCTTCTGATTCTGTTGTGGCTTTGGGTCTACCAGACCTCTTCCTGTCAGAGTTTCCTCGTTTCCAAGTGCCTTTTGATGGTGTAGGAAACTGTACTCACTGACACCTTGGCTTTCTTTGCAATTTCTCTAAAGGAAAGACCTACACTTTTAAGGGTTATAATGGTCTGTCTGTCTTCCTTTGTTAATTGCCTTTTTCTCGCCATTATGAGAGCAATATACTACTTCCTGCAGTACAATACTGTCCAAATAATGCTTAAGAGGGTGTAGTAACACAGTCTGTTCCAACACTGCTTTTATACAGACAGAGGGTTTGTAAGTAATCAGCAAAAGTTGGGACACCTGTAGGAATTGTTAGCATCAACTTTCAAGGCTTAATTTACTTCCATTGCTGCAGAACAGCTGTAAGTTGTTAACTCGTTACTTGTTAACTAAAAAAGGCCTTTTTGTGTAACTCTGAAATGTACATTATTTTTCAGTTTTTGGTAACCTATACTTTTTTTTTTAACCTCTGGCAGTTTACCGCTTACCTTTGTACCATTTCAGGTTATTCACTGGACTTGAACTGCTTAAATTTCAATAAAAACTGGAAAAATGGGGGTGTTCTAAAACTTTTGACCAGTAGTGTGTGTATATATATATATATATATATATATATATATATATATATATATATATATATATATATATATATAATTTACCACAAAACATACAGTACAATTAATAATACAAGTATAAGTCTCTGTGTGTGTGTGTGAGTGTGTTAACAGTACAAAAATAGAGATTGCAAGCAATATATCGCGGTGCAATTCTAATGGTGGCGCTTCCTCCATGGGCTTTGCCTATCTCGGTTTCTTCCCATTGAAATTGCATAAGACACGTGGTGCTTGAAAGCGTCTCTTATTGGATTAAGCGCAGTAATTTATTTAGTACAGGGAGACAGCGCCACCGACCCTGTATTGCCCATGTGCGAGAGAGCGAGGATTGAGAACAGTGAGAGAGAGTGCGAGAGATACAGTCAGAGTGAGCTAGATGCAATTGGAATTTTGAATTTGACAATTTTAATTATCACAGTTACACCAATGAAGAAATATTTATATATATGGAGGAAGCCTTAGTAATTAGGGAGGTAGGAGAGGAGCTCCTTATTATTATTTTTTTAATCAACAACTATTATAAATTTAAAATTGTCAACTTTTGTTTGTATAAGTCAGTTAGTTTTCAATGTTGTCATAACATTTGTGCTTAATTGTTATGTTTATTATTGTTATTATTTATTATGAAATTATTACAATTCTACTGAGATGATAAATGATACAGTTGTCTGCTTATTTCTGGATATTTGTATGTGATCTACATTTCAGTTCAAATACATTTATAGCAGGGGGATTCTCTTTTTTTCCCTTCTAATTACATTGGTGGTTAAATGTAGAACAAGGAAGCACTAGCTATGATGTAGCTCATATTAATATTAATATTAATATATCATTTAATTATATTTAATTAACTATAATTCTCCAAAAAAACTATTTAAAACAAACAAGCAAACATGCATTTTTTTATTAATACAGTAGATTATATTACATTATTATTTGGTTTATTACAGTAGATTACCAGCAGTGAAACAGTAAAGACAGGGAGACAGACCAGAGAGAGAGAGAGAGAGAGAGAGAGAGAGAGAGAGAAAAGGAGGGATTGAAAAAGACCTCAAACAGCCATCCACCCAGTGTGCTCTGCTGTGTGACGCCCTGTGATCAGAGAAAGGGAGGTAGAATAATACATCTTCAGCTAACCACCACACTAACACCATCAACCTGTGAGCTGCTCTGTGACACCCTTATATACACAGGTAGGCTCCTCTGACACACACCAACACACATAAGAGTGCCGTACAGTTGGGTTCAGCCACAACTCAAACTCACTAATTCTCCACTCGCGCTCCCGTCTCCCCTGCCTCAGACCTCACCAGCCGCCACTGGTCTGGGCGGATATAGGATTCGGATTCGGTTCACCGAATCATAAGTATTCAGCTGAATCCGAACCCTGATCAAAAAGTAGGTATTCGGGCCGAATCCGAAACTAAGTACCAGTTGCTGAGTTTTGATAATTATGTCAGCTTTTCTTATGCAAAAATGGTATTTAAAACTTTGCGTGTATTTAAAGTATTATGGATTTTCTTGTTGTTACTGCATCTTGTAAAGCGCTTTGTAATGGTGGTCCACTATGAAAGGCGCTATATAAAATAAAGATTGATTGATTGATTGATTGATGCCACCATTAAAGAAATTTATGAAAAAGCTCTCTGAAGATACTAACAGGCTCACAAGGGAAGCTGTATGTGGGAACTGTAAAGTGGAAAGGCGTAGAACAGCATTTGCTCAAACAGTTCTCTCTATAATTGGCACTTTATTCTGGAACTCACTTCCTTCAGAAATGAAGAGATTTTAAACTATTTTGTAATAAACGTAAGGTTTGGTTGAAACATAATAAATTATGCAATCATTAATTTATTCAGTATATAGCTGAATTTGAATTGTGGATATTGGATATTTATCCACATATTTGCTCTTATCTGCCCCCTATTTTACTGCATTTAATCCTGTACCTCAGAATATTGTAATCTGCCAAGTGTTTAATCTGTAGTATTTTGTACTTAATCATATCCTGATGTAACTATCACTATTTAATCATATCCTGATGTAACTTTCACTATTATCTGCTGTATTATTGAACTGTGGTTTGTCACACTTGAGAATTATTGTATTTCTTGTTCTTATTGTATGACTTATATTGTAACACTTGAATGTATTTGTATTTGCTTGCGATTGTAAGTCGCCCTGGATAAGGGCGTCTGCTAAGAAATAAATAATAATAATAATAATAATAATAATATTTATATTATATAAATTGTACTATAACTTGGTTATGTTAGCTGTTGATTGTTATGTATTCTTAATAGGTAATTTATGATTTTAATGTTGTATGTATTTGTAATCAAATATTCAATAGGAGGTTTTTGATATAGTTTAGAGTAGAAGTAATATGGAGATTTATTACAGTTGTCGTCAGTGTGTGCCCGGGGACTGTCAATGGAAATGTGCCCACTGGCTAAATTGAAAATGCAATGCATCTTGTGTCATGCGAGTGACACTTATGTTATACTTGTGTGTGTCCCTGATAAATAAACACAATAAATAAATAAAAGAAAAAAATGGTTGGGGACAATTTCACTGTCCAGGTGAAATGACCATGAAAGCAAGGCCTTTTATTTATTATTATTATTATTTGTTTATTTAGCAGACGCCTTTATCCAAGGCGACTTACAGAGACTTGGGTGTGTGCACTATGCATCAGCTGCAGAGTCACTTACAATTACGTCTCACCCGAAAGACGGAGCACAAGGAGGTTAAGTGACTTGCTCAGGGTCACACAATGAGTCAGTGGCTGAGGTGGGATTTGAACTGGGGACCTCCTGGTTGCAAGCCCTGTTCTTTAACCACTGGCCCACACAGCCTCCTATTTAACCTACAGCTATGGCCAAAATATTTGCATCACCTAGAATTTTAGGATTGAAACAGAAAAAAAAACAACTATATGAACATAATTTAGATCTTTTTACTTAATAATAATGTAATTATACTTAGTTTACTTAATTATAATGTAATCAAAGAAACTACAAAACGATATTGCAAAAGCCTACTGGAAAGCATACTAGTAGTACAGTATTTCATGTTAGATTTCAAAATGTCACATTTTTCAATTTGTCAGTTTTTTGTTAAGTATATGGAAAACTACAAAGTGCTATGTAATTCAATATGTTAACGTAACATTATTCAGCAGGTTTAATTCGACTTTATAAAGCAAAAATAGTTAATTCTATAGAGCAGTGGTTCTCAATCTGTGGTGAGTGGACCACTGGTGATCCACCGACTCCTTTCAGGTGGTCTATGGAAAGGTTACATAATTACAGAAAGGAAGCAACAGCATAGTTTATAGATCCTATTGCAATCCCAAAATTTGAGACCTTAAAAACTCGGCTACTGATGCAGGAAGAAAATGCATACGTGGAGACTATCTCCAAGTAAAAAAAAAAATGTCTCAACTCTCCGTCATGTATAGTTTTGGAGTGTCTGAAATGTATTCGTTATTAGGGAGTTTTCGTGTATTGCGCACATGTGCAGCTTGTAAAGTAACACACTCCAGGGTTTGTGCGTTGTTTTGCATTAACATATGGCTGTATGTTAATGCAACACAACGCACAAGCCCTGGAGTGTTATCCCACTTATAAAAAAATACAGTAAAAAAAAAAAAAAATTATATATATATATATATATATATATATATATATATATATATATTGTAAGATAGCGGGTTGTGAGAGACAGCAGGGAGGGGGTTAAAACCTCCCTGCGAGAAATGCACCTTTTTGTTTAATTTGTGTTTCATTGATTTGTTAATTGTTTTATTATTTAATTATCATCCGCACCTGGGCGTTATTGGAAATTAGGCCCAGGTGCGGGGTTTAAAAGAAGAGCAGGCAGTCTGTTCGGGACTGCTGAGTGGAAGGAGGCAGTAGGTGCGCTGTCTCCGAGTAGCCAAATAAGAGAGAAAGTAAGTGCTGTTTGTAAATCAGTGTGTTCGTGAAGACGGGTAAACAGCTTAGCTGTCCCGCGTTAGTCAGGGTGTTTCCTGTAAGTTGAGTTAGTGCTCAAGAAGAGCTAGGGGTTATTTTGATTTGTGTAATTTGTTGTGTTTTGTTTATTAAAAAATTGCGCAAACGCGCTGAGAAAAATCCATTTCTGTGTGCCGGGTCCATTCTTAAAGGGGCAACGAACTCGAGTGAGGGTGAGTCCCTTACATATGGTGTCAGAGAGTGTGGGCGCCCCTACGACCCGGGAAATGGAGACCATTGAACAATTAATTGCGAGGATCAACCGCAATACTGCTGCTCAAAGAGAGCGAAATGAGAGATGGGAGAGAGAGATGGGGTTGGCTCCAGTGAAAAGGAGGGAGCCAACAGAATTGGAGCGGCTAATCCTGGAATGGGAACAGGCTAGCGGAGCTCCGCAGCCTCCCGAGCCAGAGGGGGAGGAGCTGCCGCTGCCAGAACCCAGAGAGGAGGAGCCGCCGCTTCCGGAGCCCAGAGGGGAGGAGCCGCCGCTTCCAGAGCCCAGAGGGGAGGAGCCGCCGCTTCCGGAGCCCAGAGGGGAGGAGCCGCCGCTTCCGGAGCCCAGAGGGGAGGAGCCGCCGCTTCCGGAGCCCAGAGGGGAGGAGCCGCCGCTTCCGGAGCCCAGAGGGGAGGAGCCGCCGCTTCCGGAGCCCAGAGGGGAGGAGCCGCCGCTTCCGGAGCCCAGAGGGGAGGAGCCGCCGCTTCCGGAGCCCAGAGGGGAGGAGCCGCCGCTTCCGGAGCCCAGGGGGGAGGTGAAAAGTTATCCTCCACCACAGCCCCGACCACCGCCCCTACGGTCCAGTCCGGCACCGCTGCGTCCAGTCCCTCACCCTTTGCTCCAGGACACCCGGCCGGTCTGCCCGGACCTTCCTGCACTGGACCTTGAGCCCAGGAGTGTGCAGCACTGGCCACAGCTTTTCCCCTGGTTCCCTACTCCGCTCTTCCCGAGCACCCAGACGTCGCTGGGCTGCTGCCAGACGTCGCTTTTGCTCCCCCTGTTCGCTGCTTCGCTTCCCCTGGGTGATCGGACGTCACTGCGCCGGTTCCCAGGGGAAGATCTCTGCTCACTGCTGCATCCTCCAGTGCCGCGGTCTACGCTCCGGTCGCCCCTGTTGAGCCGTTGGGTCCCCTTGTCGCCGGTGCGAGGTCCCTACCTGGCTGAGCCGGGACGTGGACCGATCCACCCTCAAGCCTGCCCGTGGAAGAGGGCAAGAAGGGACATTTATGGACTTGAGGGTGGGTGGTTGTGTTTTAGGGGAGGAGGTGGCCGTCTCGTGGCCTGTGTCTTGTAAAGACAAGGGGGAGGATGTGTAAGATAGCGGGTTGTGAGAGACAGCAGGGAGGGGGTTAAAACCTCCCTGCGAGAAATGCACCTTTTTGTTTAATTTGTGTTTCATTGATTTGTTAATTGTTTTATTATTTAATTATCATCCGCACCTGGGCGTTATTGGAAATTAGGCCCAGGTGCGGGGTTTAAAAGAAGAGCAGGCAGTCTGTTCGGGGCTGCTGAGTGGAAGGAGGCAGTAGGTGCGCTGTCTCCGAGTAGCCAAATAAGAGAGAAAGTAAGTGCTGTTTGTAAATCAGTGTGTTCGTGAAGACGGGTAAACAGCTTAGCTGTCCCGCGTTAGTCAGGGTGTTTCCTGTAAGTTGAGTTAGTGCTCAAGAAGAGCTAGGGGTTATTTTGATTTGTGTAATTTGTTGTGTTTTGTTTATTAAAAAATTGCGCAAACGCGCTGAGAAAAATCCATTTCTGTGTGCCGGGTCCATTCTTAAAGGGGCAACGAACTCGAGTGAGGGTGAGTCCCTTACAATATATATATATATATATATATATATATATATATATATATATATATATATATATATATATATATATATCCTTCCGCTTTGGAGAAAAAAATAGTCCCTCAACAAGGCTCTATTATTTCTTGTAAACGTTAAACTGGAGGTTTTCAACATTTCCATTTATTGTAATTAATTCAAATGAATGAAGCCTCAGAAAATGAGATCAGGAGAAGGAGATCAGAAAATGCAGAACCTTTAGTTATTCCAAAAAATCATCTTAAATCAACTGGAGCTGTAGCTTTTTGCTGTTGCGCTGCTCGTTTGTAGAACTCTATCCTGGTTGACATTAGGCAGGTTGAATCGTTGGATTCTTTTAAGTCTAAATTGAAAACATCCTTTTTTGATGTGCTGTTATATAACTGGTTGTAGCCGGAGTGTATTGCACATAGGAGCGGGCTTGTTATTATTATAAAAATAAAACATAAAAAGAACAGAGATATCCATTGAAGTCGGAAGTCTTGAGTTGTGTTGCTGGGTAGGATCACAATGACCATCACCCCCGCCATTGTATTCCCCAGAGACGGTGGGGTTTGATCAGATGGTTGGGCGCTAATCCTGTGGGTGCTTTTAAAGGCTTTTTGCTGCCCTGAAAATGATTATGGTATGATATGCCAAACAAATACAATGCTGTAAGAACCTTTGAGATGGTAATCCCAAAAGCGCAATCTCATTTTCCTTGATTGCAGCTTTAAAATCAATCCCTCATACTGACTTTGCACAGGAGTTCAATGAATCACAGTCTTGCTTATGTGTTTGTGTGTGTGGTTCAGTGTACACAGGCATTTCAAAGAGTTGATCACTGTGACATTTTTCCACTGTACATGTACAGTACATGTAAAAGTGTTTGATATACAGTACAGACGGAGTGCCTCCATATACCCTCAGATTCTCATACTAACTTGTGCTAAAGAACATACTTTTTGAGTTTCAGCACAATTGGAAAAGTGGTTCTCAAGATAGCTGCACAACTGTAAAATGACAATGTACCGTTAGGCAATTGGACAGACAGCAAACAGCCTCTATATACCCAAAGATTATGATCCATACCCCAAGATATATGCAAATCTCTCAAGTGTGACATACCTTCATATGATATGCCTCACATGTATGTATCCCTTTATAAAGATACCTGTCTTCCCTCTCAGCTCCTAGTCCAGTAGTCACGTACTGGTGTAGTGGATTTCTTTTGCCTGCCAGGTCTGTTTACTGTACATTCTGCTGTTGCAAAAAATTTAAAAAAGCCTTAATTTGATTCCAGGTCCTTCCCCCAAATCAATTCTCTTGGAATTCTGAATCACCTACTAAGAGATACATTAAAGGGAATGGCTGCATATGACAGGTAAGTGGGCAGAAAACCAAGAGCATTTCATCTGAACACACTTAGTGGTAGGTATACCAAAGTGTTGCACCTATAACAATTGTCGCAAACAAGTCATAAGTCTTGGGTGAAACGTACTAAACAAGCACAATGCTATTTGCGACTTTTTAGGGAATGCTTTGCGGCAGCAGTTTCCGTTTGTGGTTCAAGCGTAGATGAATATGCAATTATGGGTGTTCCTGCATACATTTACAAAAAGGGGGTGGAGACTGGGAAATGCCACTCATTTGCACTGTCTGCTTTTTCTCGTGCGTTGCCAGTTGTGCTCAATGCATTTTTGAGGCAAACAGCCAAATACCTATTTTTCCCTAAAAGCAGGGTGTACATAAAGGCCTTACAAACACATTTCTATGACATTTCTGGCTTCCCCAGTGTTTCGACAATAGACTGCACAAGTGTCGCTAACCCCTCCAGCTCATTCTGAACAATATTTTAGGCTGGGCAGTCGCCTTCACTGCTCTTGTACTTTTGTTTTTCTTACTTTCGTTTTGCTTTGTTTCTCTCGCGTTTCACTCTCTCGCGCCAAAACACTCCACACCAAAACAGGGAAAACTGCAGGGTTTTATACTGGTGACCATCTCCCAAGTTAATTCATTGATTAATTTGTTGCTAATCGGGTCACCTTCTACACAGTGTTAAGTGGCCAAACAATAAACAAACAGAACGGCATGTTTTTAAATAAACACAAAATACATTCAAATCATACTAAAACAATGATAATAATGGTAGCACAATGAATATAATAATCATACATAAATAATAAAAGGGGCAGGCACCCCGTCACAGTGGTATAATGCAAAATGTGTTGCTGGTCCTTTGAAATTCATATTAATGAGAATTGACTGTCCTCCTGCAAGTATTATAACTTGTCAATATGGAACCATAATGCATTAAGTGTTAATTGACTAGGCTGCCAAGTTAATAAAAAAAAAAGCAAAAATCATTTAGATTTTAATAATTTAAAATGTTTTTTTCGCATTGTACACCAATGTGTACAATGTAGCAGCATGATTTATTTTGTTACCATACCAGTAGCCTACAGGTTAAAGTAAAAAGAAAGTATGCTAGGTGTTCATTTGATTTGAAATGCATCAGTAAGAAAAAATGTGGAATTTCTTACACCCACCATTGCAAAGTAACAAGTTAAATTAAACCAAATTTACTTTGACATTAGACATGATTTGAGAGCTATATTGAGGCCAGTGGCTTTTTTAAAAAATACCAAGATGTAACTAAACAATAAATTATACAAAGTAAATCTAAAACAAGAAGAACGCATCAGTTAAGATAAGTCATACCAATAGCAAGTTGCATTTTGTAATACCCCATCTTATAGTTTCATGTGTGGTGGAAAGGTTTTGGAAAATATATATATATATATATATATATATATATATATATATATATATGTATATATCTGTATTGTTTTTTTAAAGGTTTATTCATGCTAAGATGGTATACTGTGCAGCTAAGCAGAAGTAATACAGTGCCCACCTTGGCTGGATCATGAAAAGCTCTAATGAGGAGATGTTTTGTCAATAGGTGAAGGATGAAAAGCTTAAACTGGAGCGAGGAAAGATTTTGATATCAAAAGCCATAATGGAAATGATTATACCACATTCAATAACCAAAGCTGTACTGAAAAATGAATTTAGAATACTGACTGTGTCAGAAATACAAAACACTACAAGGATTATATTTTAACCCACCTGTCAATCCTCAGCAACCTCAGGCCTTCCCCAGAGTTATTTCTCATGTGGTCGTGTTCTTAAACCTTAAGGTCAGTGGTTAACTCTGGCCTTTGAGATGATGGAGGCTGTGTGGTCCAGTGGTTAAAGTGAAGGGCTTGTAACCAGGAGGTCCCTGGTTCAAATCCCGACTCAATCACTGACTCGTGTAACCCTGAGCAAGTCATTTTATGTCAGGATTATTACCAGTTATTGGCAAGGAGGATGAAACTTACAGCAGAACAAGATCCCTAAACAAGTGGTTAGCAGACTGGTGTACAAAAGAAGGTATTGGGTTTATAAACAACTGGGATTGTTTTTGGGAACATCTGGTTATTACAGGAAAGATGGGCTACATCTGAATAAACTGGGACAAGGAGACTGGCAGAAAACATTGAAAGCTACAAAGTTAGTTATTTAAACTAAAGGTGGGGGTGGACGGGAAAACAATTACCAGCCAATTTCATAAAATTGACGTCACATTATCAAAATAGTTCACGTTTATATACAGTACTGTGCAAAAGTTTTAGGCAGGTGTGAAAAAATGCTGTAAAGTAAGAATGCTTTCAAAAATAGACATGTTAATAGTTTATATTTATCAATTAACAAAATGCAAAGTGAGTGAACAGAAGAAAAATCTACATCAAATCCATATTTGGTGTGACCACCCTTTGCCTTCAAAACAGCATCAATTCTTCTAGGTACACTTGCACACAGTTTTTGAAGGAACTCGGCAGGTAGGTTGGCCCAAACATCTTGGAGAACTAACCACAGTTCTTCTGTGGATTTAGGCAGCCTCAGTTGCTTCTCTCTCTTCATGTAATCCCAGACAGACTCGATGATGTTGAGATCAGGGCTCTGTGGGGGCCTGTGGCAAAGTGCCCCCCTGTGTATGTTATATGTTACGTGTTGTGTGTAAATGTTGGTGTATAGTCCTTGGTACACGGGATATAAACGGGTCTGTGTAACACAAGTGTTTAAAATGTATATTTGTATTTAGGCACGAGGATGGCACAGCACTTCACGTGCAAGTAAAATGTATTATGTGAGCACGGGGAATTGCACTTTATTGATTCACGTGCAGTTGTACCGCGACTCCAACTGAATGATTGATTAGCAGTCGAGTCTCGGTACAACTGCATATATAGATGCACATTTCTTTCAGTCGGGGTTGGGTGTTCGGTGAGTGGAGAACGGGTGTGGAGAAGAGTAAACTAAAATAAAATAAATTGATAGTGGTTTCACTCACCGTGTTTGTGTGTCTGTCCGTGTCCGTTTGTCTGTATAGTCTGTTTTGTTTATCTGTTTTATTTTGGCCTAAAGTGCCGTGTCCGGTGTTTTTGTTACAACCGTTTATTTTCTGTCTGTTTATTCATTAAATGCTGAGCGAAAGCATTCGCTCAGCTCCACCAAACTCCACCTCTCTCTGTTGTTTGTGTTCCTGTTTCTGCCGTGACGTCACCGCCCACTCAGCTACCTGTCACAGGGCCATACCATCACTTCCAGGACTCCTTGTTCTTCTTTACGCTGAAGATAGTTCTTAATGACTTTCGCTGTATGTTTGGGGTCGTTGTCATGCTGCAGAATAAATTTGGGGCCAATCAGATGCCTCCCTGATGGTATTGCATGATGGATAAGTATCTGCCTGTACTTCTCAGCATTGAGGAGACCATTAATTCTGACCAAATCACCAACTCCATTTGCAGAAATGCAGCCCCAAACTTGCAAGGAACCTCCACCATGCTTCACTGTTGCCTGCAGACACTCATTCGTGTACCGCTCTCCAGCCCTTCGGCGAACAAACTGCCTTCTGCTACAGCCAAATATTTCAAATTTTGACTCATCAGTCCAGAGCACCTGCTGCCATTTTTCTGCACCCCAGTTCCTGTGTTTTCGTGCATAGTTGAGTCGCTTGGCCTTGTTTCCACGTCGGAGGTATGGCTTTTTGGCCGCGAGTCTTCCATGAAGGCCACTTCTGACCAGACTTCTCCGGACAGTAGATGGGTGTACCAGGGTCCCACTGTTTTCTGCCAATTCTGAGCTGATGGCACTGCTGCACATCTTCCGATTGCAAAGTGAAGTAAGCATGATGTGTCTTTCATCTGCTGCAGTAAGTTTCCTTGGCCGACCACTGCATCTAAGGTCCTCAACGTTGCCCGTTTCTTTGTGCTTCTTCAAAAGAGCTTGGACAGCACATCTGGAAACCCCTGTCTGCCTTGAAATTTCTGCCTGGGAGAGACCTTGCTGATGCAGTATAACTACCTTGTGTCTTGTTGCTGTGCTCAGTCTTGCCATGGTGTATGACTTTTGACAGTAAACTGTCTTCAGCAACCTCACCTTGTTATCTGAGTTTGGCTGTTCCTCACCCAGTTTTATTCCTCCTACACAGCTGTTTCTGTTTCAGTTAATGATTGTGTTTCAACCTACATATTGAATTGATGATCATTAGCACCTGTTTGGTATAATTGTTTAATCATACACCTGACTATATGCCTACAAAATCCCTGACTTTGTGCAAGTGTACCTAGAAGAATTGATGCTGTTTTGAAGGCAAAGGGTGGTCACACCAAATATGGATTTGATTTAGATTTTTCTTCTGTTCACTCACTTTGCATTTAGTTAATTGATAAATATAATCTATTAACATGTCTATTTTTGAAAGCATTCTTACTTTATAACATTTTTTCACACCTGCCTAAAACTATTATTATAACTATTTTAAATCTGTTTATTTCAACTTGGTTTATATTTTCCCTGCACGAAACCCCTAGGTGGCGTAGTCATTACACTTCTTAAATTGCATTACAGTAACACAACTTGTTTTTTTTAATTAATAAAAATATTAGATGACCACTGTATTTCTTTAAATAGCCATTTTAAAAACTGTATGTAAAAAATGACATTACACTGTGGTATGACGATAGCTGCAGTATATTTTTTGATGGTGTAATACTGTGACATCCCTTGCTCCACTGACAGCACTACTCTACCGAAATCATAGACCTCCAGCATTAATTAATTAACTGATGCAGAAAGAGTCTTCTCAATGATTGGACTAAACAAGACGGACACACAGAATGCTGTAGCCTTGGAAGGCACGCTGTCCTCTATCATGACAATCAAGATGTCTGATATGGAGCCCAGCTGCTTCAAGTATGAGCCCCCAGCAGAAGTGATCAAGGCCTGCAAGTCAGCTACAACTGTGAACATGCAGCAGCTTCAAATGCTGGCTCAGAATGCACTTAAGGTAATGATTTTAAGCCCCCAGACCCCCTACATTCCCTTCATGCCTACGGCACTCACAGCACTTCACAGCACACTAAAATTGTACTTTTTCAAAAGTCTCACTCAAACAGATTCCTAAAAGTTGGCAGCCTGTCGTGGGTTGATTGACAGTAATTTCTACCCCTCAGTTTCTTTGTATAATCACTGAAATTCTACTGTAGCCTATCACAGGCTTTGTTCAGCTGACTCGCTCTTGTTCAAACTGCCACAGGAAATCCAACTCCAGTACACACTGGAGCAAGTGTGAAGTACTGAGAGGACTCAGAGGAGGAGAAGATTATTTCAATCAGATCAAACTGGCTAATTACTAAATCAAAATAGTAATTAAACTTACCGTAGAATGGAAAGATTAATTTCAAAGTGGAAGACAGTGCCCAAAGACAGCAGTGACAACAACAACAATAACGACAACTCAGGAGGAATTGAACCACCACCTATAAAAATACTTAAAGAAAGCCTAATGTTACAGGAGCAGCCAGGGCAAAGTGAGAAGCCAGATGATGACCACCTGCTTCAGGAGGACACAGTGCCAGCATATGCACTTTTTCAAAGTGTCAGTGAACCTGAAGTAGAACAGCGGCTCGTTGTAGAAGAAGAAGAAGCAAGAGAAGGGCCATCTGAGACTGGGAGTGTGGGGAAGAAACCAACTGTCAGTGTTCAAACAAAGAGAGCTACAGCAGGCCCGAAAGGTGAGTGCTAAATAAATACTGGTAAATTATATCTGCTTCTCAGCCTTTGTAATTTGTGATTAGCAGGTAGGACAAACACCAGCCATAATGTATTATATAAGCCCTAGTGTACCATCTATGGTCGTAACCCGCATCTGCATGAACTACGTTCTGTGCAATAGTAAATCTCCTGTCATTTCGATGTATAGGGTGTGTGACAATTTAGAGGTACAACATCAACGTTGTTCATATTTATTACTGTTATTACATTCGATTTGCGACATTTTACTGTATTTACAAAATATAAAAAACTGTTTGAAATACAGTATTTCAGCTTATTACTCTTTACAATGTTATGTTTATACTCTTGTTATTTTCCATTGTGTGTACAATTTCTTATTTTTTTTTCATTGGATTTTAGATATCTCATCATGTCCACGGGATGAACCAGAACAGCCAAATCTTCAGAGATATCCAAACACAATCATACAAGATGTTGCCAGATCATTCAAATCTGACTGGTATAAGGAATATCCATGGTTAGAATATTCTATATCCACTGATGCAGTCTTCTGTTTTGCTTGCCGCCACTTTGCTCCTCCCAGTTTACCACCAGAAGCAGCATTCACAAGTGTAGGATTTTTTTAAACTGGAAGAAGGCAAAGGAAAAAGATAGAGGTTTTAACTTGCATTCAAAATCAGAATGCCACACACATTCAATGATAGCCTGGACAGACTACAAAGCATTGGTAGATACAGAGTCCTCTATTATAAACATGATTAGTAAGAAATATGAAAAGGAAGTGAATGAAAACCAAGAATACATAAAAGCTGTGGCAGATGTCCTCCTTCAAAATGGTCATTGTCAGCAAAGGTCATTCAAAATGATCTAGACAGTATTCAGAACTGGGCAGACACATGGCAAATTACATTTAATAGAGAAAGGTGTAAGGTACTGCACACAGGCAATAAAAATGTGCATTATAAATATAATATGGGAGATACTGAAATTGAAGGAGGAATCTATGAAAAAGACCTAGGAGTTTATGTTGACTCAGAAATGTCTTCGTCTAGAAGATGCTCGGATATATTGTGAGAGGTGTTGAATTTAAATCAAGGGAAGTAATGTTAAAACTTTACAATGCATTAGTAAGACCTCACCTAGAATATTGTGTTCAGTTCTGGTCACCTCGTTACAAAAAGGATATTGCTGCTCTAGAAAGAGTGCAAAGAAGAGTGACTAGAATTATCCCGGGTTTAAAAGGCATGTCATATGTCGTATGTCGTAGGCTCAAAGAATTGAATCTGTTCAGTCTTGAACAAAGAAGACTATGCAGTGATCTGATTCAAGCATTCAAAATTCTAAAAGGTATTGACAATGTCGACCCAGGGGACTTTTTTGACCTGAAAAAAGAAACAAGGACCAGGGGTCACAAATGGAGATTAGATAAAGGGGCATTCAGAACAGAAAATAGGAGGCACATTTTTACACAGAGAAGCGTGAGGGTCTGGAACCAACTCCCCAGTAATGTTGTTGAAGCCGACACCCTGGGATCCTTCAAGAAGCTGCTTGATGAGATTCTGGGATCAATAAGCTACTAACAACCAAACGAGGAAGCCCAACGAGGACATAGAGAGACAGTCAGCACATCAAACCAAGGAAACTTTCGAGATCCTGTCCCTCATTGGCAAGCACAACCCAGTTCTGAAAGAAAAAAAGATTGATCTACCAAGAAATGCTAAGTATACGTCTCACAAAATACAGAATGAGATCATTAACACACTTGCTGAAATGATAAGAAAATAAATTACTGAGGAAGTGAAAGAGAATGGGGAATTTGCAATAACTGTAGATGAGAGTATGGATGTCTCAAAGACGTAGCAGATTTCACTAGTTCTCAGATACTATCGTCATGGCAGTGCGCATGACAGTTTTGTTGTTTTCAAGGCAGCTGAAGGATTAGATGCAGACGGACTCAGCAACACAATAATAAATTGTCTTGAATCATTTGGACTTAATAATACGGACTATCTTGTTGGTCAAGCCTATGATTGAGCTGCTGTCATGAGTGGATGGCGTTTGGAACGCTGTTGACAATATTCTGCTCTGTACTCGGAGAAACCAAAAGTGCTTTAGATATGATGCAAAGTCCAAACGTGGACTGTGGAAGAGCTTCAGAAATCATTCAAAATTTGAAAGATGAGCTACAGGTGATGCGATCAATTGATGATAATAACAAATTCAGACAGATATGGCAAAAAGCTACTGATCTTGCCACGCGTTGCAGGATATCTACGGAGTTTGGAGAAACAAAACCTGTTCAGAAAAGGATTTTACCTGATAGATTAAAGGATTCTCTGGCCACAGAACAAATTGTAGAACAACGCACCAAAACTACAAGAGACCTAATAAGACTTCATGTCTATTACCCCATCCTTGATGTAATCATCACAGAGCTAGATCGAAGATTTTCAAATGAAAACTGTGCCATAATGACTGGCATACAGGCATTAAATCCAGGGAGTCCGGTCTTCCTCCAAGTGGATGCAATGCGTCCGTTTGCTGAAGCATTCAGCTCTAACAGTGAAGATCTGGTGCATGAACTACATCAAGCTAGGTGGTGAACAGAACGTAACTCTGCAGCCTGTCCTAATGAGAAACCAGATACTTTGCTAAAATGAGGGCAGCAGTGTGGAGTAGTGGTTAGGGCTCTGGACTCTTGACCGGAGGATCGTGGGTTCAATCCCAGGTGGGGGACAATTTGCCCCCCCCCCCCAAAAAAAATTGCTCTGCCCCTCTTTGCCCCCCCAGTTTACATAGTCTAGTTATGCCACTGCACTTGTGTACCTCACCTTTTTTTAACTCACAGATCTTGGAGATTTGTCTTTTGTCTGCTTCCTTTCGTCCAACGGCTTGTTGTTGCAGTTGGGACTTGTTGACATCTATATGTCTTCCTTCCACCAAACCACTTGTGTTTGCAGTTTTACAGCCTTATCACTGTCCTTTCAGCCTCACCCAGTCCAGATGCCCCCTCCTAGCCCTGGTCATCTTCAGTTCATTATTCCTGCCAGGAACCAAGGGGCCCTTTTTCTAAGACCCAGCAGTTTGCTCTTTACTTAAGACACAGCAGTTTCGTTAATTAGTCCAGTTATATCATTAATATCATATTCAGGGAGTATGTCCCACACCACATTTGCATGCTTGCCAACATCGGACACATACGGCAATAGAGAAAGTCTACTACTGGCTTCTGTGTCCGGGTGGCAATTAACAAGCCCAGACACCCTAATGTCCAGTTTTAAGTGAAATGCATTAGTTGCTTAAATGATTTCCGCTATCTTATAAGAAATGTACTGTTTAGTACTAATCCGTACATTCTACTTTGTCCCTAGCATTATTCAAATGCTGGGGACAACGAACATATCCACGTGATGCAAATAATCCAATTGAGGGGTTGCAGTCACGCCGCCATACTGGCGGTCACATCAACATACCTGTCAACTCTCCCTTATTTGCATGGGGCTCTCCTGTTTTTTGGACACTTCTCCCGGACAGCTCCCAGGATGTACCCATCTGCACAATTTGCTGCAATTTCAGCAAAAGTAATGTGTGGTCTGTGGTCACTCACTGTAATCCCCATCTGTACCTAGCAGACCTGGGACAAATATAGTTGTATTTGACAGTTTATTTGTAAACATCAACTATTTCAAATAGTTAAAATATTTAAATATATATATTTGAATAAATCAATTTTGTTTTTAAATAATCAAATATTAATTGCACAGAAGTCACTTTTTTTTTTGCAGAACACAAATACTATTTGAAAATATTTAAATATATGTAAGTTATTTCAAAAAATATATATTCAACTATTCCCAAATAGTTAATGAATAATCAAAACTAAAACCTAATTATTACCCTAAATGTCTAGTTATGTACCAAGTCTTGCAATTACCACATGGTGGTCGAGGAGGATTTCTAACGAGGAAAATGCTAAACATGTTCAATTCAACAACTTCAAACCAGTGGTTAAAGATATTTCATTGTTTTCAAATACTCAAATATTTCAATTAATTGATCAAATTAAATCTAATTGAAATAGAGCAGTTTCCAAAAGATAACTGTGTGGTTAACAAGGACAAGGCTTAACCTGCTTAGAATGCAGGATAATAATTAGGCTGCTGTATGTTAGTTACATATTTATGAAGAGTTCAAAGTATTTCAATGTATTTCAACTACTTTACTGCTATTTAAATATTTTCATATATATATATACCCACTCGCGGGTTCGTTGCCCCTTTAAAAATTGACCCAGCACACAAGAAATTGATTTTTAAGCGCTGGTGCGCTATTCTTAATAAACACCAAAATAAACAAAATACAAAACAAACACCTAGCTCTTTACGAGCACTAACTAAACAAACAGGAAAACCCTGACTACGAGTGGGACAGCTAAGCTGTTTCCCCACCAAACAGAAAACAAAACACACAGGTTTAATACACCACACTCTACCTCACGACTGCTGGGAAACAGAGTACCTCTTTCTGGCTCCTTCTACTCAGCAGCCCTGAGCAAACTAGCTGCCTCTCTTAAATACCCTGCACCTGGTACTAATTTAACAATGGCTACCAGGTGCAGGGGATAATTAATAATAAAACAATTAACAAATCAAATAAATCAGGACAAATGTGCATTCCACGCATGTTTTTACTGCAGAGAGGTTTTAACCCCCTCCCTGCTGTCTCACAATATATATATATATATATATATAAATTCAAGTTTAAAGCTTCTTAGGCAACAACATATTCTCAAATAATCCTAAAGAATGTTGGAAAAATGCATACTTCCTGTAAACTATGCAGGACTGACTTTAACGGTGGAGCATGTTTGTGGTAAGCATGAGAGATCACAAAAACACCAAAAAGCCAGTAACGCTCACAAAAGCAGCACTTCAATAACATTTTTCGTCGTCAAAGGAAAAATGCAGATCAAGAAAGTTACATATCCTAGATGCGGAGTCCACGTCACGGGGGGACGTAATGCCTAGCAGCGCACGGACACCATTTTTGGTGAGGAAAAACAAAAGCAGGCAGCATACCGTCACATGTGTTTCCGTACTCGGAGAAACCCAATTTTTCCGTACAAAACAGACAGAAATGGCCTATGATTATATGGAAACCCTTGATGTTACGGCTAAAAAGAGGTACGATGATTGTTCTTATCAACCTCTCTTTTTGCTACTTTGTGTGGAAACAATGATGGAACATAATGTGGATGCTCTAGATTCTGTTCTTTTTGCCTGGAAAACCAAAGAAAATCATAACCATGATAATACGATTCTAGTCTAAATTTCATAACATTTAAGAGGCCTACAAGCATGATATGGGGTGTCCCATCATATTATAATGTTTATATTATGGTAAATACATTATAGTGAATTATTACCTTCAAATATTAACATGTGGTTAAAATCTGTAATGACTAACCTAATATTTTGTTGCACAACCTTTAGAGGCAATCACTGCAATCAAACGTTTTCTGTAGCTCTCAATGAGACTTCTGCACCTGTTAACAGGTAGTTTGGCCCACTCTTCCTGAGCAAACTGCTCCAGCTGTCTCAGGTTTGATGGGTGCCTTCTCCAGACTGCAAGTTTCAGCTCTTTCCATAGATGTTCGATAGGATTCAGATCAGGACTCATAGAAGGCCACTTCAGAATAGTCCAATGTTTTGTTCTTATCCATTCTTGGGTGCTTTTAGCTGTGTGTTTTGGGTCATTATCCTGTTGGAGGACCCATGACCTGCGACTGAGACAGAGCTTTCTGACACTGGGCAGTACGCTTCGCTCCAGAATGCCTTGATAGTCTTGAGATTTCATTGTGCCCTGCACAGATTCAAGGCACCCTGTGCCAGGCGCAGCAAAGCAGCCCCAAAACATAACCGAGCCTCCTCCATGTTTCACTGTAGGTATGGTGTTCTTTTCTTTGAAAGCTTCATGTTTTCGTCTGTGAACATAGAGCTGATGTGACTTGCCAAAAAGCTCCAGTTTTGACTCATCTGTCCAATGGACATTCTCCCAGAAGGATTGTGGCTTGTCAATATGCATTTTAGCAAATTCCAGCCTGGCTTTTTTATGTTTTTCTGTCAAAAGTGGTCCTCCTGGGTCTTCTTCCATGGAGTCCACTTTCGCTCAAAAAGCGACGGATGGTGCGATCAGAAATTGACGTACCTTCACCTTGGAGTTCAGCTTGTATCTCTTTGGCAGTTATCCTTGGTTCTTTTTCTACCATTCGCACTATCTTTCTGTTCACTCTGGGGTCGATTTTCCTCTTGCGGCCGCGCCCAGGGAGGTTGGCTACAGTTCCATGGACCTTAAACTTCTTAATAATATTTGCAACTGTTGTCACAGGAACATCAAGCTGCTTGGAGATGGTCTTGTAGCCTTTACCTTTACCATGCTTGTCTATTATTTTCTTTCTGATCTCCTCAGACAACTCTCTCCTTTGCTTTCTCTGGTCCATGTTCAGTGTGGTGCACACAATGATACCAAACAGCACAGTGACTACTTTTCTCCATTTAAATAGGCTGAATGACTGATTACAAGATTGGAGACATGTGTGATACTAATTAAAGAAACTAATTAGTTTGAAATATCACTATAATCCAATTATTTATTATCTTTTCTAAGGGGTACCAACAAATGTGTCCAGGCCATTTTAGAATATCTTTGTAGAATAAGCAATAATTCATCTCTTTTCACAGCTTCATTCTATGACATACCAAAGGCATGCAAGTATACATGATAAAATAGCTTTTAATTTCATCACTTTTCAGGAGGAATGAAGCATTATTTCAATGAGCTGTAAGGGTACCAACAAATTTGAGCACGTCTGTATATACCATAGTGGTCCGGTAGCCGACGTCCGACTTCGTCTTATTCGGTCTGGTTCTGTTGCCTCTGACAGGATCATGTAAAAGCTAAGGCCTTTGTTTTTTATGGCGTTGTTGTGGCAGTACACCATAAAACAAGATTTTGACATTTTTAGCTGCATGAGAACACTTTCTATAATTATTTTTTTTATGACAGATTTATTGAATTTAGAGAGTTTTTTTCTTGTTATAAAGTAGGTGCCATAGCTCAGCCTTTAGGTTTGTTGTGTGATGAAATTAACAGCGCCAGCTGTGTATGCTTTGCTATCATGCAAAATCAACTACAGTGGACTGTGGCAGGTTGGCGTGTGTGGTGACGTCACAGACACAGACACTGCTTCTGCGTTTTATAAAGGAACAAAATAAAAGGTTTGAACAAACGAAAACAAACGGCACATTGACCAAAACAGACAGACACTAAACAAACACAGTGAGACAACCCTAAAACAAGTAACATGCTGATTATAAGTCACCATGACTAGCAATTGTAATTTTATTTTTTTTTCTCTTTACCTCCCGACTCTTGTTCTCTCTTCACCGAACACCCAACCCAGAGTGAATGATCCGTGCATCTGTCTATATATACAGATGTGCTGGGATTCGATTGCTAATTAATCATTCACTTGAATCCCAGCACTTGAACTAATTTGTGCACTCCCCGTGTTCACATCCTAATATACATTTTATCTGCACGTAAAATGATTGTGCAATCTCCGTGCCTAAGTACAAATATACATTTTTACAACACTTGTGCCACATAGCCCAATTTATACCCTGTGCACCAATATCTATACACATCAACGATAACAAACCACATAGAACATAAAACACAAAGATTCGTACAGAGGTGGGGCACCCCGCCACATGGACCTGTTTACAAAGTAATGGCTGCTGCCAAATCAGCCACCTACAACTATAGAACAATAAGAACCACAGGGGCCAAGAGAGAATTGGATTGTTTTTCTCTTTGATATTTTTCCTTTTTAAGGCAATTAGAAGGAGCACCATATTGCAGTATATCATTACCAAATAATAAAGTGGACTAGTTGTATGCCTTTTTCTTATGTAGGTATTCACTTCAATTCAGGCCACTAAGATTTCTGTTTACAAAAGCTCCCTTACTTTGAAAACTCAATGTTGACAGGTACAAAACAACCATACCAGCTAATGCAAAACCTGTATCTTCCACAACAAAATGTTATGTATTTGCAACCACAGAGCACACTTCTTACCTCCAGTCACAAGAATTACAAAGATATAATGATAAGTGCCAGATACTTGGAATTTGTGGACCCTACTGTGCAGCCGGGTGAGCGAGCACACTGACATGATTTGACCAAGTTTCTTTTTTCCTTTTAAGAAAACTTACTTACATGCTACCAATTAAGAAAATATGCATTTTCAACATTTTGTTTCAAAATATAGTACTAATATGAATTATATACAGTATTTCTATGTATATGGTTGACTCACAATTATAACAATTAACTCACAATTAAAACAGTATATGACATATTTGGTATAGAATAGTACCATAACTTTGTACAAAGCGTCAGTAAATGGAATCTGTAGATTTGTTCCTGTAAAATCAACTTCAGCGAGTGACAGCCAAACGGTTAATCTTAGGCTGCATTCACACTGGGTCCGTTTCAAATGGACTCAGTCTGGTTCGTTGAGTTTGAAACAATATATCAATATGCTTGCTGTTCACACTTATCTGCGAGCAAAAGGGACCGAGTTTACTTGGATGCAAACTAAACTTTGATTTTTTGGTCTTTTTCCATTTTTTTCAGGACTGAGTCTGTTTGTGTTCACAATGCAGTTTTCAAGTGAACTCGGTTCGTTTATATGGTGTGTTAACCGGATTCCTGTGGAAGAAAGCACTTGGGGAGCACTTCCTTAATTTAATTAATGCATGTATTTGAATGCCTAATGTATGAGAATAATGCAGTTTACACAATTCTGCATGGTTCTCTTACTGTCGGCATTAAACAAAGTAATTTAAGAAAATAATATATTTTACTATTTTCGTGAGTTTTCTCCAGTTCGGCTTGGATTTTGGTGTATGACCAAATTTCTGTCAGAGCTTCAGACTGTTTCTCCCACTGTCCAGATTTCCAGTGTGAATAACTGGGACTTTTTTTTTTTTTTCAATTCACGGACGGTGTATAGCAACTCTGAAGCCGTTAAAATAACAGTATATTGTAACACAATAATAGTTTAAAAATTAAACCTCTAAAAAATTAAATTTATTGCAGATCATAAATCACAGTTTTCTTTATATTAATAATAATAATAATAATAATAATAATAATAATAATAATAATAATAATAATAATAATAATAATATATTTATATAGCACCTTTCATAGTGGACCACCATCACAAAGCGCTTTACAGAGGTAGGCTGTGAACAGTGCATTATATGCACTGTCATCTAATCAACACAAGTTAAATGTACAAATAGCCAGATTTAAAAAATTGATCAGTGTAGGGGTCAAATGAATTATAATGTATTCTCTGTGGCTTCTCTCACAAGTCTCCTTCTTGTTTGAGTGCTGAGTTTTGAGGGACGGCCTTTTCTTGGCAGTCCCTGGGTGGTGTGATGCAGCTTCCACTTCCTGATTATTGATCCAACTGTGCTCACTGGGATATCCAAACACTTGGATATTATTTTGTACCCTTTCCCTAATCTATGCATTTGTATTACTTTATCTCTAACTTCTGTAGAATACTCTTTGGTCTTCATTTTCCTTCAGATTCACAGCCTGACCAATGATCCTTCAACAGTGGGGTTTTTATCCAGAAAATGTGACAGCAACTTTAATGGTTCACAGGTGGAGGCCAATGGTAAGGTAATTGTGTCCTCGTTAGGGCAATTTCTTTCATCTGTGTAAACTGGGAGCTTCCACAGCACAGGGGATGAATACTTATGCAAGCAAGATATTCCAGTTTTTTATTTTTCTTAAAAATATTTCCCAACATAAAACCAATGTCTCCTTACAATAATTGATTTTGAGTTTCAGTGTTTTAAAATAAAATATCAAACAGAACGAAATTTCAATGTACCATTTGTAATTCAGTAATATGAGAGAATTGGTCAGGGGTCTGAATACTTTTGCAAGGCACTGTATATACATATATACATAGAGTGCCGAGAAAAAGTTTGTGAACCTCAATGATAATTATGGAAATTCCATAGTTTTACCATGATAGCCTTCTTGAATCAAAAGCAATCTTTTCTTAAATATCCAATTGGGTTTATATTAACCAATTCCATGTCTTCTGAAACAAAATGATGTATGAGTTAGACAAACAATGAGTAATTAAGATTCAGGGTATGTGAAAAAGTAAGTGAACCCCTGGTTTTATCAGCTCAATTAAGGGGATCATTAGAATCAGATGTTTAAATAATTAGGTAGATCTTCAGGGGTGAGTTTGGGAGGCCCCACCCTATATAAAGATCAGCAACTTTGTGAGTTTGGTCTTCACCATACAGGTGTGTGGAAACACATCATGCCACGATCAAAAGAAATCTCTGAGGACCTCAGAAAAACAGTTATTCATGCCATTTCTAAGGATTTGTGGCTCCACCATTCCACTGTCAGACAGATAGTCTACAAATGGAGAAAGTTCAAGACCACAGTCACTCTACCCAGGAGCGGTCGTCCTACCAAAATCTCTCCAAGAACAAACCGGAAAATCATCAAGGAAGTCACAAAGAACCCCAGAGTAACATCCAAGGATCTGCAGGCCACTCTCGCCTTTGCTAATGTGAGTGTTCATGACTCAACTATCAGAAAAAGACTGAACAAGAATGGTGCTCATGGAAGGATAGCCAGGAGGAAACCACTGCTCTCTAAAAAGAACATTGCTGCCCATCTGAAGTTCGCCAAAGAGCACATAGATGATCCACAAGACTTCTGGAACAATGTTCTCTGGACAGACGAGTCAAAGGTAGAACTTTTTGGTCTCAATGAGAAACGTTATGTTTGGTGAAAATCAAATACTGCATTCGAACAGAAGAACCTCATCCCAACCGTCAGCATGGTGGTGGGAGTGTGACGGTTTGGGGCTGCTTTGCCGCCTCAGGACCTGGACGGCTTGCCATCATTGACACAACCATGAATTCTGCATTGTATCAGAAGATTCTAGAGGAGAATGTCAGGCCATCCGTCTGCGAGCTGAAGCTGAACCGAAAGTGGGTCATGCAACAAGACAATGATCCTAAACATACAAGCAGATCTACAAAAGAATGGCTGCAGAAGAAGAAATTCTGTGTTTTAGAATGGCCTAGTCAAAGTCCGACCTAAACCCCATCGAAATGTTGTGGCAGGACCTGAAGCGAGCTGTCCATTCAAGGAAGCCCTCAAATGTCACTGAGCTCTGTAAGGAGCAATGGGCCAAAATTCCTCAAAACCGATGTGAGAGACTGACCAACAGTTACAGGAAACGCTTAGTTGAAGTCATTGCTGCTCAAGGGGGTGCCACCAGTTACTGAATCTAAAGGTTCACATACTTTTTCACACATGGATATTGAATGTTGAATCATTTGTGGATAAATAAATGTTGAAAAAGTATCATGTTTTTTGTGTCATTTGCTTAATCTTTATGTTATTAGATTAAGATCTAAATATGTGAAATATGTGAAAATCCTAAGGGGTTCACAAACTTTTTCTCGGGCACTGTATATATATATATATATATATATACCAGGGGTGGTCAAACTTGATGACCCTACGAGCCGCATACCAAAATTTCCACATTGTCAAGAGCTGCAAGACACGTACTGTGAATATGAAATGTTTGCGAGAGCAAGACATTTTAAATACTAGTATTGTTGTGCAGTACAGTAGTTTAATTTCTGTTTATACTGTATGTATTACTGTGACAGGATGACGTTGTGGTGACGTCAGGCCAGAGTCAGGAAAGAAAAAACACTGAGAGATACTGCAGTCAAAAAGAGGCACGCGGCGTGCGCCGTTTATTTAAATACTACAAAAATAAAATAAAAGGTTTAAACAGAAATCACTGTGCTCACAGAGTAAAAGAAAAGGTGTAAATAAAACAAATCACGAACACTAAACAAAATTATGATCCCAGCGCAGGCTGGGTAGTTGCTGTCACTGTTCCCAGAATCTTTTTAGTTTTGTTTTCTGCTCGCTCACTCTCCCGTTCCTCCTCTGAACACCCACCTTGAGGGTAGAGAGCTGCAGGTTTATCTCCCGATTAGCAACAAATCATCTAATTAATTCGGGCGATGGCCACCTTCTGCACAAGTTTATTAATTATTCCTGGCAGAGGACGAGCACCAATCTCACCTCTGCCAGAACACGTTTTAAAATAAACAAAACATACAGCGCTTTGCCGTCATACATTTTAAATAAATACAAATAAACAATAACACAGCTTTAAATATAATAACAAAGCATGGCTCCGCCGCTATATTTATACATACACAAAATAAATCGTAATACACAAATACAACACAGTGCACAGGGGCGGAGGGGAACACCCTGTTCTAAAAATAAATAAACGTAATTCTAGCAGGGCTCCTCACCCTGTTACAATTACGCACTTTAAATAAAATATATTCAAGTATTATGAAGCAAAATACAATAACTGACCTGATTTAACCAAAAAACACAACATAAAAAGACATTTTTGTAAGGATTCTTTTTGACAAGCTCTTCAATTAAAGATCTGATTGCCAGGTTTAAAAAAAAAAAAAAAAAAAGACGACAAGTTTTTTTTTTGTATGACTGCTGCGTGTATTAAATACTGTTGAGCTTTGTGGATTACAAATGCACTGTATTTACTTTGAAAGGGATTACAGTACCTGCTCATGACGAGATGTAAGATATGTAAATATAATATTAATTTTAGACCTGCAATATAACATTTAAACATGCTGTAACAGGGCGAGCAGCCCTGTACATTGATTTGTTTATTTTTAGAACGAGGGTTCCCCCTCCGCTCCTGTGTTATTTTGTGTTTGTTTATTTTGATTGTTGTATGCATGACGGCGAGCGCCGTATGTTTGTTATTGTTTTGTTTATTTTTAAAACGTGTCCTGGCAGAGGCGAGATCGGTGCTCGTCCTCTGCCAGGTGTAATGAAAAAACTCGTGCAGAAGGTGGCCATCTCCCGAATTAATTAAGTGATTAATTTAGTTGCTAATCGGGAGATGGTCACCTGAATATAAAAAGCCTGCAACTCTCCAGTTCAGGGTGGGTGATAGAGACGGAGAGCGAGAGAAGGTTTATTTAAAAACGAAACTAAAGCATAGCCTACAGGAACAGTGACAGCGACTGCCCAGCCTGACCTGTATGGTTTATTTATTTTGGATTTTGTGTTCGAGATTTGTTTTTGTTTACACTTTTATTTTGCTCTGTGAGCAAGTGTTCTTTTGTTTAAATAGTTATTTTATTTTTGGATTCATTAAATAAAACGGCGCCCGCGCCACTGCATCCTACCTTTTTGTTTTGTTGTCCCTTCTTCTGCCGTGACGTCAGACCACTCAGCCGTTCCTGCCACACATGCATTCTCTAGTCTAGCGCCAACACTCCAATTTTATAAAAAGATTCATTCATCTGAATAAGGACGCTTGCCACAAACGATATTCCATGCTTGCCATACAAAACTCGCTTGAGTCGTTAAATCAACTTCTTTACTGAATGCCGAAAGCAGCATCTGCCTTAGGCCTGATCCAGGAGGATATTCAGATGAAAATGTGTTTTCGTGACGTTTGAGGTTGCTCACCTTGTACAGACAACAGTGTATATGATTTGTTGCAGATCAATCAATCAATCTTTATTTTATATAGCGTCTTTCACAGTGGACCACCATCACAAAACGCTTTACAAGATAGTGAGGGACAATGCATAATACATTAAATACAGTGAAATACAGGGCATAGTATATTAAATACAAACAGTAAAAAACAATGCAGGGTTAGAAATTCACTCTCGCCTGAGGCGAATTAAATATGTTGAGGACTAGTTGATGTCTGTGTCTCAATAGTCCTCTGGGCGAGTACTTAAAACAAATGAGGTCATGAGTACTAACGAGGTCAAACAATAGGTCACGTTTCACTTAACATTTTAAAACTAATAAACAAACAATTACCATTATGAACATTATTGTAGTATGTTGCTTAAAACATAATAACACAATATTCATAATAAAGCTGAGTTCTTATCTATAAACAGCAACACGTTTAAAGCTTGGTGTTGTTTACATTATCGTCAGCATATTTTAAGTGATTGGAAGCTGAAATTACCTTTTTAAAACACACTTTTCTTATACCAATACAGTATTGGTGAGCGATAATCAGTTTGTTTGAAAACCAGACTTTAATCACTGATAATAGGTGCACAGGCGGTGATTCCATGAGCGCTCCGGGACTCAAGCAACAATGGGGGGAAATAAGGTCCCGCACAGTGCAATTAAACCACCTGTTCTGTCAAATTATAGTGTGGATGTTTCACAAGCAGAACTGTTATTGCAGCGTTTAAAAATAGAAAATCCATTTATACAAAGTCTCCCAGCTTTCTTGAAAAGAGCTGCGTTTCCCTCATTTTTCTTTTGTATTTGTAATACTCTCATTAGTATCTAAACCTAGTAGATACAGCGTCCGTCAGTTCTGGCAGATTCTACTGTACTTGCTGAAGCGGTTTTCTCCCACTGCTAATTAAAAAAAAAAATGATCACCTAGCTAACAATTTCATCTCGAGGGCTACAGTGAAACGTACTGTCTTTAAATTGGGACTTTAGTGAAGACCGCATGTGTACGTGAGTACATTAATTATTGTAGATAGTAATTCATAGCCAGCCAGCATTTTTGTAAATAGCAACACATGTAATATACAATAAAATAAACATTGTATTTGTGTCATCGGTGTCAATTTCAGGTGGAGCTTCATAGTCGGCAAGGTGACACAGCTGAGAGAATTTTTTCCTGTCATCCCGTCTGGTTCTGTCAGTGTCAGTTTCTGAGCACACAGTAGGCCTACAGTAGTCACTCAGAAATGAGGTGCAAACAGATGATTGATCGATCTGTATGAGCGTTTACAAAGGTGCTTTGTTTAAAAAATTGTAAATCTAACTTTATAATGGTGTTTATTTTTTTAGAAAAATAAAATCTAAGCCTATTTTTAGGGACCCCAACTGTTGTTGTTGATTCCAACTTAGGCACTTCACACAAGGACTAGAAAGTTTACATCAGGATTAGTTTCAAAAGGTACTAGTCCTTTGGACTAGTAGCACAGTATTGTTAGTTTCTAACCCTGCAATGCAAATACATTAAATACAGGCATATTACATTAAATACAAGGCTAGGATGTAAATTCTAAACATTGTGGATGCGTGTGTCATACAGAATCCTACGAATAAGATGAAGTGAAAAACCTGAAATAGCAATTTAGACAACAGCTAACAACAGATATCAGGCTTAAACAGCATTGAAAGCAAAAGAGAACAAGTGGGTCTTGAGAGTTGATTTGAAGCGAGCGACTGTGGGAGCTACACGCACTAAAGCTGGGAGAGAGTTCCAGAGAGTCGGGCCATGAAGCTAAACGAGCGCTCTCCGAGTGTGGTGCACTTTTGCTTGGGTATAACAAGCAAGCCAGAGTCAGAGGACCTCAGCTTGCGTGCAGGGCCATAGCGGGTGAGCAGGTTGGAGAGATACTCTGGACCTGTTTGAAGGGCCTTGTAGGCAAGCAGGAGGATTTTGAAAGTAATCCTGAACTTTACAGGTAGCCAGTGCAGCTGGGCAAGACACGGGGTAATGTGATCATGTTTTTTACATGTGGGAGGATTCTAGCAGATTTTGAACCATCTGCAATAGGTTTATGACGCGTGACGGAAGACCACCATAGAGAGAGTTGCAGTAGTCGAGTCAAGAGGAGATGAATGCATGACAAGAGTATCTCTACATCTGGGAGGGAAAGGTAGGGACGGACCTTTGAGATTTTTCGGAGGTGGTAGAAGGAGGATTTAACGACAGAGGAGATTTGGGCATCAAAGGAGAGGTTACTATCCAGAATGACACCAAGGCTTCGTACATTGGGGGAAAGCAGCAGCAGACAGTTTCCAAGGTTCAAGGAAGCAATATTGAGATTCTTGAGTTGAGTATTCGATCCTACTAGAAGAAGTTCAGATTTGTTAATGTTGAGCTGAAGCTCAATGTCTTGGATGCAAGCTGAGAGCAGGATCATGGCAGAGGGACATCCAGGGTCTAGTTTTAGGTAGAGCTGGGTGTCATCTGCATAGGAGTGAAACATGAGGCTATATTGGCGGATGAGGTGACCCAAGGGAAGCATGTAGATGTTGAAGAAAAGAGGCCCAAGAACAGACCCTTGAGGGACACCGCAGGTGACCGGGTTTGCGTAAGCACTGCTTCCATCATAGAAAACAGACTGCATGCGTCCAGATAGGTAAGAGGACAGCCAGGAGAGACAGGTTCCAGAGATCCCAGCATACTTCTGTTTCAAGGGCAACAACTCAGGTAAGACAACTATTAAATGTATTTATCTAAATGCTAGAAGTCTCAGAAACAAAATGTTAGAACTTGAAGCTACTGCACTAACAAGTAACTACTATGTGTTAGGTGTTTATCACAAAGACGGCCGGAGTGGGTGGCGTCAGACCAGAAGCAGGAAATAAACAGACAGAGAGGTGTGGTTTGGTGAAGCTGAGCGAATGCTTTCGCTCAGCATTTAATAAACAGAACAGCAAATAAAAGGTTTGAACAGACAAAACACAGGGCACGGCACTTGAGGCCAAAATAAATAGACAAACAAAACGGACTAGACAAACAAACAAACACGGTGAGCAGATACTCTAACTATTCACTTTTACAATTCACAATTACCTCCGTCTCCAATCCCGTTCTCCACTCACCGAACACCCAACCCCGAGTGAATGCTACGTGTCTCTATATATACTGTTGTGCTGGGATTCAATTACTAATTAATTATTCACTTGAATCCCAGCACGTGAATTCATTACGTGCAACCCCGTGCTCACATATTACATTTAACCAGCACGTGAAGTGATTTGTGCCCTCCTCGTGCCTAAATACAAATCTACCTTTTTAAATCACACGTGAAACACAGACCCGTTTATATCCCGTGTACCAATCTATACACCAACATTAACACACGCACGCAACATACAACACATAATATGCACACGGGCACATTGCCACAGTGTTACAGAAACTTGGTTGTCTGAGAGTGATGGAGACGAATATAATATTAGTGGGTACACACTATATAGGAAAGACAGGCAGGACAGAAGAGGCAGAGGGGGTAGCGCTATACATAAGAAATAGTCTTGAAGCCCAGGTGTTAAAACAGGACAAAGAAAACAACAGCGAATCAATATGGGTCAGAATAATGGACACAAATTCAAAGGGCATAATAACAGGAGCATGCTATAGACCGCCAAATTCAGACGCTGAGCAAAATAATCTGTTATACAATGACATTCGAAATGCGTGTAGAAAAGGAGAAGCCATACTAATGGGGGATTTCAACTTCCCCCATATAAAATGGGAAAACCCGATGGAGGGCACGACGGACGAAATTGAAATGGTGGAAATGACAAATGACTGCTTCCTAACGCAATCTGTCAAGGCACCGACTAGAGGGGAGGCATGCCTTGATTTAGTCTTTTCAAATAATGAAGACAGAATAACTAAAACAGAGGTCAGACAGCCATTGGCAAACTCAGACCACAACATGGTCTCATTTGAAGTATTATCTAAAACCCCAATAGTAATGACTAAAGCTAAGTTTTACAATTTTAGAAAAGCAAACTACGAAGGTATGAAACAGAGACTAGTAGAAGTAGATTGGAGTAAAATAGAGAAAACACCCACAGAAAAAGTGCTGTTTTTTAAAAATGTAGTACTAGAGGCGCAAAACAATTACATCCCAAAAGTAGACAAATCTAAATCTAAAACAAAATGGCCAAAATGGTTTAATAGATCAATTTAAGAAAATATTCAGCAAAAAAAGGCACTTTACAGAGCGTTTAAAAGGGACCAAAAACAAAGTACACAGAAAGAGTACTTGGAACTGCAAACACAAGTCAAAAAGGAAGTTAGAAAGGCCAAGAGAGAGATAGAAATCAATATTGCTAAGGGGGCTAAAACCAATTCTAAAATGTTTTTCCAATATTATAACTGCAAGAGAACATTTAAAGAGGAGGTTAAATGTCTAAGAGACACAAATGGCAAAATCATAGATGAAGAAAAAAAAATAGCACATATATTAAATTATTACTTTTCACAGGTTTTTACAAAGGAGGACACGGACAACATGCCCCACATGTCGACCTGTTCCTATCCAATTTTAAATAACTTTAGCATAACAGAAGCAGAAGTGTTAAAGGGACTAGGAGCTCTTAAAATAAACAAATCCCCTGGGCCGGATGAGATCCTCCCAATAGTACTCAAAGAAATGAAAGAAGTTATTTACAAACCGCTAACCAAGATCATTATTATTGATTTGTACCGTGATCTGGTGGTATTGTGTTAAACTGTATTATAATATACTGCAGTTTTGATAGACCAAGGTGACTGAGAAATATGTCCGGGTTTGGTCTGTGGAAAAGGTGGTAACCCTAGTTCATGGCATACATAAAAAAAAAAACTTGAGAAGTTCTATTATTATTAACTCACTTTAAACAGAAATAACACTTTAGTATATCTATTAGAATGTCATAGTTAATACTTTACTACAGTTGTAAATGGAAAACAGGAACTATTTTATGAGGCAGAATGTTATTTGCACATTTGTCTAATTAAAATCACTTTTAAACATATTAAATTCGTTTTATTTGCTGTTTGTTGCAGTGTGAGCCATTGTATAATAGGAGTAATGCACTCCAGGTTGTGTGTTGTGCTGGGATAACATCACTTCTCGCGTGTTGGACAAACTTGGCCTTCAGAACCAATGAATTAGGCATACACGGCCTAGTGACACAAAAGTGTGTGTTAGATATGTCTGGTGTTTCTAATCTGTCGTCCAATTCCTTTCTGTTTCCTCTCATTATTCAGCCACCCTGTGTGCACAGCATCTCTCTGTCTCTCTCTCAGTCTATAAATAGAGCTCAGTCCGTCAGGTCACTAAATCAGCAGAACTGTCACAGTGAATCAGCACGACGATGCAAGTGCACGCTGAGGAACTGATAATGGCATTCTCCACACAGCTCGGCCTGGGCTTCACATCGCAGTAATGCCCTCCCCAGCACCCAACACACATTCACCCACCCACTCACTCACTCATTCAGCACTCATCAGCAATAGCAGAGCTGGCTCCTGGAGAGACGGCATGCTATTCAGTCCTTTGGGATGTCAAGCACCCCTTTCTGAAGTCAACACAGTAGTCTGTTGGCTGTGTACACCTCCTCTCTTTTGTTCAAAACTAGCAACATTTGTTTTTTGGTTTTAAATTAAGTCTTGTTTAGCAGAAATAACAATAATAAATAATAACAACAATAAACAACATCAATATATTGTAAAAAAAAAAAAAAAAAAAACAAGCAGCCAACAAAATACTGTAACAGAATACTGTATGAAAGGAAGAGAAAGAGAAAGAGAGATATGAAGAAAGCTGTAGAATGGAAGTAAGGAGTTTGTTCTGGTCAAGATAGGATAAAACTGATCTGCCATTCACTGTACAATAATCAGTGGAACCTCTGACTGAAAACCTCATCCTTTCCACTTTAATGACATACAGAAGCATTTGAGGGTGGAGCCTCCTGTACCTAAACCAGCCAAATCAAGTGTCAGGGGGTCTGATGTCAGTTTAGACAGAGAGGATCAGGTGCTTGTTTGCATTAGGTAGACATCAAAGATGACACATTTTTATAAAAATACACCAGCTCCTTTTTAGGCAATTGCGGTTGGTGGATATTCTTTTATATTATTAAGTAAAGACAAATTAGTGGACAGAAAGGATACACACACACAGAGAGTACACCCTCGCTGTAACACCCTTCATTACAACAAACCTGGCCCCTGGACTGGACCCTAAATAATAATAATAAAAAAATAAAAATAAAAAGATAATATAAACACACAATGTCAACATCCCGGTCTGTCCGCACGGACACCTCCGCCGTGAAGTCAACGCTTTTGTCTTAATAAATAATACGCGCTGTGTAACTATGCCAACGAAACAAAAATACTTTTATGTTGCAATAAAGCTGGAAACTACACAGATTGTTTGAAAGAAGCAGTAACGTACGCGTAAAAAGAATTTGTACTTGTAATTACAGGTACAATTCTAGAAAAGTTATGAGTACAACTCACAAAATTACGAGTTGGATAGAGAGTGAAATCACTGTCAAAAATACGTCATAGAGGTCACAAGACAGGCTGTTGATTGGGGGAACAATCGATGAGTATTTAACAGCGCATGTGTCCAGCACCTTGCATTGCTGATAGAACGGAAGGAGTGGCTGCATGTTGGTGAAATGTGTTGGTGGAATTTTCAAAGCGGGAATATGGCACAAAGTCTCCCAACAGATGGACAGACTCAGTCTTAGCAAAGATCTTCTCTATACACAAGATAGTCATTTCCGTCCCCGCCGATGCGGTGCATCGTGGGAATCCAGAGTGCCGGTGGCGACTTTTCTCCTGTCTCTATAATGTAAAATGTGCTTCATTTCCTATTCAAAGCTTTCTCTTTTGAAAACAATTTTTAGCAAGATTCACCTGGATTTGTTTAGTCACCCCTCCTTAACACATATGTGTTATTATTAATACGATCGATGTTTTCACTTGGCCTGACGAGCTCATTTCGCCGAAGTGCTGTCGGAAATATTCATGAGCAGACAAGACGGGGGCGTGGTTTGGCTGTCAAGGGGTTGGGATAGCCAGTGATAGAGATTCTATTTTCTATATCCTTGATATCGGGTAGATTGCAGTAATGTTTGATGATTTGAACGGGAAGAAACATTTTTTTTTTAAAAATGGGTATAATGTTGTGTGTGACTTTAACAAAGGGGATTTTCAGCAAGATCAAGAAGAGAGGTCCACGCCGTGTAATATTTTTATTTTTACATTATGTAATAGCAGAAATGTAATTATGAACAACGTATAGCAATGTGATTATGATAATAGGTGAACTGTACTTATTTTATTTTATTCGTATATTTGATATACTGTATAAGAGAATCAGCAATTTAAAACCCATGCTTTACAAAAGCGACTGTAATTTTGTTGAAATACTTGTTGAATTGACTCTAAACTGCCCGTAACGTACATGGCCTTGGAGCATCCTTGGATGCAGATAATGCTTTGTCTGTCTGTACCTTTTTGGCAATGCAGTAACAAGCTGGTGATCCACCAGACTCCATCCCAGGCTCTGACTGTCCCGCCCCGGTTAATCACAATCCGTACAATATATTAATAACTACTATTGCTCTATAATTAAGTGGAATAATGTTTTTATGTGTACTGAGCTAAATACAGGCTGATTTTTTTTTTAAGACGTAAATTTGCAACTTTTTAAAATGAAACAGTTGCTATTAATTTACATAGACATACTATATATATATATATATATACATATATATTAAGAAACTTTTAAATAATTAAGGCATAAACAATGGATCATAAATATAAGCCTAATTAATAGTAGGTCAAAGCCTAATAATTGTAGTGATTGAAATAATATTAATGATGATAATAATCAATTAAAAATATACCTAATTAACCTAATAAATAGACCTAATTATCCCGCTATCAAAAAAGTTGAAGAATTGAGTTGCCGCCAATCTCTTTCACTCTCGATCACTGCCTATCCCTATCTGCCTATGACAACCAAGCCAAAGATCAAACCACGCCCCCGCCTTGTCTGCTCATGAATATTCATGAGAGCCGGCAATTTACGACAGCACTTTGGCGAAAAGAGCCCTTGTCAGGCCAAGTGAAAACATTGCTAGTAGAAATAATAACACGTATGTGTTAAGGAGGGGTGTCTCTAAACAAATCCAAGTGAATCTTGCTGGAATGCAATCGTTTTCAAAAGAGAAAGCTTTGAATAGGAAATGAAGCAGACTTTACATTATAGAGACAGGAGAAAGGTCACCAATGGAACTCTTTGGATTCCCATGATGCACTGCATCGGCGGGGACGGAAATGACTATCTTGTGTATAGAGAAGATCTTTGCTGAGACTTAGGCTGTGTTCCAATTCATGAAAATGCGCCCTACGAAGTGAAGATCAAAGGGCGGAAGTGGGCGGCGGCCATGTTAAGGGGTGTTCCAATCCGTAGTGAACATAAAATGCTCCCTTCGAAGGGGCTTCCAAGTGGGGCGTTCCCGAAGTGTACAAGCACTGTACACTTCTGCGGAAGAGATTTTATATTTTTAGAAAATACCCACCAAGCATTGTGTGCTTAAAGACAGAGCGGGAAGATGGAGCTTGTCAGCGAATATATTTACAAATATAATTATCAATCATATAACATACAACAATATTATAATGTTTATTGTGTCATATAAATAACTCTTATTTGATAAATAAATGAATGTTCGAGGTTAAATTGTCTTCTAGTTTTAATTTTAAATACATTTTTTAATATTTATATTCATACTTTATATTTATGCATACTTTGCGGTTATTGAATGCAGAAGGTAACTGCCGCCTTGTCCGAGTCTCCCTTAAGAAAAGGAATAATTTGAATAATTTTAATTGGAATTAGATTTTTCACTCTACGTCGGTTAACTCCGCCTGGTTTTACTGTTTTCACTTTATTATGTTTATCTTAAATGACAACATGTATATTTACATATCTCAGCTGTATTGGTTAATATTAGTAATTAGTATTTTGTTCAGCGTGTATGTTGGTATTGACGCATTCTTGGCTGAGTCTCCCTTAAAAAAAGGAATATTTATCGGAATTACATTTTTAACTCTTTATACGCGGGTTAATTCCGCCTGGAATTTCTCTTTTATTATGTATATCTTCCGACTGGTTTAATAGACAGTATTATACATAGCATTTATTTACCATATAACAATACCCATTATTATGATTATTACTTTATGATTGGATCTTCACTACAAAAAATATACCAAACTAGATGGATAGATACTATCTCCCCTATGAAACATGTACCATGGTACTTGTACCACTGGATTTTTGGAACAAGGTACAATGGTACATCCCCAGAAAGACACATGCACACATATTATAGACAACACGAAAAGTCAATGTTTTATTAGTATGTGCTTTAAAATGGATAGCTACTTTAAGCATAGCAATATTTAACAGCTGCTATCTTACACATATATAAACAAACAAACATGACAATGACCTCCCGAGTTCTTCTTTTTGTCTGTACGCATTTCCAGTGCTGATTAATGATGACGCCTTTTCCTGGCTGCGAATGATGACGCTGAAGTGTGTTTCAACAGAAACACTTTTGTGACCACTGCGCCCTATCCCCTTCGAAGTGATCACTCCTGGAAGTGATCACTTTGAAGGGAAGTAGGGTGTAGGGGCGAGGTTTTGAAATGGAACACAGCCTGAGACTGTCCATCTGTTGGGAGACTTTGTGCCATATTCCCACTTTGAAAATTCCACCAACACATTTCACCAACATGCAGCCACTCCTTCCCTTCTATCAGCAATGCAGTGTTGGACACATGCGCTGTTAAATACTCATCGATTGCTCCCCAAATCAACAGCCTGTCCTGTGACCTCTATGACGTATTTTTGACAGTGATTTCACGCTCTATCCAACTCGTAATTTTGTGAGTTGTACTCATAACTTTTTGAGTCGTACTCATTTTTTATTTGTACCTGTAATTAAGTATAAATTATTTTTACGCATACAAATATTTTTTATAGTGATCTCCCTCCATACAACGCAGGCATGTCTCTGTCGTGAATACACATGGGAGGGGTCATACGCAAAAAACATTCTTAATAATAATAGACGTATCCCCTCAATTCAACACCACACGACCAGCATGACAGTAAACATAGACACAATGAAGCGTTCTTAATCTTACCTTGGTATACCGGTAAATTAGTGATCAGCAGATGTGTCAGCCGCACGAAGAGCACAGAGTGTGGTTTTCACTAACTCTGCTGTGCAGAATAATTTTTTTCAGTGTGTAAATATTGGGACTTTCTTCCTATGCATCGGGACGCGGGACATTTGCTAGGAATTGGCACTGTCCCGACCATATAGGGTGGGAATGCTACCTTTTTTTTTTTTTTTTTTGTAAAAAATATAGCGTTGATTACATATAGCGCCCGTTCTGCACACTCTCGAACAGCTCAAGCCTTTCCATCCTAAAGGGAAAGAGGGGACTTGAATGAAGTCTATACACTCATAAATGAAAGAGATATAATTAACCCAAGAGACTACTTCAAATGATTCAGACTGTCCCATCTTGTGCTACAGATGGCAGGAGTCTCCATGTTTTTGTCCAGGAGCAGAGTGTGACCTCATTTTGCTGGACTCTGTGATTATGACACCACTGAAGTCATAGTCGATGATGTTGTGGCGTAAGAATCACTTCTCTAACTGGCCTTCTTGCTTGAATACCTGCCTCCCATAGGCGGTTTCTGACTGCCTGGTTGGAAATTCTATGCATTCCTAGTACTGCAGATGTTGTAGAGGTTGCAGTGGTGAACCTGGCACATAAATGACGTAGGCGTATAAATCTGTCCTGGGCTGCCATCGTCACACATGGTCTGCCGAATCTTGGGCAGTCAAGTGTTGTTCCACGTTGCTGGTATCAGTGCCAAAGTCATCCTGTAGTGCTCTGGGAAACATTCAGATGCCGTCCCATGGCGGACTGGGATTCGTCGGCTTCCAGATGTCCAATAGTATTATTCCGTTGAGCCGTGGTAAGTCTAGGCAGAACTTCAAATGTGTCTACAGCGAACACCAATAAGACATGCAAGCTGAGAACCCTCCACTTTTACAGCCACATCTCGGCATGTTGCACATGCTTTGCAAGTCTTATTGCAAGCCTTAAGCAAATGGTGTTCATTTTGGGAATATTCACACGTTTTGTTGTTTTGGCTTACGTCATGTATTTTCGATTGACAATGTGACACTCTGTCAGAAAAACGTGTTTCAATAAAATACAATTCTTTTGATCAAGTTTTGTTGCAATTTTTAAGAGATTGAAGAAAAAATATCTGCTATGTGTTTCTTTATTTGAAGGGTATATATTGTAAACGATCCAGTAGACACGTGCTGCTGAACCATTGCTTTCCCGTTCCACCAACTGGCACAGACTCAATACGTTTGCAGGCAAGTAATTTTTATTTACAATATTTACATCAAATAAACAGTTTTTGTCACGGTTCTCGCCCTGTACGGGCCACTGACTAACTCACTTCTTCAACCCTCTCTAGCTACATCAGGATAGGGAGATAGCAAAGAAGTCCAAGGATCCTCCGACTGAAGTGAGTCAGTCCGCGGGTAAGAACAGGGTCAGCTCTCCTCCCTAGAGCTGTCCTGAGTCACCGGTAAGTGTAGGTTGAGCTCCCTCTGCTGGAGTATATCCGCCACACAGGTAACTATCCACCAGACTCCCTCTGCTGGAGTAGTCCTGCAACTCAGGTAAGAACAAGACAGGCTCCCTCTGCTGGAGTAGTCCTGCAACTCAGGTAAGAACAAGACAGGCTCTCTCTGCTGGAGTAGTCCTGTAACACAGGTAAGTATTAGATCGGCTCCCTCTGCTGGAGTAGTCCTGTAGCACAGGTAAGAACAAGACAAGCTCCCTCTGATGCAGTAATCCTGGGACACAGGTGAGTAAAAGAATGGATCTGTTTTTAATGAAGTGTTATGAATAAACAATGTCTTGCACTTCCAGTCTCACAAGTCCGTTCTTTCTGGTTATTATTTACTGTCTCTGCAACACGTAAATAACCAATACCTCTCCGGGTTATAAAGCATATAGCACAACACACTATGGTTGTGGCGGCGCACAACCGCACAGCACAGAATACCGCGGGTCTCTTTTAAATTGCTACGGAGTACACTATCTTCAAGTCGCACCCTGACAACAGAAAATAAAAATAAACTTTAACAAACAAAAGGCTACCTCAACAAGAGGAAAAATCGCACTTTGTAAAAACTAAACGCCGACTATATTTTAACACAAACGATAGCTTTACCTTGTGATCTCTTTCTTTTTGGTTATTTTCCCAACACACTGGAGCTTGCACGCTATTTCCTTTCAGGACAACCGGGCCGTATTCCCCACACTTCTCCCCCCCATGGCACTGCCCTGTTCCTTTTTAAACCCAGAAACCCCACCCCATTAATTGACACTCGGATTTCTGGGTTGTGTAGTTTCTTCCTTAGCGCCGCCATTTCTTAACCCTTTGCGGTCCATTGTCGGACTGGGTCCGACATTGCAATTATTCCTCACAGGTCCTTTGTCGGACTGGGTCCGACATCATTATAGCAACGCAATAAACGGGTGTTTAGTCGTTTTTTCTCCGGAAAAAGCCGAGAAAACCATTCAATTGCCGAGTGGTAGCGACAGGAGCCGAGACAAGTCGGAAAAAAAAAAAAAAAGGCGTATTTCATGAATAGTCATACATGGTATCAGGTATCAGATAATGGGCGTCCATAGTAAACAAGCTGGCTAAGTGCGTCAGCGCACTGAGACCATCATGGACATTTGCAGAGCTTTTTTCAGATGTTATAGTAATAAAATAATGACTTGGATCGCATTATTGAGGAGTTTGGTGATAAAACGAGTGATCTGGAGATGATCGATCGGTATGTACGACTATTATTATTATTATTATTTATTTCTTACATAGCTGAAAGCTATAGCAAACAAAAGGCTGGGGCGGGGCTGGAGATGCCTAGTGTGTGCTTTGTTGATATGCAGGGCCATTTAAACCCGTTTGACTGTGAAAAAAAATACTTTTAAACAGCGCGTATAAAATTAACTGCGCGTGTGAAAATAAATTAGACCTGGCGTGCCTGACGCGCGATTAATAAATGGACCGCAAAGGGTTAAAGGCGACGCTTTCCTCACAATATATATATATATATATATATATATATATATATATATATCCTTGTGTGACAGGAATGGACGAGTGGTGACGTCACGGCAGAAGAAGGGACAACAAAAACAAAAGGTATGGTGCAGTGGCGCGGGCGCCGTTTTATTCAAAGCAACCAAAAAATAAATAAAATATTCAAACAAAAATAAACACTGTGCTCACAGAGCAAAAATAAAAGGTTAAACAAAAACAAATCACGAACACAAAATAAACAATAAATAATACGATCCCAGGTCAGGCTGGGCAGTTGCTGTCACTGTTCCTGGAATCTTTATGTTTTAGTTTCGTTTTCAAATAAATCTTCTCTCGCTCTCCGTCTCTCTCCTTGCTCTCTCCTCTTTACCAACCCACCCTGAGTTAGCGAGCTGCAGGCTTTTTATAACAGGTGACCATCTCCCGATTAGCAACAAATTAAATCACCTAATTAATTCGGGAGATGGCCACCTTCTGCACGAGTTTTAATTATTACTCCTGGCAGAGGACGAGCACCGATCTCGCCTCTGCCAGGACACGTTTTAAAAATAAACAAAACAATAACACGGCGCTACGCCGTCATAAATATAATACAATAAAACATACGGCGCTCGCCGACAAATACAATAAATCATAATAAACAAAAACAATAATCTGCACAGGGGCGGAGGGGGAGACCCCGATCTAAAAATAAATAAACAATACCATCAAACAGCAGGGCTTTTCTTCCGCCCTGCTACACCTTGTTAGATAGGTTTCACTGTATTATAATAAAGACCAGGAAGTGGTATTTCATTTATAACAATAACTGCAGTTTACTATATGTTCTGTGTGTTGTTTCTTTGAAAAAATACATCTTCTTGAATTAAGTTCTACAAAGCAAACAGGATTGTGACAGATTAGAAAAATGTCTGAGGTTTTCAAACTATAGCTGTGAATCAGAACGAATAATATCCTGCAAACTAAATATAGCAGAGATGTCAGTTACCATCTGCGTAAAAGCCCAGTATCACCCCTTGCTGATCACATTAATTGCAAATGGAAAACGACTGAGAACTCTCTTGAAAATCCACTTCAAGAGTCAACACACTCTGAGAAAAGCTGCCATTTAATTTATTTTGAACACCAATATACTTCTTTCCAAACACAATTTGTTATTAACGATTGCATTCCAAAGGAAATTCCATTCCATTAGATTCCATTTCTGTTTTCATATTGACCCTGACTGTATCATGTGTGGGGAATGTGCTCCACCTCTGGTTGTTATGGGTAGTACACTGTGTGAGGCAAAGCCAATAAAAGTGGGAACAGCCGGTGGGACTTTAAGGTGAAGGGGTAGTGGATCTGTGACATTGATAATAATGAAACTAATTTAAAATACTAATCTTAAAAGATCAATCTGGCAGAGCTGGATGTCTCCAACTCCTGCTGTTGGTGGAAGCAACTCGAATGGCAGAAATAAATATGTGGGCAGAACATGAGTTTTGTTTTGGTGTGTATTCTTTAAATAAAGCTGTATTATTTTGAATTTAAGTTTGGCAGGATAGGGTTAATTAAATCCTTGCCAGATTCACATGTGGAATGTGGCTGGGTTTTAATTGACTACTTGATGGTCAATCAAGCGCCAGCGACATGGTATATAAAAGGAGCTAATACCTTTGCTAGGTAGAGAGGGTTCAGTGAAGCAAATGCTCAGCCTGAACAGAGGGAGAAAGGTCAGTTGAGACACCGGGATAGCCAAAGCTTGGGTGTTGGATTTAGATTTAGATTTGTATTTGTTTGAACCTTTTTTTTTTTGTTCATGTGTTTGTTTTGTAAATAAATGTGTGCCTCCATGCTTTAACTGCAGCTCTGTTTCTGTGTCTCCCTCCTGTCTTGCCAGCAATGCTGCCCTTTCACAATGAGATTAATATATTATACTCCCAGAGAAATGGTGATGAATTGGTTTATAAATAACAATTATACAAAAATGTGATACACACGGGTGATCTTTGACTTTGGTGTAATGTCTGCTTGATGTCTGCAGACCCATTTCGATAGTGGAACTAGATTTTTACAGACTGGTTTCATGGTGTAAATGGAAATGTGATATTATTCCATTCCACTCCCAGCACCTGAAGCCTAGACAGCTGCAACAGTGAGCCACAGCAAAAGCCCCAGGACACCTAATGTGTGTACTCTGGTTAGCAACAACACCACATGTTTTATGAATTGTCCATGAATTATTCAGAGCAGCAGGCATGGCCCAGTAAAATACATAATTCATTTTTTTTGTTTTCACTCCATGAATGTTTCTTCTTGTATTTACAGTACACATCCAATATGTTTATGTGAGGTCAGATTAGAGGGAAAC